>NC_091285.1:565319152-566013652 GCF_032444005.1 Ranitomeya imitator
CCACACAATTTTTCAGGGTGGAGGTTTGTGTGTGTGTGCTGGTTATGGACCCGCTGCGTGCTCTGTCAGATCAGGTAGCTAATCTTACCAAGATGATGCAGAACCTATCTGTAGAGCAAAGAGCTTTGGTGGCTCCTCACCAACAGGTACAGAGGGAGTTGGCAGATACAGTTAATGCTGTTCAGGGTGCCTCTTCCTCATCTGGCAATGGAGACCACACTGTGTCTGATGTTTCATTTTCCTCTCGTGAACCCTCTGTTAAACTTCTGGATACCTTTTCTTGGGATAAGAAAAAATTCTGGGTATTCAAAGAGAGTTGTAGATTACTTTTTTCCCTGCGTCCTCGGTCCTCGGGTGATGAGAGTCAGAATGTAGAGATAGCAATTTCCCTGTTATGTGAGGGGTTGTATTCCTGGGTTTTCTCCCTATCTCCTACTTTCCCTGAGAGAATGTCTGTTGATCGGTTCTTCGAGGCCTTGGATCTTATTTATGGTGAACCTGATCAGGTGAGATTACCAGAGGACATGACTATGAGTCTGACCCAGGGAAATCACTCTTTTGAGTGGTACTGTTCCGAGTGCAGGCAGTGGGCACCCGAGGTTTCCTGGAAGGACTAGGCACTCAGGGGGCTGTTCTGATGAGGTCTCTCTGAGCATTTAAAGGTGCTTTGGCCCTACACCCACTGCCTAACTCTCTGGAGGAGGCCTTGACCCAGGCCATCAACTGCAGGCTGAGAGAGAGGTGTTGTGCAATGAGATGCTCCACTGTTGCCAGTGAAACTGGAGCCTTCATCGTTGGTTGAGCCCATGGAGGCGGAGGCTGTCTCCATGAAGGAAAAGGAGAGGAGATGCTGCAGAGAGAAAAAACTCTGCTTCTATTGTGGAGAGCCGGGTCATTGGATAAAGGACTGTCCCTCCTGTCCCCCGGATTCCAAGGTCTTGGGAAATGACTAGGTCGGGTAACTGCCGAAGAGGTTACTCAGACCCACAGGTACTTTTTTCCTCAGCCTTCAAACTGTTGTTAAAAGTGGAAGTAGGAGTGAACAATTGTTTTTTCCCCTCTTCTGCTTTTGTGGATTGAGGGTCTTCAGTGATCTTGATTGACTCAAGGTTGGTGGCTCACTGTTAGATAGGGACAGTCAGGTTGCACAAACCCATGAGAGTGGAGGCTATTGACTCAACCTTGTTCACCAAGGACAGGATTTGCTCTGTTACTAAAGAATTCATCCTGAAGGTGGGGTCTGTTCATCTGGCGCATATAGATTGTTTTATTCTGGACAGGCTCCCTGCTGGTTTCGTTTTGGGGTTTTCTTTGCTGCAATGTCATAATCCAGTCATTGACTAGGAGGCCCGGGAGATTGTAAAATGGGGATCCAACTGTGAAAGCAAATGTCTGAATATTGTGTCTGTGTCGTCCGTTGGACTGGAGGGTATCCCAGAGTACCTGAAGGACTTCGAGGACGTGCTCTCCAAAAGTCAGGCTGAGGGGTTACCACCGCACAGCGCTTTTGATTGTGCCATTGACCTGATTCCTGGGGCTAAATTGCCTAAGGTCCAATTATTTAACCTTTCTAGTCCAGAGAGGGTCACCATGAAGGAGTACATATCTGAGAGTCTCTGCAAGGGGCATATTTGCCCTTCCGTGTCTCCTGTTGGTGCAGTTATTTTTGTAAAAAAAAAAAAAAGACGGTGGTCTGTCCATGCCTTGAACTTTCAAGAATAAGATTACTGTAAGAAACACATATCCCCTCCCACTCATTCCCGATTTGTGTAACCAATTTTCCAGGGGCCAAATGGTTTTCAAAACAAGACTTGCGGGGGCATATAACCTCATCCGGGTGCGGGAGGGGGATGAGTGGAAATCAGGGTTTCTCACCTCAGAAGTGCTATTTGAAAATTTAATATTGCCGTTTGGTCTGACCCCTGCAGTTTTCCAAAACTTCATCAGTCATGTGTTTCTGAGTTTATTTTGCAGTTTGTGGTTATATACTTGGATGACATTCTAGTTTATTCACTTGATAAGCAGACTTATATTGGTCACCTTCGGGCGGTTCTGCAGAGACTCAGGGAGAACCAACTTTGTGCTAAAATAGGGAAATGCTCATTTTTGTCCAGGAACTGCCTTTCTTGATGTTCATTGTCTTTAGTGAGGGGTTTCATATGGATCCAAAAAAGGTACAGGCCATTGTAGATTGGGTTCAACCCCGGGACCTGAAGGGCCTTCAGCACTTCTTGGTATTCGCCAATTACTACCAGAGTTTATTAAGGGGTTCTCTCAGGTGGTCAAGTCCCTCACTGACTTGACACAGAAAAGGGCTGATGTCAAGAACTGGTCTGTCTCAGCAGTTGCAGCGTTTCTCACTCTGAAAAAATGTTTTATGACTGCCTCGGTTCCGCTTCATCCTGATCCATCTCAACCTTTTGTGGTGGAGGTTGATGCCTCAGAGGTGGGCATGGGGGTGGTGTTGTCCCAAGGGCCCACCACCTTGACCAATTTGAGACCATGTGCCTTCTTCTCCAAGAAGTTCTCCTTGTGGAAAGAAATTATGACATGAGTAATCAGGAACTTCTTGCGGTTAAGTTGGCCTTTGAAGATTGGAGGCATTTTTTACGGACCACAAGAACCTGGCGTACATTGAGTCTGCTAGAAGATTGACCCTCAGACAAGCTAGATGGTCACTTTTCTTTTCCAGGTTCCAGTTCTCAATCCCTTTTCATCCAGGATCCAAGAATGTGAAGGCCGATGCCTTGTCTTGAAGTTTGGACCCTGTTTCTCCCCCCGAGCCTCCATCCTCCATTCTTCAACCCAGGGTGGTGGCTGATGTGTCTGCAGGTTTTGAATGGGAGATTCAGGAAGCCCAGTCTCAGGCTCCTCCATCCAAGCTGGTGGGAAAATTGTTTGTTACGGTTCAACTTTGTCTCATAGTCCTCCAGGAGTTCCATGATTCAGCGCTGAGTGGACATCCAAGGATTTTGGCTACTCATGGGGCCTTCGTGAGGGGTTTTGGGTGGGCCTCGCTTACATCTGATGTGAGGAAGTTTGTCTCTGCCTGTGAAGTTTGTGCCTGCAATCGGCTGGCTCTCATAACAGGCCGACCGAGGAATTGGTGCCTTTGCTAGTTCCTGATAGACCATAAACACATTTGTCCATGGACTTTATCACCAATCTTCCTCCCTCCAAGGGTAATACTGTTATCTGGGTGGTGATGGACAGGTTTACGAAGCAAGCACTCTGTGTACCCTTAGTGGCACTACCCTTGTCTAGGTTGTTCTTTCAACATGTGGTTCGTTTGCATGGTGTGCCCTGGAATGTGGTGTCTGACTTTGGTGTGCAGTTTGTGTCCAAGTTTTGGAGGGCGACCATCCGGAGACCAATGGTCAGAGCGAACGGACCAATCAATCATTAGAACAAATTTTGCGCTGCCTTGCTACCTCCAGTCAAGAAGATTGGTCCGATGCCTTACCTTTAGCAGAGTTTGCATTAAATAACCATGTTAACCTCTCTACAGGTACCTCCCCTTTTTTCTGTAATTATGGGTTCAATCCACACTTTGGGGAGTTTTCTCTCCTCAATTCTGGTTGCCCGGGGCTGATGTTGCTGTACAGTAGTTGGGGAATTTATGGCGGGAGAATATTGGGGGTCTCAGGGAAAATGTAAGCTTTTTGCTGACAGAAGACGGATTGTGAGACCCACCCTTCGGGTTGGGGATAAAGTGTGGCTGTCTACTAGTAACATTAAGCTTAAGGTTCCTTTGGCAAAATTGGGACCTAAGTTTATTGGCCCTTATGAGACTACAGAGGTGGTTAACCCAGTGGCGTTTCATTTGCACCTTCGAGCATCTTTTAAGATCCTCAATGTACTCAAAAAATCAAAAATCAAAAATGTAGGCCCCTTAAAAAATAGTGAGGAAAGAATGGTTGTAGATGACGAGGAAAAAGCTAGCATATTAAACACCTTCTTCTCCACGGTATTCACGGTGGAAAATGAAATGCTAGGTGAAATCCCAAGAAACAATGAAAACCCTATATTAAGGGTCACCAATCTAACCCAAGAAGAGGTGCGAAATCGGCTAAATAAGATTAAAATAGATAAATCTCCGGGTCCGGATGGCATACACCCACGAGTACTAAGGGAACTAAGTAATGTAATAGATAAACCATTATTTCTTATTTTTAGGGACTCTATAGCGACAGGATCTGTTCCGCAGGACTGGCGCATAGCAAATGTGGTGCCAATATTCAAAAAGGGCTCTAAAAGTGAACCTGGAAATTATAGGCCAGTAAGTCTAACCTCTATTGTTGGTAAAATATTTGAAGGGTTTCTGAGGGATGTTATTCTGGATTATCTCAATGAGAATAACTGTTTAACTCCATATCAGCATGGGTTTATGAGAAATCGCTCCTGTCAAACCAATCTAATCAGTTTTTATGAAGAGGTAAGCTATAGGCTGGACCACGGTGAGTCATTGGACGTGGTATATCTCGATTTTTCCAAAGCGTTTGATACCGTGCCGCACAAGAGGTTGGTACACAAAATGAGAATGCTTGGTCTGGGGGAAAATGTGTGTAAATGGGTTAGTAACTGGCTTAGTGATAGAAAGCAGAGGGTGGTTATAAATGGTATAGTCTCTAACTGGGTCGCTGTGACCAGTGGGGTACCGCAGGGGTCAGTATTGGGACCTGTTCTCTTCAACATATTCATTAATGATCTGGTAGAAGGTTTACACAGTAAAATATCGATATTTGCAGATGATACAAAACTATGTAAAGCAGTTAATACAAGAGAAGATAGTATTCTGCTACAGATGGATCTGGATAAGTTGGAAACTTGGGCTGAAAGGTGGCAGATGAGGTTTAACAATGATAAATGTAAGGTTATACACATGGGAAGAAGGAATCAATATCACCATTACACACTGAATGGGAAACCACTGGGTAAATCTGACAGGGAGAAGGACTTGGGGATCCTAGTTAATGATAAACTTACCTGGAGCAGCCAGTGCCAGGCAGCAGCTGCCAAGGCAAACAGGATCATGGGGTGCATTAAAAGAGGTCTGGATACACATGATGAGAGCATTATACTGCCTCTGTACAAATCCCTAGTTAGACCGCACATGGAGTACTGTGTCCAGTTTTGGGCACCGGTGCTCATGAAGGATATAATGGAACTAGAGAGAGTACAAAGGAGGGCAACAAAATTAATAAAGGGGATGGGAGAACTACAATACCCAGATAGATTAGCAAAATTAGGATTATTTAGTCTAGAAAAAAGACGACTGAGGGGCGATCTAATAACCATGTATAAGTATATAAGGGGACAATACAAATATCTCGCTGAGGATCTGTTTATACCAAGGAATGTGACGGGCACAAGGGGGCATTCTTTGCGTCTGGAGGAGAGAAGGTTTTTCCACCAACATAGAAGAGGATTCTTTACTGTTAGGGCAGTGAGAATCTGGAATTGCTTGCCTGAGGAGGTGGTGATGGCGAACTCAGTCGAGGGGTTCAAGAGAGGCCTGGATGTCTTCCTGGAGCAGAACAATATTGTATCATACAATTATTAGGTTCTGTAGAAGGACGTAGATCTGGGGATTTATTATGATGGAATATAGGCTGAACTGGATGGACAAATGTCTTTTTTCGGCCTTACTAACTATGTTACTATGTTACTATGTTACTCCATAGGGCCCTGCTGAAACCATTGGGTCTGTGGAAGAAGCATCATTAAGTCCCTCGCCGCTTGTATTGGTGGATAGTCAGGAGGAGAATGAGGTGAAGTGCATAGTGGATTCCCGGTTGGCCCACCATTCCCTCCAGTATCTTGTGTACTGGAAGGGGTATGGTCATGAAGATCCATCATTGGTTCCTGCCCAGTCGGCTCATGCCGAACATCTGGTTCGCTCCTTTCATGCCCGGTTTCATGGGAAACCTGAGGGTGCAGTGGCCCCCGTTGAAAGGGGGGTACTGTCATGACTCTGGACAGGATGGCTCCACCTCCATCCTGGTCAGGTCTGGGTTCATTTTAGTTCGTCTCTCTTTGGTTCTGGAGCAGCTACAGTGCCTACAAGTAGTATTCAACCCACTGCAGATTTAGCAGGTTTACACATTTGGAATTAACTTGGCATTGTGACATTTGGACTGTATATCAGCCTGGAAGTGTGAAATGCACTGCAGCAATAAAGAATGTTATTTCTTTTTTTTTTTTTTAAATTGTGAAAAGTCTTTTCAGAGGGTCATTTATTATTCAACCCCTCAACCCACCAGAATTCTGTTTGGTTCCCCTAAAGTATTAAGAAGTAGTTCAGGCACAAAGAAAAATGAGCTTCACATGTTTGGATTAATTATCTTTTTTTACAGCCTTTTCTGACTATTTAAGACCCTCCCCAAACTTGTGAACAGCACTCATACATGGTCAACATGGGAAAGACAAAGGAGCATTCCAAGGCCATCAGAGACAAGATCGTGGAGGGTCACAAGGCTGGCAAGGGGTACAAAACCCTTTCCAAGGAGTTGGGCCTACCTGTCTCCACTGTTGGGAGCATCATCCGGAAGTGGAAGGCTTATGGAACTACTGTTAGCCTTCCACGGCCTGGACAGCCTTTGAAAGCTTCCTCCCGTGCCGAGGCCAGGCTTGTCCGAAGAGTCAAGGCTAACCCAAGGACGAAAAGGAAGGAGCTCCGGGAAGATCTCATGGCAGTGGGGACATTGGTTTCAGTCAATACCATAAGTAACGTACTCCACCGCAATGGTCTCCGTTCCAGACGAGCCCGTAAGGTACCTTTACTTTCAAAGCGTCATGTCAAGGCTCGTTTACAGTTTGCTCATGATCACTTGGAGGACTCTGAGACTGACTGGTTCAAGGTTCTCTGGTCTGATGAGACCAAGATCGAGATCTTTGGTGCCAATCACACACGTGACGTTTGGAGACTGGATGGCACTGCATACGACCCCAAGAATACCATCCCTACAGTCAAGCATGGTGGTGGCAGCATCATGCTGTGTGGCTGTTTCTCAGCCAAGGGGCCTGGCCATCTGGTCCGCATCCATGGGAAGATGGATAGCACGGCCTACCTGGAGATTTTGGCCAAGAACCTCCGCTCCTCCATCAAGGATCTTAAGATGGGTCGTCATTTCATCTTCCAACAAGACAACGACCCAAAGCACACAGCCAAGAAAACCAAGGCCTGGTTCAAGAGGCAAAAAATCAAGGTGTTGCAGTGGCCTAGTCAGACTCCTGACCTTAACCCAATTGAAAACTTGTGGAAGGAGCTCAAGATTAAAGTCCACATGAGACAGCCAAAGAACCTAGATAACTTGGAGAAGATCTGCATGGAGGAGTGGGCCAAGATAACTCCAGAGACCTGTGCCGGCCTGATCAGGTCTTATAAAAGACGATTATTAGCTGTAATTGCAAACCAAGGTTATTCCACAAAATATTAAACCTAAGGGTTGAATAATAATTGACCCACACTGTTATGTTTAAAATTTATAAAAATTTAACTGAGCAACAAAACTTTTTGGTTTCTAAGATTTATGCATTTGTTAATAAATCCTGCTCTTGTTTGAAGTTTGAAGGCTCTAACTTATTTGCATCTTATTAAACCTGCTAAATCTGCAGGGGGTTGAATACTACTTGTAGGCACTGTATTTAATGTTGGCAGTTCCTGGATTTAGTGTCTGTGATACTTCCATAATCTCTTTTTGTGGTTGCTGACCCAGGTTACTCGTCTGTAAACATTGTTCCTCTGTGCTTGTGTGATTTGCTGTGTATGACCTGGTTTGTCCCATAACTCTTGCCTCTGTATCCTGCTTTGTACTGTCCTGTCCTTTCCGGTTATCTGACCCCTTGGCTTATCTCAGTTTACTCTTTGTCTTATCCCTAGGTACTGCGTTCTTGTCTGGCATTTGACCCTCGCCTTTCCTTGACCACGTTTTACTGTCTGTGCCTTGCACTTTGTGCACTCAGTTTCATTCCCTGCACTTACGCATGGCGACTCCCCCTGGTCATGTGACTGCTCAGTGCCAGGTCCTGTGCTCACTGCTTAGTGACAGGTCCATGCACACAGCGTGCCTTGTTCCTGCACTCCCTGTGCTCGTTCCCTTGCCTCCTGATAGCACACCCTAGGCAGCACCAGTGACACCATTGGTGTCACCAAAGGCTGCAATTGATTCTGGACATCATGTCACTTTTTGCAGAGCCGCTAAGGTGCCAAAAGAAATCTCCCACAAGTGATACCATTTTGGAAACTACGCCCATCAATTAATTCATATAGGACTGTACAGAACGTTGTAGACCCACAGTTGCATCACAAAAGTTTATAACAATGGGATGTAAACACGACATTTTTTTTTCAATAAAATTTTTACCCTGAAGCAGTAGCTAAAGGACCACATAATTTACAGTACAAGTACAACTTCTTCTGCGTATACTGACACCCTGTATTTGGTCTTAAACTACTGTTTGGGCACACAGCAGGGCTGGGAAGGGAAGGTGTGCTGTTTACTTTTGGATTACAATTTTGGCTGGAATATATTGTGAACACTATGTCACACTGGCAGAGAACCAATGGCCAAAACAGAAGGCCATTTTGTAAACGTCACCTCAAGTAATTCATCTAAGGGAGTACTGACCAATTTGGCTCACAGATACCTTGTGAAAGTTTACAACATTGGGCTGTGAATATTAAAACTAAAAATATTGTTTTAGTTACAAATTTTTCATTTTTTGCAAACATAACAGGAGATAATGGATTGCCCAATTTGTAAAGCAACTTCTCAGTATGCCAATATCTCATATGTGGTTGGCAGCTACTTTTTTGGGCACATGCCACAGCAGGAAAGGTTCACTATTTGACATTTGGAAAACAATTTTGGCTGGAATAGATTATGGATGCTAAGTTTAATTTTCAGTACCCCGAAGATGCCAAAACAGCAACACCCCCAGAATGGACACCGTTCGGAAACTAAATATCTAGTGGTATAGTGACCTTTTTGTAACTACAAGTGTTTCTCAAACAATTGAAACATTGGGAAGCAGAATTACTTTTCCTACTAAAACAATGCTTTAACACCAAATTTTTCTTTTTCAAAATGGGTAAAAGGAGACAATTAACCCCATAACATGTAAAAATATTCTCTCAAATGTGGCAATAGAGTATATTTGATCAGGAACTATTATTTGTTCATCATGCAAGGTTCAGAAAGGGAACTAAATGCTTTATGGATTTTGGAGTGCAGTTTTGTCTGGAATAATTCGCAAGCACCATTTGCAGAGACCCCGAGGTGCAATAACAACAGGACCTAACAATTGATGACGCATCTCAATATGAGATTAATATGGGTCAGACAAACTGCTCTGGCAGCGGCCCGAACTAAGCACTGTATAGACTGAATACAGCAGCATCATCTATTGCTTGGTAGCCGCTGACAAGTACTACAGTATGTTCATTTTAAGAAAATGTAGTACTCATCTGCAGCCACTAAGCAACGTATGGTGCTGCTCTATTCTGTCTGTACCTCCGGCTACAGCTGAAGTAGTTTTCAACTGATCAGTGAGTGTGCTGGGTGTCAGACCTACACCAATCTAATATAGATTACTTACGAAGCAGGTCATCAATGATTGGACCCAGAGAACCACTTTAAATGGATTCTCTACTAGGGAGGAATGCCATACATGTCGACAATAACTGTGGTTTGTGAAAGCTGCAGAGCTTAGGAGATGGGTTACTTGGCTTTGGAAATGTAGATTTGCGGGATTGTTTTTTCTGAGCCATATCACTTTACCAGCACCCTTGAGCTACTACTAACATTAGAAACCTAAATTTTTCAATTTACAACCAACAGATGAAGTAGGGGTTTGGTTTCTGTGGGATGAGATAAAGATTTCATTGTTGCCATCTGAGTTTACACAACATTTTCTAACTCATTTTTGCGAAACAGACTAAATAAATGAATATCAATTCAGGAATTGTCTTTAATTTTTCTTTTTATACAGTTTTACACCGTTAAGTATGCCATAAATGTGATAAGATGACCTCTTCAGGTTTGTACAATTAAAGCAATGCCAGAGTTATAGGCTATGTGCACACGTAAGAAAAGAGGTGCAGAATTTTCTGCACAAAATCCGAATCTCCTGGCAGAATTCGCAGCTGCGGATTTGCCGCGGTTTTTATGCGGTTTTAGTGCGGTTTTTGTGTGGAATTGATGCAGATTTTGTTTAGGATTTTCTGCAGTTTTTACCACTGCAGATTTCTATAAGGCCAGTCTCACACGTCCAGATAATTCCGGTACCGGAAAAATCGGTACCGGAATGATCGGTGTCCGTGTGCCGGTGCGTTTCTGTGGCACATCAGTGCGGCACACATGTGCTGCCCCTGTGCCCACTGGGTACCATACGCACCGTGCCGGAGACAGCGCTAAAGTTTAGCGCTGTCCCCTGCATCGTGCTGAAGTCCCATTCATATCTTCCCTGCAGCAGCATTTGCTGTAGAGAAGATATGAATAATAGTGTGTAAAATCCAGATCCCATAGGGGTGGAGCCGCATATTCATTACTGTAAATGAGGGGCTTCACGTGACCGCTCATACAGTACAAGGTGCGGCCAGGACAGGAAGCAGCGAGGGAGCCGGGAGCTGGGTGAGTATTTTAATCACAGCGGGTGGGTGCGCACAGGGGGTGGGAGGGACAGGTTTTGGGGACCTGGATCTGGATTTTACACACTATTATTCATATCTTCTCTACAGCAAACGCTGCTGCAGGGAAGATATGAATGGCGGCTTCAGCACCAGTGGGGGGGACAGCGCTTAATGTAGCGCTGTCTCCTGCACGGCACACGGACTGCACACGGACAACGTCTGTGTGCAGTACGTGTTTTACACATACCCATTGACTTTAACCCCTTTACCCCCAAGGGTGGTTTGCACGTTATGGACCGGGCCAATTTTTACAATTCTGACCACTGTCCCTTTATGAGGTAATAACTCTGGAACGCTTCAACGGATCCCAGTGATTCTGACACTGTTTTCTCGGGACATATTGTACTTCATGATAGAGGTAAAATTTCTTTGATATTACCTGCGTTTATTTGTGAAAAAAACGGAAATATGGTGAAAATTTTGAAAATTTCGCAATTTTCCAACTTTGAATTTTTATGCAATTAAATCACAGAGATATGTCACACAAAATACTTAATAAGTAACATTTCCCACATGTCTACTTTACATCAGCACAATTTTGGAACCAACATTTTTTTTGTTAGGGAGTTATAAGGGTTAAAATTTGACCAGCAATTTCTCATTTTTACAACACCATTTTATTTTAGGGAACACATCTCATTTGAAGTCATTTTGAGGGGTCTATATTATAAAAAATACCCAAGTGTGACACCATTCTAAAAGCTGCACCCCTCAAGGTTCTCTTCAGGTGTTTCACAGGAATTTTTGGAATGTTTAAATAAAAATTAACATTTAACTTTTTTTCACAAAAACTTACTTCAGCTCCAATTTGTTTTATTTTACCAAGGGTTACAGGAGAAAATGGACCCCAAACCTTGTTGTACAATTTGTCCTGAGTACGCCGATACCCCATTTGTGGGGGTAAACCACTGTTTGGGCGCATGGGAGAGCTCGGAAGGGAAGGAGCGCCGTTTGACCTTTCAATGCAAAATTTACAGGAATTGAGATGGGACGCCATGTTGCGTTTGAAGAGCCACTGATGTGCCTAAACATTGAAACCCCCCACAAGTGACACCATTTTGGAAAGTAGACCCCCTAAGTAACTTATCTAGAGATGTGGTGAGCACTTTGACCCACCAAGTGCTTCACAGAAGTTTATAATGCAGAACCGTAAAAATAAAAAATCAATTTTTTTTCACAAAAATTATCTTTTCGACCCCAATTTTTTATTTTCCCAATGGTAAGAGAAGAAATTGGAACCAAAAAGTTGTTTTACAATTTGCCTGAGTATGCTGATACCCCATATGTGGGGGTAAACCACTGTTTGGGCGCATGGGAGAGCTCGGAAGGGAAGGAGCGCCGTTTGACTTTTCAATGCAAAATTCACAGGAATTAAGATGAGACGCCATGTTATGTTTAGAGAGCTACTGATGTGCCTAAACATTGAAACCCCCCACAAGTGACACCATTTTGGAAAGTAGACCCCCTAAGGAACTTATCTAGATGTGTGGTGAGCACTTTGACCCACCAAGAGCTTCACAGAAGTTTATAATGCAGAGCCGTAAAAATAAAACAAAAATTTTTGCCCACAAAAATTATTTTTTAGTCCCCAGTTTTGTATTTTTCCAAGGGTAGCAGGAGAAATTGGACCCCAAAAGTTGTTGTGCAATTTGTCCTGAGTGCGCTGATACCCCATATGTGGGGGGGAACCACCGTTTGGGTGCATGGGAGGGCTCGGAAGGGAAGGAGCACCATTTGGAATACAGACTTAGATGGAATGGTCTGCAGGCGTCACATTGCGTTTGCAGAGCCCCTAATGTACCTAAACAGTAGAAAACCCCCACAAGTGACCCCATATTGGAAACTAGACCCCCCAAGGAACTTATCTAGATGTGTTGAGAGAACTTTGAGCCCCCAAGTGTTTCACTACAGTTTCTAACGCAGAGCCGTGAAAAACAAAATAAAATTCCCCCCAAAATTATTTTTTAGCCTCCAGTTTTGTATTTTCTCAAGGGTAACAGGAGAAATTGGACCCCAAAAGTTGTTGTCCAATTTGTCCTGAGTGCGCTGATGCCCCATATGTGGGGAGGAACCACCGTTTGGGTGCATGGGAGGGCTTGGAAGGGAAGGAGCGCCATTTGGAATGCAGACTTAGATGGAATGGTCTGCAGGCGTCACATTGCGTTTGCAGAGCCCCTAATGTAGCTAAACAGTAGAAACCCCCCACAAGTGACTCCATATTGGAAACTAGACCCCCCACGAACTTATGTAGATGTGTTGTGAGAACTTTGAGCGTTTCACTACAGTTTATAACGCAGAGCCGTGAAAATAAAAAATCTTTTTTTCCCACAAAAATTATTTTTTAGCCCCCAGTTTTGTATTTTCCCAAGGGTAACAGGAGAAATTGTACCCCAAAAGTTGTTGTCCAATTTGTCCTGAGTACACTGATACCCCATATGTTGGGGTAAACTCCTGTTTGGACACACGGGAGAGCTCGGAAGGGAAGGAGCACTGTTTTACTTTTTCAACGCAGAATTGGCTGGAATTGAGATCGGACGCCATGTCGCGTTTGGAGAGCCCCAGATGTGTCTAAACCCTAACCCTAGCCCTAACCCTAGCCCTAACCCTAGCCCTAAACCTAACCCTAGCCCTAGCCCTAACCCTAGCCCTAACCCTAGCCCTAGTCCTAACCCTGGCCCTAACCCTAACCCTAACCCTAACCCTAGCCCTAACCCTAGCCCTAACCATAACCCTAGCCCTAGCCCTAACCCTAACCCTAGCCCTAACCCTAATGGGAAAATGGAAATAAATACATTTTTTTAGTTTTCCCTAACTAAGGGGGTGATGAAGGGGGGTTTAATTTACTTTTATAGCGGGTTTTTTAGCGGATTTTTATGATTGGCAGCCATGACGCTTTTTATTGCAAAAAATATTTTTTGCGTTACCACATTTTGAGAGCTATAATTTTTCCATATTTGAGTCCACAGAATCATGTGAGGTCTTGTTTTTTGCGGGACGAGTTGACGTTTTTATTGGTAACATTTTCGGGCACGTGACATTTTTTGATCGCTTTTTATTCTGATTTTTGTGAGGCAGGATTACCAAAAACCAGCTATTCATGAATTTCTTTTGGGGGAGGCGTTTATACCGTTCCGCGTTTGGTAAAATTGATAAAGTAATTTTATTCTTCGGGTCAGTACGATTACAGTGATACCTCATTTATATATTTTTTTATGTTTTGGCGCTTTTATACGATAAAAACTATTTTATAGAAAAAATAATTATTTTTGCATCGCTGATGTTGCTGTTTGGCGGCTCGTTTTTTGCGGGACAAGATGATGCTTTCAGTGGTACCATGGTTATTTATATCTATCTTTTTGATCGCGTGTTATTCCACTTTTTGTTCGGCGTTATGATAATAAAGACTTGTTTTTTGTCTCGTTTTTTTTTTTTTTTTTCTTACGGTGTTTACTGAAGGGGTTAACTAGTGGGACAGTTTTATAGGTCGGGTCGTTACGGACGCGGCAATACTAAATATGTGTACTTTTATTGTTTTTTTTTTATTTAGATAAAGAAATGTATTTATGGGAATAATATATATTTTTTTAATTATTTAGGATTTTTTTTTAATTTTTTTTTACACACTTGTAAAAATTTTTTTTAACTTTTTTACTTTGTCCCGGGGGGGACAATACAGATCGGTGATCTGCGAGTTTGCACAGCACTCTGACAGATCACCGATCTGTCTCAGAGCGCTGCAGCGTTACCAAGTGCCTGCATCTTGGATCCGGGACTTGCGGCAGGGAGGAAGGTAGGAGACCCCCGGAGCAACGCGATCACATTGCGTTGCTGCGGGGGTCTCAGGGAAGCCCGCAGGGAGCCCACTCCCTGCGCGATGCTTCCCTGTACCGCCGACACATCGCGATCATGTTTGATCGCGGTGTGCCGGGGGTTAATGTGCCGGGGGCGGTCCGTGACCGCTCCTGGCACATAGTGCCGGATGTCAGCTGCGTGAGCGCGGCCGATCGCCTATGACATACTATTCCGTCCTTGGGAAGTAGGGCCCACCCCACATGGACGGAATAGTACGTCTAATGGCAGAAAGGGGTTAATGGGTCCGTGTAATCCGTGTGCTCCCATGAACACTGACATGTCTCCGTGTTTGGCACACGGAGACACGGTCCGCAAAAAATCAATGACATTTGCCCAGATGCATTGATTTTAATGTGTGTATGTGTGTCAGTGGCTCTGGTACGTGAGGAAACTGTCACCTCACATACCGTAGCCACTGACGTGTGAAACCAGCCTAATGGAGGGGTGCAGAAACTCTGCAGATCTGCACAAAAGAAGTGACATGCACTTCTTTGAAATCTGCAGCGTTTCTGTGTGCATTTTTCTGCACCATGTGCACAGCTTTTTTTTTCACATTGATTTACATTGTACTGTACATCACAGTGCAGTCTGCAGCGATTCTGCGCAGAAAAAAACGCTGCAGATCTACACTAAATATGCATCGTGTGCACATAGCCATATAGTATTTTTTAGCATTTGCTATTTTTGCAAACTAAAAACACTTTTTGTTTTTGCTTCACTATATTATATTATGAGAGCTATAACTTTTTGTGTGATCAGTTGAAGTTTCGTTTGTTCCCATTTTGGACAACAACACATTTTTTGATCGCTTTTTTATTTTTGGGTGGCAAAATGCAGCAACAAAAAACAGCAATTCATAAATTATTGTTACTTTTTTTACATCAATCACCATTCAGTAAAAATGAGAGGAAAACTTTATTGCTATGATCAGTACAATCACAGTCATAATACATTTATATAGGAGGTTTCTTATGTTTTGCTACTTTTGCACACTAAAAACTATTTTTTACAAACAATATTTTTTTTTGCATCATCATATTCTGATAGCTGTAACTTTTTAATTTTTTCGCCAACAGACAGGCTTTTTTGTAGAATAAAATGGCATTTTCAATTATACATTATTATATATACAGTGGGGCAAAAAAGTATTTAGTCAGTCAGCAATAGTGCAAGTTCCACCACTTAAAAAGATGAGAGGCGTCTGTAATTTACATCATAGGTAGACCTCAACTATGGGAGACAAACTGAGAAAAAAAAATCCAGAAAATCACATTGTCTGTTTTTTTAACAATTTATTTGCATATTATGGTGGAAAATAAGTATTTGGTCAGAAACAAAATTTCATCTCAATACTTTTTAATATATTATTTGTTGGCAATGACAGAGGTCAAATGTTTTCTGTAAGTCTTCACAAGGTTGCCACACACTGTTGTTGGTATGTTGGCCCATTCCTCCATGCAGATCTCCTCTAGAGCAGTGATGTTTTTGGCTTTTCGCTTGGCAACACGGACTTTCAACTCCCTCCAAAGGTTTTCTATAGGGTTGAGATCTGGAGACTGGCTAGGCCACTCCAGGACCTTGAAATGCTTCTTACGAAGCCACTCCTTCGTTGCCCTGGCGGTGTGCTTTGGATCATTGTCATGTTGAAAGACCCAGCCACGTTTCATCTTCAATGCCCTTGCTGATGGAAGGAGGTTTGCACTCAAAATCTCACGATACATGGCCCCATTCATTCTTTCATGTACCCGGATCAATCGTCCTGGCCCCTTTGCAGAGAAACAGCCCCAAAGCATGATGTTTCCACCAACATGCTTTACAGTAGGTATGGTGTTTGATGGATGCAACTCAGTATTCTTTTTCCTCCAAACACGACAAGTTGTGTTTCCACCAAACAGTTCCAGTTTGGTTTCATCAGACCATAGGACATTCTCCCAAAACTCCTCTGGATCATCCAAATGCACTCTAGCAAACTTCAGACGGGCCCGGACATGTACTGGTTTAAGCAGTGGGACATGTCTGGCACTGCAGGATCTGAGTCCATGGTGGCGTAGTGTGTTACTTATGGTAGGCCTTGTTACATTGGTCCCAGCTCTCTGCAGTTCATTCACTAGGTCCCCCCGCATGGTTCTGGGATATTTGCTCACCGTTCTTGTGATCATTCTGACCCCACGGGGTGGGATTTTGCGTGGAGCCCCAGATCGAGGGAGATTATCAGTGGTCTTGTATGTCTTCCATTTTCTAATTATTGCTCCCACTGTTGATTTCTTCACTCCAAGCTGGTTGGCTATTGCAGATTCAGTCTTCCCAGCCTGGTGCAGGGCTACAATTTTGTTTCTGGTGTCTTTTGACAGCTCTTTGGTCTTCACCATAGTGGAGTTTGGAGTCAGACTGTTTGAGGGTGTGCACAGGTGTCTTTTTATACTGATAACAAGTTTAAACAGGTGCCATTACTACAGGTAATGAGTAGGGTTGAGCGACCTTTACTTTTATAGGATCGGGTCGGGTTTCACGAAACCCGACTTTTTCAAAAGTCGGGTCGAGTGAAATCGGCTGATCCTATAAAAAAGTCGGGGTTGGGGTCGGCCGAAACCTGAAACCCAATGGAGTGCATTGGGTTTCCATGGTTCCCAGGGTCTGAAGGAGCGGAAACTCTCCTTCAGGCCCTGCGATCCATATTTTAGTGTAAAATAAAGAATTAAAATAAAAAATATCGCAATACTTACCCTCTGACGCGCCCTGGTACTAACCGGGAACGCGACGTCACCGCAAGGTCCTGGAAGGCTGATTCTAAGGAAGGAAGGTTCCCGGTTAGTACCAGGGCACGTCAGAGGGTAAGTATTGCGATATTTTTTATTTTAATTCTTTATTTTACACTTAAATCTGAATTCCAATACCAATTCCCGATATAAACATATCGGGAATCGGTATCGCTATTCCGATTCTAGATTCAAAAGATCGCCGACTTCATGGCCGACCCCACACAGGGGTCGGGTCGGGTTTCATGAAACCCAACCTTGCCAAAAGTCGGCGACTTTTGAAAATTTTCGACCCGTTTCGCTCAACCCTAGTAATGAGTGGAGGAAAGAGGAGACTCTTAAAGAAGAAGTTACAGGTCTGTGAGAGCCAGAAATCTTGATTGTTTGTTTCTGACCAAATACTTATTTTCCACCATAATATGCAAATAAATTGTTAAAAAAACAGACAATGTGATTTTCTGGATTTTTTTTTCTCAGTTTGTCTCCCATAGTTGAGGTCTACCTATGATGTAAATTACAGACGCCTCTTATCTTTTTAAGTGGTGGAACTTGCACTATTGCTGACTGACTAAATACTTTTTTGCCCCACTGTATTTATGATTTTTTTTTATCATTTTTATCCTACATTTTGTGTATCAGCATTATGAAAAAGTCATATTTTTGGTGTGGTTTTTTTCTATACTGTTCACTTAACGAGTAAGTAAAATAACAGCTTTATGTATCGGGTTGTTCTGGATCCAGCTATATTAATTATGTATACTTTTTCTTGTATACTTTTGTTTTTTCAGAAAACTTGAATTTTCACTGTAGAACTAGAAACTTTTCTTGTACTCTTATTTCGTTGAAACTTTTACAATTTATCTTTAATTTTTTACTTTGTCCTTCTATTGGACACCAACTTTAACTGGTCTGATTGCTCTTTTAATAATCTGCAATATTAATGCATTACGTATGGCAGGACCTTACAGGCCAACGTAACTGGGTGACACCATGGCCATTAATCAACCTGAGGCCATCACTGCTACAATTGGAACCATGCAATCGCAAGCATAGGGTGCCAATGGGTAAAAGATAGAGCTCCCTTTTTCAAATACAGTATGCAGGTAGATGCCCATGTTGCTATAGACAGCATAAGAGCCAGAAATCATTGCCAGCAATATCACAGGGGATAAACTGCGGTGATCTGTACTAGCACCGATTGCAATCACTACAGCTATGATATTTAGCTGATGATTTTGCTGACGCTGCTTGAGAGCAAATCATTGAGCTCTATTTATACAGCGATTTGTGGTAGCACACTCACCACTGTGCCATACATGTACGACTAATGTCCGTAAAGGGTTAATAATCAGTAGCATAATACAAGTGTTTGAAAAAGTTTTACCCTATTCAGCAAATATGTGTTGTGGCTCCAGTTCTTAGGAAATTCTGATCGCTGTGCACATATTCAGCTTGTGAGGCGTCAAGCAATACCACTTGAAGATAACAATAGGTTTACAATCCAGCACCAGGTTAGGCCAGTTTCACACGTCAGTGGCTCCGCTACGCGTTTTGACAGTTTCCTCACGTACCGGAGACACTGACTCACGTAGACACATTAAAATAAATGTGTCTCTGCAGATGTTAGCATGTTTTCATCTCTGCAGATGTTAGCACGTTTTCACGGAACTTGTGTCCGTGGGCAAAACACGGAGACATGTCAGTGTTCGTGGGAGCACACAGATCACACGGACCCATTAAAGTCAATGGGTGCATGTAAACATGTACCACACACGGATACCATCCGTGTGCTGTCCGTGTGCAGTCCATGTGCTTTTTTTTTTAAAGTCATAGGGTTAAAATTGAAACAAATTGTTTCAATACATGGACACGGACACACGGACAGCACACGGACAGCACACGGATGATAAACACGGACACACGGATGACACACGGATGGCCAAAGTGCACACACGGGCACGGATAGCTCCGAGACTGTTTCTTCCGGTACCGGAAATATATGGATGTGTGAGACTGGCTTTAAAAAGAGTGAAAATCTTTTTTGCAGTTTCAGTAAAATGTATAGCATATGCATACAAAAAATTATTTTCTGACGCATTTTGAGTCCAACTATTTCATAGAACTCATTCACACGCCAGATTTTCTCATAAGAGTGCTGTCCAGGTTTGTAAATATCACTTATAGCTATTTGCATTCTGTCCATTTTTAACATTCGACAAAAACTGATGAAACTCTGACCAAATTATGATAACATTGACATCCTGACCAAACTCTGAAGAAACTTTTATAAAAAATGCTGAAGAAACTTGGACCGTTTTTGCATATAAGATAAATGAGTGAAGTTTGAATAAGCCTTTACTCATAGATCATCAATTCTTAGACTTGGGGCTTGTTCACACTTGCATATAAAATATCAGTCGCATTCTCATCCAGGAGAATGGGACAATTTTGTTTTCACTTGTCATCCGTGTGCTGCTGTCCATGTACAATCCGTTTTTTTACTCTGCAATCTTTTACAGGACCATTTACAATTTCCTATGCTACAGAATTGTAATGGAACTGTCAAAATCAGATGCCATATTGATGGTCCATATAGCATGCAATTTTTTTTCACACCCATCTGATTGCGGAGTCAAATCACAGCATGCTGCGATTTTTTACTCACTCCAGATACAGCTGAGAAAAAATATGGAGATCTGCACTACCTCAGTCCCATCCTTGTTGGACTGAGTGCAATCTGATTTTTTATTGTATTCCACGTGTCCAATTTACATTCAAGTATGAGCGAACCCTTAGAGTTACTGTATATAGACTCGAAATGCATCAGAAAATTATTTTTGTATACCTGTGTTACACATTTTAATGAAGCCACAATAAAGATTGTTTTTCATTTTTTTTAACCTGGTGCTGGAGTGGAAACCTATCATGGTCTTTAAATATTAGTCGTCTTACATGGGCTAAAAGACCAAACCCTATTCCAGGGTTTCATAATGTGTCCAACCATTGCACTAAGTGTTGCTACATCCTTGCTTTTTATTATTGCTTGATATTATTGGTCACATATGTAGTGACACCGATACTTTTTTGCACATGCTCTGACTTATTTTGTATCAACTACATTGATCTAAGTACGGTATGTATTTTAACAGTTACCTAAATGATATGAATGCTTATTCCCCTTGTTTTGTGTCATGTGGACATCTTTGTCTTCCATGTAGACTCCTAACTTTTTACTTCTATGTTTTAATATTTTATCATTAGTTTTTTTCCTTCCATTCTATCAAGAAATTATTTTCACTTCTAATGATAGTTTGGTCCTCTGTGTGTTTCTTAGAAGCTTTCTATTGTCTTTGACATGAGGTACTGTTCTTTACTTAGGTGTATACTGATTGATAATGATCGAATGTGTCAAATCCAAGAATCTGTCCAAACATTACTTTTCAAATTCCATGTGGCATCTTCTTTGGGACGAAACACAAGGATTTCATTCAATCTACATGGAATCAATCTAAACAAGAGAATTTTTTCATTGGACTATTAAACCAAAGGCTCAATAGAAACTGAATAGGACGCTTGCTCAAAAATATATCAATGTTCTTACAGCATGAAAGATTTGCTTGCACCTGAACTATATTTTAACATTCTTGGGGCTTGCTGTGGTAAGAAGCACTTGTCTATCATTACTTTATACAAAGGGTGAAGGTCACTTGTTACCTAGAACAGTGGGTGCACACAGGATTCCGTTAACACAAAAATCTCATGCACAATGACTTGAAAGCCCTTCTCCTTTATATTTACTGTATTGTAGCTCACAGCAAGAGCAAAGAACTGACAGCTTTACCGTTCACTTCTTAAGCACAAAAAAGTCTTCAACCCTTTATAACACTAAGAAAGCCGAAGACATTCTCGCAAAAGAATGTTTCCATATTTTCAATCTGCCCCAAGATCACAATGTAACCTCTACTGAAAATACCAAGTGCAGTCCGCCGGAGCAAGCAACCTGCTTTGTATGTTTAATAGACTAACAGCATATCTACTGTATTTATACAGGAAAACATAACTTTACTTCCAAGCAAAAATCAAGTAAGTTTGTTAAGTGCACAGGACTGCTAAGATGGTTTAACAGTGGCCATACTTCTGTGGAGCAAGATCTTCATTTGAGCTTGAATTTCCAACCACCCTCAGGCTAGGACTATGACAATAGCTGTACGATACGAGATTGCAGAATCGCATTGCTAAAATTCCAAGTCATGATATAGAATATGCTCAAACAACAGAGTTTCATTTCTTTCAGGATATACTCATGGTCAACTGAGAATTGCAATGTGTCCCCATTAGTGTTGAGCATTCCGATACCGCAAGTATCGGGTATCGGCCGATATTTGCGGTATCGGAATTCCGATACCGAATTCCGATACTTCCCGCGTATCGGATACCGGAATCGGAAGTTCCCAGAATTCAAACTGAACGCAGCAGCCAATGAGGAATGATTGGAAGTGTGGGCACATCCTGTTTAGCATGGTGGGCATGTAAGTACTGGCAAGGCTTGGATTGGCTGCTGAAATGATGTCACTCTGCACTATAAAAAACGCTGCCGCCATTTTGCGCTCACTCTGCTGTGATTTCAGTTAGGGACAGGACGCTGTGTTCTAACTGAGGGCCAGTCGAGCTAGCTAATTGCTTTATTTTCCTTTCCAAAGGCTAATTTAGCAAAACGCTGTGTGTTCTTCACTGTTCACCTTGCTCTTGCCTTGCAGCGCTGTTTTAACAGCGTTCTGCAAGGTCTCTGTGTGTGTGTGTGTGTGTGTGTGCAGCTCACTCTGTAGTCTGTGTGCAGCCATATACCCGGTTGTATTCAGCTCAGGGGGGGTTCACACTGCCTCACACAGTTGTCCTTTTTTGCTCTTAGTGCAGCCTGCTGCACATTTTTTCTCAAATTTCCTATTAGTGTTTTTCCACCAGTCTCCAGCTCTATTGTGGAAAAACACTACATAGGATAACCTAGAGGGGTTTTTTTGGGCCTTGCAGCGCCGTTTACGGCTGTCTGCACGGTCTCCGTGTGAGCCCAGCTCGCCCTGTAGTCTGTGTGCAGCCATAGCCGGTTGGATTCAGCTCAGGGTTCGTTACTGGCTCATACCTTGAGAAAAATTTTACTTTTTTTCAAATAGTGCAGCCTGTTTAAAATTTGAAAAAAAAAAATTCCTATTAGTGTCTTTCCACTCGTATCCAGCTAAATAGTGGAAAAACACTATATAGGATAACCTAGAGGAGGGTTTTTTGGCCTGGCAGCGCCGTTTACGGCTGTCTGCACGGTCTCCGTGTGAGCCCAGCTCGCCCTGTAGTCTGTGTGCAGCCATAGCCGGTTGGATTCAGCTCAGGGTTCGTTACTGGCTCATACCTAGAGAAAAATTTTACTTTTTTTCAAATAGTGCAGCCTGTTTAAAATTTGAAAAACAAAAATTCCTATTAGTGTCTTTCCACTCGTATCCAGCTAAATAGTGGAAAAACACTATATAGGATAACCTAGAGGAGGGTTTTTTGGCCTTGCAGCGCCGTTTACGGCTGTCTGCACGGTCTCTGTGTGAGCGCAGCTCGCCCTGTAGTCTGTGTGCAGCCATAGCCGGTTGGATTCAGCTCAGGGTGCGTTACTGCCTCATACCTTGAAAAACAATTTCCTTTTTTTCAAATAGTGCAGCCAGTTTAAAATTTGAAAAAAAAAATTCCTATTAGTGTCTTTCCACTCGTATCCAGCTAAATAGTGGAAAAACACTATATAGGATAACCTAGAGGAGGTTTTTTTGGCCTTGCAGCGCCGTTTACGGCTGTCTGCACGGTCTCCGTGTGAGCCCAGCTCGCCCTGTAGTCTGTGTGCAGCCATAGCCAGTTGGATTCAGCTCAGGGTTCGTTACTGCCTCATACCTTGAGAAAAATTTTACTTTTTTTCAAATAGTGCAGCCTGTTTAAAATTTGAAAAAAAAAATTCCTATTAGTGTCTTTCCACTCGTATCCAGCTAAATAGTGGAAAAACACTATATAGGATAACCTAGAGGAGGGTTTGTTGGCCTTGCAGCGCCGTTTACGGCTGTCTGCACGGTCTCTGTGTGAGCGCAGCTCGCCCTGTAGTCTGTGTGCAGCCATAGCCGGTTGGATTCAGCTCAGGGTGCGTTACTGCCTCATACCTTGAAAAACAATTTCCTTTTTTTCAAATAGTGCAGCCAGTTTAAAATTTGAAAAAAAAAAATTCCTATTAGTGTCTTTCCACTCGTATCCAGCTAAATAGTGGAAAAACACTATATAGGATAACCGAGAGGAGGGTTTTTTGACCTTGCAGCGCCGTTTACGGCTGTCTACACGGTCTCCGTGTGATTTAAACTAGCTCTGTAGCCCGATCTGCACCAAAAAAAAAGTTAAGTTCACCAAACACAACTTAACACTTGTGTAGGCCACATTTGAAAAATAATAAAGTTTAGTCCACAATTTACAACATTAGTGTTTCTTACACCTGTTAGGAGGAGCATTTCAGGAATAAGCACACTAAGGCCTTAGTACTTTTCTGCTTATCTTTATCTGTCAACCAAGATGAAGAGGGCAGGGAGTAAGGCACGTGGGCGTGGGCGCGGAGCAGGGAGAGGAGCAGGGAGAGGACGTGGTGATTCTGTGCCTGCTGCGGGCGCCGGTGACTCGTCGTCACTCAGTTTCAGCAGGGAACAGTCCTTCATGCGCAGCTTTGTCGGAGAGCGCCGTGCACCGCTGCTACGTGAAGACCAAATTGAAGCCGTTGTCGGGTGGATGGCAGCTAACGCCTCGGCATCGACTTCAGTTAGTGCCACATCCTCTCAGGCACAGAGCACTGGAGAGCAGCCATCTGTCTCTTCACCACCTGCCAAATTGGCCAGGCAGTCAGAGAGCCCAGGACATGAGCCGTCTCTACTTCTGTTCTCTGAATCTCTTGGCTTGGAAACAGGGGGCCAGCCAAGCAGCATTGGAGAAATGGAAGAAGAGGCAGTGTGCAGTGATGCCCAAAAGCTTTATCTCTCTGACTCTGAAGAGGCAGGTGGGCGAGTGCCTCCGGTGACCACAGCGCAGTACGCATCTGATGATGAAACTCAGGTGCCGCTTTCTGATGCGTACTGTGCTGCCGAGACTACCCAGGAGGAGCAGTTGGTGGCAGAGGGTAGTGGAGATGATGAGGTCCTTGACCCATCGTGGCGTGAGGAACAGGAAGGTGGTGGGAGCAGCTCTGAGGAAGAGCTTCCCCTTACGGGCCAAAGAGGGAGAGGGAGGGGGAAGACTGCGGAGCCTGTAGCCTCCACTTTGGCACCCGTTAGGAGCCTGTCTCTTTCCAAAGCCAAAAAGGGCGCTCCCAAGACTTGCAGTGCCTGGTCCTTTTTTGACACAGTTGCAGATGACATTTGTTTTGTCAAATGCAAGCTGTGTCATCAGAAAGTAAAAAGAGGTAAAAGTGTCAGCAACCTCAATACCACAAATATGTGGAAACATGTGCGGAACAGGCACGCGGTGGAGTTACAGAAACACAGTGAAGACGTAGGCCAACCAACAGCGGCAGCTACCACCTCTTCATCTCGTGTTGCCTCTTCCTCCACTGTTGTCCAGAGACCTAGTGTAATTCCACCCACAGCACCACCTTCCCAGTCATCCTCACACTCCCAGTCTACTCTACAGCCATCGGTAGTCCAGGCATGGGAGAAAAGGCGGGCATTCTCGGCCAACCACCCCCGAGCACAGGCTCTGAATGCAGGCATTGCCAAACTGTTGTCCCTGGAAATGCTCTCGTTCAGGCTGGTGGAGACTGACAGCTTCCGTGACTTGATGGCATTGGCAGTCCCACAGTACAAGGTGCCCAGCCGCTTTTACTTCAGCAGGCAGGCTGTCCCTGCCCTGCACAGGCATGTTGAGGCAAACATAAAACATGCGCTACTGAACGCCGTCAGTAGCAAGGTCCACCTCACCACCGATGCGTGGACCAGTCAGCATGGACAGGGGCGATATGTTTCCCTCACTGCCCATTGGGTTAATGTTGTTGAGCCAGGTACAGATCGTGCGAGTGGCGCAGGACGTGTCCTGCCCACTCCAAGGATTGCAGGAATCCAGTCTGTACGCGTCGACTCCTCCTCTTACACCAGTTCCTCTGATTCCTCTCTGCAGGATCCGTCACAGTCCACCTCCACATGGACCCGTGAACGTTTACCTATGACCGACATGAGCACAGCCGTGGCCAAACATCAGCAGGCCGTCTTGAAACTAGTTTCATTGGGGCATCGAAGCCACACAGCGCAGGAGCTCTGGAATGCCATCAAGCAGGAGAGCGATGTGTGGTTACTGCCAGCGAATCTCCAGCCAGGCATGGTAGTGTGTGACAATGGCCGAAATCTGGTGGCAGCTTTGGCCCTTGGCAACCTCACTCACATCCCATGTCTGGCACATGTGCTCAATTTGGTTGTGCAGAGTTTTCTGAGGGACTATCCGGATCTTGATGCCCTGCTGCACAAGGTCCGCCTAGAGTGTGCTCACTTGCGGCGTTCCAGCTTGGCCAGATCCCGCATTGCTGCTCTGCAGCGCCGATTCCGCCTTCCGGAACACCGCATCATATGTGACCTACCTACCCGGTGGAATTCCACGTTACATATGTTGGAGCGGTTGTGTGAGCAGCAGCAAGCAGTTATGGAGTACCAGCTGCATGAGGCGCAAAGAAGTCGCAGTCAGCGCCGATCAGACTTCACAACCACAGAGTGGGCCACTATGAAGGACGTCTGCCAGGTTTTGCGTCCTTTTGATTATTCCACGCGGATGGCAAGTGCAGATGATGCACTAGTCAGCATGACTGTCCCCCTTATCTGCCTGCTTCAGCAAACTTTGCAAGGGTTAAGGGATGATGTGGTGGAAGAGGTGGAGGATGAGGAGTCACCTTTTCCATCAGCTTCTGGAGAGTCAGCGCCACGTGGTTCCTCACAAAGGGGTACGCAGGGGCCAATTTGTGAGGAGGATGAGGAGGAGTCAATGGAGGAGGAAGAGCTCCGTCCAGAGGAGGGAGCGACACAATTGTCCAGTGGTCAGTGTGTACAGCGAGGGTGGGGTGATGACGAGCGGGCAGAGATCATGTCTCAAGCAGGGGACAGCGTTTCTGGGCCAGTTGGCACTCTGCAGCACATGGTGGATTTCATGCTGCAGTGCCTGAGAAACGACCGCCGCATCGACCACATTCTCAACATGCCTGATTATTGGGTGTTCACCCTCCTCGATCCTCGCTACCGGGACAACGTCCAAAACCTCATCCCTGCGTTGACCCGGGAGCGTAAATTGCGGGAGTACCACGACACACTGGTGAATTCCATCATCTTCTCCTGTCCAACTGAGAGGAGTGCTGCTAGTGCTTTACAAAGCAGCTCAGTGCGTCGAGGCAGTGGGGGAGGCTCTGCCCAAAGAGGGAGCAGAAGCAGTGCCTCTGCCCAAGGCAAGCCCAGTATGGCACAACTCTGGCACACTTTTGTGTGCCCGCCCCAAATGTCTACACCATCACCGGCGGCTCCAGTCAGCAGGAGGCAACGGTTCCGTCAGATGGTGACAGACTACATGGCTTGCCCTCTTACTGTACTCCCAGACGGCTCTTCCCCGTTCAAGTTTTGGGTCTCTAAGCTGGATACATGGCCAGAGCTAAGCCAGTATGCATTGGAGGTGCTGGCTTGCCCTGCGGCTAGTGTCTTATCGGAACGTGTCTTTAGTGCCGCAGGTGGTGTACTAACAGACCGTCGCATGCGACTATCCTCCGATAACGTTGACCGGCTTACTTTCCTGAAAATGAACCAGGCCTGGATCTCGCAGGAATTTGCCACTCCTCTGCCTGATTAAGTAATTGGGTGTCATCCAGGTCTCCTGCTGTGTTCATCTTTCTACCACCTGAACTGCTATTCCTGGGCTCCAACACCGCCAGCTGCGGCTCAGAAGTGCAGGCTGCACAGTAAAAACATACGACCCAGTGTTATTGGGTTTCAGTAACGTCAGCTGATCCCCAGCTGTGTAGCCGGCAATGTGTCCTGCGACCGCCACGCTGGCACAACAACCTAAATGTAAGGGAACCTGTCCCCCCCCCCGTCGTTTGTTACTGAAAGAGCCATCTTGTGCAGCAGTAATGCTGCACAAGGAAAAGGTAGCTCTTTTTTTTTAGCTCTTTGCACACGCAGAACTTAACACTTATAAAATGTGTTCACTGATACCGTTATACCGTCCCGGAGCTGGGACTTTCCTTCGTAATGTGACGCAGCACAGCCGTCATTCCTACCCCCTTGGTGCCATGCGCTGCCTCCTCAGCGTTGTTTTAAGCTGTCACGGAGCCTGCGCTGTTCTGTTATCCCTTGGGCATGCCCTATTTGCGCTGCCTGTCTTCTGACATAATTTGGTGTCAGGCTGGCTGCGCCTGTGCGGCCGCGCTGCCCGAGATCCCGCCTCGCAGTGTCTTCTGATTGAGTCACACTGCGGGCCTGGGATCCATGGGCATGCGCAGTGCATATCTTCCCCTCGGGCTCTCGCTCATTTCCCTCCGCCTTCTTTAGACTGTGCGCCGTCAGCTGATCCCTAGCATGCCACGGCCGTGACACCGCACAGTCTGAAGAAGAGGGAAGGAGGGGAGTGAGAGTCGAGGTTATGCACTGTGCATGCCCATGGTTCCAAGGCCCGCAGTGGGATTACGTTAGACGAGACTGCGAGGTGGGATCTGGAGCAGCGTGGACGCACAGGCACTGACAGCCTGACACCAAATTATGTCAGAAGACAGGCAGCACTAATTGGGCATGGCCAAGGGCTAACAGAACAGCGCAGGCTCCGTGACAGCTTAAAACAACGCTGAGGAGGCAGCGCACGGCATCAAGGGGATAGGAATGACAGCTGTGCTGTGTCCCATTAAGAAGGAAATTCGCACCTCCGGAACGGTTTAACGGTATAAAGGGACACATTTTTAGTGTTTACTTCGGTGTTTGCAAGGAGCATAATTAAAAGAGCAACCTTTTCCTTTTGCATCCTTAGTGCTGCACAAGATGGCTCTTTCAGCTACAAACGTCTTGGGGGGGGGGGTTAAAGGTTTCCTTTCAACTTGCTCCAATCAGGCTTCGGCCTACACTCTGTTCCTCTGCTCCTCCTGCTGTCCCTGGGCTCTAACACTGCCAGTTGGTGCCTGGAAGTGCTGTGTGCACAGTCAACAGTCGCTCCTCTGTTATTGGGGTTCAGTAACGTCAGCTGATCCCCAGCTGTGTGTGCGGCAATACCTCCAATCTGCTCCTCCTGCTGTCCCTGGGCTCTAACACCGCCAGTTGGTGCCTGGAAGTGCTGTGTGCACAGTCAACAGTCGCTCCTCTGTTATTGGGGTTCAGTAACGTCAGCTGATCCCCAGCTGTGTGTGCGGCAATACCTCCAATCTGCTCCTCCTGCTGTCCCTGGGCTCTAACACCGCCAGTTGGTGCCTGGAAGTGCTGTGTGCACAGTCAACAGTCGCTCCTCTGTTATTGGGGTTCAGTAACGTCAGCTGATCCCCAGCTGTGTGTGCGGCAATACCTCCAATCTGCTCCTCCTGCTGTCCCTGGGCTCTAACACCGCCAGTTGGTGCCTGGAAGTGCTGTGTGCACAGTCAACAGTCGCTCCTCTGTTATTGGGGTTCAGTAACGTCAGCTGATCCCCAGCTGTGTATCCGGCAACGTGTCATGCGACCGCCACGCTGGCACAACTAAAATGTAAGGGGACCTGTCCCCCCCCCCCCTAGGCGTTTGTTACTGAAAGAGCCACCATGTGCAGCACTAATACTGCACAAGGGAAAGGTCGCTCTTGAAATTATGCTCCTTGCAAACGCTGAACTACACACTCATGTAATGTGTCCCCTCACACCGTCCAACCGTCCCGGAGGTGGGACTTTCCTTTGTAATGTGACGCAGCACAGCCGTCATTGCTACCCCCTTGGCACCGTGCGCTGCCTCCTTAGCGTTGTTTGATTCCGTCATGGACCCTGCGCTGTTATGTTATCCCTTGGCCATGCACAGTTTGCGCTGCCCGTCCTCTGACATCATTTGTTGTCGTCCTGGCTGCGCCTGTGCGTCCACGCTGCCCGAAATCACACCTCGCAGTGTCGTCTAATGTGATCCCACAGTGGGCCTGGTATCCATGGCCATGCGCAGTGCATATACTAGCCTCTCACTCCCCTTCTTCACGCTTCTTCAGACTAGGCGGCGTCAGCTGATCCCTAATAGCATGCCACGGCCGTGACGCCGCACAGTCTGAAGAAGCAGGAAGGAGGTGAGTGAGAGGCGATGATATGCACTGCGCATGCCCATGGATCCCTGGCCCGCAGTGGGACTACATTAGATGACACTGCAAGGTTGGATCTCGGGCAGCTTGGACGCACAGGCACTGCCAGCCTGACACCTACATGATGTCAGAAGACGGGCACCGCTAACTGTGCATGGCCAAGGGATAACATTACAGCGCGGGCTCCGTGACAGAACCAAACAACGTTGAGGAGGTGGCGCCCGGCACCAAGGGGGTTGGAATGACGGCTGTGCTGTGTCACATTACAAAGGAAAGTCCCACTTCCGGGATGGTTTGACGGTGTGAGGGGACACATTATATGAGTGTGTACTTCAGCGTTTGCAAGGAGCATAATTTTCGGAGCCACCATTTTCCATGTGCAGTATTACTGCTGTACAAGATGGCTCTTTCAGCAACAAATGCCTGGGAGGGGGGGGGGTTAAAGGTTCCCTTTCAACTTGCTCCACTGCAGGCTTCGGCCTACACTCTGCTCCTCTTTGATTCCCTGGGTTTCAACACTGTCAGTTGCCACCTGGAAGTGTTGTCTACACAGAAAAAACACTAGGTGATGTGTCAGTGGGGTTCAGCACCGCCAGCTGTTCCCCTGCTGTGTAGTCGGCAACGTGTCCAGCACAAGCCACGCTGGCACAACAGAACAAAAGCTGCCACCAGTGCAGGCTTCGGCCTACACTCTGCTCATCTCCTCCTCCTGCTGACCCTGGGCTCAAACACCGCTAGTTTTTGCCCGGAAGTGCTAGCTGCACAGAGAAAAACACCAGCCAATGTGTTAGTGGGGTTCAGCAACGCCAGCTGTTCCCCTGCTGTGTAGCCGGCAACGTGACCTGCAAACGCCACGCAGGCACATGAACTGAAATTAAAGGGAACCTGGCCCCCCCCCCCCCAGGTGTTTCTATGTATAACAGCCACCTAGTACAGCAGTACTGCTGCATTTGTACAAGGTGGGTGACTTTTTCTCCTTGCCCACGTGGAACTCAACACGTACAAAATGTGTCTCATTGAGACCATTCCACTGTCCCTGAGGTGTGACTTTCCTTTCTAATGATACGCAGCACCACCCTTGTTAGCGCTGCCCGTCTTTTGACATCATTGGTTAGCTGGCTGCGCCTGTGCGTCTGCCCTGCTCGAAACAACGCCCCTCGGTGTCTTATTTTTTTGAACAGCGAGGGTGTGATTGATGGGCATGTGCAGTGCATATGTTTGCCTGTGTTCACTCATCTCCTTCCGCCTTCTTCAGACTGGGTGTCCTCATGGCCGCGGCAGGCGATAAGGGATCAGATGAGGCCGCCCAGTCTGAAGCAGGTGTAAGGACATGTGTGAGCGTCAAACATATTTACTGAACAAGGCCACGAATCCCAGCCACGCAGTGTGATTTTTTGAAAACACACTGTGGGTCTGGGATTCATGTCCATCGCTAACCGCAACGGCCGAAATGAAATGAGGTCAGAAGACAGGAAGCGCTCACAGCGCATGGCCAAGGGATCACAATAGCGCAGACTCCTGTACAGCAAATAACAACGCTCAGGAATCTGCGCCCAGTACCTAGGTGCAAATTTTGACACCTGTGCTGCGTCTCCTTAAAAAGACAAGTCACGCCTCCACAACTGTTTGACAGTATAATGGGCTAAATAGTGTACGTGTTTTAGGCAGCGTGTGCAAGGAGCAAAACAAATAGAGCAACCTTTTACTTGTGCAGCATTAATGCTGCACAAGGTGTGGCTCTTGTACCTTGCAACACCTGAGGGGGGTTAAAGGTAACCTTTGAAATTGGTTCAACTAGGCTTCGGCCTACACTCTGCTCCTCTCCTGCTGACCCTGGGCTCAAACACCGCTAGTTTTTGCCCGGAACTGCTAGCTGCACAGAGAAAAACACCAGTCAATGTGTTAGTGAGGTTCAGCACCGCCAGCTGTTCCCCTGCTGTGTAGTCGGCATCATGTCCAGCACAAGCCACGCTGGCACAACTGACCAAAAGCTGCCACCAGTGCAGGCTTCGGCCTACACTCTGCTCCTCTCCTCCTCCTGCTGACCCTGGGCTCAAACACTGCCAGTTTCTGCCCGGAAGTGCTAGCTGCACAGAGAAAAACACCAGCCAATGTGTTAGTGGGGTTCAGCACCGCCAGCTGTTCCCCCGCTGTGTAGCCGGCATCGTGTCCAGCACAAGCCACGCTGGCACAACTGACCAAAAGCTGCCACCAGTGCAGGCTTCGGCCTACACAATGCTCCTCTCCTCCTCCTGCTGACCCTGGGCTCTAACACCGCCAGTTTTTGCCCGGACATGCGAGCTGCACAGAGAAAAACACCAGTCAATGTGTCAGTGGGGTTCAGCACCGCCAGCTGTTCCCCTGCTGTGTAGCTTGCAACGTGACCTGCAAACGCCACGCAGGCACATGAACTGAAATTGAAGGGAGCCTGCCCCCCACCCCCAGGTGTTTCTATGTAAAACAGCCACCTTGTACAGCAGTACTGCTGCATTTGTACAAGGTGGCTGACTTTTTCTCCTTGCCCACGTGGAACTCAACACGTACAAAATGTGTCTCATTGAGACCATTCCACTGTCCCTGAGGTGTGACTTTCCTTTCTAATGATACGCAGCACCACCCTTGTTAGCGCTGCCCGTCTTTTGACATCATTGGTTAGCTGGCTGCGCCTGTGCGTCTGCCCTGCTCGAAACAACGCCCCTCGGTGTCTTATTTTTTTGAACAGCGAGGGTGTGATTGATGGGCATGTGCAGTGCATATGTTTGCCTGTGTTCACTCATCTCCTTCCGCCTTCTTCAGACTGGGTGTCCTCATGGCCGCGGCAGGCGATAAGGGATCAGATGAGGCCGTCCAGTCTGAAGCAGGTGTAAGGACATGTGTGAGCGTCAAACATATTTACTGAACAAGGCCACGAATCCCAGCCACGCAGTGTGATTTTTTGAAAACACACTGTGGGTCTGGGATTCATGTCCATCGCTAACCGTAACGGCCGACATTAAATGAGGTCAGAAGACAGGAAGCGCTCACAGCGCATGGCCAAGGGATCCCAATAGCGCAGACTCCTGTACAGCAAATAACAACGCTCAGGAATCTGCGCACAGCAGCTAGGTGTAAATTTTGACACCTGTGCTGCATCTCCTTAAAAAGACTAATAGTCACGCCTCTACTACTGTTTGACAGTATAATGGGCTAAATAGTGTACGTGTTTTATTCAGCGTGTGCAAGGAGCAAAATTAAATAGAGCAACCTTTGACTTGTGCATCATTAATGCTGTTCAAGGTGTGGCTCTTGTACCTTGCAACACCTGAGGGGGGGGTTAAAGGTAACCTTTGAAATTGGTTCAACTAGGCTTCGGCCTACACTCTGCTCCTCTCCTCCTCCTGCTGACCCTGGGCTCAAACAATGCCAGTTTCTGCCCGGACATGCTAGCTGCACAGAGAAAAACACCAGCCAATGTGTTAGTGGGGTTCAGCACCGCCAGCTGTTCCCCTGCTGTGTAGTCGGCATCGTGTCCAGCACAAGCCACGCTGGCACAACTGACCAAAAGCTGCCACCAGTGCAGGCTTCGGCCTACACTTTGCTCCTCTCCTCCTCCTGCTGACCCTGGGCTCAAACAACGCCAGTTTCTGCCCGGACATGCTAGCTGCACAGAGAAAAACACCAGTCAATGTGTTAGTGGGGTTCAGCACCGCCAGCTGTTCCCCTGCTGTGTAGTCGGCATCGTGTCCAGCACAAGCCACGCTGGCACAACTGACCAAAAGCTGCCACCAGTGCAGGCTTCGGCCTACACTTTGCTCCTCTCCTCCTCCTGCTGACCCTGGGCTCAAACAACGCCAGTTTCTGCCCGGACATGCTAGCTGCACAGAGAAAAACACCAGCCAATGTGTTAGTGGGGTTCAGCACCGCCAGCTGTTCCCCTGCTGTGTAGCTGGCAACGTGTCCTGCAAACGCCACGCAGGCACATGAACTGAAATTGAAGGGAGCCTGCCCCCCACCCCCCCAGGTGTTTCTATGTATAACAGCCACCTTGTACAGCAGTACTGCTGCATTTGTACAAGGTGGCTGACTTTTTCTCCTTGCACACGTGGAACTCAACAAGTACAAAATGTGTCTCATTACAGACCATTACAATGTCCCTGAGGTGTGACTTTCCTTTTTAATGACACGCAGCACCCCCATTGTTAGCGCTGCCCGTCTCCTGACATCATTGGTTGGCTGGCTGTGCCTGTGCGTCCCCCCTGCCCGACACAACGCCCCCCGTTGTCTCATATATTTTGACTGCGAGGGTGTGATTGATGGGCACGAGCAGTGCATATGTTCCCCTGTCTTCACTCCCCTCCTTCCGCCTTCTTCAGACTGTGCGGCCTCATGGCCGCGGCATGCGATAAGGGATCAGCTGAGGCCGCCCAGTCTGAAGCAGGTGTAAGGACATGTGTGAGCGGCGAACATATTTACTGCACAAGGCCACGAATCCCAGCACCGCAGTGTGACTTTAGGAAAAGCCACTGTGGGTCTGGGATTTATGGCCATCGTTAACCGCAACGGCCAACATGAAATGAGGTCATGAGACGGCCTGCACTAACAGGGTATTGCCAAGGGATAACACAAGAGCGCAGTTTCCTGTACTGCAAATAACAACGGTAAGGAATCTGCGCACAGCACCTAGGTGTAAATTTGTACACCTGTGCTGCGTCTCCTTAAAAAGACTAGTAGTCACGCCTCCACTACTGTTTGACAGTATAATGGGCTAAATAGTGTACGTGTTTAATTCAGCGTGTGCAAGGAGCAAAATTAAATAGAGCAACCTTTGACTTGTGCATCATTAATGCTGTTCAAGGTGTGGCTCTTGTACCTTGCAACACCTGAGGGGGGGGTTAAAGGTAACCTTTGAAATTGGTTCAACTAGGCTTCGGCCTACACTCTGCTCCTCTACTCCTCTACTCCTCCTGCTGACCCTGGGCTCAAACACCGCTAGTTTCTGCCCGGAACTGCTAGCTGCACAGAGAAAAACACCAGTCAATGTGTTCGTGGGGTTCAGCACCGCCAGCTGTTCCCCTGCTGTGTAGTTGGCATCGTGTCCAGCACAAGCCACGCTGGCACAACCGACCAAAAGCTGCCACCAGTGCAGGCTTCGGCCTACACTCTGCTCCTCTCCTCCTCCTGCTGACCCCGGGCTCAAACACCGCCAGTTTCTGCCCGGACATGCTAGCTGCACAGAGAAAAACACCAGTCAATGTGTTAGTGGGGTTCAGCACCGCCAGCTGTTCCCCTGCTGTGTAGTCGGCATCGTGTCCAGCACAAGCCACGCTGGCACAACTGACCAAAAGCTGCCACCAGTGCAGGCTTCGGCCTACACTTTGCTCCTCTCCTCCTCCTGCTGACCCTGGGCTCAAACAACGCCAGTTTCTGCCCGGACATGCTAGCTGCACAGAGAAAAACACCAGCCAATGTGTTAGTGGGGTTCAGCACCGCCAGCTGTTCCCCTGCTGTGTAGCTGGCAACGTGTCCTGCAAACGCCACGCAGGCACATGAACTGAAATTGAAGGGAGCCTGCCCCCCACCCCCCCAGGTGTTTCTATGTATAACAGCCACCTTGTACAGCAGTACTGCTGCATTTGTACAAGGTGGCTGACTTTTTCTCCTTGCACACGTGGAACTCAACAAGTACAAAATGTGTCTCATTACAGACCATTACAATGTCCCTGAGGTGTGACTTTCCTTTTTAATGACACGCAGCACCCCCATTGTTAGCGCTGCCCGTCTCCTGACATCATTGGTTGGCTGGCTGTGCCTGTGCGTCCCCCCTGCCCGACACAACGCCCCCCGTTGTCTCATATATTTTGACTGCGAGGGTGTGATTGATGGGCACGAGCAGTGCATATGTTCCCCTGTCTTCACTCTCCTCCTTCCGCCTTCTTCTGACTGTGCGGCCTCATGGCCGCGGCATGCGATAAGGGATCAGCTGAGGCCGCCCAGTCTGAAGCAGGTGTAAGGACATGTGTGAGCGGCGAACATATTTACTGCACAAGGCCACGAATCCCAGCACCGCAGTGTGACTTTAGGAAAAGCCACTGTGGGTCTGGGATTTATGGCCATCGTTAACCGCAACGGCCAACATGAAATGAGGTCATGAGACGGCCTGCACTAACAGGGTATTGCCAAGGGATAACACAAGAGCGCAGTTTCCTGTACTGCAAATAACAACGGTAAAGAATCTGCGTACAGCACCTAGGTGTAAATTTGTACACCTGTGCTGCATCTCCTTAAAAAGACTAGTAGTCACGCCTCCACTACTGTTTGACAGTATAATGGGCTAAATAGTGTACGTGTTTAATTCAGCGTGTGCAAGGAGCAAAATTAAATAGAGCAACCTTTGACTTGTGCATCATTAATGCTGTTCAAGGTGTGGCTCTTGTACCTTGCAACACCTGAGGGGGGGGTTAAAGGTAACCTTTGAAATTGGTTCAACTAGGCTTCGGCCTACACTCTGCTCCTCTACTCCTCTACTCCTCCTGCTGACCCTGGGCTCAAACACTGCTAGTTTTTGCCCGGAACTGCTAGCTGCACAGAGAAAAACACCAGTCAATGTGTTAGTGGGGTTCAGCAACGCCAGCTGTTCCCCTGCTGTGTAGTCGGCAACGTGTCCAGCACAAGCCACGCTGGCACAACAGAACAAAAGCTGCCACCAGTGCAGGCTTCGGCCTACACTTTGCTCCTCTCCTCCTCCTGCTGACCCTGGGCTCAAACAACGCCAGTTTCTGCCCGGACATGCTAGCTGCACAGAGAAAAACACCAGCCAATGTGTTAGTGGGGTTCAGCACCGCCAGCTGTTCCCCTGCTGTGTAGTCGGCATCGTGTCCAGCACAAGCCACGCTGGCACAACTGAACAAAAGCTGCCACCAGTGCAGGCTTCGGCCTACACTTTGCTCCTCTCCTCCTCCTGCTGACCCTGGGCTCAAACAACGCCAGTTTCTGCCCGGACATGCTAGCTGCACAGAGAAAAACACCAGCCAATGTGTTAGTGGGGTTCAGCACCGCCAGCTGTTCCCCTGCTGTGTAGCTGGCAACGTGTCCTGCAAACGCCACGCAGGCACATGAACTGAAATTGAAGGGAGCCTGCCCCCCACCCCCAGGTGTTTCTATGTATAACAGCCACCTTGTACAGCAGTACTGCTGCATTTGTACAAGGTGGCTGACTATTTGTCCTTGCCCACGTGGAACTCAAAACGTACAAAATGTGTCACATTGAGACCATTCCACTGTCCCTGAGGTGTGACTTTCCTTTCTAATGATACGCAGCACCCCCCTTGGTAGCGCTTCCCGTCTTCTGACATCATTGGTTGGCTTGTTGCGCCTGTGCGTCCGCCCTGCCTGAAACAATGCTCCTCGTTGTCTTATTTTGACTGCGAGGGTGTGATTGATGGGCACGAGCAGTGCATATCTTCACCTGTCTTAACTCATCTCCTTCCGCCTTCTTCAGACTGTGCAGCCTCATGGCCGCGGCATGCGAGAAGGGATCAGCAGAGGCCGCCCAGTCTGAAGCAGGTGTAAGGACGTGTGTGAGCGGCCAAAATATTTACTGCTCAAGGCCACGAATCACAGCACCGCAGTGTGACTTTATGAAAAGGCACTGTGGGTCTGGGATTTATGGCCATCGTTAACCGCACCGGCCAACATGAAATGAGGTCATAAGATGGGCAGCTCTAACAGGGCATTGCCAAGGGATAACACAAGAGCGCAGACTCCTGTACAGCAAATAACAACGCTCAGGAAGCTGCGCCAAGCACCAAGGCGTTATTTGGGACACCTGTGCTGCGTCTCCTTAAAAAGCCAAGTCACGCATCCACTACAGTTTGACTGTAGAATGGGCTAAATTGTGTACGTCTTTCATTCAGCGTGTGCAAGTAGACAAATTAATAGAGCAACCTTTCAATTGTGCAGCATTAATACTGCACAAGGTGTGTCTCTTGTACTTTGTAACACCTGAGGGGGGGTTAAAGGTTTCCTTTGAAATTGGTTCAAATAGGCTTCGGCCTACACTCTGCTCCTCTCCTCCTCCTCCTGCTTCAACACGGGCTCTAACATCGCTAGTTTTTGACCGCAAGTGCTAGCTGCACAGAGAAAAACACACGCCATTGTGTTAGTGGGGTTCAGCAACGCCAGCTGTTCCCCCACTGTGTAGCCGGCAAAGTGTCCTGCAAACGCAACGCAGACACAAAACTGCCTCCAGTGCAGGCTTCGGCCTACACTCTGCTCCCCCTGCTTACCCTTAGCTCCAACACCGCTAGTTGGGGCTCTAGGAAGACAATCTTTAATAGGCAACGCATCTGGTTTCCAGCACCGCCAGCTGGTTCTCGGCAGTGTTCTTGTCACAGGTACTCCCTCGTGCCAAGCCTGGTTTCAGCACCGTCAGCTGTTTCCGGGTTGTGTCAAGCTCACTGAGACGCCTATGCTTGCCCCGTCGTGGTGCGGTCGGGTTAGCCAACTCCAGGGTGCCTCCAGTTTAGGAGCTTCCAATGTGGGCTGCGTGAACTGGTAGTTAAGGCTGGTTCTGTAGTGCCAGTAGGCCCAGCTCCCACTGTAGGACTGTTGGGGTTCGGTAACTGCGGCTGCCTCGCGGCCTAGCTGTTCTCTCCTCTCCTGTGGGCCTTGGGGTCCACCACCTGGTTCCAGCACCGTCAGCTGGTTCCAGGCCGAGCCTTTGGCTTAGGTGCCTCCTCCTGGGTATCCGAGTTCCGCCAACGTCAGGCGGTCCTTGGTAGTGCTTTTAAGCGCGGGCACCTACAGCTTAGTAACCGTGTTCCAGCACCGCCAGCTGGTCCTCGGTCGTGCCATTGGCTCTTGCACACTGGGGCAACGCATCTGGGTTCCAGCACCGCCAGCTGGTTCTCGGCAGTGTTCTTGTCACAGGTACTCCCTCGTGCCAAGCCTGGTTTCAGCACCGTCAGCTGTTTCTGGGTTGTGTCAAGCTCACTGAGACGCCTATGCTTGCCCCGTCGTGGTGCGGTCGGGTTAGCCAACTCCAGGGTGCCTCCAGTTTAGGAGCTTCCTATGTGGGCTGCGTGAACTGGTAGTCAAGGCTGGTTCTGTAGTGCCAGTAGGCCCAGCTCCCCCTGTAGGACTGTTGGGGTTCGGTAACTGCGGCTGCCTCGCGGCCTAGCTGTTCTCTCCTCTCCTGTGGGCCTTGGGGTCCACCACCTGGTTCCAGCACCGTCAGCTGGTTCCGGGCCGAGCCTTTGGCTTAGGTGCCTCCTCCTGGGTATCCGAGTTCCGCCAACGTCAGGCGGTCCTTGGTAGTGATTTTAAGCGCGGGCACCTACAGCTTAGTAACCGGGTTCCAGCACCGCCAGCTGGTCCTCGGTCGTGCCATTGGCTCTTGCACACTGGGGCAACGCATCTGGGTTCCAGCACCGCCAGCTGGTTCTCGGCAGTGTTCTTGTCACAGGTACTCCCTCGTGCCAAGCCTGGTTTCAGCACCGTCAGCTGTTTCCGGGTTGTGTCAAGCTCGCTGAGACGCCTATGCTTGCCCCGTCGTGGTGCTGTCGGGTTAGCCAACTCCAGGGTGCCTCCAGTTTAGGAGCTTCCTATGTGGGCTGCGTGAACTGGTAGTCAAGGCTGGTTCTGTAGTGCCAGTAGGCCCAGCTCCCCCTGTAGGACTGTTGGGGTTCGGTAACTGCGGCTGCCTCGCGGCCTAGCTGTTCTCTCCTCTCCTGTGGGCCTTGGGGTCCACCACCTGGTTCCAGCACCGTCAGCTGGTTCCGGGCCGAGCCTTTGGCTTAGGTGCCTCCTCCTGGGTATCCGAGTTCCGCCAACGTCAGGCGGTCCTTGGTAGTGCTTTTAAGCGCGGGCACCTACAGCTTAGTAACCGGGTTCCAGCACCGCCAGCTGGTCCTCGGTCGTGCCATTGGCTCTTGCACACTGGGGCAACGCATCTGGGTTCCAGCACCGCCAGCTGGTTCTCGGCAGTGTTTTTGTCACAGGTACTCCCTCGTGCCAAACCTGGTTTCAGCACCGTCAGCTGTTTCCGGGGTGTGTCAAACTCGCTGAGACGCCTATGTTTGCCCCGTCGTGTTGCAGTCGGGTTAGCCAACTCCAGGGTGCCTCCAGTTTAGGAGCTTCCTATGTGGGCTGCGTGAACTGGTAGTCAAGGCTGGTTCTGTAGTGCCAGTAGGCCCAGCTCCCCCTGTAGGACTGTTGGGGTTCGGTAACTGCGGCTGCCTCGCGGCCTAGCTGTTCTCTCCTCTCCTGTGGGCCTTGGGGTCCACCACCTGGTTCCAGCACCGTCAGCTGGTTCCAGGCCGAGCCTTTGGCTTAGGTGCCTCCTCCTGGGTATCCGAGTTCCGCCAACGTCAGGCGGTCCTTGGTAGTGCTTTTAAGCGCGGGCACCTACAGCTTAGTAACCGGGTTCCAGCACCGCCAGCTGGTCCTCGGTCGTGCCATTGGCTCTTGCACACTGGGGCAACGCATCTGGGTTCCAGCACCGCCAGCTGGTTCTCGGCAGTGTTCTTGTCACAGGTACTCCCTCGTGCCAAGCCTGGTTTCAGCACCGTCAGCTGTTTCTGGGTTGTGTCAAGCTCACTGAGACTCCTATGCTTGCCCCGTCGTGGTGCGGTCGGGTTAGCCAACTCCAGGGTGCCTCCAGTTTAGGAGCTTCCTATGTGGGCTGCGTGAACTGGTAGTCAAGGCTGGTTCTGTAGTGCCAGTAGGCCCAGCTCCCCCTGTAGGACTGTTGGGGTTCGGTAACTGCGGCTGCCTCGCGGCCTAGCTGTTCTCTCCTCTCCTGTGGGCCTTGGGGTCCACCACCTGGTTCCAGCACCGTCAGCTGGTTCCGGGCCGAGCCTTTGGCTTAGGTGCCTCCTCCTGGGTATCCGAGTTCCGCCAACGTCAGGCGGTCCTTGGTAGTGCTTTTAAGCGCGGGCACCTACAGCTTAGTAACCGGGTTCCAGCACCGCCAGCTGGTCCTCGGTCGTGCCATTGGCTCTTGCACACTGGGGCAACGCATCTGGGTTCCAGCACCGCCAGCTGGTTCTCGGCAGTGTTCTTGTCACAGGTACTCCCTCGTGCCAAGCCTGGTTTCAGCACCGTCAGCTGTTTCCGGGTTGTGTCAAGCTCGCTGAGACGCCTATGCTTGCCCCGTCGTGGTGCGGTCGGGTTAGCCAACTCCAGGGTGCCTCCAGTTTAGGAGCTTCCTATGTGGGCTGCGTGAACTGGTAGTCAAGGCTGGTTCTGTAGTGCCAGTAGGCCCAGCTCCCCCTGTAGGACTGTTGGGGTTCGGTAACTGCGGCTGCCTCGCGGCCTAGCTGTTCTCTCCTCTCCTGTGGGCCTTGGGGTCCACCACCTGGTTCCAGCACCGTCAGCTGGTTCCGGGCCGAGCCTTTGGCTTAGGTGCCTCCTCCTGGGTATCCGAGTTCCGCCAACGTCAGGCGGTCCTTGGTAGTGCTTTTAAGCGCGGGCACCTACAGCTTAGTAACCGTGTTCCAGCACCGCCAGCTGGTCCTCGGTCGTGCCATTGGCTCTTGCACACTGGGGCAACGCATCTGGGTTCCAGCACCGCCAGCTGGTTCTCGGCAGTGTTTTTGTCACAGGTACTCCCTCGTGCCAAACCTGGTTTCAGCACCGTCAGCTGTTTCCGGGGTGTGTCAAACTCGCTGAGACGCCTTTGTTTGCCCCGTCGTGTTGCAGTCGGGTTAGCCAACTCCAGGGTGCCTCCAGTTTAGGAGCTTCCTATGTGGGCTGCGTGAACTGGTAGTCAAGGCTGGTTCTGTAGTGCCAGTAGGCCCAGCTCCCCCTGTAGGACTGTTGGGGTTCGGTAACTGCGGCTGCCTCGCGGCCTAGCTGTTCTCTCCTCTCCTGTGGGCCTTGGGGTCCACCACCTGGTTCCAGCACCGTCAGCTGGTTCCGGGCCGAGCCTTTGGCTTAGGTGCCTCCTCCTGGGTATCCGAGTTCCGCCAATGTCAGGCGGTCCTTGGTAGTGCTTTTAAGCGCGGGCACCTACAGCTTAGTAACCGTGTTCCAGCACCGTCAGCTGGTCCTCGGTCGTGCCATTGGCTCTTGCACACTGGGGCAACGCATCTGGGTTCCAGCACCGCCAGCTGGTTCTCGGCAGTGTTTTTGTCACAGGTACTCCCTCGTGCCAAACCTGGTTTCAGCACCGTCAGCTGTTTCCGGGGTGTGTCAAACTCGCTGAGACGCCTATGTTTGCCCCGTCGTGTTGCAGTCGGGTTAGCCAACTCCAGGGTGCCTCCAGTTTAGGAGCTTCCTATGTGGGCTGCGTGAACTGGTAGTCAAGGCTGGTTCTGTAGTGCCAGTAGGCCCAGCTCCCCCTGTAGGACTGTTGGGGTTCGGTAACTGCGGCTGCCTCGCGGCCTAGCTGTTCTCTCCTCTCCTGTGGGCCTTGGGGTCCACCACCTTGTTCCAGCACCGTCAGCTGGTTCCGGGCCGAGCCTTTGGCTTAGGTGCCTCCTCCTGGGTATCCGAGTTCCGCCAACATCAGGCGGTCCTTGGTAGTGCTTTTAAGCGCGGGCACCTACAGCTTAGTAACCGGGTTCCAGCACCGTCAGCTGGTCCTCGGTCGTGCCATTGGCTCTTGCACACTGGGGCAACGCATCTGGGTTCCAGCACCGCCAGCTGGTTCTCGGCAGTGTTCTTGACACAGGTACTCCCTCGTGCCCAGCCTGGTTTCAGCATCGCCAGCTGTTTCCGGGTTGTGTCAAGCTCACTGAGACGCCTATGCTTGCCCCGTCGTGGTGCGGTCGGGTTAGCCAACTCCAGGGTGCCTCCAGTTTAGGAGCTTCCTATGTGGGCTGCGTGAACTGGTAGTCAAGGCTGGTTCTGTAGTGCCAGTAGGCCCAGCTCCCCCTGTAGGACTGTTGGGGTTCGGTAACTGCGGCTGCCTCGCGGCCTAGCTGTTCTCTCCTCTCCTGTGGACCTTCAGGTCCACCACCTGGTTCCAGCACCGTCAGCTGGTTCTCGGCAGTGTCTTTTGCTCTTGTACCTTCTGCTCCCCATCCTGGTTCCAGTACCGTCAGCTGGTTCCGGGCAGAGCCTTTGGCTTAGGTGCCTCCTTCTGGGTATCCAAGTTCCACCAACGTCAGGTGGTCCTTGGTAGTGCTTTCGGGCACGGGTACCTCCTGCTTAGTAACCGGGTTCCAGTAACGTCAGCTGGTCCTCGGTAGTTCCATTGGCTCTTGGACCTTCGGCTACCCATCCGGGTTCCAGTACCGTCAGCTGGTTCTCGGCAGTGTCTTTTGCTCTTGTACCTTCTGCTCCCCATCCTGGTTCCAGTACCGTCAGCTGGTTCCGGGCAAAGCCTTTGGCTTAGGTGCCTCCTTCTGGGTATCCGAGTTCCGCCAACGTCAGGCGGTCCTTGGTAGTGCTTTTTAGCACGGGTACCTCCTGCTTAGTAACCGGGTTCCAGTAACGTCAGCTGGTCCTCGGTAGTTCCATAGGCTCTTGAACCTTCGGGTAGCCATCCGAGTTCCAGTTCCATCAGCTGGTTCTTGGCATTTTCTCAGCCTTCTTGTACCTTCTGCTACATTTCCAAGTTGAAGACCCTAAAGTCGACGACCCGGAAGACCACCCCGATGACGACGACGACGACCCGGAAGACCACCCCGATGACGACGACGACGACGGCGGAGACGACGACGGCTGAGACGACGACGGCGGAGATGACGACACTGGAGACGACGACCCTGGAGACGACGACATGGAAGACCGAGAAGCAGAAGAACAAGAGGCTGCAGAACAAAGAGCAGAAGAACATTAAGCATAAGACTTAATATCAGAGCAAAAGATATTATCTAAATTATATGCAGAAGAAGACTAAGCAGTGTATGGGGGTGAGTCCGTTCCTCCTCGTGGTGCCCCTGGATAAAGCCTGATGCTGCAGGCCAAACTGAACGCGGACAAATGTAACTTTTGTGACTGGCAGAACGGAAGGTGTAATCTTCCAACTTTTATAGATAACAACTACGGGAATGCCTGTCACAAATGAGAATATGATGAAGAAGTAGAATAGGAAGAATAATAACAGTGGAATAAAAAGAATATGTAGAATAGGAAGAATAATAATAGTTGAATAAAATGAATATGAAGAATGTAATAAAAAAAAAAATAGGTAGAAGATGAAGAAGAAGATGAATAAGGTGAAGAAGAAGTTGATGTCAAAGATGCTGATGATGATGAAGATGAAAGTGTGGGAAAAGTAAAAAAAAAAAAGAAAAAAAAAGAAGGGGAAGGGCGTGGAATAGTGAAACATCAATATCTGACAAAATAAAAAAAAATTTACATACTCAATATCTTTTTCACTCCGAACGTCTTAAAAAAAAAAAAAAACATGCTATTCTATTTGATTGGGCTAAACCTCATTGCGTTTAATGTCTCCGCTACCTCCCACAATACATCCTACATTATTCTTAGTTGTTTTCCTTCATGTAGAATGAACCTACAAGGCAAGAAAGGGTTTATTTTAATTCCGATATTTTGGTCCCATTGACTTGCATTGGGATCGGGTATCGGTATCGGCGATATCCGATATTTTTTGAATATCGGCCGATCCTATCCGATACCGATACTTTCCGATATCGGAAGGTATCGCTCAACACTAGTCCCCATTCATTATCATTACATTTACTTGCAATGTGGCTAGCCAACATCATGACCCTATGTTACATGGTCACAAGTTCCAAGATTTAAAAAAAGAAACAGTTAATAAATTCCAATTGTTCACCTGTTCTGGCTACAATGCTGGCTGGTGTATTGCGCCTTTTTACCTTTGACTTGCATTGGCGACTACCAACCATAATCGCAAGCTGCAATTTTTTTCTTCAGCCTGATACCAGCTGAGGACAAACTTGCCAATGAACTGACTCATTGAATATCATTGGTATGAGTGAAGTGCAATGTTTTATCACATTGCACTCTGCGTTTTTATATGAAGATATGAGTGAACCCTAAGGGTGTAGACAGCCGGCTGTATTTCTCATGCGAGGATCACATTGCAATGCACGGACAGGCCTCTCATGACCTGAGAGTAACAGCGTGATGTATTTCTACGCAGCAGTCATGCTCAAGTCAGGAGAATCGACGGTCAGTCCGAGTATTAAACTGTGATCCTCGCACAAGAAATACTGCCATCTGTCTGCTCCCTAAGGCTGTTAGGTGTGCTGTTGTTCCAGTAAACCACAATAAGCCTGCTCAATACAATTTGTGTTTTTTAGACTGTGTTCTTCATCTTAGTATTTGATGATAGGGATGAGTGGACCCCTGGATGTTTGGGTTCGGCTGAATTGTAGTTCAAAGTTAGGATCGGCATCTGATCTTGACCCCGAACTTGATTTTGAAACCAATTGAAGTCAATGGGGACCCAAACATCGGTGCTTTAAAATGGCTGTAAAATAGTCATAATAAAAACTAGGGGGCTGTAAAAGGAAGCAAAAAGGGGATAAGAGCAAAACAATTTCCCTGCAAACAATTGTGGATAGGGAAATTACTTAAAAGAACCAGCAGGTGGAGGTCCAAGTGAAGGAGGAGTAGGCAGAAGTGAACATGGCAGTGTTGGTGGAAGAGGCAGGGGAGGAAGAATCCATAACTGGTTTTGTGTTTCTTTGTGTTTGTTTGTTTTTTTGTTTATTTTATTTTTGTTTTTGTTTTATAAATTAGAATTAAAAAAATAATAACAATCCTTAACCAGGCAGTGAAGGTTCAAGTAAAGGAGGAGGTGGAGGTGAACATGACAGTGTTTGCAGAAGAGGCAAGGGAGGAGGAATCCAACTCTGTTCTTGTGGTTTTTTTTTAGCAAACTGACTCAAAAGAACATAGAATAAAAAAACAATCTAGAACCAGGAGGCAGAGGTCCAAGTAAAGGAGGAGGTGGAGTAGGTGGAGGTGGACGTGGGGGTGTAGGTAGAAGAGGATAGGGATTAGAAATCAACACTGTTTTTATGTTTGTTTTTTGGGGAGGTTTAGGGAACTGACTTAAATGAACATAGAATTTTAAAAAAAACTAACAATCAAGAACCAAAAGGCAAAGGTCCAACTGGAGGAGGTGGTGGATTAAGAGTAGGTGGATGTGGTGGTGTAGGCAGAAGAGGCGGAAAAGGAGGCAGCCAACATTGTTTTGTTTTTTTTAGTTGGGGAAGCCCCAAAAGTAAATGGCAAATAGATTTAGATTTAGATTTATTCAGCAAAACGTATGGACAAGTCCTGTGGGATCCACGCTTGGTTCATTTTAATGAATATTAGCTTCCTCAGTAAACTTACCACAGTGTTATGTATGCTAATGACAGGTGTTATGAAGGCAATCCAGAAACACAGTGTGCTTAGCGATCAGAGCGCACACAGTGATCTGACAAATACCCAAAAATACAAGAACGAGCTCTGAGACGTGGAAACTCTGTAGACTGCACACCTGATCCTATCCTAAACACAACTAAAAGCGGCTGTGGATTGCGCCTAACAACTACCTAGGCAACTCGGCACAGCCTAAGAAACTAGCTAGCCTGAAGATAGAAAAATAGGCCTGACTTGCCCCAGAGAAATTCCCCAAAGGAAAAGGCAGCCCCCCACATATAATGACTGTGAGTAAGATGAAAAGACAAAACGTAGGGATGAAATAGATTCAGCAAAGTGGGGCCCGATATTCTAGGACAGAGCGAGGACAGTAAAGCGAACTTTGCAGTCTACAAAAAACCCTAAAGCAAAACCACGCAAAGGGGGCAAAAAAAAAACCCACCGTGCCGAACTAACGGCACGGCGGTACACCCTTTGCGTCTCAGAGCTTCCAGCAAAACAAAAGACAAGCTGGACAGAAAAAAAGCAACAAAAAAAACAAAAAGCACTTAGCTATACAGAGCAGCAGGTCACAGGAACAATCAGGAGAAGCTCAGATCCAACACTGAAACATTGACAAGGAGCAAGGATAGCAGCATCAGGCGGAGTTAAGTAATGAAGCAGTTAACGAGCTCACCAGAACACCTGAGGGAGGAAGCTCAGAAGCTGCAGTACCACTTGTGACCACAGGAGTGAATTCAGCCACAGAATTCACAACAGTACCCCCCCCTTGAGGAGGGGTCACCGAACCCTCACCAGAGCCCCCAGGCCGACCAGGATGAGCCGCATGAAAGGCACGAACAAGATCGGAAGCATGAACATCAGAGGCAAAAACCCAGGAATTATCTTCCTGAGCATAACCCTTCCATTTAACCAGATACTGGAGTTTCCGTCTAGAAACACGAGAATCCAAAATCTTCTCCACAATATACTCCAATTCCCCCTCCACCAAAACCGGGGCAGGAGGCTCAACAGATGGAACCATAGGTGCCACGTATCTCCGCAACAACGACCTATGGAATACATTATGTATGGAAAAGGAGTCTGGGAGGGTCAAACGAAAAGACACAGGATTGAGAACCTCAGAAATCCTATGCGGACCAATAAAACGAGGTTTAAATTTAGGAGAGGAAACCTTCATAGGAATATGACGAGAAGATAACCAAACCAGATCCCCAACACGAAGTCGGGGACCCACACGGCGTCTGCGATTAGCGAAAAGTTGAGCTTTCTCCTGGGACAAGATCAAATTGTCCACTACCTGAGTCCAGATCTGCTGCAACCTATCCACCACAGAATCCACACCAGGACAGTCCGAAGACTCAACCTGTCCTGAAGAGAAACGAGGATGGAACCCAGAATTGCAAAAAAATGGAGAAACCAAGGTAGCCGAGCTGGCCCGATTATTAAGGGCGAACTCAGCCAACGGCAAAAAGGACACCCAATCATCCTGGTCTGCAGAAACAAAACATCTCAGATATGTTTCCAAGGTCTGATTGGTTCGTTCGGTCTGGCCATTAGTCTGAGGATGGAAAGCCGAGGAAAAGGATAGGTCAATGCCCATCCTACCACAAAAGGCTCGCCAAAACCTTGAAACAAACTGGGAACCTCTGTCAGAAACAATATTCTCAGGAATGCCATGCAACCGAACCACATGCTGAAAGAACAAAGGTACCAAATCAGAGGAGGAAGGCAATTTAGCCAAGGGCACCAGATGGACCATTTTAGAAAAGCGATCACAGACCACCCAAATGACTGACATCTTTTGAGAAACGGGAAGGTCAGAAATGAAATCCATCGAAATATGTGTCCAAGGGCTCTTTGGGACCGGCAAGGGCAAAAGCAACCCACTGGCACGAGAACAGCAGGGCTTAGCCCTAGCACAAATCCCACAGGACTGCACAAAAGTACGTACATCCCGTGACAGAGATGGCCACCAGAAGGATCTAGCCACTAACTCTCTGGTACCAAAGATTCCAGGATGACCAGCCAACACCGAACAATGAAGTTCAGAGATAAGTTTATTAGTCCACCTATCAGGGACGAACAGTTTCTCTGCTGGACAACGATCAGGTTTATTCGCCTGAAATTTTTGCAGCACCCGCCGCAAATCAGGGGAGATGGCAGACACAATGACTCCTTCTTTGAGGATACCCGCTGGCTCAGATAAACCCGGAGAGTTGGGCACAAAACTCCTAGACAGAGCATCCGCCTTCACATTTTTAGAGCCCGGAAGGTACGAAATCACAAAGTCGAAGCGGGCAAAAAATAACGACCAACGGGCCTGTCTAGGATTCAAGCGCTTGGCAGACTCGAGATAAGTCAAGTTCTTATGATCAGTCAATACCACCACGCGATGCTTAGCTCCTTCAAGCCAATGACGCCACTCCTCGAATGCCCACTTCATGGCCAGCAACTCTCGATTGCCCACATCATAATTACGCTCAGCGGGCGAAAACTTCCTGGAAAAGAAAGCACATGGTTTCATCACTGAGCAATCAGAACCTCTCTGTGACAAAACCGCCCCTGCTCCAATCTCAGAAGCATCAACCTCGACCTGGAACGGAAGAGAAACATCTGGCTGACACAACACAGGGGCAGAACAAAAACGACGTTTCAACTCCTGAAAAGCTTCCACAGCAGCAGAAGACCAATTAACCAAATCAGCACCCTTCTTGGTCAAATCGGTCAATGGTTTGGCAATGCTAGAAAAATTACAGATGAAGCGACGATAAAAATTAGCAAAGCCCAGGAACTTTTGCAGACTTTTCAGAGATGTCGGCTGAATCCAATCCTGGATGGCTTGGACCTTAACTGGATCCATCTCGATAGTAGAAGGGGTAAAGATGAACCCCAAAAATGAAACTTTCTGCACACCGAAGAGACACTTTGATCCCTTCACAAACAAAGAGTTAGCACGCAGGACCTGAAAAACCATTCTGACCTGCTTCACATGAGACTCCCAATCATCTGAGAAGATCAAAATGTCATCCAAGTAAACAATCAGGAATTTATCCAGATACTCACGGAAGATGTCATGCATAAAAGACTGAAACACAGATGGAGCATTGGCAAGTCCGAACGGCATCACTAGATACTCAAAATGACCCTCGGGCGTATTGAATGCAGTTTTCCATTCATCTCCTTGCCTGATTCTCACCAGATTATACGCACCACGAAGATCTATCTTAGTGAACCAACTAGCCCCCTTAATCCGAGCAAACAAGTCAGATAACAATGGCAAGGGATGCTGAAATTTAACAGTGATCTTATTAAGAAGGCGGTAATCAATACACGGTCTCAGCGAACCATCCTTCTTGGCTACAAAGAAGAACCCTGCTCCCAGTGGTGATGACGATGGGCGAATATGTCCCTTCTCCAGGGATTCCTTCACATAACTGCGCATAGCGGCATGTTCGGGCACGGATAAATTAAATAATCGACCTTTAGGGAATTTACTACCAGGAATCAAATTGATAGCACAATCACAATCCCTATGCGGAGGTAGAGCATCGGACTTGGGCTCTTCAAATACATCCTGATAATCAGACAAGAACTCTGGGACCTCAGAAGGGGTGGATGACGAAATCGACAAAAATGGAACATCACCATGTACCCCCTGACAACCCCAGCTGGATACCGACATGGAATTCCAATCCAATACTGGATTATGGGTTTGTAGCCATGGCAACCCCAACACGACCACATCATGCAGATTATGCAACACCAGAAAGCGAATAACTTCCTGATGTGCAGGAGCCATGCACATGGTCAGCTGGGCCCAGTATTGAGGTTTATTCTTGGCCAAAGGTGTAGCATCAATTCCTCTCAATGGAATAGGACACCGCAAAGGCTCCAAGAAAAACCCACAACGTTTAGCATAATCCAAATCCATCAGATTCAGGGCAGCGCCCGAATCCACAAACGCCATGACAGAAAACGACGACAAAGAGCATATCAAGGTAATGGACAGAAGGAATTTGGACTGTACAGTACCAATGACGGCAGACCTAGCGGACCGCTTAGTGCGCTTAGGACAATCAAAAATAGCATGAGTGGAATCACCACAGTAGAAACACAGACCATTCAGACGTCTGTATTCCTGCCGTTCAACTCTAGTCATAGTCCTATCGCACTGCATAGGCTCAGGTTTAACCTCAGGCAGTACCGCCAAATGGTGCACAGATTTACGCTCGCGCAAGCGTTAACCGATCTGAATGGCCAAAGACAAAGACTCATTCAAACCAGCAGGCATAGGAAATCCCACCATGACATCCTTAAGAGCCTCAGAGAGACCCTTTCTGAACAAAGCTGCCAGCGCAGATTCATTCCACTGAGTGAGTACTGACCATTTCCTAAATTTCTGACAATATACTTCTATATCATCCTGACCCTGGCACAAAGCCAGCAAATTTTTCTCAGCCTGATCCACTGAATTAGGCTCATCGTACAGCAATCCGAGCGCCAGGAAAAACGCATCGACACTACTCAATGCAGGGTCTCCTGGCGCAAGAGAAAATGCCCAGTCTTGAGGGTCGCCACGCAAAAAAGAAATAATAATCAAAACCTGTTGAATAGGATTACCAGAAGAATGAGGTTTCAAGGCCAGAAATAGCTTACAATTATTTTTGAAACTTAGAAACTTAGTTCTATCTCCAAAAAACAAATCAGGAATAGGAATTCTTGGTTCTAACATAGATTTCTGATCAATAGTATCTTGAATTTTTTGTACATTTATAACGAGATTATCCATTGAAGAGCACAGACCCTGAATATCCATGTCCACACCTGTGTCCAGAATCACCCAAATGTCTAGGGGAAAAAAAAAAAAGTGAACACAGAGCAGAAAAAAAAAAAAAAAAAAAAATGATGTCAGAACTTTTTCTTTCCCTCTATTGAGAATCATTAGTTTGGGCTCCTTGTACTGTTATGTATGCTAATGACAGGTGTTATGAAGGCAATCCAGAAACACAGTGTGCTTAGCGATCAGAGCGCACACAGTGATCTGACAAATACCCAAAAATACAAGAACGAGCTCTGAGACGTGGAAACTCTGTAGACTGCACACCTGATCCTATCCTAAACACAACTAAAAGCGGCTGTGGATTGCGCCTAACAACTACCTAGGCAACTCGGCACAGCCTAAGAAACTAGCTAGCCTGAAGATAGAAAAATAGGCCTGACTTGCCCCAGAGAAATTCCCCAAAGGAAAAGGCAGCCCCCCACATATAATGACTGTGAGTAAGATGAAAAGACAAAACGTAGGGATGAAATAGATTCAGCAAAGTGGGGCCCGATATTCTAGGACAGAGCGAGGACAGTAAAGCGAACTTTGCAGTCTACCAAAAACCCTAAAGCAAAACCACGCAAAGGGGGCAAAAAAAAAACCCACCGTGCCGAACTAACGGCACGGCGGTACACCCTTTGCGTCTCAGAGCTTCCAGCAAAACAAAAGACAAGCTGGACAGAAAAAAAGCAACAAAAAAAACAAAAAGCACTAAGCTATACAGAGCAGCAGGTCACAGGAACAATCAGGAGAAGCTCAGATCCAACACTGAAACATTGACAAGGAGCAAGGATAGCAGCATCAGGCGGAGTTAAGTAATGAAGCAGTTAACGAGCTCACCAGAACACCTGAGGGAGGAAGCTCAGAAGCTGCAGTACCACTTGTGACCACAGGAGTGAATTCAGCCACAGAATTCACAACACCACAGGGCAGTCCAGGCCAGTACCTCCAATGTATAAGGTGCAAGCTCAAGCCATTGTCCAATTTGGAGACGCAGAAATTAAATGGGACAGACCCAGCAGTTAGTACGTGGAGATGTGTGGACATGTACTCTTCTACCATATTGTTGTAGCGCTGCTTCTTGCTAATACAGTAACAGATGGTAGTGATGGATGTTGTGAGATGTTGAGAAAGCTTTGCAACATTTTTGACAAGCTAATGCTGTCTTCTGAGGTGGTGGCGCTGCTGCAGTTGTGTTGGCAACATCCTCCTTCTCTACTTTGCTCCTTCACTAAGCCCTTGCTGTGAGGTGGGAACACTGTCAATAGTGCCTCTACCAGCATATGCTTTTATACACGTATTTTATTATCCTGCTGCAGTCACTGAATTAATGATGGTGCGCTATCCTTGTGCTGGAGATCCAGCAGGGTGGCCACCCAATAATCTAGTAACAAACTGGTCAACTTGGCGGTCATTGTTCAGGCACAGCAGCATGTATTGGCTCATGTGTGCCAGGCTACCCAGAGGCAATGACAATGCTGTACTTAGTGGGAGGTGTATAGTCTGGGTTCTATGTATCTCCCCAGCCATGCTCCAGTGATGCCTGAGATCTGATTTTAGTACCACCTTGCTGTAAGAACGGTTCCTTCTCCTCCTCCTCAAAAACTGTCCCCTGGCTATACAATTGTGTACCTGCCTGTTGTTGGTACAGGAACCCACCATTTGAGCCATGTATGGACAGCAGGCTTGACAATGGCATGAATGGGCCCTGTTTCTCCTGCTCCTCTTCCTCATCACTGCCTGAGATGTTTTTTCCAGCAGGCTTAGAAGTGGTATAGTAACGCTCATGGTAGCGTCATGAGTGGTGACCATTTTGGTAGAGTATTCAAAACAGCTCAACACGGCATACACATCCCGCATGGAACCCGTTCATTGGTGGTGAAGTGATGTTGTTTCACAGAGTAACTCAGCTGGGCATGCTGCTGCTGAAACTCCACTATTGCCTTAGGCTGCTTGCAGAGCCTCTCCACCATATGCAAGGTAGAGTTAAACCTTGTTGGTACATTGCATATGAGGCAGTGAGCGGGAAAGCAGAAGTGACACTGCAACACAGACAGAGGAGCGACAGCAGAGTAAAGGCCCCGTCACACATAGCGACGCTAAAGCGATCCCGACAACGATACGACCTGTCAGGGATCGTTGCTGCGTCGCTATGTGGTCGCTGGTGAGATGTCAAACTGTGAGATCTCCCCAACGATGCAGCAACGATGCGGCGACCTGTAGCGACCTGTACAGCGATGTCACATGGCAGCTATTTCATGACGATTAACAGACCTCAATGAGGGACATCCTGTCATGAGGTCGTTGGTAAGGTGTCAAACACAGCGATGTGTGCTACCCAGCGGGACCTCAATGACCAAAAAAAGGTCCAGGCCATTCCAACACGACCAGCGATCTCACAGCAGGGGCCTGGTCGCTGCTACGTGTCACACATAGCGAGATCGCTACTGAGGTCGCTGTTGCGTCACAAAACTTGTGACTCAGCAGCGATCTCGCTAGCGATCTCGCTGTGTGTGACGGGGGCTTAAGAACTTCAAAAGGGATAACAAAGAAAGGAGGGAACCACCAAGTGGAAAAAATAAAAATAGAAAAGGGATCACCTAAAGTATGCTAGCACACCATGTATACAAGGAACTAGAAAACAATGCATGCTGAAAAATAGGAATCATCAAATGTAAAGCAAAAAATGATTTTATTTGGAACAACAAATGCAAAAAAACAGACAATTTAAAACAATTAAGAAAAATAAATCGTTAAATAACAAATTATGCCCTCAATATGGCAATAGCAATCCTCCTATATATCACTCTTAATGAATGATTAATGTGTGGCCCTCAACGTAAATCAAATCCAAAACATGGAACCGACAGGGCTCAAATAATATACAAAATTAAGTATATCAAGCTGGAAATAAAGCAGACTTAAAGGGAAACTGTCACCCCCAAAATCGAGGGTGAGCTAAGGCCACCGATGTCACCTGAAAGGGAAGAAAAAGAGGTTAGATTATACTCACCTGGGCGGGCAATCCGATCCGGTGAGCAACGCGGTCCAGTCCGGGGCCTCCCATCTTCATAGGATGATGCCCTTTTCTGTTCTTCAAGCTGCGGCTCCGGCGCTGGCGTACTTTGTCTGCCCTATTGAGGGCAGAGCAAAGTACTGCAGTGCGCATGCGCTGGGAAAGGTCAGACAGGTCCGGCGCCTGTGCACTGCAGTACTTTGCTCTGCCCTCAATAGGGCAGACAAAGTACACCTGCGCCGGAGCCGCAGCATGAAGACCACAAGAGGACGTCATCTGATGAAGATGGGAGTCGCCGGACTGGACCGCGACACCCATCGGATCGGGACCGGGACCGCCCCTGGATGAGTATAATCTAACCTCTTTTTCTTATCCTTTAGGATACATCGGGGGCTTATCTACAGCATTCCAGAATGCTGTAGATAAGCCCCTGATGCTGGTGGGCTTAGCTCACCCTCGATTTTGGGGGTGACAGGTTCCCTTTAAATATTTAGGCAACCTGTCCTAATGTTGGTCAATTTTCACAGCACCATGCTTGCAATGTAGCACCTGAAACTAACAGCAATATGAGACTTGAGACACATGTCACATATGAAACACATAATAATGTAAACAGTAGATGTGTTTAACGCATGCTAGGGTATTAAATATAAAGTGCATAAGTGCATGCAGCATGGAGACATGGCAATGCTGAATCGGATCACAGAAAAGACAATAAAGCATGCATGGCAAAATAATGCAGAAAATGTTTTGCATTCAAATAAAATGATCAGAAAGCGCCCACACCGCCAGCACTTTTAGCAGCATCTCTGACATATGTGGGTAGTTTTTCATGATGCTCTGTACCACCAAATTAAACACATTTGCCAGGCAAGGAATGTGCGTCAAACCAACTAGGCAGGCACAGGGCTGCTACAAGATTTTTCTGGTTATCGCACACTATTAGGCCAGTCTTGAGGTTCACCAGCATCAACCACTCATCTGTCTGATTTTTTATCTCCGTCCATAGCTCCTGCATGTTGTAGGATTTGTCCCAAAAACAGATGAGCTTCAGAACAGCCTGCTGTCATTTCCCTTGGCTGTGCTGAAGTTGGTGATGCATGTCTTACTGTGATCAGATGATTAGGCGGTGGAGAAATCAGAGTAGTAGGAGTAGGCTACATGAGCAGCAATCCTCAGTGGTGGTAGGACACGCACCAGGAAGCTTTCTGCCTCTGTCCCAGCTGCCATCACATTTACCCAGTGGGCAGTTAGGAGATGTAACGTCCCTGGCCATGCTTACTTGTCCACATATCAGTGGTTGTGTGGCCCTTGCCACTGATGGCGTTGCACAGTGCACACCTGATTTGTCAGCAACATGTATGTGCAGTGCAGGAATGTTCTGCCTGGAAAAGTAGTGTTGGCTGGGAACAACGTACTGTGGGACAGCACCCACCATCAATTTTTAAAAACTATCTTTCTCCACCAGCCATAATGGCATCATTTCAAAGAACAGGAATTTGGAAACACTGACATTCAGGACCATGGCTAGTGGGTAGGTAGGTGGGTGTTTCCATTTTCTCTTGAGAGTTTGGGGGATAGAGAGCTGAACACTTTCATGAAATGGTGTGAAGATGCTCAGTAACACTGGTGGTGGTGATGCTGTGACATAATCTCATTGCGAGGAGGCAGGTGGCCCCGTTGATCGTGAGCAGGAGGAATAGGCTGACATTGCAACAGAAGAGGAAGCAGGAGGAGGCTCAGATAACTCATGCTTTTTAAGGTGGGTACTCCACTGCATCTCGCGCTTGCTTGAAATTCAGATGCCCCATCATGCAGCTGACCCTCAGGTTCAGAACATTTATGTGTGGCGCCCCAGTTTCCTTGTCATCACAGTAGCATTGCTTCCCTCACTGGGGGGTGATGTTACGTTTGGAGGCAAGAAGGGATAACTGTCACCAGGTAAAAACAAGCATGCAACACATTCACACTCCAGGCCATCAGGGTGAGCTTTTGATCCTTTTTACTAGGTGACTCCCCATATGTATGGTAGTTTTGGAGAGAAAGGTCAGAACAGTTCTTGCCAGGAAAACAGACTGGAGCAGTCTGAGGCAGAGGAGGGTTTATGGAGCTGTGTAGCCACAGTGCTGCAGTTCCTTGAAAGAGACATACAGAAAGCCGAATATCTTGCAGTGAGTGTGTGGGAGAGTGAAGCACAGGTGAGGATACTAGCAGGAGACCAGCCCCAAGCAGGCTGCCTCCATCTGAGGCGGAGAGACCGGTAGCGGGAACACCGAGGTTGTAAGGGCCTCTACGACTTACAGCAGAGACCGGCAAGACAGCTGAACTTCAAGTTACCGGTCTGCCTTAATACCCAGGAGACACGGTGACACCTTTAGAGTCCGGGGCATTCTAGAGTCCCTATAAACAGACTCAAGTCACCAGTCATACGGGTTATGGCCTATCCTATAAGGGGAACAGAGAGAGAGAGAACATCTGTGAGGACGATATCTGAAGCCATAGGCAGTAAGGGGCTAGAACACCACGGCACTAGAGGAATGCTTTGATTTCCACCTGGAAAAGGGGACTCCTAACTTGACTCCAAGCCGGCTGAACCCTGCCTGCCCTGTGATCTGGTGCCCTGGACTGTGGCTGCCTGAATTCTTCAGTAAACAAGGTAAAGAGACTGCAAACCTGTGTCCTCGTTCCTAACTGTGCCATTCACCATCTTCCATTTACACAACGGGAGCCCTGGGGATATATATGTCACCTATGGGAAGTTATACCATCTAGCTGTCATAACATCACCCCAGAGGACCCCTAAAAGCAGCATCGGTCCCCCCTGACTGAATTCCAAAGGTGGCGTCATGAACATAAACTTTATTCCCTTTAAAGACCTTTCCCTTTTACATGGGCGCCCAGGGCCATGGACTGGGTTGCCACCGTGACATCCCCCTGTGAAACACCGGACCCGGTTCCGAGTACCCCATGGCCCAGGCGGGGCAACTCATATGTGTCTCACGGCACAATGTGGAGACCACCCATTGCTTGTCATCAGCATATTGCCTAAAGAAATACCAAGACAGGAAGCTCCTTTCAGCTGGCTTTGGTGTGCTCATTTCATCAGCATGGTGGACAGTAACAGCCAACGTACTGGCTAGGGGCCACTCGCTGTGTTTTTGCACTCTGTTCCCTCTTTTGCTGTGCTGCTGGGGCAGCGTGACCATCTCCTTTCGTCCGAACTGCACACATCATTAGGATGACCTTTGCTCCATTTGGGGTGTAGGACCTCATCATCCCCCAAATCATCTTCCTCCCACTCTTTACCCCTGCCCTCTTTGCCCATCTGCACACTACAGAAAGACACTGTGGTTGGCAGCTGTGTTTCGTCATCCTCTGAATGTGCTGCGGAGGTTCACTGACTGTGTGCACTATGTTCCCATGTACTCATCCTCAGACACAGCAAGTGGTTGGGCATCAGTGCCTCTTACACTTCTAGGGCAGGGCCAGGTGGATGGCTCATGGAATCCCAGCCAGCGGATTCATCTAAAAGCAGAAGAGACTGCTGCATAACTTGGTGCTCAGACCGCTTGACTGATTTCCAAGTGGGTGAGGTGAAATCCGCTTGACCATGGTCCTCATGTGCCAACTTTGCACTTTCTGCAGGGAACCAGCTGGGAGATAATGCGAAGGAACTGGAGGCACTCTCAGCCATCCAATCTAACCCTACTTCAACATGCAAAACCAAAGAAAAAGCAATGTGTGCATATATTCCCTAGTGAAAATAAATAAGTAAAAAAAGCAAATGCATTAATTAACATAGGGTATTTAGTAAACACTGTTTTTGATCAAAAAAGCATTAAGCTGTCCCACAGCGACAAGGTATACCCAATTGGGACAGTAACTACACTCACTAATGTTAAAACCTACCTAGTGTGAATAGTGGTCTCAACATGTTTTCTCCTCACTAGGGTTGAGCGGCTTTTAGTTTTTCAGGGTCGAGTCGGGTTTCACGAAACCCGACTTTCTCAAAAGTCGGGTCGAGTGAAATCGGCCGATCCTATTGAAAAGTCGGGGTCGGGGATCGGCCAAAACTCAAAACCCAATGTAAGCCTATGGGGGTAGGGATGAGCGACTTTTACTTTTATAGGATCGGGTCGGGTTTCACGAAACCCGACTTTCTCAAAAGTCGGGTCGAGTGAAATCGGCCGATCCTATAGAAAAGTCGGGGTCGGGGTCGGCCGAAACACAAAACCCAATGCAGTGCAATGGGATACTATGGTTCCCAGGGTCTGAAGGAGAGGAAACTCTCCTTTGGGCCCTGGGATCCATATTTAAGTGTAAAATAAAGAATTATAATAAAATATATTGCTATACTTACCCTCTGACGCGCCCTGGTACTAACCGGCAGCCTTCCTTCCTTAGAATCAGCGCATGAAGGACCTTAGATGACGTCGCGGCTTGTGATTGGTCACGCGACCGCCCATGTGACCGCTCACGCGACCAATCACAAGCCACGACGTCACCGAAGGTCTTTCAAGCGCTGATTCTTAGGAAGGAAGGCTGCCAGAAAGAAGCAGGGCGCGTCCGAGGGCGAGTATATTCCTATTAGGTATAGTTACCTTCATTCGCGGTGATGCGCCCTCTGCTCGATGTCCTCATATGACCTCGAGCCTGGGAACTTTTCCCACACTCCTGGGACATCCAGCAGGGGGCGCATCACCGGGAATGAAGGTAACTACAGGTCATTGACCTACATTACCTTCATTCGCTGGGGTTTACAGCCACGCGCAGCGCTGCATTAGCAGAGCTCCTAAATGTAAAATATTTTAACCCCTTCAGATGGATGTACAACGTGGGACGTTACAGATCTACGGAAGGTATGTATATTGTTGGTTTATTATTTTTTATTTGTTACAGAGCGAGGGTCTTTAGCGAGTGGATTGAGCGTACAATAAATTATTACAACAAACGGTGTGTTTATTTCATTAAAATAAAATATTGTGTGTGTGTTTTTTTTTAACTCTTTCATACAATTGGATTAATAATGGATAGGTGTCATAACTGACGCCTCTCCATTATTAATCTGGCTTAATGTCACCTTACAATAGCAAGGTGGCATTAACCCTTCATTACCCCATATCCCACCGCTGCACGGTAATGGGAAGAGAGTGGCCAAGTGCCAGAATAGGCGCATCGTACAGATGTGCCTTTTCCGGGGTGACTGGGGGCAGGTGTTTTTAGCCAGGGGGGGCCAATAACCGTGGACCCTCTCCAGGCTATTAATATCTGCCCTGAGTCACTGGCTTTACTACTCTGGCGGAGAAAATTGCGCGGGAGCCCACGCCAATTTTTTCCGCGATTTAACCCTTAAATTTAAGAGCTAGAGCGCTGAAATTTTGCACATACACACTACTAACATTAGTAGTGTGGAATATGCAAAAAAAGGGGGATATGACATGGTTTACTGTATGTAAACCATGTCTCAAATCATGTCGGGTTTTGGCAGGAGAAATGAAAAGCCGGTAATTGAATTACCGGCTTTTCTGCTATATCGCGCTGAAGTTTATATAAATATATATATATATATATATACAGTGGGGCAAAAAAGTATTTAGTCAGTCAGCAATAGTGCAAGTTCCACCACTTAAAAAGATGAGAGGCGTCTGTAATTTACATCATAGGTAGACCTCAACTATGGGAGACAAACTGAGAAAAAAAAATCCAGAAAATCACATTGTCTGTTTTTTTAACATTTTATTTGCATATTATGGTGGAAAATAAGTATTTGGTCAGAAACAAACAATCAAGATTTCTGGCTCTCACAGACCTGTAAGTTCTTCTTTAAGAGTCTCCTCTTTCCTCCACTCATTACCTGTAGTAATGGCACCTGTTTAAACTTGTTATCAGTATAAAAAGACACCTGTGCACACACATCAAACAGTCTGACTCCAAACTCCACTATGGTGAAGACCAAAGAGCTGTCAAAGGACACCAGAAACAAAATTGTAGCCCTGCACCAGGCTGGGAAGACTGAATCTGCAATAGCCAACCAGCTTGGAGTGAAGAAATCAACAGTGGGAGCAATAATTAGAAAATGGAAGACATACAAGACCACTGATAATCTCCCTTGATCTGGGGCTCCACGCAAAATCCCACCACGTGGGGTCAGAATGATCACAAGAACGGTGAGCAAAAATCCCAGAACCACGCGGGGGGACCTAGTGAATGAACTGCAGAGAGCTGGGACCAATGTAACAAGGCCTACCATAAGTAACACACTACGCCACCATGGACTCAGATCCTGCAGTGCCAGACGTGTCCCACTGCTTTAGCCAGTACATGTCCGGGCCCGTCTGAAGTTTGCTAGAGAGCATTTGGATGATCCAGAGGAGTTTTGGGAGAATGTCCTATGGTCTGATGAAACCAAACTGGAACTGTTTGGTAGAAACACAACTTGTCGTGTTTGGAGGAAAAAGAATACTGAGTTGCATCCATCAAACACCATACCTACTGTAAAGCATGGTGGTGGAAACATCATGCTTTGGGGCTGTTTCTCTGCAAAGGGGCCAGGACGACTGATCCGGGTACATGAAAGAATGAATGGGGCCATGTATCGTGAGATTTTGAGTGCAAACCTCCTTCCATCAGCAAGGGCATTGAAGATGAAACGTGGCTGGGTCTTTCAACATGATAATGATCCAAAGCACACCGCCAGGGCAACGAAGGAGTGGCTTCGTAAGAAGCATTTCAAGGTCCTGGAGTGGCCTAGCCAGTCTCCAGATCTCAACCCTATAGAAAACCTTTGGAGGGAGTTGAAAGTCCGTGTTGCCAAGCGAAAAGCCAAAAACATCACTGCTCTAGAGGAGATCTGCATGGAGGAATGGGCCAACATACCAACAACAGTGTGTGGCAACCTTGTGAAGACTTACAGAAAACGTTTGACCTCTGTCATTGCCAACAAAGGATATATTACAAAGTATTGAGATGAAATTTTGTTTCTGACCAAATACTTATTTTCCACCATAATATGCAAATAAAATGTTAAAAAAACAGACAATGTGATTTTCTGGATTTTTTTTTCTCAGTTTGTCTCCCATAGTTGAGGTCTACCTATGATGTAAATTACAGACGCCTCTCATCTTTTTAAGTGGTGGAACTTGCACTATTGCTGACTGACTAAATACTTTTTTGCCCCACTGTATATATATATGTCTGAAATATATATATATATATATATATATATATATATATAACGAAACCCGACTTTTAATTAGAGATCGTCGACCGCCGACCCGATCTCAGAGTGGGATCGGGTCGGGTTTCACGAAACCCGACTTTGCTAAAAGTCGGCGACTTTTGAAAAGTGCCGATCTGTTTCGCTCAACCCTACTCCTCACCATTCATGTAGCGGTAGTCATCCCTATGAAATGACGCAGAACGTCCTGTCGCTTGTGTGTTCCAGAAGAAGGTATTTCATTTGGGCACGTCTCAGGCACAGAATGACCATTTCATCTCCCAGCAGCAGCTACACCAGCACCACAGTGGTCACATCCCTTATTTGATGCTCTTCTCATATTTTTTTACTTATTTTATAGGCACACTACGTTCACAGACACCTGTGCAGAGTAGAACAATTTATTTTTACCCAGACTACTCCCACAGACACATATGCAGAGCAGAAAAAAATTTGTTGTAGTCACACTACTACCACAGACATGGGTGCAGAGTAGAAAAAATGGTTGTGGGTACACTACACTCACAGGCATGGGTGCAGAGTAGGCACAGGGAGGCTTTTTGGAAAACTGGGCACACACAAAACCTAATACTGTCCCTCACTACAGCTGTGTCCTGTTCCTACACTAAGTAGAGCTGAATGGTAGCAGCACCCATGATGATACGACATTTATACAGGTCATGTTTTTGGTGCACCTGCCACTTACAGTCATGCCAATACTCTACATGGCTGTGATGGCTCTGGAAGTGCCCACAGCCTAAAAGTATGCTGACTGGCTGCACTGCAGCCTTTCAATAAACTATTTGACATCTAAACCTGAACAATAAACCTGATTTCCGGTAAAAAATTAGTGTTTAGAGTTATTAACGGACACTAGGTGTCCGGTACAAACCCCAAACTTTACAGTTCTGGTTAGTTCACCCCTATTTAACAACTTTTTCTCTTTCAAAGTATTAAAAACATATGTTTACTAAATACAACCTATACCAATCCCCCCAGTATTCTCCTTTGCCCTTAGATTAGTTCACTTTGCTAAACTTGCCCAGCTGTTTACTTGCTGTGTCCATTAAATACATAGGAAATCAAGTGGAACTATACATGTTGTTGCACAAGTGTAACTTGTGGAACTATACATTTTTTTGTGCTAGTGTAACCTGAAATTGTGGTGCTCCAACCAGAAAAAGTTGAGCATTTCTAAAGTATGGTATAATAAAATTTGCACAATTATTATTGAAGCAGTATGTCAGTCTTAGGCCGGCATCACACATAATGTATAAAAATACGGTCCGTTTGTTACGAGCGAGATACGCAGAAATGTTCCCGAACAGTGATCCGTATGTCATCCGTATGCAATGCGAGGGTGCGATTTTTTTCTCCAAAAACTATCCGAGTATCATCCGGATAGAACATAATCAGCAACCCTATTTATTGGCTCTACAACAGGTGTCACACTCCAATCTGGGCAGTTTCTGACCATGGTTTTGTTTGTGGATTTCTGATTATTGTGAAACATGTCTGACAGACTTCATTTCACCCCAACTCAGCGGGTGCTTTACAACTGGGTTTTGTCACGACACTTGGGGCAGGGCCGTATTTAGAGTTTCTGCTGCCCTAGGCACTTTTAGTGCTGCCTCCCCCATTGGTGAGTATGACACTATCCGCAGTGACTTTGGCAAGAATCGCTGTTGTGAAAGTCGCCTTTTGCAGTAGATCGGGGCAGTTTTTCTGCATCTGCCACGTAACGGATCACTTACGGCAACACTACGTTTGGTGTCATTCATTCCCTATGGGATTTGCGGTACTTGCTGTGATCTGGGAAATGCGGTACCATACCTCCAAACTTTTGAAGAAGGGAAAAAGGTGTAAAGGTTGCGGCGCACGCCTCTGACCACACCCATTTCACAACTAATCACATCCATATCCAAGTCCCAACCACACCCATTCAGCACTGCTGATCACACTGTTTCATATACAATAATTAAAACCAAAAAAATATGGCCACGCAGTGCTCCATACTGTATAATAGCTACACAGTGCTCCACATACTGTATAATGGCCCTACATGATGCTCCATACTGTAACTGTATAATCGCCACACATGATGCTCCATACTGTATAATGGCCCCACATGATGCTCCATACTGTATAATGGCCCCACATGATGCTCCATACTGTATAACGGTCCCACATGATGCTCCATACTGTATAATGACCACACATGATACTCAATACTGTATAATGGCCATACATGATGCTCCACACTTTATAATGGCCCCACATGATGCTCAATACTGTATAATGACCGCACATGATGCTCCATACTGTATAATGACCTCACATGATGCTCAACACTGTATAATGGCCCCACATGATGCTCCATACGGTATAATGGTCCCACATGATGATCCATACTGTATAATGGTCACACATGATGCTCCATACTGTAATGACCACACATGATACTCAATACTGTATAATGGCCATACATGATGCTCCACACTTTATAATGGCCCCACATGATGCCCCATACTGTATAATGACCGCACATGATGCTCCATACTGTATAATGGCCACACATGATGCTCCATACTGTATAATGGCCCCACATGATGCTCCATACTGTATAATGGCCATACATGATGCTCCACACTTTATAATGGCCCCACATGATGCTCAATACTGTATAATGACCGCACATGATGCTCCATACTGTATAATGACCTCACATGATGCTCAATACTGTATAATGGCCCCACATGATGCTCCATACTGTATAATGGTCCCACATGATGATCCATACTGTATAATGGTCACACATGATGCTCCATACTGTAATGACCACACATGATACTCAATACTGTATAATGGCCATACATGATGCTCCACACTTTATAATGGCCCCACATGATGTGTCCTTTTTTGGTGTTTTTCATGTTAGAGTAGGACTGGCAATACGTAAGGACCCTTGGCGTGGGTTGCCAGCTTCCATATTATGGCCCTAATATCAACTAATACCTTACATATATTTATATGTTTTTTTGCACGTATATTTTTTGCAGGGTGCAGCTGGGCCCAAATTGTTCTGTACACTGTGGCCTCTGTTCGCACGGGATGCATTTTAGCACTGGGCAGCCCGCCATATGGCGTCATTAATAGGCTGTAGCCAGACGCTTTGTATTCCTTGTGTGAACACGCCACATACAGAGTATTTTATCTTAGTGCATTGGTGTACCACACGGCCAAACCTTTATTGAAGGCTGGCTGTTTCATTAGGTATTGCACTTGTGCACTTGCTATTTTGTTTGGGTCCACTGCACCCTGCTTGTGCATTTGTATTGAGGCCTATTTAGACAGGTAAGCATCTTTGCCTGTTTTTTGGTGTTTTTTCTTAAATGTGTCCTTTTTTGGTGTTTTTCATGTTAGAGTAGGACTGGCAATACGTAAGGACCCTTGGCGTGGGTTGCCAGCTTCCATATTATGGCCCTAATATCAACTAATACCTTACAAATATTTATATGTTTTTTTGCACGTATATTTTTTGCAGGGTGCAGCTGGGCCCAAATTGTTCTGTACACTGTGGCCTCTGTTCGCACGGGATGCATTTTAGCACTGGGCAGCCCGCCATATGGCGTCATTAATAGGCTGTAGCCAGACGCTTTGTATTCCTTGTGTCAACACGCCACATACAGAGTATTTTATCTTAGTGCATTGGTGTACCACACGGCCAAACCCTTATTGAAGGCTGGCTGTTTCATTAGGTATTGCACCTGTGCACTTGCTATTTTGTTTGGGTCCACTGCACCCTGCTTGTGCATTTGTATTGAGGCCTATTTAGACAGGTAAGCATCTTTGCCTGTTTTTTGGTGTTTTTTCCATACTGTATAATGGTCACACATGATGCTCCATACTGTATAATGATCACACATGATACTCAATACTGTATAATGACCGCACATGATGCTCCATACTTGATAATGGCCCCACATGATGCTCAATACTGTATAATGACCGCACATGATGCTCCATACTGTATAATGGCCGCACATGATGCTCAATACTGTATAATGACCTCACATGATGCTCAATACTCTATAATGACCGCACAGTGCTCCATACTGTGTAATATCCGCACATGATGCTCCATACTGTATAATGACCTCACATGATGCTCCATACTTTATAATGGCCCCACATGATGCTCAATACTGTATAATGACCGCACATGATGCTCCATACTGTATAATGGCCCCACATGATGCTCCATATTGTATAATGGCCATGGCTCATATCCCCCCCTCCTCCTGTATGCATGGCTCATAATTCCCCCCCCCTGTATGCATGGCTGATGGCTCATAATTCCCCCCCTGTATGCATGGCTGATGGCTCATAATTTCCCCCCCTCTGTATGCATGGCTGATGGCTCATAATTCCCCCCTCCCCCCTGTATGCATGGCTGATGGCTCATAATTCCCCCCCCTCCCTATGCATGGCTGATGGCTCATAATTCCCCCCCCCTGTATGCATGGCTGATGGCTCACAATTCCCCCCCTCCCTCCCTATGCATGGCTGATGGCGCTCATAATTTCCCCCCCCTATGCATGGCTGATGGCGCTCATAATCCCCCACCTCCCTATGCATGGCTGATGGCGGTCATAATTCCTCCCCCCTCCCTATGCATGGCTGATGGCTCACAATTCTCCCCCCTCCCTCCCTATGCATGGCTGATGGCTCACAATTCCCCCCCCCTCCCTCCCTATGCATGGCTGATGGCGCTCATAATTCCCCCCCCTCCCTATGCATGGCTGATGGCTCACAATTCCCCCACCCTCCCTCCCTATGCATGGCTGATGGCGCTCATAATTCCCCCCCCTCCCTATGCATGGCTGATGGCTCACAATTCCCCCCCCTCCCTCCCTATGCATGGCTGATGGCGCTCATAATTCCCCCCCCCTCCCTATGCATGGCTGATGGCTCACAATTCCCCCCCCTCCCTCCTTATGCATGGCTGATGGCGCTCATAATTCACCCCCCCCTCCCTATGCATGGCTGATGGCTCACAATTCCCCCCCCTCCTTCCCTATGCATGGCTGATGGCGCTCATAATTCCCCCCCTCCCTATGCATGGCTGATGGCTCACAATTCCCCCCCTCCCTCCCTATGCATGGCTGATGGCGCTCATAATTCCCCCCCCCTCCCTATGCATGGCTGATGGCTCACAATTCCCCCCCTCCCTCCCTATGCATGGCTGATGGCGCTCATAATTCCCCCCCCCCCTCCCTATGCATGGCTGATGGCTCACAATTCCCCCCCCTCCCTCCCTATGCATGGCTGATGGCGCTCATAATTCCCCCCCCTCCCTATGCATGGCTGATGGCTCACAATTCCCCCCCCTCCCTCCCTATGCATGGCTGATGGCGCTCATAATTCACCCCCCTCCCTATGCATGGCTGATGGCTCACAATTCCCCCCCCTCCCTCCCTATGCATGGCTGATGGCTCACAATTCCCCCCTCCCTCCCTCCCTCCCTATGCATGGCTGATGGCGCTCATAATTTCCCCCCCTCCCTATGCATGGCTCATCTCTCCACCCCCTCCCCCGCTCCTTCTCCTGGGCCATCTTGCATGGCGCGGGTGGCTTACCATCCTCCCCCCACTCGCCCCTCATCCCTCATACTCACCTGTCAGCTGCCTGTCCCACATGCCGCGCCGACATCCCTCCGGCTCTGTCCCGCCGCAGCGCCTTCTTCCTGGGTGAGCGGTCATGTGGTACCGCTAATTAAGGTCATGAATATGTGCATATTCATTACCTTAATTAGCGGTATCACATGACCGCTCACTCAGGACGCGCTACAGATGCTGAGACCAGGCATCGCTGGAGCAGGTGAGTATCGTCTTCAAGGAGGGTGGGTGGGACTCAGAGGCGGGGGGACTCGGAGACTCCGAGGTGGGGGGACTCAGAGGCGGGGGGACTCGGAGGCGGGGGGGGCGGGGCCGTCGGTCGCGTTTTTGACCCGGGCCGGGACTTATAAAAAAAAAAAAAAAAACACACCTTGCTCAGGTGCCGCCCCCCGCAATGTCGCCGCCCTAGGCACGTGCCCTCGCGTGCCTAGTGGCAAATACGGCCCTGGCTTGGGGCAGCCATACCCAGTGATTGTGGATCCGAGGAGGAGGTGATGAATGTGTGTCCATCCGCTTTTGAGGCAACCCCTCACTAAAAGCCATTTTCACAGTCTCTATGCAGCTCTGCGGACACATCCAGACAAGTTTTACCAATATTGTCCTATGAGCCTTGCCACCTTTGATGTTTTGTTGGAGAAAGTGCACCCTGGGATAACCTTTAAGGATACCAGGGTGCACCAGAGTATTTCTGCCGAGGAGCGCCTTATCCAGACGTTACGGTATGTGTTCCTTCTCCTTCTTCTCCAAAAATAATACCTTTTGTAATTTTTGGATTTCATAAATAAAACCTGTCATTAATCATAATGTTTAAAAATAGAAGTAGAATGGCACCAGGTGTTGTCTTCCACAAATAAAATATAACGTGGAGTTTGCCCCAATTTCAAAAAACAAACGTGGGAGTATGGACCAGATAGACTCGAATTAGGACCACTGCGGCATGCAGTAAACAATAGCGTTAGGGTGGTGCTCAACATCCATAGTAATGCGAATCCAGAAATAAAGAGAAGTAAAGTGGCACTCACCCGATGTTGCTTTTTGAAAATGTCCTTTAATCAGATCATACACTCACAGACATATAGTGGAGAGGCGGCTTGGTGAGGAGAGGAGTGCAAGGGGAGGCAAGAGGACGACGGCCGTTTCGCGCCTGTGCGCTTCCACGGGTCCAGGTGCGTGAATTAAGAGCGTCACATCCTATATAGAAGACTGGACATCTTGATGTGAACAGGTGATAACATTAAAAGCACATTTGGGGTACATGCACCAAATTATGCTGATAAGCAAAATACAGACGGGTTTTTTGTATATAATATACATACTATCAATACACAAATTATAATTCTTAAAGGAAAACAGACATATCCAATTTGTCATTCAACCCTAATGCGCCTTGCTCATTTGTTTCAATAATCCACCTCGCTTCACGTTGTAACAGTATATTTCCACGATCTCCCCCATTTTGAGGATTTTTTACAATTTCCAAATTTCCAATTTTCCACCCGAATGTTTTACGGTTTGCAGGTTTGGAAATTGTAAAAAATCCTCAAAATGGGGGAGATCGTGGAAATATACTGTTACAACGTGAAGCGAGGTGGATTATTGAAACAAATGCTCAAGGCGCATTAGGGTTGAATGACAAATTGGATATGTCTGTTTTCCTTTAAGAATTATAATTTGTGTATCGATAGTATGTATATTATATACAAAAAACCCGTCTGTATTTTGCTTATCAGCATAATTTGGTGCATGTACCCCAAATGTGTTTTTAATGTTATCACCTGTTCACATCAAGATGTCCAGTCTTCTATATAGGATGTGACGCTCTTAATTCACGCACCTGGACCCGTGGAAGCGCGCAGGCGCGAAACGGCCGTCGTCCTCTTGCCTCCCCTTGCACTCCTCTCCTCACCAAGCCGCCTCTCCACTATATGTCTGTGAGTGTATGCTCTGATTAAAGGACATTTTCAAAAAGAATCATAATGTTTGCTTGTTTACAAAAACATTGCCAGTGTTAAAAATGTAATGCTGTTATGGCATGGCTTGTTACGAACAGACTCAAATTTACATAAATGTTAAATTGTTTCTTAATGTAAAATAGTTTCTCATTTTTTTCTTTTTCATTTTACTTTTAGTTTCGTCACAACCGGTCTTTCATATGCAGCACTGCATCATGAATTTTTAATTGGAAAATCAACAATATCAGGCATAGTCCGCTCTACTTGTTCAGAAATCTGGTCACGACTTCATCAAGTGGTCACGCCTGTGCAAAATGTGGAAGACTGAGTCTGGATAGAACATGGTTTTGAGGAGACCTGCTAGTTTCCAAATTGCATTGGAGACCTGGATGGCAAACACATCCTGGTGCGTAAGCCGCCGAACTCAGGGTCCCAATTCTATAATTATAAACAATATTTTTCGGTAGTGTTGTTGGCCCTGATGGACAGTCACTACAGGTTTATAATTGTAGATATTGGGGCCTATGGACGAAATGGAGACTCCAGAGTCTTCAATTTGTTCATTATGGGTTGGCAGCTGCGCAATAATCAGTTGGACCTACCACCACCACGTTAGCTTCCAGGCGCCAATATGGAACCTGTGCCTTTTGCCCTTGTTGCAGATGGGGCCTTTCAATTAACCCGTCATGAAATGAGGCCCTATCCCCATAGAAGCCTAGACCACAGGCGACGAATCTTTAACTTGCGCCTATCCCGCGCACGCCGACTGGTGGAGTGTGCCTTTGGCATTCTTTGTGCCAAATGGCGTGTCCTCCAGTCAGCCATTCAGCTGAGCGAAGCTAATGTAAATGAGGTAATAAAAGCATGTGTGATCCTACACAACTTCTCCAGAATACATGATTGCTCATCATCTAATGATGCTGAAGTTGTGTTGGGAAATGTTGTGATGCCTATCCCACATGTGATACCTTCCCATCGTCCACCCTCTGGACTCAAAGTGTGGGATGTGTTCTCTAATTGTTTTGTTTCCCCTGAGGGAGCTACACCATGGAAAGAGAATGCTATATCTATGTTGTAATTTTTTTGAAAAGTAAAAAGCATGTTTGGTATTGAAGTGTGTGTTCTGTTTCCATGACAGTGTTTAAAATGTTTAAATCTTAAGCTCATCAATATTGGAATTAAAAGCAAGACACTATTCAAGTCGTGTCAATTCTTTATAATGTCCAATAATAACTTTTGACAAAGAATAAACCATATTAGTTGCATATGGATTTTTGGCCCAACAAAATTTAGGCAAGAAATGTTTTACACATTTTTATTCCAAAAGATAAAAACATATAAATAACTTTGCGTGAGCAGACAAAATTAGAAACAGAAAATTATAAATTATGGTAGGTTGGTGGTGGGGATGGCGGGAGGTCAGCTTGAGGTGGTTGCTGTGTTTGAGGCGCAACTTGGACCTCACCCTGTGTGTGGACATTTTCTGCACTAGGATGGGTGATGTGGCCAGGATCCTGTTCATGAGGAAAGAAGTGAGATGAGAGATATTGTTGTGGATACACCTGGGGATTTGTTTGCCCACGTGTTTCATAACCCCCAATATGGCCATATCGACCATACCCTTGGTGGGCCCAGCCTCCAACAGTGGGTCTGATCAAGTGGCCATATTGGGATGCTGGATTGTAGGCTGGCATTTGTGCCTGTGTAGGCCAATGTTGAGATGGTGGGGGATTTGGCTGTGGGGTAGGCACCCGGGGAGGAGGTGCCTGCATTTCTGGTATTGGACCCATTATGAGCTGGCTATTTGGGGACAGCTGCCACAGTTCAATATATTCAATAAGCTGATATGGGTTATTGGATGGTGCACAGACAGTAATCAGTATTTGAATAGATCGACGCACATGCAGTCTGACCTCCCGGGTAGAGAACGGAGGTACCTGGCCAGGCTGCGGGCATAGGCCTTCCAGGATATTTGGAGCACTTTCTAAGCTAATTAGCATGTCAAAGCTTCCTGATAATGAAGGATTCAATTTCCTGTCACCTGGAGAAGTCTTCCGTATTTCTCGCAAGTCACACGTATGGTCCGTGTGTAATCCGTATTTTTCTCGCACCCATAGACTTGCATTTATGAATTTCGGGCCTAATACGATGACAATCGCAGCATGCTGTGATTTCATATGCACTTCTAATATGGCCTAGAAAATTACGCATGATGCAAGCTACCCCATAGATTAACATTGGTCCGAGTGCTATACGATATTTTATCTCATAACACTCATCCGTATTCCTCTCAAGTGTGACTCCAGCCTTATATGATTCTTTCAAGTAGTTCATAGAAGCAATTTTATATGTGATCATTTTTCATTTAACATCTATTTCTTAAAGTTTATGCACCAAGAATCTGTTTGACACTGCACCCATAGGATAAAATGTAAAGTGCTGAGGAATATGTTGGCGCTATAGAAATAAAATTATTATAGGGGGTAGCTTAATGATAATTGGGGATCTGACCACTGGGAACTCCACAATACAGAATTTGGCCCACTCCCATCGGCATGGAATGCGGTGAATATTCATTCCCTTTAGTAGCGGCACACGTGACCGTCGGCAGCTGCAGGAAGGCTCCGGCTGACACTGTGCTTGCTATTAAAGAGCAATGAATATTCACTGCTCTCCGCACACACAGTCCTGGCATGCAGAGCAGTGAGTATTCGGCAGCTGTCCTTCGGCTTGACATCCCTGCCATGTGCTGTTTACATGCATAAAGCAGCTGCTGGCATCGGAAAAAGACACTGCGAGTGAGCGCTGGGAAGATAAGTGTAATGGTTTGGTTTTTTTATGTTTTCTGATGGGGCCATGCATACTAGGATGGGGGTGGGGGCCAATCATACCAGGATAATGATTGGGCCATGCATACCAGTACAGGGATGGAAACCAATCATACCAGGATGCTATTAAAGATAAATAAATATTCATTGTCCTCCACGCTCATAGACATTGAATGGAGGGAATATTCATTTTTCTTTAGCAGGGGGCTCAGGAGTTACAGCATCTACCTCTGTGACCAGCTGCTCCGCTTATGCCGCTCCCTCACCTTCCCACCACAGCCAGAACCGGCACATCTGGACTATAAGATGCACCCCCATTTTCCTCCACATTATTGGAGGAAAAAATGCATCTTATAGTCTGAAAAATACGGTATCTAACTATCCCTGTTTTGCCCATACAAAATGTTCATAAAAACCAGGGCCTTTTAATCATCTGTTCACCCTACATGCACTTAATAGCCCTCTGTGTCTGTACACACAGTGGTTGGTGACCAGTTCATGCAGCAGTATGTGAACCCCTATTTATTATAATGATGGCTGGACCGTACAATGAAAGCAATTGTTACCATCCACCTTCTGTGCCTCCTCTATTTCCTCATAACGGTTAAGCTTGCAAGCAAGGCCCTCACTTCTCTTGGTATCTGCTGGTTTATGTGATTATTGTTATTCTGTAATGTAAAGTTTCTAAAATGTAAAGTGCTGCGGAATATATTGCTACTATAGAAATAAATGTATTATTATATTATTGTTAAAAGGGAAGGCTTCATGCAAATTCTGTTCAAATTGTCATGTAGTGGTACTCCTAGACTCATAAAGGCTATTCACTAAGTTCAAAGCCTGCCAAAAATTACAAGCAGGGTCATCCATTGACCCTTGAAGGAATCAACTGCAGTGCTTCATTCAAATATTGTGAACAAAGTGTAGTTGTGGTACCTCTACACTCATAAAAGCTCTGCACTCAGTGCAAAGCCTGCCAAAAATTAGAAGTAAGGTCATCCATGCGACCTTTAAGGCACCAACTGGAGTGTCATGAAAAATAAAGAAAGTGTATTTGTGGCACTTCTACACTCATAAAGGCTTTGCACACAGGAAAAATTATAATGAGGTTCATTCAGTCATGCATAGACCATTGAAAGCAACAACTGGCGGCCCTCATTCAAATATTGAAGATATTTCAAACTTTAAGTGCTGCTGTCATCTGGTGGTGTGGAAAAGTTGGGGCTAATCCAAACTTTGTTTGCTTTCATCGGAGAGAGCCTGTCAACACTTTCTGTTCACAGGTGATATCACCTGTCTGTTATTACTCCCCTTGGCAGTAATATAAACCCGCACAGACATGACAACAGCGACAAGGCAGCACCACATCTCCAAGGTATAAAGGGACAGCTCATTCCAGTTGTCCAGTTTTCAGATCCAATAGCTGAAGGTCACAGAGGAATTAGGGAGTAAGCTGGTTTTGTTAGCCAGGTATTGATTGACCATCTTTAAAATCTTTTCCAATCTTGTCAAAAATAGATGATCATCAGGGCAATGGATACTGGGAGGGTGTCTTGAAATTGGCCCAGCCCTTTGACAGTGTACTCCAGCTTCTGCTGCACCTGGTGTGTGTCTCCCTCGCCTCTCCTCCTTGGTTGGGCAAGGAAGCTTGCCTCCTGCTGCTCGTAATGTCTCTTAGGAATTTTTTTTAACATATTTACCTTAGGGACTTTGCCAATGTGTCATGGCACCATCAAACCATTCCAGCAAAATCTAAACTCCAATATGGCGCTTCTTTTCTTCTGTGCTTTGTACTGTGCTTCAAAAGTAGTTTTTTACCACATATGGGGTATTGACATCCTCAGAATAAAGTGCGTAATAAATTGTACTGTTCATTTTTTCAAATGATCCCTTTTGAAAATTAAAAACTTGGGGTGAAAGCAACATTTTAGCAGAAAAAAATGCTAATTTTCCATTTAATCAGTCTAATATTATACAATTCAGTGAAGCACCTGAAGGATAAAGAATCATTTTGATTTCCGTAGTAGCAACATATTTTGCAGCACTTTACATTTTAGTGTGGACTTGTACAGACAATAGAGTTATTAAAGTCATTACAGTAAAAAAACATACCTCAACAGATACAGTAAAGAATGAGAGCCCAGCGCGCAAGATTAGAATCTATGAAAATCTTAAAAATGCTCACTATGCCCTAGATGAATCCAGCAAAAGGTGTAGTTTCCAAAATAGGATGTAGTTTGTTGAATTTGCTGTTATTTTGGCATGTCAGGGGCTCTTCAAATGTGACATGGCATCCGCAATCTATTACAGCCAAAATTGAGCTCAAGAATTCAGTTGGTGTTTTTTTTCCTTCCGAGACTTGGCGTGTACCAAAACAGTAGTTTTTCACCACATATGGGTATTGTTGTACTCTGGAGAAATTGTACAACATATTGTATGGTCCATTTTTTACTGTTACTCTTGTAAAAATTACAAATTTGGGGCAAAACCAACATTTTTGTAGGGATAAATGCATTTTTTCATTTTCACAGCTCAAAGTTATAAAAGTCTGTGAAGCACCTGTGTGTTCAAGGTGCTTATAATTGTGGCAGGTTTCCCTTATTTAGGCACATCAGGGGCTCTGTAAACACAACATGGCATCCGCTTCCGATTCCAGCCAATTTTGCATTCCAAAAGTCTAATGTGCTCCTTTCTTTCTGAGCCCCGCTGTGCGCACAAACAGTAGCTTTCCACCACTTTTGGGATATCAGGGTACTCAGGAGAAAATGTCCAATAAATTGTATAGTTCATTTTCTCCTGTTACCTTCTGAAAATGCAAACTTTGGGGCTAAAACAACATTTTCATTTTTTCCTTCCACATTTCTTTAATTGCTGTGAAACACGTGAAGAGTTAATACACTTATTGAATATGATTTTGAAGGCTGCAGTTTTTAAGACTTTGTCATTTTGGGGTATGTTCTTTCATGTAGGCCCCTCAATGCCACTTCAAACGTGATGTGGTCAGTAAAAATTTGGTTTTGCAAATTTTGTTGTAAAATTGAGAAATTGCTCATCAACTTTAATGCTTCTAACTTCCTAACAAAAAAAAATATTTTTCAAAAATTATGCTGATATAATGCATGCATGTGATAAATGTTATTGATTGACTATTTTGTTTTATATAACTATTGGGTTTAAAGACATAAAAATTAAAACTGAAAATTGCTAATTTTTCTAAATTTTCACACAAATTCCGATATTTTTACAAAAAAACCTCAAAACATATTAGCTTAAATTTACCAATACAATGAATTATAATTTGAAAAAATAGACAAAAAGTCCACTGATGCATGTCACAAAATATGAAAAAGCTATGTGCCAATTTAATAGACCCATTAAATTAGTCTGGACACTCCAAAAGATCATAAATCCTACACAGAAAAAGGAGTACAAGTCCAAACAAAAATGAATAAAATAAATATTTTATTAGTAAATAGATAGTAATAGCCTATATAAGAACAAACATAAACAAGGCATATATATGGGTATATATATATAGCATGTAGAATGTAAGTCCACAAGGACAGGGTCCTCTCCCCTCTGTACCGGTCTGTCATTGTAAATTTGTTTACTGTAAATGATATCTATACCCTATACCCTATACCCTGTACAGAACCCTTTTTTCTCATGTACAGCACCATGGAATTAATGGTGCTATATAAATAAATAATAATAATAAAATAGTAGTATATATGCACTTTTGAATGACACACAAAACAGCCCTCCGAAGAAGCCCACGCGAAATGCGCGTTGGGGCTGCTACTTAGCTCGCACTGACAGATACGTTCATGGTTGAGTCCAGCGGTCGTTAAAGGGCTATTCCCTTATACTGTGTACTATGTTTGCCAGGTTAGAATAAGGGTTGATGGAACATCTCATGCTTGCTGCCTCTGCTGCTGATTTTACTCATGTACTTACCCCTGTATTATAAAATGTATTGGATTTGTGTTATCATGACAGGGTGTATGGACTGCACCTCCAGGGTCTGCTGGACAGCCCTTTCGGTTACTACAGTGGCGGTGCTATCCCACGCATGAGTTTTTTTTGTCTGTGCCTTTTTTATGTTTGTTCTTATATAGTCTATTACTATCTATTTACTAATAAAATATTTATTTTCTTAATTTTTGTTTGGACTTGTACTCCTTTTTCTGTGTAGGATTCATGAATTATAATTTGCAGAGAAAATACAGTCTCAGAGTCAGTGGTATACATTGAAGAGTTCCAGCATTGTTATCACAAAGTGACACTGGTCAGAATTGTAAAATTTGGACTAGTCAGGAAGGTGAAAACAGGCTTGGGGTGAAGGGGTTAAGCAATGGTGTGCAAAGGAAGTTTTAGATTAGGCTGTCCAACACATAACATGTAAAGAAATACATTTACTAAATATTTGCAGATATTGTCATACTCAAATTTAACCATTGACTTTATGATAGTCCAAATATATTTTAGACAATTATTTTAACATCAGTCTCCCAGATAGACTATTGTATGTTATCAAGCATGTGGCCCTCTCTCAATACTATGAATATAGTCAGTAGATAAATGTTGAAAATAATGGTGGAGACTTACAATAACTTATAAAGGCATATTTGGCCTATGGGCCCTGGATGAAAGCCCACCAGCTGGGGTCATGTATAAGACGTGTCAGTAAAATTATAACATGTGCACAAAAGCATCTCGCTATGTATGATGATGAATATGTCATACATGAGAACACTTATGACAGCTACTTGCTGTCACACATTACTACAATCTTGTGTCCTTGAAAAAAACTTTTTAGATTCAGTCCAATGATTTTATACATATGTACGAGTAATGGACATGTTTTGTCAGCCGTATTTATGTACCATAAAATATCTGTAACTGCTTCATGAGCATTGTGCCATTCTATAGAATAAGAAGGAAAACAAATTAGCAGCCTACCATCCCACAGATGAGAGTGAATGTGCAGCGAGTTGTTTGCGCGCTATTAACACTTGCCTTTTATGCCAGAGGATATGGAATCTTGAGAGAGATCGTGCCCCCCCAAGCTGTGTATTATGGTTGCCGTGCCCTCTGTGTAACTGGAAGGTGATACTGTGCATCTGGAGAAGAAGGAATGCATGATTAACAATACCACGACAAATGATTAATATCTTCTTAATGCACCTACTTCCAGATTATCCATCATTTCATTAGAGTTTAAGTAATGTTCGTTTTGAAAAAGGGACTATTCTCCTGAACCATGAATAACTTCCCCACCTCCTGACATATTTGCTTGTTGTAAAGCACAACAAAGCTTAATCGTTAAACGTGTCCAAATCATAGTATTTTCCTTAACTTTCAGCAGAAAATGAATTATTATTAAATTAGCAGTGTACTGTACACTGCACGCTGTCTATAAAATCGTTCAAAGATATTTTACACTTTTAAATATTATCGTGCGTAAAGGGAACCTGTCACCTGAATTTGGCGGGACTGGTTTTGGGTCATATGGGCGGAGTTTTCGGGTGTTTGATTCACCCTTTCCTTACCCGCTGGCTGCATGCTGGCTGCAATATTGGATTGAAGTTCATTCTCTGTCCTCCATAGTACACGCCTGCACAAGGCAAGATTGCTTTGCACAGGCGTGTACTATGGAGGACAGAGAATGAACTTCAATCCAATATTGCAGCCAGCATGCAGCCAGCGGGTAAGGAAAGGGTGAATCAAACACCCGAAAACTCCGCCCATATGACCCAAAACCAGTCCCGCCAAATTCAGGTGACAGAGTCCCTTTAAATCACATCAACATTCAGCCCAACTCTGAAGCTTTTAGAGTTTTTCCTATTGGTTTTGGGAGAGAGAGATAACTACAAGGGGCAGAAGTACAGCAGTAGCAGTTGCCCCCAGGTCCTGGTGATGTGTACTCAAGAAAGATTAGTATTATAAGCAAGGGCATAAGTTGAAGCTCAAGGATCCTAATGCAAACGCTCCAACAGGGCTCCCAATTATCAGAGGTCTTTAATTATAATAGTCTTAAGGTGCCTTCACACATAATGATATTGTTAACGATATCGTTGCTTTTTGTGACGTAGCAACGATATCGTTAATAAAATCGTTATGTGTGACAGCGACCAACGATCAGGCCCCTGCTGGGAGATCGTTGATCGCTGAAGAAAGTCCAGAACTTTATTTCGTCGCTGGATCTCCCGTGGACATCGCTGGATCGGCGTGTGTGACACCGATCCAGCGATGTCTTCACTGGTAACCAGGGTAAACATCGGGTAACTAAGCGCAGGGCCGCGCTTAGTAACCCGATGTTTACCCTGGTTACCATCCTAAAAGTAAAAAAACAGGAAGTTGATATCACCAACCATTCCCATTGTATTTAGGGATATCCATATACATAGCCCACCCAGTAATACATACATATAATATATATGGAGCACCCCCGTGGGCCATAGGGTACTCGGAGCCGGGCACCTTCGGTTCTCAGTGGGGATGTTACGGTGGCTGACCCGGTCCGTGGCCCTCGGGAGGTCCGTTGATGAAATGGTGGGGGAAAGGTCTTTAAAGGGATAATGTTCGTGACACCACCTGTAGTATTCGGTCAGGGTGACTGACGCTGCTTAGGGATCCGCTGGGGTGATGTTATGGCAGCTAGATGGTATACCTTCTCACAATTGAAGTATGTCCCCAGGGCTTCCAGAGTGTAGATGGTGGATGGTGGATGATGTAAGGTGCAGTGAATAACGAGGACACAGGTTGCAGTCTCTTTACCTTTACTGAAGGCTTCAGCATCCACAGTCCAGGGTAGGGACCATTAGGGTAAACAGAGTCCGGCCGGTCTGAAGGCAAATCCAGAGTTCCCTTATCCAGGTGGAATTCAATAGCCTTCCTCTAGCGCCTGGGCGTTGTAATACCTCCCTGCTGAGCAACTCGGTAAGGTCCTCAGAACTATTGTAGATGTTAAGTCTCTTCTCTCTGTCCCCCTGACGGATAGGACAAACCCATATGATGGGTGGCCTGAGGCTTTTTATATGGACCCTAGTGACGCCCCGGCCCCCACAAGTTGCCACCCTGCCTCCTGGGTAAATGGTCGGGCAGCTAATGTGGAATTAACTGTCCTGCCAGTCTCTGAAGTAACGGCATAGAGCTCTTTACTCCCTCGGTGTTCTGGCTACCGGTCCTGCGCTTCAGAAAGAGGCAGCTTGCTTCTAGCTGGTCTCCCTCTGATGTTTCACTCCTGTTGCTATGACTTCATTGCTCACTCACTGCAACACAATTCCTTTCGTGTCCTTTCTTAGGATGCTGCCACACGTGGGGCAGGCGGAGCTCCGTGTACCTTCCTTCCGTAGGCCGCAGTCTGGAGCTGGCTGAAGCCAACCCAGCTAGCCTCTGCCAAACTTGGTCAGGACCCACTGACCATCTCCTTCTCCCTCCAGTCAGCTTCTGTCCCTTCTCTGACTAACTTCCTCCCCAACCCACCAGTTTTACCCAAGTGCCCTAATAGATGAAAGCATGGCTCCCCCTGGTGGACTGGAGTGTGAAGTTTGTGTAGTGGTTGTGATACCTGGACAGAAGATCTCCTTCATTGCCTTCAGGCGTCACATCACTCCCCTTGGTGGAAGAATAACATTACTGCAACGAACTAGGACTCTGCGGCGCTGCATATATATATATATATATATATATATATATATATATATATATATATATGTTATATATATATACAGTGGGGCAAAAAAGTATTTAGTCAGTCAGCAATAGTGCAAGTTCCACCACTTAAAAAGATGAGAGGCGTCTGTAATTTACATCATAGGTAGACCTCAACTATGGGAGACAAACTGAGAAAAAAAAATCCAGAAAATCACATTGTCTGTTTTTTTAACATTTTATTTGCATATTATGGTGGAAAATAAGTATTTGGTCAGAAACAAACAATCAAGATTTCTGTCTCTCACAGACCTGTAACTTCTTCTTTAAGAGTCTCCTCTTTCCTCCACTCATTACCTGTAGTAATGGCACCTGTTTAAACTTGTTATCAGTATAAAAAGACACCTGTGCACACCCTCAAACAGTCTGACTCCAAACTCCACTATGGTGAAGACCAAAGAGCTGTCAAAGGACACCAGAAACAAAATTGTAGCCCTGCACCAGGCTGGGAAGACTGAATCTGCAATAGCCAACCAGCTTGGAGTGAAGAAATCAACAGTGTGAGCAATAATTAGAAAATGGAAGACATACAAGACCACTGATAATCTCCCTTGATCTGGGGCTCCACGCAAAATCCCACCCCGTGGGGTCAGAATGATCACAAGAACGGTGAGCAAAAATCCCAGAACCACGCGGGGGGACCTAGTGAATGAACTGCAGAGAGCTGGGACAAATGTAACAAGGCCTACCATAAGTAACACACTACGCCACCATGGACTCAGATCCTGCAGTGCCAGACGTGTCCCACTGCTTAAGCCAGTACATGTCCGGGCCTGTCTGAAGTTTGCTAGAGAGCATTTGGATGATCCAGAGGAGTTTTGGGAGAATGTCCTATGGTCTGATGAAACCAAACTGGAACTGTTTGGTAGAAACACAACTTGTCGTGTTTGGAGGAAAAAGAATACTGAGTTGCATCCATCAAACACCATACCTACTGTAAAGCATGGTGGTGGAAACATCATGCTTTGGGGCTGTTTCTCTGCAAAGGGGCCAGGACGACTGATCCGGGTACATGAAAGAATGAATGGGGCCATGTATCGTGAGATTTTGAGTGCAAACCTCCTTCCATCAGCAAGGGCATTGAAGATGAAACGTGGCTGGGTCTTTCAACATGACAATGATCCAAAGCACACCGCCAGGGCAACGAAGGAGTGGCTTCGTAAGAAGCATTTCAAAGTCCTGGAGTGGCCTAGCCAGTCTCCAGATCTCAACCCTCTAGAAAACCTTTGGAGGGAGTTGAAAGTCCGTGTTGCGAAGCGAAAAGCCAAAAACATCAGTGCTCTAGAGGAGATCTGCATGGAGGAATGGGCCAACATACCAACAACAGTGTGTGGCAACCTTGTGAAGACTTACAGAAAACGTTTGACCTCTGTCATTGCCAACAAAGGATATATTACAAAGTATTGAGATGAAATTTTGTTTCTGACCAAATACTTATTTTCCACCATAATATGCAAATAAAATGTTAAAAAAACAGACAATGTGATTTTCTGGATTTTTTTTTCTCAGTTTGTCTCCCATAGTTGAGGTCTACCTATGATGTAAATTACAGACGCCTCTCATCTTTTTAAGTGGTGGAACTTGCACTATTGCTGACTGACTAAATACTTTTTTGCCCCACTGTATATATATATATATATGTTATATATATATATATATATATATATAATTGTCTAAGGGTTTTTCCGTCTGTCTGTCTGTCTTTCTGTCTGTCTGTCTGTCTGTCTGTCCTGGAAATCCCACGTCTCTGATTGGTCGAGGCCTGGCGGCCTCGACCAATCAGTGACGTGCACAGCGACGATGATGTCATAAAGGACATAGAAATCCCACGTTTCTGATTCAGCGACGGGCACAGTATCGACGTAGATGTCATAATGGTTGCCATGGCGACGATGATGTCATAAAGGTTACCTCGACCAATCAGCGACGGGCACAGTCTGCCACGAATTCTGGAATCATCATTGTCCATATACTACGGGGACATGCATATTCTAGAATACCCGATGCGTTAGAATCGGGCCATAATCTAGTATATATATATATATATATAAGCAGCTGTTTACCCTATGGTAAGCCAGAACATAAGAAAACCTGGAATACATTTTCTTAAGAAAGAAAGTTGTTAAACATTAGTCCAAAAAAGATATTGTTGTGTTATTAACCCTTATCCAAGCACTGCCAAGGTCATAAAGATGTAGCTTTGACAAGATTACATTAGGTTCCTGTAAGACGCTGTAGAAAATAAAGCAAGTTTTCAATCTTAGAAACACAACGATGTACTTGAGATAGCATTGATACTGGTGCTGCAGTCTACGTGAATTATAATGTCTTCGATTTAAAAAAAGATGAAAGTTAAAGTTATTTCAAAGGTTCAGAAAAGAGCAGATGATGTGTAAATATGGGAAGAATTGTGTTATGCCCTGTAAACAAAGATTTAGGATCATCTGAGTCTCCTCTCGAGAGGCATGAAAAGACTCTGGCACACAATGAACTGTAAAGCCTTCTGTATTGCCCCTGCCCAAGGACTGTGCACTTGTGGCCTGGCTTCACATGCTTGAAAGTTTTCTAAGCACTGCTTAAACAGCGGCTGAATGGGTCCCTTTTGGCCATCAGTGGCCTAGTTTCGTCCTCCCTTTCAGTCGCTTGCTTGTCCTAGTCTTTGCCCTCTCTGCTCTGCTGAGATCGTCCTGAATTTTTTCTCAATGCAACTGCTGTCCAAACCAGCTGTACCCACTACATCTTCAGCAGTGGACCGAGGAGGGTATTAATCATATTTTTGAAGAGGACACTCTGCTATTTATCTCTTTGACACTTCCTGCATTGGGAAGCTTTGTGAGGCACACAGCCCATTGAGTAGTAAGATTACACATTACCATGGTCCATTGCTTCTTCCTGCCCTCTTCATTGAGTGACTGTTCAACAGTGCCGTGGTGTTTGTTCAATAACACATAATTTATTTATTCTCTTTTTTTTTCCAGCATTTCTTCCCGAGATCGGATTTATGTTAGATACATTCGTAAACTGAGCATTCGAAATACGCTTAGTGCACTAGGGCATGAAACCAGAGAAACTGGTATAAGTACGTAAGATAAAAATGTAGTTAACGTTCATAAAAACGTGGTTTAGTGCAGCCATGGGCTGGTGTTGTTGGAAGCTTTTAGGGCTTAGAAAGTAACAGCCTATCTAGTTGAGAGATGGTCTGGCCAGTGTAGTGAAGTCACCTGGAAATCATTTTTCCATCATCAGGACATAGGAATCACCAAATACAATGGATTGATGGGGCCATTTAAAGAGCGCAAGACAATAGGATTACTAATGTAAAACAGATCATTGCGCGGTTGATTACGGCTCTTTCACAAGCACCATATCACTTAAACTGTTAGAAGATTTATTTCATATTCCTAGCATGGAGACAAGAACACAAGGCACATTTACATAGCTGCTTTCCGTTATTGTGAATGAGTATATCTTCGAGTAAATTGAATGTTTATCAAGGTGTATCTCATGAAAATACATCAAAGGGAATTTGTCACCCATTTTTGCTACCTCTTCTATAAAGGTATAGTGTAGGGGCAGAGACACTAATTCTAGTGATGTGTTACTTACTGGGCTGTTTTCTGCAGTTTTGATATAATTACTGTTTAATCTGCAGCAGATCTAGAATGCTGAGCTCTGTATAACCCCACCTCCATCACTGATTGGCAGATTTCTGTGGACACTGTGCGTAGGCAGAAAGCTGCAAATAAGTAGAGGGGGGTAGGATTATACAGAGTTTATGAATATGGTGGATTACATGGCAGCAGGATTACTAGTCCTCTAGTGATAATCTGCTGGCAAAACAGTGATTTGCAAAAGATAAGCAGCCAAGTAAGTGACAAATCGCAGGAATCAGGGTCTTTGTCTCTACATTATGCTTCTCTGAGATTGAGTGGCAGAGAACTGGTGACGGATTCTCTTTAATATTGGTCACATTTATACTAAGAGCATAAATGTTTAGCACTTTTTATCTTAAAGAGCAGCCTAGTCAGATCCCTGTAACCTACAAAAACATATGTAACCATAGGTTTATTTTTAGAATCTTATAAATAATGTTTATTAATTGTAAAACAAGAGGAAAAAAACACAAATGATACATGGAAAATATAGATATATAAATATCCAAAATGGTGAGAGGAATAAGCCGGAAGATATCGTTCACAAAGTCTTGGAAAACGGCGGGGGCATTACAGAGCCCGGAGGGCATCACCAGATATTCATAGTGCCCATCCCTGGTGTTAAAAGCCGTCTTCCATTCTTTCCCCTCACGCATGCGAATCAGGTTGTAAGCACCCCGCAGATATAGCTTAGTAAACACCCTTACTCCCCAAAGCCTATCAAAGAGCTCAGATATCAGGGGCACTGGGTACTAGCTCTTAACAGTGATGGCGTTAAGACCCCTGCAATCTATGCATGGATGTAATTCTCCATTCTTCTTCTCCATGAAGAAGAACCCAGCCCCTGCAGGTGACACTGACTTCCTAATGAATCCCCTTGCTAGATTCTCCTGGATGTACTGAGACATTGCCTCCATCTGGAGAGATAATGGGTAGACTCGACCCCATGGAGGCTCAGCACCAGGCAAGAGGTCAATAGGACAGTCATAGGGGCGGTGAGGCGGAAGGGTCTCTGCAGCCCTTTTGGAGAACACGTCCGCATAGGGCCAATATTGCTTGGGGAGAGAGGAAAGATCTGCGGGTACCTCAGAAGTAGCAACCTGAACGCATTCCCTCTGACATCTACCCCACAAGATTCACTCCATCCCAAAATTCTGCCTGTGGACCACTCAATATGAGGAGCGTGGTACCGCAGCGAAGGTATCCCTAACAGGACCTCATCAATTCCCTCAGGAATGACGAGCAGAGATATAATCTCCTGATGGGATGGCGACTTGGATAGAGTAAATGGGATGGTCTGGTGTGTTATCTGTGAGGGCAGTGTCGACCTATTCACCACTCGTATGGTCACTGGTTGGGCGAGCATCACCAGGGGTATTGCGTGTCGTTGGGAGAAGGCAGATGGCATAAATTGCCCTCCGCCCCGGAATCCACGCAAAGCTCTACCGAATGAGTGGATGAGCCTATGGTAATTGTCCCCTTAAAGGACAATTTGGAGGCAAACATCACCATGTCTAGTGTACCTCCACCTACTACCACTAGACGTTGACGTTTCCCCGACCTCTGGGGCCATCTGGTGGCAAGATGTCCTGACTGCTGGCAGACATGACAGACCTTGAGTGTACGAGTGATCCCGCTCGTGACACCTCCATGGCCTCATTTGACTCGGGCGCCAGGACCGGAGATTCTAAAGGTTTGGCAAAGTGGGGAGCCAGCCGAAACCTCTGCCTACACTGGGCTCTCTCTAACCTCCGCTTGTTAAAATGGAAATCAATACGAGTGGATACAGCTATTAGCTCCTCCAATGTGGCAGGAATCTCCCTAGTGGCCAAAGCATCCTTCACATGGTCAGCCAGCCTCCTCCAAAATACAGGGATGAGGGCTTTATCCAACCACTCCAGCTCAGATGCTAAGGTGCGGAAGTGGATGGCAAAATGGCTAACCAAGGGCGAGCTCTGAGTCAATGCCAACAGTTGGAGCGCCGTATCATGGGTGACTCGAGGTCCTAAAAAGACCTGTTTCAGAGTGCTCAGGAACAGCGCAGCACTCTGCATCACATGATTGTCACGCTCCCACAGTGGCGTAGCCCATTCCAATGCCCTGTCCAACAGGAGAGACATAATGAATCCCACCTTTGCCCACTCTGTGGGGAAACGTGCAGCCAGGAGCTCGAGGTGTATAAAGCACTGACTCAGGAAACCCTTTCAAGATTTGCTATCACCAGAGTATTTATCTGGCAGCGGAAGGCAAGATAGGGTCGGAACAGGGGTGGCAGTGAACAAAGTTGCTGCAGCCACGCGAGCAGCCTGAACAGCTACTGTGGTAACATCCACAGCTTAGGTTGTGCGCTCGAGAGCCGCCAACCTGCCTTCCAGCTGCTGGATGTACCGCAAGGGTTGCTGTTCGTCCACCATTACTAGCCAGACCCTGGCGCTAGTGTAATGTTAGGGCTAACGAAATGCACCAAATAATTAGAAAGATGGTATAAGGTGCGTTCGTAGTCCGGGATCCACCGTGCAGAGATGGAATCTGCTGCTGAGTAATGACGGACTATATGGCGGTACAATGTGGATACAAACACGTGTTAGCTTCACCCTGTATGAAGGAAGTGAACCCTGTTGCATCACAGAGCCGCGGTAGCGCACAAAGAGCGCAAGCAAGGAGTCACAGAACTCTATCCCAAGACTCAGGATTAGAGTTCCACTAGACCTCTTGCGCTCGACATCACTACTGGGGTGTCAAAGTATAACAGAAATAATAACTTTAATGCACAAGAATGCGTGCAGTGCCACTCTGGCGGATGTCACTAACCACCCAGACTTGGGCCAGGAAAGCGCTCTAATGGCACACGGCGCCGCACTGGCGGTCACAGCAAAAAGACGCTGTATCGTTTGTTAAGTGCTGATATCTCTGTCGGGCGCTAGATAATAAACATCCACCATACGCGAGCAGTCAAACACTAGGGAGTGGATGATTAATGAGCGACTTTCACACATCAACACACACACATGTTTTCAAGTATACACTAGCGCATGGCCGAGCGGCCATGCAAACCTTTTACAGCAGCAGTGCTACAGGACCTTCCAGATGGTCCAATAGGAGCCGCAACAGGACCTGAGCATAGACCCTCGACCTCCAATGGGAGGTCGTCCCGTGGGCATGATAATTATGGGAAAAGCAGGACTTAGTCCCAAAAAGACCTGCTCATTGCTGATCAGTGCTGGCTACAAAGACAGAGCCTGAAAAAGCAGCAGTAACCAGTTGCACAGAATAAGCCTGAGCCAGACACTGGGACTGACGTCTCTGCTGAACAGGCTCCACTGGGGCTGGAGAAGAATGGGAGACCACAGAGGAGATGGTTCAAGATTCCCCCTGTGCAGAGCTGGGAACTTGACACCTAACACCTGGACTTTCCTAATGATGACAGTGGAAAAGCCATTACCCTAACAGGTTAATTAAGGTCTAAAAGCTTGATCAAAGTTTCCTGAGCACACAAATCTCCAAGGGTGCCCAAACTTTTGCATCAGCCCATTTTCCTTTTTGTAATTTATTAAATGTAAAAAGCGAATATATATGTATTATACATACAGTATATAGTTTCCCTAAAATACAAAGTAAATGTAATCTTTAACTTTATTAGCTCTTTTAGAGATAATTTCATCTTTGTCCTGCTTGACTGTTCATAATAACAGTAATTTTGACCACGGGTGCTCAAACTGTTACATACCACTGTAGATGTTATGAGTAGAAATGAACACTGCATCAAGCAGTGAACAGCTGATCGGCAGGATTCTGGGTGTCGCAACCGCACGATACTGATGACCTTTCCCAAGGATAGGTTATCAATATAAAAGTCCCCGACAACCCCTTTAATTGTTTTCCCAGAACAGTATATGATAATAAATTGTTAGGCTATGCAATCACTTATTGGTCTATGTGGGTCTGATTGCCAGATACAACTGACTGAATATGGCTCAAAGTTAATTACTAAATGCAACGGTAGTAAAATCTGTAGCAGTTCGGGAGAGGGCTTGTTTGACTGCATAACTTGTTATTTGAGTGACAATAGAAAAGTGATAATAAGTGTAGTGATAACAAAACATAAATATTAGTTTTAGTAACTTGGCACAAGAGGACACTCTTCTATGCCGTGCTACTAAAGCTAAATACTGTGGAACAGAGTTTTCCTCAAATTTTACAAAAAATGTCCGGATTTTTTTTTATAATTTGCTCCGCACGAATTACATAGAGGGCTAAACAAATAGATTAAGGCTGGAGTCACACTGTATGAAAAATCTGTCCGATTCTGACTGCCGAGAGTCGCATGAGAGTAATGCGAGTGTCATGCTAACACAATCTGATATTTCACACCTAGCATCCGATTTACATCTGAATGCAATGCGATTTTAAGCACCAAATGCTAACCATGTGCACTTACCTGTACTGCTAGTTGATAAACGCCGATTACCCCTTTAAGCTAAAACAAAGCTGCTAAAATATGAATATCAATACGATATGTGCTCTTCCTAATGCAGTAACAGTATTAGTGGATACAAGAAGGCTTGTATTGTATTTTGCTGTATGCTGTTTTCTATTAGTATTATTACTAGACACAGAAGAACCATTCTAGTTATATATTGCACCCCACCTACCGTTTGTTGAAAAGCACTTCCCAAATTACTACCACTCGCCAGCAGATAGAACGGAGAATACACGATCCTGACAGGTTGAGAAGACAGATTATCAACCGAGTCGTCTTAAATCTACTTGCCAAAGCCATCTATCAGGGAGCCAGAGGCGCTGACCTTAGCATGCTGGTGTGTTTTTATTATTATATATAGAAACAACCATATGACACCGGATTTGCTGAGTATCTATGTTTCTCATTCATTATTATACATCTGGTAACAAGTAACTCCTAATATATACAGTATCCTGCATAACTTAAGGCATGCTATATATGTTTAAAGTCCTTAAAAGACATTTGAGGGCTCGCCAAATAGAATTTCGGGCAAGATGCCAAGGCTTCTTGTGTTTTTTTCTAAAGTCACTAGAAACGTATCATTACGGGGCAAAACCCATTTGCTAAGGTATGAGCTCGGACACATCCTTTGATCTTTCGACCCACCATAAAAATGTAATCAATTACGCCTGCACTCAGCCAGCGTGTCCCACTCACTGGACAGGCTCATAGTATGTGGTCTGCGCCTGATGGAGTTAATCAGGCGATTTATTTGTGTGTTTCCTCTACGAGACCGCTCATTGTTGTTAGTACAAATATAGAAAATATGATGTTTGACAAGTAAAAAAAAAATCACCTCGTTCCTTCCACTTAGCACAAGGCGTTGGCAAGCGGCCCTTTTTTCCCTGGGAACGAATGCGGTGTCATTATTATTCTTCGGCTATTTGAGGATTTTTATTTTTTCATTCGCAAATGAAGCAAATGTTAGTCTGTCTTCAGAAAGAGGCCGTCTGTGCCGGTTTGAAGTGCAGGCAAGGAAGTAAAGTCACATTTAAAAGCAAAGAATATCGTCTAACCCTTTGTGCTCACAGATGAATGAGGAGGCGCAAGCTATTGGGAGAGATTACAGATGCCAGGCTTGTGCCAGCACAAGTTGTGAAAATGGATTTAAAGCTGGCGTGTGTACTGATAAGGCATCACCTGCTGTCAACAGGCTCTACATTTCCTACATAGCTCTGGGATTCCAAGGCTGTAGACCAATTCTTAGTCTTTCTGCATTATGCAAAGCACAGGCAATGCAAGCCAGCAAATTTCTATACAAGGCAGGCAGAGGACTATGAGATGTGTTACCGACACCTAAGATTGAGGACACTGGCAAAGAAGCAATGCAGTCCTTACGTTTTTAGTAAAAGGAAGAATTACATAATTTATGGAGAGCACAATAAGATAGAATGCCTAAATTAATGCCAATATGACATTGTCACAATAAGACGTGACATCGGGTGCTAGTGGTTGTCAGAAACGCTAGACCATATGTGATAACATTCACTATCAGACTGCCAAATTAGGCCACAAAATTAAGTAATATTTCAATTGTTGACATTCATGGCATATGAGACATGTACTGTCTCCATCCTCTTATTTTTCGCATGACGCAGCTGAGATTACAGAACCCCAATGCCAAATAGTTAGGTAAATAGGAAGATTTTACACCAGTATCTTCAAATGGCAAATTATTGATTATTATTATTATTATTGATTTCCCATCAGGATCCAGGAGCTTCATGGTAAATCATTGCTCAGTAGCTAACTTTAGCCCACAACATTTTCTTCACCACAACAAATTAAGGATGTTCAATTTTTTTTTAGCAGTTTCTGAACCTCTCTATAAAAAAAAAAACAGTAATAAACATGCTAGTTGATCCTTTTTTTTTTAATCTCAAAGTGCTACTTCAGCAGTGCTAAACCTCATTTTGAACTCCAGTCTGGAAGTACATTGAGGCAAGAAGGAGGCGACGCTACGCGGGGAATAGAGCTGGAGTGACAGAGGCTTCAGATTTACAACTAGCTCTTCAGCCTCATTTCCACATAAACTCTAGTGCTGATTTCTCAGTAATGAAGGAAACTACTGGCCATGTAAAGTTATTGCTGGGCTTGTGTTTAAAAGAGCTACATGTACATATAAATAATTTGGGGAGTGAAATCCTGATGACAGAGTCCCTTTAAGGAGTTTCAGTATGTTGTGGCATATGGCTTGGATATTTTTCATTAATTTATCAGTGGAGGTTTGACGCCCACCAATCACTACAATGTCATAATGGCACTTTCCGTTTTTCTTTACAAAGATCTGTAACTCAGCCACAAAGATCGCGGTCTCATGAACACATAAAAGCTATGTTCAAGGTGATGTTTGATAGTACATGGGGATCCTTGCGTTTTTTTATGCAATACGCAGCCTCAGGTCAAAGTATGGGGCTCCACTGGGGGCTGTGTGTGGATTTTAATTACTTCTAGGGAAAATGACATCCAAAATATGGCATGTGACAAAGGTTTGCATGAAATTGGAGATATACATTGTTACAGCAGGTCACCGTGCACCTCTATTAGCACCCTATTATTTCTCCATATAAAAAGGAGACATAATTTTACTGCATTTTGGTGTATATATACAATTTTCCTTGGATGTTATTACAGCCAACAAACACTTGGCGTAAGTCTAAGACCATTGTTTAAAATATGCAAATGACCAACAATTACTATATAACTTATTCACTATTAATTTACTTTAAATGGGTTGTGGTACATGTTTGCAGGCAAAGCGGTGCTATGCGGATTCTTCGGCACTGACATTGGGAGCAGGCGGTCATGTGACCACAACTATGGGATATGCATACATGCAGCCACAATCCGACTAGATGTATCCGGCCTCGCTTAATACATTCGCTTTGAGTGAGGCTGCGCACATCTATTTGGCAAGTTGGGAGCCGGCGGTCATGTGACCACAAGTATGGAATATGCCTACATCCAGCCACATTCCGATAAGACATATCTGGCCTCGCTCAATACACTTACTATGAGTGAGGCCGCACACGTCGTCTAGTCGGCACGTGACCGCATATATGTGCTGCTACCGGAGAATCCTTACACGCAGCAGTCATGCTGTGGCTAGTAACCACAACAACAGGGCAGTACAGGGCTACTGTGGTTAAAAGCAAGACCGATGTATGTGAATGCAACCTAAATCTTTATTAATACTGTTATCATCAAAACAAATAAAAATCAACTCATCCCAAAAACTAAAATCGTAATTCTATAGTTTGCATTTATTTTAATATATAATATTACGTTTTTTATTAGTTTCTTAGCCAACAATGTTATACAAAATACATTTTGCAATTATATTTTCAGGATAAGCAGTTGTACTTTGTAAATAATAGTGGGTACGGTGAAATTCACTGAACTTTATAATGTCAGTTGTTCTGTTACTTCACACCTTTGTAAAATCAGAGAACTTCTCAGTGACTTCCAATATTCTTATCATTTATGCTGTGGAGTATGTTATCTACCCTAAGATTATCCAGCTGCTTGATAAATAATGGTTTTCTTGTATTTCGCTTATCCATATTTCCCAATAAATAAAACCTAATAAACTTAACTGTGTTTACAATTGAGTTTATTGTAAAATCCTGATATTCGCGAAGTCTCTGTAGGACAGCAGATAGCAGGTGGGAAATAGCTGAGTAAACCAGGAGGAGGTAAATGACTCCCTGTTTAGTCAGTAATTGGTTTATTTCGGAGCTGGTAGGAAAAGAGAGAGGGGGTATGGGTAGGCACCATAGTTCTTTAACTGGAAACACATGGGTAGCAGAATAGTGAACACAGCTGGGACATCTGAATACTGCAGACTATTAAAGAAAAGTCTCCAAATTAATCTTTTTTTTACAAGACGAAATAACAGTATTTTCAAACAAATTTACAGGAAAAGCAAAATCACAATTGAAGAAAACTGATATTTTGTTAAACTGATATTTTTTTAACCTATATTTTACCTAAGTAATGAAAGTGATAAAATTGTCTGAAATTTGAAGATCTTGACAGATTAGAATGGACAATATTCTCTAGAGTAGAATGTATGGCTGATTTATCGATACTTTTGTTTAGATAATTTTTGCTGGTATATTTTGCAGATTCTGTAGATTGTGCCTAAAACAAGGGGGTAGCATGGAACACTATTTTTCATGTCAAAACCAAGGACAGTAATGGCAGAATTCAGCAGACCTCATTTTAAGTCAGCGGATTTGGCATTACAGTTCACATTCTTAATGAAAACCAAGCTGCAGATGTGAACAGAGCCCAAGCAATCTGAGGAACATTTTTTAAATGTTGTACAGCTTATGTTCCAAAGTAGTGAAGGACTTGAGATGTGCCTTTTAACTTGAAACAACCATGCCTACTTTTCATAAGCCACTATTGATATACGCCCCCTTTACTTCCTGTTATCTGCCCCATGAATGTGCAATGGAAATATACTGGCATCATGCAAAGGAAACCTTCTGGAAAAAACTACTTTTCAGAAGTCTTTACAAGCACTTGGGATATTTACCAACTCTTCTGGGAGTCCTTGAGAATTGGCAAGTAGTCTACTTAGTACACCACAGCGTATCATAAAATGTGTTTACAGTACCAAGGGGTACAAAATTACATTTTTTTATTGTTGTTTTTGAAACTCTCTTTATCTTTGAGTTCTAAAATGCTAAGCTACACCAAAGCTGCAAACTCCATTGACATTTGTGTAAGGCTACTTTCACACTAGCGTCGTACTCGGTCCTTCGCAGTGCTAAGTCATATTGCACGACTCGTTAAGGGGTTGATTGTGACTTGTAGGATCGCTACTTCCAACAGGTGGCGAAATAGAGTTTAAGTCCTCTTTTTCTGAGAAGAGGCAATTTGCATATTATATTTCCCAGAGGAGCCTTGCACGGCGAATAAGCCTCCTTACCTTGACAAGCCAGAGATGGTATGTCACTCTCCATAAGGAGAAACGATACCCCTTATACCCCAGTCCAGAGCCTCTCACCTAGCCAAATTAGTTCTTCTCATGCTTCGCACTGATGAGGGCCAACAGCCCGAAACACCGTGTCTGCGAATTGAGATACTGATTTGGCTTTTATCCTAAGTCATATTGCATGACTCGTTAAAGGGTTGATTGTGACTTGTAGGATCGTTACTTCCAACATGTGGCGCTATAGAGTTTAAGTCCTCTTTTTCTCGGAAGAGGCAATTTGCATATTATATTTCCCAGAGGAGCATTGCATGGCGAATAAGCCTCCTTACCTTGAAAAGCCAGAGATGGTATGTCACTCTCCATAAGGAGTAACAGATTTATATCATTTTTATATGTTTTGCTATTTTTACACACTAAAAACAATATTCTACAAAAATGATTTTTTTTATATATATCGCCATATTCTGAGAGATGTAAATTTTTTTTTTTGTCGAATGAGCCATATCAGAGCTTGCTTTTAGTGGGATAATTTGGAATTTTCATTTATACTTTTTGATCATTTTTTATTAACTTTCTTGTGAGTTGTGTTATTTTATTTATGACATTCACCATATGGAATAAATAACATTCCAGTTTTATAGAGTGGGTCATTCTCGATGCGGCAATACCAATTATGTGCACTTTTTTTGTTTATTTTTGTTTTATCACAAACTGTGTTTTGAGTGGCGAAACAGATTTTAGTCATTTGTGTGTGCTTTTTGGTGTGTTTTGTTTATTTTTTTACATGTTTTATGTGCGACATATAATTTTAAGTTTGATCACTGGCCTCATACATTGCAGTGCGTGTGTACTGCAGTGCATGAGACTGTCGGTGTCTCACTGATACAGCCTATGAGGCCCAACTTATAGCTAGATCTCACAGGCAATCATAATTTAGGGTCATCACATAACCTTAGGGTACCATGGTAGCTATCAGGACTCATTCTCATTGTGGTGGTCCAATGTTTACCAAGGAGTTCTTGTACCCCAATTGTAACCAATTAAATACATTAAATACCGCTGTCATGACTGACAGAAGTTTTCATGGGGTTAAACTGCCTCGATCAGTTACCGGCCTGGGCCAGTAATGCAGAGTGTCAGCTGTCATGTACAGCTGATTGGAATTGCGGCCGTGGTGCTATTCTCTTATTCCTCAGTGCCGTTAAAAAGCAGCGGTGAGGAATGATAAAGCCCCTTAACGATCGCTGTTAAAAGGCGTATTGGCAGTTGTTATGGGGTTAAATTGCTTTCATAGTTTATACTTGAGAACAAGCAATTCACAACATTCAGAGCCTCCCTGACATGAACATGTTTTGCCTGACTGGTGTCCTTAATAGGATTGGGTTAAAATTGAGGCCCTAACCCCTTCTAGATGCCAGTCAGGTGTAACATGTTGGATTAGGCTTTGACTGTTGATTTTTAATTGCATGTGCAATTGTTTTCAAATATAAACAATGAAAAAATAATTAATTTGTCGTATAGACTGCAGCCATCACAGCAGATCTAGAAAAGTGACATAATATAACTTTAGTACTGAGACTTTATCTGGGCTGAACTTCACCCTGTGACCCCTGTGCAGGGATTTAAACTTACATTGACACCACTAGGCTGGTGCTATGGAGTCATTGCTGACAAAGTGGAGCAAGCTAACAGTAACAAGGGTCATCACAAAAATCATAAAGCAAGGGGGTGGTCAAAATACAAGCCGAGGACAGAAAGTGGAATGAACAAAGTAGCATTATATGAGATATGTATCATAGTCGTGACTCGTGACCAATTCTAACTGAACTAAATAACTGGTAGCTAGAGGACAGGAAAGGAACAACTAGTCTCAGCAATCTTAGAGCTAAACAGCCTAAAGGCGCCTCCTAGCAATCAGGGCTGAGATATCATCATCTGAGATATTATCAGTATGTATGACATGGATATGACACTATTATCTTAGACAACCACAAAATTGATGAGCAATTAAAAATGTGTAGGGGTGCATTATATGTACATATAACTATAATTTCAAGTACTGAAAAAATGTAGACAACTATATCACTTTTTAACTAAGTGTACAGTATATCATTTAAGTTTATTTTTATCAATAAGATTTAAATGTTGTATTTTGGTTCTGCTCTTGAGTTTAGGTCTTTTTTTGCGTTAGGCAATTTGTATCTAATTATATATTTAGTATTTTTCTACATAGAGTGTTGAACATTCAATATTGTTAATAACTTGTAATACAGTGTCTGTTTCACTTTTGTAAGCAAGCATGCACAACTGAATACAATAGCCGTGGTGCTGCACTTACAGTTGTATTAGTTTCACGATTCTTATGCATGACCTAAACGTTACCAATTCTAGAAGAGGGATGAGTCAAATTTACTAGAGTACAAAAAAACATTATTAACATCCATTCCTGAAACATTTAAACTGTAGGTTACACTCATACATGAAAGGCCGGCACATCTCACTATCCATGAAGTCCTATGAAATGGACTTGAAATGGCTGAAAACATTGGTAATAACAGAGGCCTGGCTATAAAGGGGCGAGAGATGGACTTCAAAAGCTGAAGTGAGACTGCAGCACATACACGGCTCAAGAGTTCAGTCTCCAACTTTTATTTTGTTCTCTTTGAAGAATGAAAATTGGCGGGGGAAAAATCAAACATTTTTGACATAAACTCTGACACTAAAATTGCAAGAGAGTGAGAGATGAAAAGCAGGCCGCCTTGATTGTCTACAAAATAAGAAAGGAGTGCCTCCATAATCATTGATCCTGAAATGTTTCTTCCAAGATTAGTGCTCTCCATGTGAAGTGTATTGGAAATGCCGGAAAAAGCCATCCACAGTAGAAAAGGATGCTGTACACTGAAACAACACTTTAACCCACAATCTGCCAAGTAGTATTGCAACTTAAAGTCATGCGGTAATGCTGCAATATTTCTCCATACATAAGAACAAAAAAGAGGACAATTAGCAGCAGACTTTGTACAAGGAGGAGAACTGAACAATGATTAATAGATAAACAGATTGATCATTCAATAGGTAGAGAGACAGGCGGATGGACAGACAGAATAACGGACAGATGGACAGATAGACAGACATCTAAATGCAAAGATCATGGATACAAAGATGTTATAATTGTGCATCGAATCATAATACTGGGCTAAAGTCCTCATGCTGATGATTCCTTCCAGAGCTGTTTTTTTACACATTTTTTGTGTTGCCATATTTAAAATAAATAAATGAAAACCTTTATAAGATACTTTATAGATACTGATCCCCCCCCCCCTCCAAAAAGCTGTCAGTGAAGACTTTAAACTTATAGTCATATATAAAAACCAGGGTAAAAACCTTTGCACGGATACGTTAGAGGCATACTTGTTAATTTTCTGAAATCATCCAGAATAGGTGTAAACATCTTGTGCTACCAGAAAAGTAAAAAAAATGTTGTAGGCCTGGCTGAACCAAAACATTGAACCAGAGCATGTGTTGGTATAAGTGCAATGCATAGGTGTGCATTCACATTGTGACCATTTAACAGAGAATACCTAAGGCTACTTTCACACATCAGATTTTTCGCATCAGGCACAATCCGGCAAATTTAAAAAAAAAACGGATCCTTTTTTTCCGCCGGATCCGTTTTATCCTATGCATTAGCGCCGGATTGTGCCTGATGTCCAAACGTTTCATTCGCTTTTTGCCGGATCTGTCCAAAATTTATTTCCCGGAGGACGGAGAAATCGTCCAGAGGAACGTTTTTTCGGTCAGGTGGAAGACTGCACAGCGACTGAACTGGCCAAAAATGTATGGAATGCAAGAAGAAATTGCCGAATTCGGCCACCGGATCCAGTTTTTGGACAGAAATCACGCATTTTCCATTGTGGAAAATATCTCTCTCTCTCGAACAGGAAGTCCAAATTGTATATCCGATAATCAAAAATGAATCCAGCCAAAAAACGGATCCGGCACATCAGTTTTTCACAATTTGCACCAGATCCGTTTTTTCCAAAAATAGTCGGATTATGCATGAAGGCAAAAAACTGATGTGTGAAACTAGCCTAAGATAAAACAAAATGAGCAAATACCCTGTAAAAAGTGAATAGCAACAAGCTTTCCTACATCCATGATCATTTTGTTACTACCAAACTTTCCTTCCTCGCCATCACCGGAACCTGGCTCACCCCTTCTGACACAGCCTCTCCTGCTGCACTTTTGTATGGTGGATTCCACCTTTCCCACACACCCCTCCCCAGCAGCAAGCATGTTGGAGGAGTTGGTTTTCTCCTGTCAGATAACTGCTCCTTCATCCCAATCCAATTATCACCCTCTGTTACCCTCCCTCCTTTGAGGTGTGCTCTGTGCACATCTACTCCCCATCCAACCTCCAACTGGCTGTCATTTACCACCCCCCAGGGCCAGCTACCACCTTCTTTGACCACTGCACCACCTGGCTACTTCATTTCCTCTCCGTTGACATCCCCACTATCATATTGGGTGACTTCAACAACCACATTGACACTTCCCTCTCAGCTGCCACTAAACGTCTCTCTCTCACTTCCTCCTTCGGCCTCACTCAATGGTGTTCTGCAGCCACCCACAAAGATGGCTACACACTGGACATCATCTTCACCCGCCTCTGCTCCCTATCTAACCTCTTTAACTCAGCTCTTCCTCTTTCTGACCACAACATACTCACATTCTCTTCCCTCTCCACTCCTTGTCTACAATCCCCAACTCACTACACTCACTCTCTGTATCCCTGCTCCATCTTGCAGACATAAGTTCCCTACACAATGCGGATAACACTGCTGATCTATATAACACCACAATAGCTGTAGCTTTGGAATCTGTTGCCCCTCTCACACATTCCAAAGCTCGCAAAATCAACAGACAGCCCTGGCACACCAGCCGGACCAAAGAACTGAGGCGAGTTTCCAGTGCTGCTGAGCGGAGATGGAAAAGATCCCACTCCAATGAGCACTTTATCGCATTCAAACAGTCCCTCACTACTTTCAAGGCCACACTTGCCACAGCTAAACAAACCTACTTCTCATCTCTCTTATCCTCCCTGTCTCACAACCCTTAACAGTTATTCAACACCTTCAATTCTCTCCTCCGTCCCCCAGCTCCTCCTCCCTCCCCACTCATCTCAGCTGAAGACTTTGTCTCCTTTTTCAAGCAGAAGATTGATAACATCAGAGACAGTTTTGGTCAACAACCCCCAGAACCATTCCTCCCAACTGCCCAGCCCTCCACCTCCATAACCAACTTCTCCACCATCACAGAATTTCGACCCTCCACTCTACTCTCAAGATTGCATCTCACCACCTGTGCACTTGACCTGATCCCATCCCACCTCATCCCAAACCTCGCCACAGTCTTCATCCCAACCCTAACCCATCTCATCAACCTATCACTAACAACTGGTGTTTTCCCCTCAAACTTTAAACATGCCTCAATCACACCTATCTCAAAAAGCCCTCTCTTGACCGATCCTCTGTATCTAGCTATCGCCCTATATCACTTCTTCCCTATGCCTCAAAACTACTGGAACAACACGTCCATCTTGAACTGTCCTCCCATCTCTCTTCCTGCTCCCTCTTCGACCGCTTACAATCTGGCTTCCGGTCACCCCACTCCACTGAGTGACAGTACCTAACTCTTGTATTTAACCTCACTATGAGCCTGCAGACATCCAAATAATTAAGGGCAGAGCAGGACTGAGTCCCAACTGTGCAACCAACTTTCTGTGGGAAGCTATAGAAACAATGTGAACAACCGGTAAGGAATCTTGGTTATGACAGAAAGTTGTAACAAATAGATACCCCACTCCATGAGCGGACACAGACAGAACAGGGCCCTTGTGTAAGAACAATACATATGCCCTTTGCAGTCCAGTAGCTCATCATAGTGCACAATTTTTGCAGCCGACCAGAACACTGCGAATCTACTACCTCCTGCGTGACATTTCCTTCATTGCTTCTAATTAGCAAACCTCTGTGACATCCCACCGTCATGTAAGCCCCCCCGACTAAAACTGAAAATAAATAAAGCGGGGGTCTCATGTCCCCATGGACCCTGCATTGAGCTTATTATAATAGTTTTTTCCTCAGTTTTATGGGAATGTAAATTTCAGTCAGAATCTGTGGATTCGTGACAGACTGTTTTTTTCCAGTTTTTGAGCGCTAATTTTCCAGCATTTTCATTGGTGGAGAGTGTTTTGGCGGTTTTTATTTATTTACAGATCTGACTGACAGCTGTCATTACCTCAGTTGCTGGCGCAAGAGCAACGAAGAGGTACCACGCTGCCATGGAGAAGCTAGTCCAGGAAGTTTTAGCTAGGGCAGGGGGCCAGGATGGCTTAGACTGGCTAAAAAGCTGCCTGGCAATGAAGGAAACGCAGGTGGGCGCTGAAGTTATCCCTCCTACTACCGAACCGGAGGCCTTCCCCCCGCTTTCAAGCCCGGTACCTGCCGCCCAGCCAGCGTCGAGCGCTGTATCGCGCTCCAGGAGGTCTAGGTCGGTCTCAGCTGCAGCGTCGGATTCCCCGGCGCCCAAGCGCAGCCAACGTGACGCCGGAAAGAAACCGCGATGCTGCACCTCAGCGAAGTCCCGCAGCCCGGCGAGAGACGTCGGTCGTCGCCCCCTAGATGAACCGGCGACGTCATCTCAAGCAGCCGGAAAGGCAGGAGTGGGGCAGGGCCGTAAAAGCGCTGCGGTCCCCTCCTGCTCTCTCTCCAGAGCGGCCATCTTTGCATCGGACTTGCAGGGAAGGTCGGCTCCAGCGGCTGCAGCACAGTCCTCAGAAGATGAAGAGGATCTTCAATCAAGTTCCCTCAGAGAGCCGCGCTCGCCTAATCCTATGGGCTTGAGCGCAGGCATTTCTGGTGAGCGTCGCCGCGAGGTCCAGCCTGACAGGGGTGAGAACATCAATCAAATTTTACTTAATAGTGAATTGAAGGATTTTATTAAATCAGTAGTGTGTGAAGCTCTAGGGGATGTTGTACCCACTCCCCCACCCCTTCCCTTATTGGTTCCTAAGATCACTATTGACTCTATGCGTATCGATACGCCTTCTATAGCTTCCATCCCATTAAATCCTTTTAAAGAGGCTCTAACTTGTGAGCTGTCTCCACTTGGTTTCCATTTAAGTTCCTCGGTTAAGGAGCTTATTTGGAACAATAATTATATCGATATATTTTCTCTTATCCCTCGCAGAGATCAGCCCCCGAAGTCTGAAAAAAAAGAGGACAGAGCGGATTCTGAGGATAGTAGGCGTAACATTAGATCGTTTAACAACTGGATACAAGCCTTTGCTATATACACTGCAGTTTTGGGGGAGAAATCCCCTAATCTTTGCAGTAGCTTGTTTCAGCACGTCGATATTATCCTAGAAGCTTATAGAAATTTCGGCGGCTCTGCTTGGCTTCACTGTGATGAGGCTTTTAGGCACAAGCTATCTGTTCACCCTGAGGTTAAATGGGGTACGAAAGATATCGGGTTGTAGATTAACCTCATGCTGCCGTCAAGACAAGTCGCGAGTAGGCAAACGGTTAATTCCTTTCCTAAAAGAGGCGTCTGCTTCACTTTTAACGAATCCTTTTGCAAATGGAGCAATAATTGCCGGTTTAGGCACGAGTGCTCCTTCTGCGGTAATGCCCATCCGATGTCCAAATGTTTTAAGAAGCAGGCAGCCCAGCAATCTGCAAGTAAGGAACCTAACCCAAAAGGCCCGGACTCCGGTGATTTTGGAAAATATGGTTCACTGGCTAAACAGATTCCCAAACAAGGAGAGTAGTCATCTCTTGTTTGAGGGTTTTTATGATGGTTTTCATGTTCCCCAATTCAAGGGGAAGGGTTGCATTATCGTAAAGAATTTATCCTCCGTTTCTGCTTTTCCAGAAGTTGCTAGGGAAAAAATCCATAATGAGTTAGAATTAGGTAGGGTGGCTGGCCCTTTTATGTCCCCCCCCTTTTTAAATTTTCGCATCTCACTTCTGGGGGTCGTACCTAAAAAAGATTCCGGTTCATTTCGTTTAATTCACCATCTTTCGTATCCGCCAGGCCAATCTTTAAATGATGAAGTTGATAAGGAATGTTGTTCAGTGTCTTACTCTTCCTTCGACGATGCATTGGATTTGCTAAGGAAATTCGGTTCGTTTGCCTTAATGGCGAAATCCGATATTAAATCGGCTTTTAGGATTCTACCAGTTCACCCTATGGGTTTTAACTCATTAGGTTTCCATTTTGATGGCTGCTTTTTTTTCGATAAATGCCTCCCAATGGGCTTTTCATTGTCATGCTTTTACTTCGAGACGTTTTCCGTTTTTTTGCATTGCGTTTTGCAATCCAGCTGTGAGGAAGCCGGGATACTGCACTACCTGGATGATTTCCTTTTCATAGGTCCTCCTCATTCACCTTTATGTCAGGCTACCATGGACACATTTTTTCGGATGTGCTCTCATTTTGGCGTTCCTATCGTGAAGGATAAAACGGTTGGCCCTTGTAATCGAATTGAATTTTTAGGCATCACAATCGATTCTGTAAAGATGGAAGCTATTCTTCCTGAGGATAAGGTTGCCAAACTGCGTGCTTCTCTTTCTGAATTTTTGTCTAAGGATAAAATCTCTCTCAAAGATCTGCAGGTGCTTCTAGGCCTGCTGAACTTTGCTCTTCGGGTAATTCCAATGGGCTGAGTGTTTTCTAGGAGTCTTTACCAAGCCACCAAAGGCTTTTCTTCACCTAAATGCCACATTCGAGTTCGCTCTGAGCTCAAGGAGGACGCTAGAATTTGGCTGACATTTTTGTCCGATTTTAATGGTAAATCTGTTTTACAATCTCCTTTTATCAATGCGGATTCTATTCCTCTGGTTTTCTCCGCGGATATTTCCTTAGATGTCAGCTTAGTATGTTCATCTCATTGGGTTCGCTTGAATTGGCCTGATGATTCTGATATTATCAGGGTCATGAATAATTCCCTGCTTTTTGCAATTTTTTTCAATTATCTTCATCTGGGGCAAAAACTTGCAAAATTCAAGAATCCTGTTGTTATCCTCTAACCAAGCAGTCGTTTTTGCCATCAACACTCTATCTTCAAAGAATCGTCAGGCCGCAAAGATTTTGAGACAACTGGTTATTTTATGTTTGAAAAACAACGTATGGCTGAAGGCGAAAGTGGGCTCTAGCAAATTTAAATCGTTAACTGAGATGTTATTGAATAGTCAGTGGATTAATTTTTCCCAACAGGTTCCACTAGCAGACAAGGAAGCGACCCATTGTCCTCCATCAGTTTGGGACGTGATCTCAGCTTAGTTCCGCATTTTATTGAAAATTCCCTGTCCAAACGATCGTGGGCCGACTACTCGGCCGCATGGAAAAAATGGACTGAATTTTGTGTTCTTCATGGGTTTAATGCATTGACTTCCGACCCTTTTGTTGCTCTGCAATTTGCGGAATCTTTACTGAAGAAGAATTTATCTTACTCTGCGGTAGCGAAATGCTTCGCAGGAGTCTCCTTTTTCCTGAAGGTCCACGGGGAATCTGCGTTGACTGACCTTTTTCTAGTCAAACAATTCTTGAAGGGCCTAAAACGAAAGAATTTTGTACCAGATTCCAGACGTCCCATTTCCCTGTCGTTGCTAAGAAACATTTGTTCTGTACTGATTAATGTTTGTTCAAATCCGGAGGAAGCACTGTTGTTTAACGCCATTTTCTCAATTTGTTTTTTTGGAGCTCTTAGAGTCGGCGAGATAGTGTCTTATAAGAAAGCTGAGCCATCCGGGCTCAGGCTGGAGGACGTTAAAATTTTTGACTCCTTTCTTTTGGTGTTTATTAGAAGTTCTAAAACGGATCAAATGGGAAGAGGTAATGAAATCTGTTTGAAATCTTTTGGTGACAAAACTATTTGCCCAGTTTTTAATTTTTCCAAATGGATTGTGGTTAGGCCTGTGGTGCAGGGCTCGTTGTTTTTGCATAATGATGAAACCCCAGTCACTGTATTCCAGTTCAATTTTATTTTGAAAAAATGTTTATCTTTTTTGGGTAAGAGTCACCTCAGGATCTCCTCTCATTCGTTTAGGATAGGTGCGGCTACGGAAGCCTCTAGAGCCGGCTTATCTGATGCCAGAATTAAAAAAATGGGAAGATGGGAATCGAATCGTTTTAAACTGTACGTTCGACATAATTTATATGCTGACTAATTATTTATTTTCTTTTAGGTCCAAATATTGTTTGGATTGTTGGCCATTCCTTTATTTTCTGGGCCCAGAAGAGGGCTAGTCAGCGTTGTTACTCGGAGAATCTGTCCTTTAACCCTTCCATTACGCAGGTTTACTGGCATAGTATCCGTGGACTGAAGTGGGCTTCTTTGGTGTCTGAGCTAAAAAATTGTTTGTTGAAATTTCTATACCCGGATTTAATAATTATTCATCTTTCTGGGAATGATCTCGGGAAGATCAATACGCATAATTTATTGGCGGCCATGCGGTCCGATCTTATTTTTCTGAAACAAAATTTTCCTTTTTCTTGCCTCGTTTTTCCGAGGTCATTCCCAGACTCTTTTGGCAGCAACAGTAATTTGCTTTTATGGATAAGATTCGTAAAAGGGTGAACCGTGAAATGATGACATTTTTTCCCCTTCTAGGAGGCTTTTCCTTTAGGCATGTGGATTTGGAGGGGTTTTTACCTGGTCTATTTAGACAAGATTTGGTTCACTTGTCCAACATGGGACTTGACATTTTTAATCTGAACTTGGGCAACATAGTTGAAAAATGGCTGTGTGGTTTGGGGGGGCCTCGACTCTGTTAGTCTTGGCCTTGTGGGATAAATCACCCATGTATGGGTGGATTTGGACATTTGGAATTTTTGGAGAATTTTTAAATATGTTATATCGGAAGTTTATTTATTGGAAGTATTTTATGGTATTTTATGTAACCCTGAATAAAACCGCACGGCCATTTTATTTCCACTTTAAATTAAATCTGTCTCCAGAGTGTTTATTTGGGCATGGGTTTTATGGGGACATGTAAGCCCCCCCGCGTAAACTGAAAATAAATAAAGCGGGGGTCTCATGTCCCCATGGACCCTGCATTGAGCTTATTATAATAGTTTTTTCCTCAGTTTTATGGGAATGTAAATTTCAGTCAGAATCTGTGGATTCGTGACAGACTGGTTTTTTCCAGTTTTTGAGCGCTAATTTTCCAGCATTTTCATTGGTGGAGAGTGTTTTGGCGGTTTTTATTTATTTACAGATCTGACTGACAGCTGTCATTACCTCAGTTGCTGGCGCAAGAGCAACGAAGAGCCCACCCTCCCTCCCTTTATGTCATCGTTCCTACTGTCGTGTGGTTTTAATTGTGGGGATAAATCACCCATGTATGGGTGGATTTGGACATTTGGAATTTTTGGAGAATTTTTAAATATGTTATATCGGAAGTTTATTTATTGGAAGTATTTTATGGTATTTTATGTAACCCTGAATAAAACCGCACGGCCATTTTATTTCCACTTTAAATTAAATCTGTCTCCAGAGTGTTTATTTGGGCATGGGTTTTATGGGGACATGTATTGATGTCACGGGGACTTACTAACCATCAGAAGCACTAGTGATGCCACAGGAAGTAGGGGGTTCATAGGGCTGATGTTGCTGATGGACCAGGGTCCTACAGATCGTTTTGCTCATCTATAGCAGCTACCAAATACCTCCTTGACTACTAATTTCAGGAAAATCAAGATATGGTTAAATTAAGTTACTCCCTTCTCCACTAGTAATGTTCACATTGTCTACTTTAACCCTCCGTCAGGGGCAACTGATCTGACAGGCGCAGCTCACTTAGTTTAATTTCTCTATTTTCAGTGGTTTGTCTGGGAAACACCATACTTTTCTGGTTATTAAACATTTTTTTACACCTGATTATGTGTATTCTCATTTATTACATTCCTATTAAGGTAACTGATCACTTTTAGAGCATTTAAATTTTTAAAAAAGGAAAATATAGCCAATTTTCTAGCCTGTGCCGGACATGCGCAATGCCCCTAAACTCGTTATGAAACATATTGCCCCTGACGGAGGGTTAAATAAGTAATCCAATCAAAGTTTTAATATATCGCAACCATCTTATTATATTGTGCTTACAGTTGCTCATTTTACCTTTCTACCCAGCTAACTCTGCTTTTTTCTCTGCTCTATGTAGAAACAGGAAATTTCTTGTCCCTTCATTTATTTTTTCCCTGTTAAACTTCTGACCCAGTTGCTTCCTCCTCCCTTTGCTAGGAACTTTTGCGGTAATGACTCAGTCGAGAAAAATTGACCTCCTGTTTCTATATAGAGTTTAGAAGTATTCATCTTGTAAATTTTTTATCATGTGATGTCACAGACCTAATGGAAGAGAGTAGAATTACCTGGGTAAAGGTAAAATTAGCAATTGTAAGTACATAGTGCCATATAATATGTTGATTGCAATATATTAAGAGGATAATATTTTGATGGGAGTTTTTCTTTAAAGAGATTTAAAGGAATACACTCTTTGACCCATATCACTTTGACATGTGTTAGGAGTCGAGTTTCCTCTGCTGCACAGGGGGAATCTCGATCCGTGTCTGCTGCGGTCTCCCATTCAGCATCGGCCGCAGTGGGGTCTGCTCAGCGGAGACGTCGCTCCCAGCGTCTCGCTGAGGCTGATTCGGTGCATAGGGTCACTACTGCCTTTTCTGGCATTCCTATGGTACCCTGCAATGATCTGCGGCGAGCAGGCCTCTCTGGGACTAAGTCCTTATTTACACACACTGAGCATGCCCAGGGCAAGGTCTCCCATTGGAGGTCGAGCGTCACATGTTCGGTCACATGTTCAGGTACTGCAGCACATCCCATTGGTCCTCCAGGAAGGTCCTGAAAGGGCAAAACTTTGGTAGCAGCTTCCTGTGCTGTAACTATATAAACTGCGCATGACCGCACGGCCATGCGCTAGTATCGTCTTTTGTCATATGCTTTGCGCCAATGTGGTCATGTGTTTGTATGTGTTCAGGGACCCGGCTGAAATAAGCCCCTAGAATTCTGGCACCTCCGGCGAGGAGATTGTGTATAAGAGTGTTCAGGGACCCGGCTGAAATAAGCCCCTAGAATGCTGGCTCCTCCAGCGAGGAGATTGTGTATGCATGCATGACCACTCACTGCTCACATCTGGGTAGTTGGCCTGTGCCTCTGTGAAAGTCTAACAGGGCACAGAGCCTGCCTCTCGCGGTTAATCTGTGAAGCTAACAGAGTTGGTATATACCGCCATATAGAGCCGCTATTATTTAGCAGCAGGTACTTTCCTGCACGGTGGATCCCGGGTTGCGAATGCACCAATTCCATTTAATAAACAATATATTTGGTGCATTCCGCCAACCCTAACAACATGGCTTGTAACCTAGTATATGAAGATCCAAAAGATTGTATTATATGACATGAGACATATTTTTCAGTTATTCAATGGCTTTTTAACAGGGACAAAACTTTCAATCATTATTTTTGACTAATCGTGTAACAAAATTGTTCAAATTACCAATAAAAAGACCTGTTTCAGGAAAACATGAGTAGTCAATGACATACCAGCACAGGCCACATTCACATGGTTAGTATTTGGTCAGTATTTTAAATTGGTATTTGTAAGCCAAAATCAGGAGTGGAACAATCAGAGAAAAAGTTCAATAGAAACACGTCACCACTAAACATGAGCGAATATGTTCGGCTCCCTCCTTATTCAGCAAGCTATAGCGCTTACTGAATAAGCTGCAGAGGGAACCCGGATACTTTGATTGCTCCTGATCAGCTGTCCGGTGCCACAACTGCATGTGTCGCGGCTGTGTCACAGTCACGACACATGCATGGAGAGCCTTTGTGTTGGGCTCTCCATGCATGTGTCATGACAGTGACACAGCTGCGACACATGCAGTTGTGGTGCCGGACACCTGATCAGCAGCGCGATCCAGGAAGCCGGGTTCCCTCTGAAGCTTATTCGGTAAGCGCTATAGCTTGCGGAATAAGGAGGGAGCCGAACATATTTGCTCAACTCTAGTCACCACTTGTGTATTTATCACCCATTCCTTGTTTTGGCTTACAAATGCTGATGTAAAATTCTGACCAAATACTGAACGTGTGAACATACAGCCAGGGAAAATCAAAATTATATTTGGTATATATCAGCTATATCTAGAAATGCAGCATATTTCAAAATAATTCCAAGCTTTGCATGATGTAACAGAGAAATGTAGCATAACGAGATAACGTCTTTAGGAGAGGGAAGCTCCCTAAGTGTTGATAGCAACATGACTTTTTTTGTGTTTTTGTAAATAATCTCGTCCAATTGTTCAAGACTATAGAAATGATAATAATTCAATATTCTATTTATTATTGTATTAATGATCTCATCAGCGTAAAGAATGGCACCAATCATGGTTACCATAATGCAGACATATGTCTTGCGATTATATTGTGGCGCTGTGTTTTCTCTGCATTGTACTCAGCTGTCTGTCACTACACAACCACAGAATCACAATGAGCTTTTGCTAAATAATGCGTCATCATTAATGTAAACGAAAATCAAATAGCTGCTCCAGCAATCCCGTTAGATGTTTGGTTGCAATCCATTAGCATATAACTAAAAGTGGAGCAGATGTAAGAGAACACATTCCTTAAGGGAGCACATATTTTTACATATTTTGTAATAAGAAAACTGTCGCTCCCAGATGGCAGCCAGCGATTACTGCTGGTATTCTTACTGGTGAGGCCCTAAAAAACAAATTAATTGTAGTCTGTTTCACGGCATGCAAGCAATAAGCCATCATAGGACACTCGTAAAGTAAACTTGCCCAAAAGATAATTTACCGCGCACCTTAAAACCACAAAATCGATTAACCTTAATAAGAGAAAACAGCTGGTAACAATACAATTACCACTTAGAAACAAAAGATCCTCATCATATAGCCATCTTAACAGGCAAATTCAGTATCTTTATCTTTTTTTTTCTTACGAGTCGGCTTGTTTTAGCGTTCCATTCGCTTCATATGTTGAGTTTCTAGCTCTCAAGACATCAATATCTGATCCTTGGAGTCTATATCTCTTGCCCCCTCTTTCTCTCCTTCTAGTTCTTATATTTCTCGACTGCCTCAAGGTGCATCTAACCACCTCTCACAAATAATTTAGTCTGTAAGCCCTCACGTGCAGTGCCCTTGTCTGCCTTTCTATCACTGCCTATTCATTTTAACAGTTACACGTCTCAAGCTCTATTGCTCGTCATCTGGAGCTAGTGCTGTAAGTGTGCCATCACGGGCAGCAATGCGATTCCCGCTTGAAACTATTTACAGAAATAGAAATCTCTAGAATTTAGAGTAAGAGTAAGTGGAGCACATTATCAGGGTCCAGAAATGATATACAATGTGGGCAGAATGTTAAATCACAGGCTAACACTGTTGCCTTGGAGCACAGAGATCCTAGGTCCAAGTCAGACAATGGACAACATCAACATGGAGTTAGTTTGACTTCTGTAGAAAATAGGATAATGTATTTTCAAGATATCATTTAGATGTCTGTAAAAAAGAAATGTATTATTTCGGCAACATGACATATATCTAAACAAAGAAAAGCTTTTTCTGTTAGAGTCATTTCCATACCAAAGAGAAATTAGGACTGGAAGGTGTATCCACAGCAAATTTTACCAATCAAACTCAACATATTTCAAGTATATCTTTATGGTTTATATATGCTTCCATGGTTGCTGTCCAGGCACCAGATATTTTAGGCAAGTCCCATTTTCCAGACCCCTTTCATGGCTAAAATATATTTAAGCTCCTTTGCTAGAACTTGGACCGCACATCCAAAAATCATGAATTGATCGAATGCCTCAAGGCAAAAATTAACAAAATTGAACAAGAGATTCTTACCGTCACATTTAGCGACGCTGCAGCGATCTATACAATGATCCCGATCGTTGCAGCGTCGCTGTGTGGTCGCTGGAGAGCTGTCACACAGAAAGCTCTCCAGCGACCAACTATGCGAAGTCCCTTGGTAACCAGGGTAAACATTGGGTTACTAAGCGCAGGGCCGCGCTTAGTAACCCGATGTTTACCCTGGTTACCAGCGTAGACGTAAAAAAAAAAACACTACATACTTACATTTCGGTGTCTGTCCTCCGGCGCTCTGCTTCTCTGCACTGACTGTGAGCGCCAGCCGGAAAGCACAGCTGTGGCGTCACCGCTGTGCTTTGCTTTCCGGCCGGCGCTTACACAGTGCAGAGAAGCACAGTGCCGGGGGACAGACACCAGAATGTAAGTATGTAGTGATTGTTTTTTTTACATTTACGCTGGTAACCAAGGTAAACATCGGGTTACTAAGCGCGGCCCTGCGCTTAGTAACCCGATGTTTACCCTAGTTACCAGTGAAGACATCGCTGAATCGGCGTCACACACGCCGATTCAGTGATGTCTGCGGGAGTCCAGCGACGAAATAAAGTTCTAGACTTTCTGCGTCGACCAACAATGGCACAGCAGGATCCTGATCACTGCTGCCTGTCAAACTCATCAATATCGCTAGCCAGGACGCTGCAACGTCACGGATCGCTAGCGATATCGTTCAGTGTGAAGGTACCTTAAGTTTAACATTCAGATAAGACTGTGTGAAGCCCACTGCGAACCTCCTCAGAGGGTCCCTATATTTTTTTAGCCTTAGAGCTGAGGTGCCCTGTGCTAACCACCACCGCTGGGACGGTGCACCAACAGGGCGGGTGACCTGGTGCCTCACAGCACCGATACAAGTCTGAATCACTATTTACAGAAACTGAAATCTCTAAACTTTAGAGTAAGACTAAGTGGTGCACATTATAAGAATCCATAAATAATATATAACGTGGGCAGAATGTTAAATCGCAGGATTTTAAACACTGTTGCCTTGGAGTCCGGTTGTCCGAGGTCCAAGTTTGACAAGGCATGATATGTATATTGAGTTTGTTTGACCTTTACAAGATACAATTTGGATGTCTGCAAAAAAATAACTTTATTATTTCTGCAACGTGACATATGGCTAACTAAATAAAGGCTCTTACTGTTAGAGTCATCTCCATACCAAAGAAGAATTAGGAGGACCAGTAGGTGTATCCACAGTCAATTCTATCACCTACAACATATTTCAAGTACGGTATATCTTTATGGTTTATATGTGGTTTCATGGTTGCTGACAAGGCACCAGAACTTTTAGGCTTTAGCAAAAGCTCATCTTCTTGAAGCTTATAATAGATATTTAAGCCCCTGATGAAGTATTTTAGATTTTATCAATGGTGGTTGCTGTCGCTTGTACATTAAGGTGGTGTACACTACGAGTACATTATCATAACTATTGCAGTAGTAGGGGAGTTGAGAAGTATAGTAAAAGTGCTCAAAATTAGGTAATAATATTGGAAAATCCACACATAAGAGATTTTGTCCTCCAGATGAAATTTTAATAATTTAGCTAGTGCTGGATAGGTCACATTATTAAATTTAGGAAAATCCTAATAAATTCATATTTTGAAAAATGCCAGTGGATATGGTGAAAGAAAGGTAAACATTTTTGTGACCATATAGACAATTGTATATGCATCGTATATTCCCTACCACCTTTCACGGTCCGAACCCTGCTATTACTGAACCCCTTAACCCTGCTGTTGTCTTCGGTCTGGGGAGACCGATTTTGAACTTTGGTATTTTTTGGGGTGTTCAAGATGCGGTTCTGAAAATTGTGGTTGATTGACTTAAATGAGGATGGGTCGGTCGGCCACGGGCTTCAGAGCCGAATCTTGAATATTTTAAAGAATATTGAAGTTCAAGGTCGGTCGGTTTTGACCGAAGACCACAGCAGAGTTTTAATGCCTGTTTTCCACACATCCACTCATTAGTCCCTGCCTTTCAGAGATGGTGGGGCTTCAGAAACCTTTCTGAATCTGTGATTTCTAAATAGTAGAGCCAGCAGTTTTGCAGACTCTTCAGGAAGGACTTCCTTTTTCCCCTGAGGCCTTCAAGGCATTTTTGGAGAGTCAGCAAAAAAGTGTTTGCATCTAGCATGAGTGATATTTACTAAGCGATCCCAATGGCAATCATGGCACTAGATGTCAGATCATTCTACTCCGGTGCTAATTTGAGGAATTCGATAATTAAATTGCATATAAAAACATAGATGAGTTACCAGCAGCAGCAATGGTGAGTGCATGTACGAAGGAATTGCATAAGGTGTATCCTTGTCATGGACTTGTGAATAAATGTCATTTACTTTTACCTTTATTATATTATCATGTCACTGTATTACAGTTATTTCATGAACACTGCTAAACAAGTCTGCAGATGAATAGAAACACAATAAAAGTATTCCTGTAGGACATTTTTATCCACCAGTTAATATAATTACTGACGACAATACCGAAAACGGCAGAGAAGAGAGGATGTTAGTCGAACAGATTTTATAATAGTAATAAAAATATCAGCGGAGGATGTACATAGTCATTAAATATTAGTGTAATTAGGAAACATAATAAACCACAGAGATATTAGGATTACTTTTAATATGGAGCCATCAACATTGATAGCACTGTTAACAATTTAGTAATCTCTATACTAAAACAATTAGAAGATGGAGTCAGACAAAAAAAACATGAACAATGATAGACAGTGAAAATATATAGTAGGCAATTGCTTATGGCAACCATATACTTTCTTCTAGTCCAAGCAATCATCATGGTGCTGTTATTGCTTCTTAAAAAGTCTTCACTGTTACAACGATTTAAAATATTTCAGATAGAAATCCTAAATGTTTGTTTAGTGATAATTACAACTATAGCGATAGGTTCATAATGACTTGTGTTTTTGGTTAAGTCACAAATTAAGTGTTTCCCCAATGACCTACAGTTACCTGCTGATTGAATGTGTCATTTTACCAAAGTAAATACAGATGTTATTCCCCAATTAGCAGTGGTTAGTCAAATTACTACTTTTGAGGTATGTGGCTGTGACGCCCAGGAGACCGGGATACCCAGCACCGGACCAATGGAGTCTGTCTCTTGAGGGGGATGTCACGGGTGGCTTGTCCCGGTGCTGTGGCCTCAGGCAATGCACAGTGTAAGGGGTATCATGAGGGGACAGGCACTTACTTGATCAGCAGCAGGTTCTCCCAGCGGTGACGATCTCGATCCTGGATAGATGGCTATTGTCCAAATGAAAGACTGAGGCACTGAAACGTTTAACCAGTTTACTTTAACATAAAAGGATTTACAACCAGTCCTGTCACCGGAGTCTGTATGGGAACTCTGAGTTACTTTGACCCTGCCGGGGTCTTCGCCTCTTATTGTGCGCAATTTCTGTGTGGCCCTGCTGCTGTATGTGAACTGGCTGCCGGCCCAATCTGTCCCCTCCGGGTCCTGGTTTGACGGGCAACCCGAGTCCTTTTATCGGTTTACCCCCTCTGGGAGTACCGCTGAACTCTGTGTCTGTTGCTGCATCCGACCCTAGTGAAGCTGATATCACCTCACGTTTTTCCGGTTGCTGTATTATATATAATGAATACAGCCACGGATCCGGTATCCGTCTTTGCGCCTGTTCTGGGTAGTGATTAATGCTACCCGGTTCTCACAATGTCCTTTTTCTCTATCCCTCTTCTCCTCAGGCCGGTGATTTAGGCCTGGTAACAGTCACAGGGCTGTTAGAGATTTAACTGTATGACCTCTCACTATCAGCTCCTTGGCCCAACTGCCATTTCTTCTCTCAGACCAGAATGGATCAAGGGGAGTCTCTGGAGCTCCCCCTTCTGGCCGGAGGTGGTAGTGCAGTCTTGCTATTTTAGTATTTGTACTTACTGTCAGTAACTATTTTTGTGGCAAATACCCCTAGGGGTGCCACATGGCATATCGCCTGAACTACTGCAGGTTCATCCTGCTGTTGATTACGCTGCAGAAAAGGTGAACATTTTATGCAAATTTCACCCTGATACTTCTGGTACTCTTGTATGCAGTGAATGTTCTGTGAGTAAATGCTCAATGGCATATCTGCTGCCTTTACCCTATGTGGAAACCTACTCCTAAACTCTTAAGAGGAGGATTTTGAGTTGTTTGTCCTGTGGACTGTGAAGTGGTTGTCCTTATCTAAACATAGTGGACAGCCCTCTAAATGATCTGCCCCCAGATGAAGCAATGGCGAAACGTTTGATAGATCACAAACATCAGAGGCGGTGTGGTTTGTTTGATCCAGTCTTACCATATTTCCTGTTTCTTATCTTTTGTCCCTTTGTGGTTTCATACATGGACACATCAGGACTGGCTCATCCATTATACGCTTATTAAGGAGATTTACTAATTTAGCATATTATATGTAGTATTCCTCTTGCACTTTGAAGTCACTTTTCCCATCGATATCTACCTTTGTTAGTGGTGACATCGTACTATTGTAGAATAGAATCTATATATTAAGAGCGTTCAGCTTCGGGTTTCATGAAGGCCTCCATCGTTTCATCAGGATAAATATCACTTCATGTGATGCTATTTTTGCAATTAAAAAAATAACGAAATCCGCAAGCTGAGTGAGTACAGCCTTTTCTATTACCAATGTGTTCTTTCCTTTAATGGATATATTTCTTTTAATGGGTTCTAGACTTTCGGATGCTTGATTCTTGACTATACATCAACAAGGTCCTTCAGCAGAGAATTTACTGCTAGGAAGGACTCATATACATTTGCTCATGATTAAGAATTAGTTGCAAAGTTACGTCTGCCTGATACCAGACTGGAACATGGACTGTCGGAGGGCTAATGATTGCAATAACTGTTTTTTTTCTATCTAGCATAGAAGGTATGTCAAGCAAAACTGTTTCCACCTGTGTGAAACGCTTGCATTTTAAGCAGGGTTAACTATGGAGCAGCATTTGGAAATGGTTTATAAAAATGCCTGAGCACTCTCAGGGGAACCTGTGTGCACTGTGTATCCTGCCTTGTGGTTTGCTGAATGCTTTGGAGTTTATACTGTATCTCGGAGTCCGTCAACTGGGATCAGGGAAGAAGATTGGATAACAATTTTACTAATCAAAACAATGTCAGGAACATTATTGAGCTCTAAAGACATTTTCCATTTAACTGAAGGGATAGTCACAACAAGTCGTGGAAGCAAATTAAAAGTGAGTTCTTTAAATACACAATTGTAATAAATATTTTGCTCTTTCTCTAATTTGTAATGCTGAGCTATTTCCACAATCTGAGTATAATATGTATGTGTATATATGATTATATGATTATGAATATATAAACGTATTATTTTGGTTTAAAAAAAACTTCATACAATTAAAGATTTTGTTTACCCATCTTCATATACGCTTACTGTATATTGTTCACATAAGTAAGATACATACATTGCTTACATAACTCCCAGCTACAATATTGGACACCACCATCCCTCTCCTGAACAATGCCAAGGAAAAACTTTTGCCAAACAACTGGAATTGCAGCTGTCACATAATTGTTACTCTCCATAGAAACACATTAGGGAACATTTATAAAAAGTGTTTACACTTGCCCTTTCTCTACTGTAGGGCCAATGCTCATGGCAAAACCAAGCCATGCAATGCCATGTAGTGTTCCCTGCTATATGCTGCAGGAAAGGAAGAGGGATGCTTCTTATAAACATGCTATGGTGGCAGCATCTTCCTGTATATAATATAAAGTCATTGCTGAAAATGTTAGCAGCTTTGAAATTGTTCCAGAAAATGATGTTTTCATCCCAGAAAATTATTGCAATTACACATTTTCTTATACACATGCACTTTCCTTTGTATGAATTGGAACAGCAAAACAGATAAAAAGGAAAATTGGACATGATTTCAACAAAAAACCCCAAATGATCCAGATATAATTGTTGGCACCCTCAACTTAATATTTCGTTGCATACCCTCTGGAATAAATCACTGCTTACAATTGACCCCTATAACAAACAAAAAGCATTATCCTGCTGCTAGACCTATGACCAAGAATGCAAACCCAGCTTTCTGACACTGGGCACTGCATTATGACCCCAAATTCTTTGGTAATCTTAAGATTGCATGATGTTTTGCACACAGTCAAAGCATCCAGTGCCAGAGGCAGCAAATCAACCCCAGAACATCTTTGCATCTCCACCATATTTGACTGTAGGTGTTGTATCCTTTTCATTGTAGGCCTCATTCTGTTTTCGGTAAACACAAAGCATTTAGTGTTTTACCAAAAAGCTCCATCTTGGTCTCGTCTCTCCATAAGATGCTTTCCAAGACTGATTTTGGCTTACTCATGTACAGTGGGGCAAAAAAGTATTTAGTCAGTCAGCAATAGTGCAAGTTCCACCACTTAAAAAGATGAGAGGCGTCTGTAATTTACATCATAGGTAGACCTCAACTATGGGAGAGAAACTGAGAAAAAAAAATCCAGAAAATCACATTGTCTGTTTTTTTAACATTTTATTTGCATATTATGGTGGAAAATAAGTATTTGGTCAGAAACAAAATTTCATCTCAATACTTTGTAATATATCCTTTGTTGGCAATGACAGAGGTCAAACGTTTTCTGTAAGTCTTCACAAGGTTGCCACACACTGTTGTTGGTATGTTGGCCCATTCCTCTATGCAGATCTCCTCTAGAGCAGTGATGTTTTTGGCTTTTCGCTTGGCAACACGGACTTTCAACTCCCTCCAAAGGTTTTCTATAGGGTTGAGATCTGGAGACTGGCTAGGCCACTCCAGGACCTTGAAATGCTTCTTACGAAGCCACTCCTTCGTTGCCCTGGCTGTGTGCTTTGGATCATTGTCATGTTGAAAGACCCAGCCACGTTTCATCTTCAATGCCCTTGCTGAAGGAAGGAGGTTTGCACTCAAAATCTCACGATACATGGCCCCATTCATTCTTTCATGTACCCGGATCAGTCGTCCTGGCCCCTTTGCAGAGAAACAGCCCCAAAGCATGATGTTTCCACCACCATGCTTTACAGTAGGTATGGTGTTTGATGGATGCAACTCAGTATTCTTTTTCCTCCAAACACGACAAGTTGTGTTTCTACCAAACAGTTCCAGTTTGGTTTCATCAGACCATAGGACATTCTCCCAAAACTCCTCTGGATCATCCAAATGCTCTCTAGCAAACTTCAGACGGGCCCGGACATGTACTGGCTTAAGCAGTGGGACACGTCTGGCACTGCAGGATCTGAGTCCATGGTGGCGTAGTGTGTTACTTATGGTAGGCCTTGTTACATTGGTCCCAGCTCTCTGCAGTTCATTCACTAGGTCCCCCCGCGTGGTTCTGGGATTTTTGCTCACCGTTCTTGTGATCATTCTGACCCCACGGGTGGGATTTTGCGTGGAGCCCCAGATCGAGGGAGATTATCAGTGGTCTTGTATGTCTTCCATTTTCTAATTATTGCTCCCACTGTTGATTTCTTCACTACAAGCTGGTTGGCCATTGCAGATTCAGTCTTCCCAGCCTGGTGCAGGGCTACAATTTTGTTTCTGGTGTCCTTTGACAGCTCTTTGGTCTTCACCATAGTGGAGTTTGGAGTCAGACTGTTTGAGGGTGTGCACAGGTGTCTTTTTATATTGATAACAAGTTTAAACAGGTGCCATTACTACAGGTAATGAGTGGAGGAAAGAGGAGACTCTTAAAGAAGAAGTTACAGGTCTGTGAGAGCCAGAAATCTTGATTGTTTGTTTCTGACCAAATACTTATTTTCCACCATAATATGCAAAAAAAATGTTAAAAAAACAGACAATATGATTTTCTGGATTTTTTTTTCTCAGTTTGCCTCCCATAGTTGAGGTCTACCTATGATGTAAATTACAGACGCCTCTCATCTTTTTAAGTGGTGGAACTTGCACTATTGCTGACTGACTAAATACTTTTTTGCCCCACTGTATATTTTGGCAAACTGTAGTTTAGTTCTTTTATGTCTCTGCGTCAGCAGTGGGGTCCTCCTGGGTCTTCTGCCATAGCTTTTCATTTAATTCAAAATGTTGATGGATAGTTTGCACTGACACTGATGCACCCTGAGCCTGCAGGTTAACTTGAATTTCTTTGAAACTTGATTGGGGCTGCTTATTCACGTCCATCGACATGGAGATCCGCTACAGTTTCATAGGTTGTAAACTTCGTGACTATGTTGTGCACCGTGGACAAAGGAACATTAAGATCTCTGGAGATGGGCTTGTAGCCTTGAGACTGTTAATATTGTTCAACAATTTTGGTTCTCAAGTCCTCAGTAGTGTTGAGCATTCCGATACCGCAAGTATCGGGTATTGGCCGATATTTGCGGTATCGGAATTCCGATACCGAGTTCCGATATTTTTGTGATATCGGGAATCGGTATCGGGATTAAGATTAATGTGTAAAATAAAGAATAAAAATAAAAAATATTGATATACTTACCCTCTGACGCGCCCTGGTCGTCACCGCTGCAACCGCCTTGCTTTCGTTCCGAAGAATGAGCGCGTAAAGGGCCTTCGATGACGTCGCGGCTTGTGATTGGTCGCTCAGTGTGGTTAACATCTCCTTTTTTTACTGTCAAGTATGATTTTCATCTTGCTCACACTGGATACTTGCCATAGGTGAGCTTGAATGAGCATCATATGCTTGAAACAAAGATGTTTACCCACAAATTTGGAATGGTACCAACAACTTTGTCTGGATCATTTTTGGAATTTTGTGTGAAATTATGTCCAATTTACCTTTTTTCTCTGTTTGTTTGTGCATTGTTTGAATTGCAATAGAACCAAAGGAATTAAACATTTGTATAAAAAATATATATAATTGCAATAATCTTCTCAGAGAAATATATCATTTTTTCTGGAACGATTTCAAGGGTGCCAACACTTTCGGCCATGATTGTATGTGTAGGTTAGATGAAAAGGGGGTTACATGATATTGTTTGGTATTTTATATTTATTTATGTGTGAATAAAAAGTTTGTTTTATTCTTATGGCTGGTTTTGTGTTTCAGTTCTCCTCTAGGCTTTGCCTAAAGGCTGTAAATGGGAATGTTGGAGGTCTGTCCCTAGGGGAGCCAGGCTAGGCAAAGAAAGATAGCTTTTGCACTGCACAGTGCATTAGATAGTTAACGTTGTTGTTTTAGCCCCCTTTTGGGAGGGGTTAGATGAGTTTTATAAGAAAAAGTTTTTCTGGGTAGAGAGAGATTGAGTTCTGAGAGAGGATTTAGTCAGATGTGAGTGAAAGGAAAGCTAGACATTACAGAGCTGACTGGTTCTAAGAAAAGTAGATGCAGCAGAGGTGAGAAGGTTCTATCAGTTCTTGTCTCCCCACAGCATGAGGACACATCCAAAGTTTTGTCTGGACACTGGAACAGTCCTGGGCCTCAGTTCCATAAGAGGTATTGAGTGCCACATCTCTGTCCCTCTGTGAGGAAGATGTCAGCTGGGTCACAGAGAAAGGGAAGAATGCTGGTCCTCAGGGAAGCTGTTTTGCCATAAGTAGGCTCTCTATGGTTAGCAACAACAGTTGGGCTAGGGACAAGTTGGGCAGAATGAAGATGAAGATTGATAGGACAGAAAGAAATGGGAACATCACTAAACGTTGACTGTCTTATTCTGTATTCTGCAGCCCTGTGTAACTAAATAGCACATTAAAGCTGAACCTGTTAACCAGGATCCAAAGTCTTCAATCTTGTCTGAAGCTACAGCCGTACCCGGTTCCATGGATGGGGAGGTAGAAAGAACAGTGAGTAACGAACAAACTTTGCCACACCCCACACACTTGTCTGACTCCTATTTAGAAGAGGGGCTCCTGGGAAACCAGAACTAAGTTCCAGAGCCCAGAGCAAACCGGCCTTCATCTGTATATAAAATTTTCTGAGCAATGTCTTCATGGATAGAGGATAGATAGATAGATAGATAGATAGATAGATAGATAGATAGATAGATAGATAGATAGCAAAAAATAAAAAAGCGTTCTGAACTCTGTAGCAAAAATATAATAATAAAACTGGTTTATTTATCAGCCCTTGTGAACAGGTAGCAATGTTACCACCTGCCCACATGGGCCAATAAATACATCAGTTTTTTTCATCAAATTTTCTATTGAGTGTTGCCCACTTTTTAAAAAACTTTTTTTATGAGTCATGTTTGCTCGTTGTGAGCTGACACCTACAGTATAACTGCACTTTTTCTTGCGCCACTCCATTTTTAGCTTAGATAGATAGATTGATAGCAGGTGCAAGAGTTAATTCCCAAATTAGAATAATTAACAAAAAACACCTGCAAAGGCTTCCTTAGCATTTAAAAATGTCCCTTATTCTGTTTCAATAGGCTCCACCATCATGGGGAAGACTGCTGACTTGACAGATGTCCAGAAGGCAGTCATTGACACACTCCACAAGGCGGGTAAGCCACAAAAGGTTCATTACTAAAGAAGCTGGCTGTTCACAGAGTGCTGTATCCAAGCATATTAATGGAAAGTTGTGTGGAAGCAAAAAGTGTGGTAGAAAAAGGTGTACAAGCAACCGGGATAACCACAGCCTTAAAAGGATTGTTAAGAAAAGGCCATTCAAAAATGTTGGGGAGATTCACAAGGAGGGAACTGCTGCTGAAGTCATTGCTTCAAGAGCCACCACACACAGACGTATCCAGGACGTGGGCTGCAAGTGTTACATTCCTTGTGTCAAGCTACTCATGACCAATAGACAACGCCAGAAGCGTCTTACCTGGGCCAAGGAGAAAAAGAACTGGACTGTTGCTCAGTGGTCCAAGGTGTTGTTTCCAGATGAAAGTAAATTTTGCATTTCATTTGGAAATCAAGGTCCCAGAGTCTGGAGGAAGAGTGGAGAGGCCACAATCCAAGCTGCTTGAGGTCTAGTGTGAAGTTTCCCCAATCAACGATGGTTTGAGGAGCCATGTAATCTGCTGGTGTAGGTCCACTGTGTTTTATCAAGAACAAAGTCTAACAGGAAATTATAAGGTACTTCATGCTTCCCTTTGCCGACAAATGGAAATTTAATTCTCTTGCAGGATTTGGCACCTGTCCACCCTGACAAGGTACCAATACCTGGTTTAAAAACAACAGTATCACTGTGCTTGATTGGAAGCAAACGCGCCTGACTTAACCTCATAGAGAATCTAGGGGGAATTGTCAAGAGGAAGATGAGCGACACTAGGCCCAACAATGCAGATTAGCTGAAGGCTGCTATGAAAGCAACCTGGGCTTCCAAAACATCTCAGCAGTGCCACAGGCTGATCGCTTCCATGCCACGCCGCATTGATGCAGTAATTGATGCAAAAGGAGCTTCGCCCAAGTATTGAGTGCATTTAACTGAACATGCATTTTAGTAGGTCAACATTTCGTATTTTAAAATAATTTTTCATGCTGGTGTTATAAAGTATTCTAATTTACTTGAGTTAATCATTTGGGGGTTTTAATTGGCTGTAAGCCATAATCATCAACATTAACAGAAATAAACACTTGAAATAGGTCACTCTGTTTGCAATGACTCTATATAATATATGAGGTTCACTTTTTGTATTGAAGCACTAAAATAAATTAACTTTTTGATGATATTCTAATTTAGATTTAGTGAGAAGCATTTGTATATACTGGTGTTTACTGTCCTATTTACTGGTATAAAGTAGAAATATTCCCAGTCATTTTGTCTATATCCCACCATTTTTCAGGACTGTCCTTCGAAATAGCAAATTTATAATGTGTAAATAAAACAATGCAACACAAACTAAACTAGGGCATATTCTGTGTCTCCTCTAGCACCAGGAATAGTGAAGGTCTCTGCAGGGGGACTGTGGACAAAACACAGCAGATTGTATGTACCCTGAAGGAATAGCTGGAGATGCAGTTAAGGTTTTCTCGATCAGCACTGCCGCATGTTCTGACACTGGCCCTTGGGGTGAACATGATCACGTCAGTTCAAAAATACATATAACCTTCTTGGTTAAAGGCACCTCGCTTACTAAATATGTCAGTGATACCAGGCTTTTGGCTGTTTGATGTCAGTTCAAGAAGTTTTGCTGGATTTGAGACATAAAGAAAAGAATAGAACAAACAACATCCATGTTTATGTTCCTGTTAAGCGTAAAAGTATTTAACCAGTGGAAAAAAGGATAAAAACAATATTTAGTAAAGCACAGTCCACTTTATATCTGTCTCATATGGGATGTGATAAAAGTAAGTGTTATTATTATTTATTTTTTATTTGAAGCGGTAAGTGCTTACAAATGTTTCCAGCTACGGGGATATTTGGAAAAAAAGAAAAAAGGAGCCAATGCTGGAGATATTGTATTCTTTTGTATGTTGTTTGTTTTACTCTTTCATTTTAAAATGTTAATATTTCCAAAACTGTTTCATACATATTTAATAAATGCTTGTAAATTTAAGGAAAAATGCTACAATGTTTTCATTAAATTTATTTTAAATGTAAATAATTATTTATTTCATTATATTCAGAATTTATTGTAAGATTAATCTATTTTTAAAGAAGCATTATTATTAAGAAATTTTTAATAAATCTGCGTACTGTATACAGTGGCATATAAATGTTTGGGCACCTCTGATCAAAATGACTGTTATTGTGAACAGTTAAGGAAGTTGAAAATAAAATGTTTCTAAAACTCCTAAAGATAAGGATGGCGCATTTCCCTTGTATTGTATGCAAAAAAATATTTGTATATTGTCTTTTCCATTTAAAATTTAAAAAAATGAAAATTGGCCAATGCAAAAGTTTAGGCTCCCTGCATGGTTGGTATCTAGTAGCACCCCTTTTGTAAATATCACAGCTTACAAATGCTTTTTGTAGCCTGCCAAAAGTGATTTAAATTTTAGGTTGAGGGATTTTCATCTATTCTTCCTTAGAATATTCTATTTCTGTGAGATTCCTGGGTCATCTTGCATGCACTGGTATGTTGAGGTCTAGCCAGAGACGTTCAATGATGTTCAGATAAGGGGACTGTGAGGGCCATTGTAAAAGGATCATTATCCAGTTGTAGGAGCTATCCTCTTTTCAACATCAGCTTTTTTTTACTCATGGTGTTATGTTTGCATCAAGAATTTGTTGAAATTTCATTGAATCTATTCTTCCCTCTACCAGTGAAATGTTCCCTGTGCCATTGGCTGCAACACAACCCTAAAGCATGACTGATCCCCCCATGGTTAATGATTGTCGAGATGTTCTTTTCCTAAAATTCTGTGTCCTTTTTTCTCCACCCTTACCTTTGATCGTTGTGGCCAAAAGAGTTCTATTTTAAGTTCATCAGTCCACAAGACTTGTTTCCAAAATGCATCAGGCTTGGTGAGATGTTCTTATGCATACTTCTGACGCTGAGTTTTATGCTGAGGATGCAGGAGAGGTTTTCTTCTGGTGACTTTTGCATTAAGGACATATTTCTGCAGGTGTCTCTGAACAGTAGAATAATGTACCGCAACTTTAGAGTCTGCTAAATCTTTCTGAAGGTCACCGCCGGAGCCCACTTCAAAGTGAGGGAGTCTGCCAGCTGATGTACTATCCTGTCAGCTGGCAGAAAGGGGTTAAATGGGAATAAGTTATCAGAAAATGACCTCCTGTTTAAATTAGGTGTATTTGTTAATTTGTTATATTCTTTTTACATTTTTAAGTCATTTTTTACATCATCTGTATAAAAAATTAGAAATCTTTCAATTTTCACACTGACTACAGGATCAATTGAGACTAGATGTTTCTTGTTCTTTCAGGAAATTCACATGTACATTATCAGCAATTGACTAACTTATCTTTTGCATTGAAGCATCTATTGAGCATGTGCAAAGGTCATTGAAAAGGGAATGGACCAGGGTGAGCTGTGACATCCCCTATAGTGAAGGATGGATCCCATTTTTTTTTTTTAACATTTTGTGACATGCAATCATTGCAAAACAAGAAAATATACATTTACTAAAAAACTTTATTTAAGAAACAGGTTATTTTTGATGACACATGATGTTCACATTATAAACAAATCTTATTTATTATGAATTTATTCTGCTTTGTTTATAAATAGTTTGTCATAGTCTGCAGCACTTTTACAGATATCATCAATATCCCCATTGGGGCTCACAATCTAAGTTCCCAATCAGTACCATATGTCTGGAGAGTAAGAGGAAACCCACATACACACAACCTTATCTCTCAACACTATTGGAGAATTTTGCATGGGCGATGGAACTTTTTATTGAAGAATATCACTTTAGTTATCAAAATAAAATTTGGAAACATTTACTAAGTCCTGTTTCATTCAAGTCTATAATGAAATGTATGTAATATGGATCTGCAGGTCAGTATTTCTTCATTAATGCATTCCTATTTGTAGTCATTGTACTTATTTTCTATTGACCAAAGTATAATCTATAATCTATACATAGCGAATGATTCAATAATACTTTAGCTTCTGGACTACCTCATACCGAGAAAGATAGGCAGTTTGTTTTTTTGATGTCTAATCCTATAGGGCCCAGGGTGAAGGAATGGTCCGGCTTATCAAGCCTGCTTCACCTTGATGACAAATGGCATCATGCTGAGTTATTACGGTCAGCACACATTTCAATTATGCCAGTACGCATGTGAAGTTTTATGCCACGTTCACACTAGCGGTATTTGGTCAGTATTTTACATCAGTATTTGTCAGCCACAATCAGGAGTGAAATAATCAGGGTATGTCCACATGGTCAGTAATCGGCAGCGCTTTGGACGCAGCACATATCCGCTGCGGCCAAAGCACGTACGGCTTTTGAACGCAGGTGAATCCGCATTAACTGCGAAGAATCACCGCATCCTATACATTGGACGGGAGATATTCATCTTGCGGAGACAGAGCGTCTCTGCAAGATAAATAGACATGCTGCAGTCTGGAAAGACGTGCCGCATGTGCGTCTCCGCAGGGAAGCCGCAAGCGCCGCTGCATGCATAGTGGGTATGGGATTTCTTGAAGTCCCATCCACTATGCTGTAACATCTGGGCGCTGTGGGTTGAATGCTGTGGATGTAGGCAGCATCCAACCCGCAGCGTTTACTGACGGTGGAAACATACCCTCCGAGGAAAAGTATTATAGAAACACGTGACCACTTCTGTATTTATCACCCACTCCTGATTTTGGCTTACAAGTACTGATAGAAAATGCTGACCAAATACTGAATGTGTGAATAGAACTTATTGAAAAGGATCTTTGCCAGTTTTCGGCTACGTTCAAAATTGTTTTGCTTTGGGCTCATATTTTCTTCTATAACCATAATCATAATACATTGAAAAATGCATAGTTATTAATATTGTCTATAGCAAAAAAAGAGAAATCTATCCCAAAATTACATTTTTGCATGTCAAGCAATTAAATAAAGAATCTATATTACTTTTTTTCTAAGCTTTATGGTCCATGAATAAAATCAGAGCTAAAGTAAAGACTGACACATGCATGGAAATACGAGGAAACATATGTGTATAACAGTGGAGATTTAGATGTCATTCAAGGTGAGGATTAATGTAGACCATTGCTGAACCCCTGTATGATGGGAGGCCTGGAGTAAGCGACCCTGGAGCAGATATCTGCCTGCTATTGACTGTCAGTCGCTTACTGCTGGTTGCTAATTATTGGGATGCTCCGAAGTTTACTAAGAGAAAAAGTGAGACCTGACTTCCTAATGTTTTATATTAAGTGATATCGTCTCTCCTTGTGCAAACTGAGAAAGAATTGGGAAGGGATGAGGCTCCAGTTCTAAATCTGATCCAGCCTTCTCCCTAAAGGCAGCTTGGGAAGGTAAAATGAGGAAAGTCTTAAACTTCACAATTTCCAATAATGAACAATCATTACTCAAATTACACCAAGCACTGATTAGGTTTAAAGTAATGAAGAAAACAACACAATCAATCACCATCAACCCTAAGGAAGTCAATCTGTACTCCAAGCACAGCGGGTGGGGAGGGATCAGAGCGCCATCTGCAGGATTTCTGGTTATGACTTACATTTCTCTAACTACATTAACAGTAAGATTGACATACAATTCACTAAATGTTGCATAAAAGGAAAACACTTTGCAAAACTTTTTGCAATGAAAGTTAAGAAAGAGATTTTCTTTATAGTAATATATCAGTTTCTTCTTTATTTTTAAGCCCCAAATTTTAGCCATATTAAATTCCGAATATTGCACTAAATCTTTAATTCAACTGGACATTGTCAGTACCATTCAGAAGCATTAATGCTATAAATGTAAACTCCTAAATTGGTCTGTCACCGGTTCTTACAAAAAAAAAATGACATACAGTACATTTTTGCATAGATTTTTAGACCTGATGAGGCTGGTGCATTTATATTAACTGTTCATGTCTGAATGGCTGTAGAAATCCCGATATTAAAATAAACATTTTATCAATCCAGTGAGAGCTGAAATTCTCATTAAATATTAGACTTCACAAATTTTAGACAGGATTATACAGCCATCTTGACATGGATTTTCACAGGAACTACGCCAGCCTCATCAGGTACAAGAGATCTATCTATGTATATATACATATGTGTGTGTGTATGTATATGTATATATATATATATATATATATATATATATATATACAGTCATGGCCAAAAGTATTAACACCCCTGCAATTCTGTCAGATAATACTCTGTTTCTTCCTGAAAATGATTGCAATCACAAATTAAAGGTATTGGCACCCTCAGCCTAATACTTGGTTGCACAACCTTTAGCCAAAATAACTGCGGCCAACCGCTTCCGGTAACCATCAATGAGTTTCTTACAATGCTCTGCTGGAATTTTAGACCATTCTTCTTTGGCAAACTGCTCCAGGTCCCTGATATTTGAAGGGTGCCTTCTCCAAACTGCCATTTTTAGATCTCTCCACAGGTGTTCTATGGGATTCAGGTCTGGACTCATTGCTGGCCACCTTAGAAGTCTCCAGTGCTTTCTCTCAAACCATTTTCTAGTGCTTTTTGAAGTGTTTTTTGGGTCATTGTCCTGCTGGAAGACCCATGACCTCTGAGGGAGACCCAGCTTTCTCACACTGGGCCATACATTATGCTGCAAAATTTGTTGCCTTCAGACCTCATAATGCCATGCACACGGTCAAGCAGTCCAGTGCCAGAGGCAGCAAAGCAACCCCAAAACATCAGGGAACCTCCACCATGTTTGACTGTAGGGACCGTGTTCTTTTCTTTGAATGCCTCTTTTTTTCTCCTGTAAACTCTGTTGATGCCTTTGCCCAAAAAGCTCTACTTTTGTCTCATCTGTCCAGAGAACATTCTTCCAAAATGTTTTTGGCTTTTTCAGGAAAGTTTTGGCAAACTCCAGCCTGGCTTTTTTATGTCTCGGGGTAAGAAGTGGGGTCTTCCTGGGTCTTCTACAATACAGTCCCTTTTCATTCAGACTCCGATGTATAGTACGGGTTGACTCTGTTGTACCCTCGGACTGCAGGGCAGCTTGAACTTGTTTGGATGTTAGTCGAGGTTCTTTATCCAACATCCGCACAATCTTGCGTTGAAATCTCTTGTCAATTTTTCTTTTCCATCCACATCTAGGGAGGTTAGCCACAGTGCCATGGGCTTTAACTTCTTGATGACACCGCACGGTAGACACAGGAACATTCAGGTCTTTGGAGATGGACTTGTAGCCTTGAGATTGCTCATGCTTCCTCACAATTTGGTTTCTCAAGTCCGCAGACAGTTCTTTGGTCTTTTTTCTTTTCTCCATGCTCAATGTGGTACACACAAGGACACAGGACAGAGGTTGAGTCAACTTTAATCCATGTCAACTGGTTGCAAGTGTGATTTAGCTATTGCCAACACCTGTTAGGTGCCACAGGTAAGTTAGAGGTGCTGTTAATTACACAAATTAGGGAAGAATCACATGATTTTTCGAATGGTGCCAATACTTTTCTCCACGCCCTTTTTTATGTTTGGTGTGGAATTATATCCAATTTGGCTTTAGGACAATTCTTTTTGTGTTTTTCATTTAAGACAAATTAAATGAAGATAATAATACCAAAGAATTTGTGATTGCAATCACTTTCAGGAAGAAACTGAGAATTATCTGACAGAATTGCAGGGGTGTTAATACTTTTGGCCATGACTGTATATATACAGTATATATATATATATATATATATATATATATATATATACACATATATATATATATATATATAGACAGTTTATATTTTGAAATCTGGTGATAGATCCTCATTAAACATAACTAAGTATCAAGAAATTACTCAAGGCAATGCAACATTGCAATGAGAAATTAATATTTTAAATATTTTACAAAAACAGACATTATTTCCACAAGCCCCAATGCAGTCCCTATATTTGTCCATCTCAACCATACTCTTACTAGAGAGGCCTGACAGATTATCTGGCAGAAAGGATTCAAGGAATTTTCCAGGACCATCAATCCTCAAAATAATCCATCCATCCATATACAATCAGTGGAGTGATCTCCAGAAAATCACCATCCTCATTTGTGCATATAATTAAAAATATATTATGTATTTGATGATATATTATTTTTCCGAGTGTATCAAAAGCATCAACATATTCTGCAATGCAATACAAAGTCCCTGTCCCAGATATCAAATCTCAAAGACACGCACATGCAAAGTAGGACCAAATGTATAGGAAGCCATTTAACCATTTTGATTTTATAGTGTGGAAAGCAACTCGAGCAAACATCTAGAAATTAAAATTACAGATAGATGCTATTCATGACTGGATGCAGTCTGGATCATGGGGTACAGTGCTGACGACTGAGACATCATGTCACTCTGCCTTCTGAGGAGCACTCTGGAGCTGCTGCCCCCCCAATGAATGTTTACAAATGCTCAAGACCAACTTTTTAATGGTAAAAGTTGACCTATAAACTATAGATAAGGCACAATCATTTATTACATATGCACTAGACAAATATTTGTTGGATTGGTGGATTTCTGCCAGTTATAGCCCTCGGCAATCTCTGAAACTGGTAACCCTTATGACGCTCTTTACCACACCTCCACAGTGAGAAGTTGGAATGGAGTAGTGATCAAGTGTCGATGCTTCCACACCATTCCAACTTTATGGCTTCTCTCAATTTTCTAGTTTAACATCAAATTAGTGATCTATGGTGCAGTAAAACACATTTCTGACCAAAAGTCCTCTTTAGGTCTCACTCACACTTGCGATTAAATCAGACAAGTGCAATCTGATTCAAAATTGGATTGCATTCATGCCAATTTAATTGTATGCTTCTGTTCTAAATTGTGTTCTTTTCCCAGCTCCGATTGGATCGCGATCGGATAGGAAAAAAACGCAGTGTGCTGGGACTGCATGCTGAATTCGGATCTCACACACCCAAATAAGTCTATGGGTGTGTGTGAAACATAACAATGCACTTGCGTATCACCCAAGTTCAGTGCGATTGCCACCGATGCCAGCAACAGAGGAGATGGAGAAATTAATTTATCCGTCTCCTCTGCAGCTGTGCTGCAATCCTGTCTGTACGAGAGTATCGGACCACAGAGCACTGACACTTGGCTTCCGCTCACAGCAAAGCAGGAGCTGAGTGTCATTAGCATATCGCATCAGAAGCTCTCACATCCGATGTGATATACTAGTGGAAACCCGACCTTAAAGGGAAATTCTAATTTTATACATTTATGGACAATCCACAGAAAATGCTATAAAATATATTAAGGTACCTTCACACTAAACGACGCTGCAGTGATCCAGACAACGATCCGGATCGCTGCAGCGTCACTGTTTGGTCGCTGGAGAGCTGTCACACAGACCGCTCTCCAGCGACCAACGATGCCGGTAACCAGGGTAAACATCGGGTTACTAAGCGCAGGCCGCGCTTAGTAACCCGATGTTTACCCTGGTTACCATCCTAAAAGTAAAAAAAACAAACGCTTCATACTTACCTTCCGCTGTCTGTCCCCGGCGCTGTGCTTCTCTGTACTGGCTGTGAGCACAACGGCCGGAAAGCACAGCGGTGACGTCACCGCTCTGCTTACCGGCTGGCCGGCGCTCACAGTGAGTGCAGGAAAGCACAGCGCCGGGGACAGTCAGCGGAAGGTAAGTATGAAGTGTTTGTTTTTTTTACTTTTAGGATGGTAACCAGGGTAAACATCGGGTTACTAAGCGCGGCCCTGTGCTTAGTAACCCGATGTTTACCCTGGTTACCAGCGAAGACATCGCTGAATCGGCATCACACACGCCGATTCAGCGATGTCAGTGGGAGAGCCAACGACCAAATAAAGTTCTGGCCTTCTAGCCCCGGCCAACAACATCACAGCAGGATTCTGATCGCTGCTGCGTGTCAAACTGAACGATATCGCTAGCCAGGACGCTGCAACGTCACGGATCGCTAGCGATATCGTTTAGTGTGAAGGTACCTTTAGATATACGTCTGAACAATGGGATCTATTTCAAGAACGAGGCTTTGTCTTCTGCCTCCAGTACATAGGTGGTTGCATATCTGGAGAACAGGGCACCATCACACACTGCTTCCAGTGGAGAGGTGGTAGGATATCTGAAGAACTGGGCACTATCGCACTCTACTTACATTGGAGAGGTGGTTGAATCTCTGGAGAATAAGACATCATCACACCCATCTTTGAGTGAAGAGGTGGTCGATTATCTAGAGAATGGGGCCCCATAACATCCTGATTCTAGTGGAGTGATGGTCGGATATCAGAAGAATGGAGCTCCATCGCACCCTGCTTCCAGTGGAAAGGTGGTCTTTTTTCTGGAGAACGGGCACCATCATACCCTGCTTTCAGTGGTGTACAGTATATGATATGAAAGGATGAGTCAGAGCTGAATGTGATAAGCATAGGCCTACATGATGAAATGGATTGCCTGTGAGTAAAATTTTATGGGATGGGGGCTATTGGATTGAGAAAATGGAAATGGGAGATGCTAAGAGGGGGAGTATATAAGGAAAGGTGCAAGGAGGAGGCCATTTTAGGGGAATTTAAAGTGATGAGTCTAACCTACACACAATTAAAAAATTGTTTTCGCGTGCTTAAAGATCATTTTAATTTTTTGCTTGAGGTGGTGGGGATAGTCTGTGGTGTTGTTACAAAATTGGTTTTAGGGGGATTATATGGATGGTTAACCTTAGGATGGAATTAAGAATGGCTGATCCAGCACTTAGGCTACGTTCACATTAGCGTTGCGTCGGGCGCTGCCGTGGCGACGCATGCATCATGCGCCCCTACATTTAACATGGGGGCGCATGGACATGCGTTGTCTTGCGTTTTGTGACGCATGCGTCATTTTTGGCGCAAGCGTCAGGGCGCAGAGGATGCAGCAAGTTGCATTTTTTTTGCATCCTAAAGCAAGCCAAAAATGGACGCATGCGTCACAAAGCCATGCGTTTTTGCATGCGTTTTGCATGCGTTGTGTCACCGACGCAACACACAACAGCGCAAATGTGAACGTAGCCTTAGTGGAGCTCTGGACCAGGGTGGACCGTGGGAGCCTGTGGTTGTGGTTATTTTGCCACTGACGATGCCCTTGAGCTGGGTTTTACAGCTGAGGGTAAAATATTTCTAATTTTGAATAATTGGTTTACATGTACCAGATCTCACAGTGCCAAGGACCTCCCCCATTTCAGTAACTTATAATTGTTGCTGTTATTATTAATTGTTATTAAATGGTCCCTGTGTCTGATTTATCCAAGATACAGTCTCTTGTGCATGATTATTACAGTCAAGAGGGCATTGTACTGAGAAGTTAGTAAATGGGAGAAAGTTTTGAATGGAATGAATTGGCCATACCCTGTCATGTTCGAAAAGGGAATACTTTATTGACTACATATTTGACAGACATATTAATCAACGTAAGACTTCACCTTATCTGACTTTAATGGTATTTTTCCCCATAAATTATTCACTATGAAATTTCTGGAGTTTGAAAATATTCGGGAAATCATAATCAGTAAATAGCACTAGAGTTTTTGCATGAAATAAGGTGCAGATTTTCTGCATATTTCACCCTGTGTATGGAATAGGTTGAAATATGCACTGACACCCACTGCATGAATTGACATGCTGAGGTTTCAAGATCCGCAGAGTACAGTAGGTCAATTTCCTCTGCGGATTTTTTTTAATGCAGTATGGGCGTAGAATTTAGTTTAATCTTATTCCCTTGTTAAATTCCTCACTACTTCCATAACTTTTTTAAACATTTACCTGCTCCAAGGTCTTTTTCTTATTTGCCCGCTGTGCATTCTTATGAGCAAGAGAAACATTACTAAATATAAACTACGAAATCATTTTCTTATAGACTATATACATTGTTAGTGGAGAATCAGTGTGGAGAATCTATTTAAATGCTAAAAGCTGGCTAAGTTGTGTGAGTTAGCGACAGGTCATTGGTGCCAAATGAGAAATAAGTTACTTTGCAAAAAGATTGAGTTATAAAAATATATTTGTGACTCTAACTTTGCAAATTATGCTTGCTATTCATTTTCTGTTTATTTGGTTGCCTCTGAAAATGTGCTAAGTGGAGGATTGTGACAGTTTCACTAGCAAAACTTTTCCTTGTTAGAGAATAAAGTTTTCTTTAGTCGAGGATAATAAACTATTTCCATGGAAACACTTGGAAAGAACAAAAGAGGATCATCTCGGAATGACAGGGAAAGTAACAACCTTAAATAGCGTAGAAAACAAGCTGCCATAGGAAAGTCCATTCATCTGTGCTTTCAAGAATTATCAGAATGAAAGAAGAACCCTTTTAGAAAGATCGGGTGCCTCTACATCACCAAATAGATATTCTTAAAATATGAAGCAGATCTTCATTATCTTAATTATTTATTATTTCTACCAATTTTTGCTGTTTCCTGACAACAGTGTAAATTTCTGCAATGCTGGAGCGAGAGACATGAATAATCTATTTTGTAGCTCGTTAGTTATGGAAGTTATCACCTTTAGTTGATTCTGTTTTGTCATTTCCAAAAGCAGAATAATATCATCCCTTATCCCTTTTTCTCGGGAGGCCAGCATTTGGAAACAGAAGGCATGAAATCAATTTCTTTTGTCCCATGGAGTACAGATTGCTGAATCTTTCGAGAGCAAATAAAAGGTCGTTTGCTAAGGCCACAGGCAAACATTACAGGGAAGGCAAGTTGTCTCACCACCAAAAATTACGTAACTACATAAGAATGAGAATTTTGAGATTACTGTTGGTCAATAAGATTTGGAAACTTTAACAGATTTTGAGAAATTATGACAATGTAATGTAAAAGATCTGGAAAGTTAAAATATAGTTATATTCACTTGTTTATTGCCTTGAGACAGGGGTCCCATAATAAATTAGTTTAATCCTATTTTCCAGTGGGTCATTGAGTCTTAGTAGTGCAGAATTTCCATCTTCTAACATATTGCAATATAAGTGAGGAAACTAATACAATATTACCAGAAAGAATACTCAGGTATTGATATAGTTTTGTGAACCAGTAATAGAAGCATTGAGGACAAGCATGGGGCAAATGTGGTGTCGAAGCTATGTAGTATATTGCATTCTATGGAAGAAATTCAAAAACTACAAGTCAACTTGAAATCTACTCTATAATTGTCTAAGGGTCACTTCCGTCTTTCTGTCTGTCACGGATATTTATTGGTCGCGGCCTCTGTCTGTCATGGAATCCAAGTTGCTGATTGGTCTCGCCAGCTACCTGTCATGGCTGCCGCGACCAATCAGCGATGGGCACAGTCCGATTAGTCCCTCCCTACTACCCTGCGGATAGTGCCCGGCGCCCGCTCGCTCCTTACTCCCCTCCGGTCACCGCTCACACAGATTTAATGCCAGTGGTGATGGACCGCGTTATGCCATGGGTTACGCACTCCGTTACCGCTGCTATTAACCCTGTGTGTCCCCAACGTTTTACTATTGATGCTGGCTATGCAGCGTCAATAGTACAAAAATCTAATGTTAAAAATAATAATAAAAAAAAAACCTGCTATACTCACCCTCCGTAGTCCGAGGATGCGCTCGCGCCTTCCGCCAGCTTCCGGTCTCAGAGATGCATTGCGAAATTACCCAGAAGACTTAGCGGTCTCGCGAGACCACTAAAGGTACCGGCACACATAACGATATCATTAACGATATCGTTGCTTTTTGTGACGTTGCAACGATATCGTTAACAAAATCGTTATGTGTGACAGCGACCAATGATCAGGCACCTGCTGGGAGATCGTTGGTCGCTGGGGAAAGTCCAGGACTTTATTTCGTCGCTGGATCTCCCACTGACATCGCTGAATCGGCGTGTGTGATGCCGATTCAGCGATGTCTTCACTGGTAACCAGGGTAAATATCGGGTTACTAAGCGCAGGACCGCACTTAGCAACCCGATGTTTACCCTGGTAACCATTGTAAAAGTAAAAAAAAAACAGTACATACTTACATTCCTGTCACGTTCCTCAGCGTCAGCTTCCCTGCGTCCCCCAGTGTCAGCGCCGGCCGGCCGTAAAGCAGAGCACAGCGGTGACGTCACCGCTCTGCTTTCCGGCAAGCGCGCTTACACAGTGCAGGGAAGCTGAGGCCGGGGGACGCGACTGGAATGTAAGTATGTAGTGTTTTTTTTTTTACTTTTACAATGTTAACCAGGGTAAACATCGGGTTACTAAGCGCGGCCCTGCGCTTAGTAACCCGATGTTTACCCTGGTTACCCGGGGACTTCGGGATCGTTGGTCGCTGGAGAGCGGTCTATGTGACAGCTCTCCAGAGACCAAACAGCAACACTGCAGCGATCGGCATCGTTGTCTAGATCGCTGCAGCGTCGCTTAATGTGACGGTACCTTAAGTCTTCTGGGTCATTTCGCAATGCATCCTGGGAACGGAAGATAGCGGCAGCCGCACGCCCATCGCCACTGCGCCGTTGGATCCCAGGGGGTGAGTATGTAACTATTTTTTATTTTAATTCTTTTTTTTAAGAGGGATATGTGCCCACACTGCTAAATACTGCGTGGGCTGCGTTGGCTACATGGCTGCTATATACTACGTGGGCAGTACTATATACTACATGGCTGCTATATACTACGTAGGCAGTACTATATATTACATGGCTGCTATATACTAAGTGGGCAGGACTATATACTACATGGCTGCTGTATACTATGTGGCCTGTGTTAGATACTGCGTGGGCTGCGTTATATACAACGCATCGGGTATTCTACAATATGCATTTATGTATATAGCAGCCACATACTATATAGCACAGGCCACGTACTATTTGTATGCTATAAAATACATGGCTCCTATATACTACGTGGCCTGTGCTATATAGTATGTGGCTGCTATATACATAAATGCATATTGTAGAATACCCGATGCGTTAGAATCGGGCCACCATCTAGTGTATACATAAGAAGTTATTAATTTTGGAACATATAACCTCCAAGCAGCATGTGTCCGAGGTGGAGTAAAACCCCAAAAGTCACTAGTAGAGAACGATCCAGGCATACCATAGACTGAATAACAGCAAACAATGTCAATCAGCTATTTCTGAGGCCAACAGCATGCAGTTGTGTATTATATTATAAGAGGCATGGAAACACAGGAGAGAAACAAACTATTGCTGCTTTTCAAAGCATTAGTGTGGCCATCTGGGAAATGTGGTTCACTTTTGGGAATGAGTCCATAAGAAGGATGCCCTGGGTTAGACACACACAAGAGAACAAATAAAACTGCTGAGGGCCATAAAGTATCTTAGTTATGAGAAAACACTAAAATTATTACATTTATTTTCTTTTGAGAAGAAACATTTAAGGGTCCATTTACATTGGCTGACCACAGCTGTTAAAGGGAACCTGTTACATCCACAAACACTATCATCCTGTAGATATGGGGTTAATCTAGTGGTTCCTAGAGTTCTAAAGCTGCCCAGACGCTGTACTGAAAACACGCCTGTTGGGAAGAAATTAACTTTGTTCCTCCCCGCAGCCTCCAGTTTTCCATCAAGGAGGTGGGGCCGGTGTGACTTCAGTCACCACTCAGTGTAAGGAGGAGGACCGGGCTGCGGGTACCTACATTGCGCCAGGTCCAGAACTGTCGAGACTATGTCCCATTTTGCTGAGGGGAAGGAATAGGGGACCGGACAGGCCCTATTACCGTTGAAGAGGGGGCATGTTTAAACTGGAAACTAGGGAACTAAGCCTAAAGCGTGCAAAGAACAGTCAGTTTACCCACAGTCAGAGAGAGAGAGTGAAGGAGGGTGAGCAGTGCGCTCCGCACCACAAGCATCTGCACTACAATGTATTGTAGCCGACATTCTCTGGACTTTCAAGCCGGGCGGTGAGAGTGAGAGCACCATGCGCCTGGCAAGACCACACTTGCACAGGGAAGCATTGCATGGCTGCGGGACATTGAGTTGCGGTCCCTACTGTCAGCCAGGGCACAGCAGCCCATACCTGACGCCAGAATTTCTACAGCTCTCTTTGCGGAGGATGCACAGACTTACGGACTAGGGGCTCTGTTGGTAAAACTGGTGACCGCCCGCTGCCACCAAAAGTTGGACCATTATTTGTGGAACCCCATTTGCGAACACTACTCCGGCCATCGTCAGGACTACAACCCCCAATGGATCATCTGCGGCTGAGAAACCTAAGGACATGATAAGTTTGATAATTGGACTTTTGCTACTTAGCAATTTTCCCTTTTCAACTTAACTGTTTATCTCCCTGCGAGGAGTTTGCCTATTGTTTCACTTGAACTGTTATACAGTTAACCCTTGCTCTGCCTCCCTTACGTCACTGCATCCCGTAACCTGCTTACAAGAGCATAGTGAGCAACAGCAGTAACCATGCCTTGGCAGTGTCTGACAGCCATATCTGCAGTGTATCACTGCCTCTATGACTGAAAGCCAGAGGCTGCATGGAGGAAATTAATTTCCTCCCGGGTTCTCAGTAAGATGCCTGGCAGCTTTAAAACACTATTAATATGCAGATTAACCCCATATCTACAGGTTAACAGCACTTTTAAATGACTGCTGATCAGCTCTTCGGCAGTCATTTTGTGGTCTCTTTAGAAAGGCCAAACCCAATTCCATGTGCAAACAATGAATGGTGAGGTGAATGTGATGTGTACATAGAGTATCATGTTATCAGCAGCACATCACCTGTTTACATATGGTGATGTGCTGTTGAAAAAGATGATTTTTAAGCTTGCTTTAAAATCATCACACTGTACAAAAAAAATGATTTGCTCTATTGTCAGCTGATTGCTAACCTGTTTAGATGAACAGGAAGGGAATAAGTTGTACAAATGATTGTTCCCCAATTATCGGTCTGCCTTAATGGGCCTTTAAAAAGAACAAGAGAAATTTGCACAAGCACATACATGATGGAATGTGTTAACACAGCCATTCAACAAATCATCATTGAAAATTTAAAAGAATAAAATTCTTATATTAATGTTGAAACATTCTGATTGCCACTTGGAATCAGAAAATCATTTTGGGGATCTAATGGCTTTGTGTATTTAGGAATTTTTTTATATATATCTTGCTCTGGATCAGAAAGGTGAACAAAGTGCTATTGTTTACCTATATCATTTCCGTTCATCTTCATAGTTTCACATTTCTTGGTTGAACTAAGCATGTCTTTTCTGCAACTTCACTACATATGTACAAAAACGATGACTCCACTGTGATCTTTGCTACTGGCTCCCTGTCTTCTATTCAAACCATCGAGTAATTTATTTCTGGTGATAAAATATAACCACTAAATAACTTGTGACAATATAAAAAAATAAAATACAGCACCTAATATCAATCCAGTAATGCTCTATTAGGAGTAGGAGCCTATACAATATTGGTTGCAATTTATGTATATCCACCATCAGCTACTATTGTAAGTACTGGAGGAACCATCGATGCGTAAGAAACTGTGGAACTGAAGACCACCAGACTAGTTGCTGCATATATCACTGACTGCTTGGAACTAAACATTGTTTATGCCTGTTTGACCAATTGAACCAAGACCCTAATGACGCCACTAAGGTTCGGCTCTGACCATATCCTGACTCGGTTTGAATCCATGAAAAACTGAATTATTAACTGCCCCGATAAAGCCAATGACTTCATTTCAGCAAGCGGAATCCAAGACATTAAATTCTGGACTCCTTTTGACCTTTCAGGGTTTGTCAAAATTTTCAGACTACGGTATTTTAACAGAATAAAAAGTCACAGTCAAAACCTTCATGTTTTGGACTCCGTTTTTTTAATTGAAGATATTGTCTCGATTGGATACATGCCTGAATCCCATTTATCTGGGATTCAAATGAAAACACATCACAGTCATCAATGGTGGTACTGACATAGTCCATACCTGGCCCTACTCATGAAATTGAATAAAGGGACTGACATCACTTAGGAATAGATTTCTTTAATCCTACAAGCCATCAGCAGACTGATGGGATATGGCAACTGATATCCGAGCAAACTGCTAATATTGCTGAAGGCTGCGGATGGTGCAGGCAAAATCTACTATACCAAGTAATCCTTTAAAATAAATCTCCCACAGTGAGACATTTCTGCTCAGACTCATATCTTGTGTACAGGATAGTTTTCTATGGAATATTGATGTCCTTGTGCTCATCTTGGAACAAACCTCATTTTAGCATTTATGCCTTTTTTGTCTAGTTTTGGTGTCTTTGGTGACTTTAGGACATTTTTTTTTATTTTACAGATGCTTCTAGCCAATTCATCAATTGCAGATTTTTAAAAATTCACAAAATTTTTACACAATTGTATTACTATCCATTTTTGTGCACCTAAACATTTTTCAGATTTTTTTTAACGCTTTTTACTTTTCCCAAAATTCTTCATTTATTAGCTCCATTTTTAAGAATTTGGCCTACAAAACATCAACAAATGCAAGGCAAATGAAGAAAAGTGACTTAAAAAAAATCTCGCAAATGATGAATAGGGTCCAATGTGTTACGTGTTTGCTTTAAATATATTTATATAACATTACTATAATTATTATCTTTATTATCTTACGCTCGGTAGAGTTAACAATCCTATACATGCACTTGGCAGTTCCATTGATTAACAGAGCCAGTAGCGTGGCACACAGATTGAAAGCAGGTGTCAAACAAAGAGTAAGTGCACACACATATAGAGATTACTGGTAAATGGATATGTCAGCTAATATAAAGATAGGCGATGATAGAAAAATTGAAAGGGATAAAGCTAGTTCTATTGGTAGCTTTGATACCCATGGGCCCCTTTCTGCGGTGATTTACTGTATATGGTCCTTCTTTCTATTATTTGCTAGTGGGAAACAGCTGCTACATAAACCACTGGTGAATGAGACCCTGTATTAATTGTATCAATATGAAGGGTCATAAATATCACAAAGCTGGCAGTATCAATAGCTGACTTCATTCTCCAAGCTCTGCGCGAAAAACAGCTGAAACCGATGTAAATAAAAGCTGTTGATGCCACTTAATTTGGCCATACATTCGTTATTAGTAAAGATGCTGTAGAAGCGTATTTTATACAAAAAACATCCACTATTGTTTATTAGATGAGTATGATAGACGTAGTAGACTCATCAGGGTTTCATGAAGTGAATGGCTTTCCTACTGAGTTCCTGAAAGTATTAATGGGAATATATGAGACTTGATCTACAAAATCTGGGAGCATAAAATTGCCACTGATGAAAATGAATCAGTATTTGTGTATTTTGCCCTACCAATAAGGATCGGTAACAAAATGATGCTGCAGCAGTTGTAAAGATAATGTAAACCGGGATAATACAGATACAGTAAATTGTATTGCTGTATAGGTCCCTGTGACCAGAGAGCCCATCTGAAAATGTAGCTACAGAACACATTGCTTGGCCGATTTCACATAAGAGTATAAAAAAATCATCAGTTTCATCCAGAAAACTCTTTTTTTAGTGCTCTTTTAACTCGATTTTGACTGTATTTTTTGTCTCTTTTTGGCATGTCATGCTTTAAACAAAGCTGCTTTTTTATATATACTGGTATTTGGTTTGACAAAAATTTATTAGTACAGCCATGTGCAGATCACATACATTTTTCATGTGTTTCCATTGCAGAAACACACTAAAAACGTATGTACATTTCTTACTTGCAGATTTTCTGCATTTAATGCAAGTCTTCAGGAAAAATCTGCATAGATATCAGCGTATCCGCAAGAGAAATTGACAAGTTGTGGATTTGAAGCACTCACTGCAGGTTAGCTTATGCTGAGCAAAAAAATGCACATTGGCATAAGATTTCTATATATCTCATTCACTTTAATGGAACTGTAAGACTCTAGCTTTTTGATGCCATGAAGATACGTAGCATCAAAAATTAATCTAAACTCATCGTCGTGGGGACACAACTTTAGTGATAACTTCCCAAGTCTGTATGTATTCTCTGACACTCTCACCAAATCTACATCAATTGTAGTTTCTTTTCTTTATCGTCATTATTAGATGAGTTTTCCCCATTCACTATTATTTTGTTACAAATGAAACATGATTATTGTGGCAACACAGCATTTTATCTTAATTAAACAGATGTCTTTTTTTCAGTAAGCCTGGAGGAATAGACAATTATCTATATGTTCAATTTTGAATTTATGTGCTTCTTTCTTATGTGTCAAGAAGACACAGACTTTTGTTTGTATAAGCCTGTAATATCGAATTTTAAGTTGATATTTCTTGTAACGTATTGTGCTGTTATCCTGGATGACAGAAACACAGGGCAATTGAACAATGATGTTTGCTGATATGTTGATTACACATTGTCCAGGCCAGCTAGCTTGATGACTTGCAAAACAGAGGAGTAAAACTATGTAAAATGATTACAAAGTTAAACAACGCTAATCAACCTCATCATATCTTCCTCTTGATCTCTGCTTGCTAACTTTAAGGACAACAGTTGTGAACGATAAAAAGGGGGACATTTGCCTCTGGAAGAAGATACATCCATACATCCAAGCCATCTAGAGATCCAAAGAATCAGAGACTCTTTACAAGACAGCAGTCAAGACGACATCATGACTCCATCACGAGGGACACAGATGTGACATTCTAAAGGATGTCAGCTTAGCGGACCATGGCCCTGGCAGAAAGAATACATATTTGATCCATTGACCATCACTGAGCCTTGGATACGTTTGGGGTAGTCAAGATTTTGACACACCAGTCACTAGTGCCCCATGGATACATTTGTGAAAGCCAGGAATTACAGTTGTGGCCAAAAGTATTGACACCCCAGCAATTCTGTCAAATAATACTCAGTTTCTTCCTGAAAATGATTGAAAACACAAATTCTTTGTTATTATTATCTTCATTTAATTTGTCTTAAATGAAAAAACACAAAAAGAATTGTCCTAAAGCCAAATTGGATATAATTCCACACCAAACATAAAAAAGGGGGTGGACTAAAGTATTGGCACTGTTCGAGAAATCATGTGATTCTTCTCTAATTTGTGTAATTAACAGCACCTGTAACTTACCTGTGGCACCTAACAGGTGTTGGCAATAACTACATCACACTTGCAGCCAGTTGACATGGATTAAAGTTGACTCAACCTCTGTCCTGTGTCATTGTGTGTACCACATTGAGCATGGAGAAAAGAAAGAAGACCAAAGAACTGTCCGAGGAGTTGAGAAACCAAATTGTGAGAAAGCATGAGCAATCTCAGGCTACAAGTCCATCTCCAAAGACCTGAATGTTCCTGTGTCTACCGTGCGCAGTGTCATCAAGAAGTTTAAAGCCCATGGCACTGTGGCTAACCTCCCTAGATGTGGACTGAAAATAAAAATTGACAAGAGATTTCCATGCAAGATTGTGTGGATGTTGGATAAAGAACCTCGACTAACATCCAAACAAGTTCAAGCTGCCCTGCAGTCCGAGGGTACAACAGTGTCAACCCGTACTATCCGTCGGCATCTGAATGAAAAGGGACTGTATGGTAGGAGACCCAGGAAGACCCCACTTCTTACCCCGAGACATAAAAAAGCCAGGCTGGAGTTTGCCAAAACTTACCTGAAAAAGCCTAAAATGTTTTGGAAGAATGTTCTCTGGTCAGAAGAGACAAAAGTAGAGCTTTTTGGGCAAAGGTATCAACATAGAGTTTACAGGAGAAAAACAGAGGCATTCAAAGAAAAGAACACGGTCCCTACAGTCAAACATGGCGGAGGTTCCCTGATGTTTTGGGGTTGCTTTGCTGCCTCTGGCACTGGACTGCTTGACTGTGTGCATGGCATTATAAAGTCTGAAGACTACCGACAAATTTTGCAGCAGTCCTTTTTATTGCTGCCATACTTTTCCTGAGATCATTGTAGGGAGATTGAAATTGTACTACAGTCCTTGTATATTTTCATATATCTTCCAGCCACTTTCTGCCACTTACATTGTGTTGTTTTATGCACTGGGCCTGAGTTTTGGTTCAGTCTCCCCCCAAAAAAGTGAGATTCACATTCTCACAAAGTGGATATACTGCAGTCCTGTTAGTTTGTTGTATGTCAGCCAGCCACTTTCTGCCACTTAGGTTGCGTTGTTATATACACTGGGCCTGAGTTTTGGTTCAGTCTCCCCCCAAAAAAGTGAGATTCAAATTCTCACAAAGTGGATATACTGCAGTCCTGTCAGTTTGTCATATGTCAGCCAGCCACTTTCTGCTACTTACATTGCGTTGTTATATACACTGGGCCTGAGTTTTGGTTCAGTCTCCCCCAAAAAAGGGAGATTCAAATTCTCACAAAGTGGATATACTTCAGTTCTGTTAGTTTGTCGTATGTCAGCAAGCCACTTTCTGCCACTTAGATTGCGTTGTTATATACTGTACACTGGGCCTGAAATTTGGTTCAGTCTCCCCCAAAAAAGTGAGATTCAAATTCTCTCAAAGTGGCTATACTGCAGTTCTTTTAGTTTGTCATCTGTCAGCCAGCCACTTTCTGCCACTTAGTTTGCGTTGTTATATACACTGGGCCTGAGTTTTGGTTCAGTCTCCCCCAAAAAAGTGAGATTCAAATTCTCACAAAGTGGATCTACTGCAGTCCTATTAGTTTGTCGTATGTCAGCCAGCCACTTTCTGCCACTTACATTGCAGTGTTATATACACTGGGTCAGAGTTTTGGTTCAGTCTCCCAAAAAAAGGGAGATTTAAATTCTTAACAAGTTTATATACACCTTCTACCTTGTTTTACAGTACCATATAACGGTTGATATTTTGGTTAGATTTTCCAAAAAATTAGAAAATCTGGTAGAAGAGCCCATGGGCGGTGGTTGCCAGCTAGTACTGATGGTGGTGGTGGTGCATCTGGTGGTAGTGGCAAAAGCACAACAGCACCTAAGGCTGGAGGTGTTGAGCCAGCGTCATCGTCTGGCTACAAAAGGCCTTGAAGGCTCCCTTATCTGGGAGTAGGAAAACAGCTTTTAAAGCTGGAGCAGCAGGAAAAAGTTTGGGCTTTCCATGCAAACTCAGCCTCTAGCTCTTTCGCCTCCTCTTCAGAAAGTTCCAAATATAAAAGCAGTGAGTCGTCAGTGGATGCTCTCGGTCAGGAACAAGACGTTTCCTTGTGTCCTTCACCCAAACCAAAAGTGAAGGATGCGTCAGTCGACACTACAGGTTATTCCTTGGAGCTCTTTACACATACTGTACCTGGGTTAGAAAGGGAAATTGTTAACTGCCCATTACAAGATAAATCGGACATGGAATGCACTGATGCACAGCCACAGCTAGATTATTATGCTGTTCCATTGACTCAGATCACTACATTGCCCTCGCAGTGTACTGAGACAGAATCTGACCCTGCTGAGACTATGGTGCCCCATCCCAAACGCTATAGCACCTTACACGGTGACACAGAGGAAGATGCACATGACATTGAAGAGGAGGTGATAGATGACCCTGTTGTTGACCCAGATTGGCAGCCATTGGGGGAAGAGGTGCCGCTGCCAGTAGCTCAGAAGTGGAGGATGATCCGCAGCAGCCATCTACATCGCAACAGCTGTCATCTGGCAGGCCCATAAAAGGCCTGAAACATTTGTCAAAAACAAAAACAGTTTTAGGACAGCGTGGCCAGCCGGTGAAAGCAGCACAGCGTGCAATGCCTGCAAAGGTATTCCATAGTAGGAAGAGTGTAGTGTGGCAATTTTTTAACCAAGATCCGAATGATCAGTCAAAAGTTATCTGTAAGAAATGCTCAAAGACCTTTAGCAGGGGAAAGAATCTTCAAAATTTAAATACAATGTGCCTGCTTAGACATTTAACCAGCATGCACTTGCAAGTCTGGACTAACTACCAAACATCCCGTACCGTTGGTGCACCTGCTCAGAATGAAGGTAGTCAGCAACGCTACATTGCTTCACTCACTGTAAGCCCAACGGTTAGGACACCACCAGCAGCAAATGTGGAGGTATCGTCGCAAGGCCAAAGCAGTCAGGGAATCACAAGGTTATTGGTAGGAAACATTGTATGTAGGTCAACATCAAGAATACCATCACCAACCCTCTCTCAATCCGCCATGTCCACCACCACCACCACCGCTAGTTCCACCATTTGTAGCTCTCCAGTCCAGCTCACTCTACAAGAGACTCTCGTTAGGAAAAGAAAGTACTCATCCTCTCATCCACGTACACAGGGTTTGAATGCCCACATTGCTATACTAATCTCGTTAGAGATGATGCCCTACCGGTTGGTTGAAAGCAAACCTTTCAAAGACCTGATGGCCTACGCAGTACCACGCTATTACCTACCCAGTCGGCACTTCTTTGCGAGAAAAGCCATCCCAGCCCTCCACCAGCATGTCAAAGACCGCATTGTCCATGCACTGAGGCAATCAGTCAGTAGAAAGGTGCACTCACAACAGATGCATGGACCAGTAGGCATGGCTAGGGATGTTACGTGTCCATCACGGCGCACTAGGTTAACGTGATGGATGCAGGGTCCACAGGGGACAGCCATAGTGGGACAGTTCTGCCTAGCCCATGGTCTAGGAAACAGTTGGCTGTAGGCATTCGCCATCCCTCCTCCTCCTCCTCCAGAAGCGAAAGCTCGTCCACAGAGCACAGTCGCACGACCACTCCATCCGCAGCTGCCAGTGTTGCACACGAGGTGTTCCATTATCGAACAGCTAGTGGTAAGCGTCAGCAGGCTATGTTACAAATGAAGTGTTTGGGCAACAACAGACACACCGCGGAGGTACTGGCCGAGTACTTGCAGCAACAAACAGTCATGACTGGGCAGTGTACATCTTGAGGCAGGCAAGGTAGTCAGTGATAACGGAAGAAATTTTATGGCTGCCATAGCCCTTTCAGAACTTAAACACATACCTTGCCTGGCTCACACCTTGAACCTGGTGGTGCAGTGCTTCCTCAAAAATTATCCGGAGTTACCAGCCCTGCTCCTGAAGGTGTGGAGACTTTGCTCGCACATCCGCCGGTCGCCCGTACACTCCAGCCATATGCTAAACCATCAGCGATCGCTGAATCTTCCCCAGCACCTCCTTATAATCGACGATGCAACAAGGTGGAACTCCACACTGCACATGGTTCAGAGGCTGTGCGAACAGAGGCGTGCTGTAATTAATTTGTGGGAGGATACACATACATGGGCAGGCACTTGGATGGCAGACATGGTGTTGTCTGGTGTGCAGTGGTCGAAGCTACAAGACCTCTGTCAAGTCCTTCAGTGTTTTAAGGAATGCACACGGCTGGTAAGTGCAGACGACACCATCATAAGCATGAGCATCCCACTAATGCATCTGCTGATGCAAAGTTTGATGCACATTAAGGAGCTGGCGTCTGCAGCCGAGGAGGAGGGAAGCCTTGATGACAGTGAGCCATTGTCTGCTCAGGGAACTCTCCTGGATGAGGTGGCAGACGAAGAGGAGGAGGAGGATGATGGGGATGAATATTTATGGTAGGAGGATGCTTCTCAGGGGGCAATACAAACTGGTGGTTTTGCAAGGTCAGGTAAAGGGTTTTTGCGGGACACAACTGATGTTGATTTGCAAGAAAGTGCTCCTCAACCCAGCACAAGCAGTGAATTGACACCTGGAACATTGGCCCACATGGCTGAGTAGGCCTTGCGTATCCCAAAAAGGGACCCCCGCACTATCAAAATGATGACCGATGATGATTATTGGTTGGCCTGCCTCCTGGATCCACGATATAAAGGAAAATTACAAAATATCATGCCACATGAGAACCTTGAGCAAATATTGGCTACCAAACAAGCAAATCTTGTAGACCGTTTGGTTCAGGCATTCCCAGCACACAGCGGCGATGATGGTTCGCACATGAGCCATAGGGGGCAACATGGCAGAGGTGTTAGAGGTGCACAAATCCGAAGTGGCGTTGGACAGAGGGGTTTTATGACCAGTTTGTGGAGTGATTTCGCAAAGACCGCTGACACGACAGGAACTGCTGCATCGATTCAAAGTGACAGGAGACAGGATTTGTCTAGAATGGTTGCGAACTACTTTTACTCCCTTATCGATGTACTCCCTCACAGGTCATTCCACTTTGATTACTGGGCATCTAAAATAGACACCTGGCCAGAATTGGCAGAATATGCATTATAGGAGCTCCCTTGCCCTGCTGCTAGTGGGCTATCAGAAAGATTCTTCAGTGCTGCTGGTTCAATACTGAATGAAAAAAGGACACGTCTGGCTACCCAGAATGTTGATGATCTAACCTTCATTAAAATGAACCAATCATGGATTTCAAATTATTTTGCCCCACCTTCCCCTGCTGACACGTAGCTTGCCGGAAAAATGTCTTGCTTTTGGCCTCCTCTTACTGACTGCTCCAATTCCTCCATTTGCAGCTGCTGAATGTCCACCATAGGCCATTTTTATACCTCCCTAAATTTGCTGACTCCCCCCACAGGGCCATGGTCACCACCTGGCGCAAGCACTCGTGTGAGTGCCGTTTGCCTGGACAGGTGGGTGTGCCCACTCTTGGGCGACGGCACTGGCACAGGGTCCCTCATAGTACAATGAAGTGTCTCTGACGGTGGTGGTGCACAACCAACGTCAGACACACCATCGTAATATGAGGGGCCCTGTGCCAGTACTGCCGCCCACGAGAGAGTGTTCTCCCCAGCTCGAACAGTGCTCTACCACTTGCAATACTTACCTCTCCCTGCTCCACCAATGTGTAGTCTGTGCTGTTAAATCCTTCAATGATACTGCCAATACAAATTTGTTGAAATGATAGATGATAGTTAAAAAATACAGGGGCCCTGGCCTCCATTTAGACCAGTTAATACTTTGCGCCTACTACCACTGTCTGCTACTCAGCAGAGGAGCCCACCCCTGTACCTAGCTATGTCACCTGTTTAGTCCTGTTACCAATTTTGAACTGCATTTAGCCTGCTTTAGTATTTGGGCCTACTGTGTCTGCCACTCATTACAGTTGTCCTCCACTGAACAAAGCAATGCTGCCCGTTTAGTCCTGTTACCAATTTTGAACTGCATTTAGCCTGCTTTAGTATTTGGGCCTACTAACTGTGTCTGCCACTCATTACAGTTGTCCTCCACGGAACAAAGCAATGCTGCCCGTTTAGTCCTGCTGCTAATTTTGAACTGCATTTAGCCTACTTTAGTATTTGGGCCTACTAATTGTTTCTGCCACTCATTACAGTTGTCCTCCACTGAACAAAGCAATGCCACCCACTTAGTCCTGTTACCAATTTTGAACTGCATTTAGCCTACTTTAGTATTTGGGCCTACTAACTGTGTCTGCCACTCATTACAGTTGTCCTCCACTGAACAAAGCAATGCCGCCTGTTTAGTCCTGTTACCAATTTTGAACTGCATTTAGCCTACTTTATTACTTTGGCCTATATCTGTGTTTCCTCCTCATCCTGCCCATTGCCCAGCCACTGCTAGATGAGTCTGCTGGTACATTGACCCAGACCACTACATTCCCCTTGCACTCTACACAGCCAGAATCTGACCCTGCTGAAAGTCAGGTTCCCTTTCCGCATACTATACCACCTTACACGGGGCCAAAAAGGAAGGTGCAGATGAAAGTGCAGGTTCCTTCATCAGGTGGGGGGCATACTCGTTGGTGACGTCACTGGCACAGGGCCCCTCATGGTATGCAAAAGTGTCTCTGCCAGTGGGAGGCGCCACCCGCCGTCAAACAAACTGCCGTACTATGAGGGGCCCTGTGCCAGTGCCAATGAGTGGGCCCCCCTGCTTGCTCTGGATCACAGCACTTGCAAAGTTGAAATACTTACCTCTCCCTGCTTCACCGCCGTGACGTATTCCGCGTTTCCTGGGCCTATGAAAATCTTGAGCCATCCCTACCCCCCCCACAACTTTAGCCAAATGACCCCCAGTTTTCAATGCCTAAATATTATTATAAAGTAAATTAAGATTGACAAGTTTAAGCTATAAGAATTGATGTTTTTGGCATTAAAATGGGCACTGTAGGTGTTTCCCTGTCCTCCACTCACTGCCGACTTTGTTTCCCCATTGACTTGCATTGGGTTTCGTGTTTCAGTCGGCCCCCGACTTTTCGCAATAATCGGCCGATTTCACCCAAAACTCCCAAAACCCGACTCGATCCGAAAAAAGTAAAAGTCGCTCAACTCTACTGACAACATGATGTCACCGCAGGAGTCTAAATAATTTCACCAGTCAGAACAGTGGCAGAGACAAAGTGCTGGGCCCAGAGAGTTTGAAGACAAGATGCTTGTATTACTTTTATCATGACAAGCACAAGTTTTTTAAGGAATGAAAGGAAAACCAATTTTTATGAATGAACCCTTTCTCTTTCACTTGTTACTTGCTCACTATATATATCACTTGGATTATTTACTGTTCATTATGGATTCTAGCCATCCATAAAAAATGTTAATTAACCCCTTAATCCCATATGACGTACTATCGCGTCGAGGTGGGGTGGGCTTTAATTCCCACCGACGGGATAGTACGTCATAGGCGATCGGCCGCGCTCACGGGGGGAGCGCGGCCGATCGCGGCCGGGTGTCAGCTGCCTATCACAGCTGACATCCGGCACTATGTGCCAGGAGCGTTCATGGACCGCCCCCGGCACAATAACCCCCAGCACACCGCGATCAAACATGATCGCGATGTGCCGGCGGTATAGGGAAGCATCGCGCAGGGAGGGGGCTCCCTGCGGGCTTCCCTGAGTCCCCCGCAGCAACGCGATGTGATCGCGTTGCTGTGAGGGTCTCCTACCTCCTTCCTCCTTGCTGGACCTGGATCCAAGATGGCCGCGGCATCCGGGTCCTGCAGGGAGGGAGGTGGCTTCACAGAGCCTGCTCAGAGCAGGCACTGTGAAGCCTGCAGTGCTGCATGTCAGATCGGTGATCTGACAGAGTGCTGTGCAAACTGTCAGATCATCGATCTGTGATGTCCCCCCCCCGGGACAAAGTAAAAAAGTAAAAAAAAATATTTCCAAATGTGTAAAAAAAATAACAAAAAATATTCCTAAATAATGAAAAAAAATATATATATATTATTCCGATAAATACATTTCTTTATCTAAATAATAAAAAAAACAATAAAAGTACACATATTTAGTATCGCCGCGTCCGTAACGACCCGACCTATAAAACTGGCCCACTAGTTAACCCCTTCAGTAAACACCGTAAGAAAAAAAAAAAACGAGGCAAAAAACAACGCTTTATTATCATACCGCCGAACACAAAGTGGTATAACACGCGATAAATAAGACAGATATAAATAACCATGGTACCGCTGAAAGCATCATCTTGTCCCGCAAAAAAAGAGCCGCGATACAGCATCATCAGCGAAAAAATAAAAAAGTTATAGTCCTGAGAATAAAGCGATGCAAAAATAATAATTTTTTCTATAAAATAGTTTTTATCGTATAAAAGCGCCAAAACATAAAAAAATGATTTAAATGAGGTATCGCTGTAATCATACTGACCCGAAGAATAAAACTGCTTTATCAATTTTACCAAACGCGGAACGGTATAAACGCCTCCCCCAAAAGAAATTCATGAATAGCTGGTTTTTGGTCATTCGGCCTCACAAAAATCGTAATTAAAAGCAATCTAAAAATGTTACGTGCCCGAAAATGTTACCAATAAAAACGTCAACTCGTCCCGCAAAAAACAAGAACTCACATGACTCTGTGGACCACAATATGGAAAAATTATAGCTCTCAAAATGTGGTAACGCAAAAAATATTTTTTGCAATAAAAAGCGTCTTTCAGTGTGTGACGGCTGCCAATCATAAAAATCCGCTAAAAAACCCGCTATAAAAAAAAATCAAACCCCCCTTCATCACCCCCTTAGTTAGGGAAAAATTAAAAAAAAGTATTTATTTCCATTTTCCCATTAGGGTTAGGGCTAGGGTTAGGATTAGGGCTAGGGTTAGGATTAGGGCTAGGGTTAGGGTTAGGGCTAGGGTTAGGGTTAGGGTTAGGGTTAGGGCTAGGGTTAGATCTAGGGCTAGGTTTAGGGCTAGGGTTAGGGCTACGGTTAGGGCTAGGGCTAGGGTTAGGGCTAGGGTTAGGGTTAGGGCTAGGGTTAGGGTTAGGGCTAGGGTTAGGGCTAGGGCTAGGTTTAGGGCTAGGGTTAGGGCTAGGGTTAGGGCTAGGGTTAGGGTTAGGGTTGGGGCCACAGTTAGGGTTGGGGCCACAGTTAGGATAGGGGCTAAAGTTACGGTTAGGGTTTAGATTACATTTACAGTTGGGAATAGGGTTGGGATTAGGGTTAGGGGTGTGTCAGGGTTAGAGGTGTGGTTAGGGTTACTGTTGGGATTAGGGTTAGGGGTGTGTTTGGGTTAGGGTTTCAGTTATAATTGAGGGGTTTCCACTGTTTAGGCACATCAGGGGCTCTCCAAACGCGACATGGCGTCCGATCTCAATTCCAGCCAATTCTGCGTTGAAAAAGTAAAACAGTGCTCCTTCCCTTCCGAGCTCTCCCGTGTGCCCAAACAGGGGTTTACCCCAACATATGGGGTATCAGCGTACTCAGGACAAATAGGACAACAACTTTTGGGGTCCAATTTCTCCTGTTACCCTTGAGAAAGTACAAAACTGGGGGATAAAAAATATTTTTTGTGGGAAAAAAAGATTTTTTATTTTCAAGGCTCTGCGTTATAAACTGTAGTGAAACACTTGGGGGTTCAAAGTTCTCACAACACATCTAGATGAGTTCCCTGGGGTGTCTAGTTTCCAATATGGGGTCACTTGTGGGGGGTTTCTCCTGTTTAGGTACATTAGGGGCTCTGCAAACGCAATGTGACACCTGCAGACCATTCCATCTAAGTCTGCATTCCAAATGGTGCTCCTTCCCTTCTGAGCCCTCCCATGCGGCCAAATAGTGGTTCCCCCCCACATATGGGGTATCAGCGCACTCAGGACAAATTGGACAACAACTTTTGGGGTCGAATTTCTCCTCTTACCCTCGGGAAAATACAAAACTGGGGGCTAAAAAAATAATTTTTTGGGGAAAATTTTTTATTTTTATTTTCACGGCTCTGCGTTACAAACTGTAGTGAAACACTTGGGGGTTCAAAGCTCTCACAACACATCTAGATGAGTTCCTTAGAGGGTCTACTTTCCAAAATGGTGTCACTTGTTGGAGGTTTCTACTGTTTAGGTACATTAGGGGCTCTGCAAACGCAATGTTACACCTGCAGACCATTGCATCTAAGTCTGCATTCCAAATGGCGCTCCTTCCCTTCCGAGCCCTCCCATGCGGCCAAACAGTGGTTCCCCCCACATATGGGGTATCAGCGCACTCAGGACAAATTTGACAACAACTTTTGGGGTCGAATTTCTCTTCTTACCCTCGGGAAAATACAAAACTGGGGGCTAAAAAATAATTTTTGTGGGAAAAAATTTTTGTTTTATTTTTACGGCTCTGCATTATAAACTTCTGTGAAACACTTGGTGTTTCAAAGTGCTCACCACACCTCTAGATAAGTTCCTTAGGGGGTCTACTTTCCAAAATGGTGTCACTTGTGGGGGGTTTCAATGTTTAGGCACATCAGTGGCTCTCCAAAAGCAACATGGTGTTCCATCTCAATTCCTGTCAATTTTGCATTGAAAAGTCAAACGGCGCTCCTTCCCTTCCGAGCTCTCCCATTCGCCCAAACAGTGGTTTACCCCCACATATGGGGTATCAGCGTACTCAGGACAAATTGTACAACAACATTTGGGGTCCAATTTCTTCTCTTACCCTTAAGAAAATGAAAAAATTGGGGGCGAAAAGATTATTTTTGTGAAAGAATATGATTTTTTATTTTTACGGTTCTGCATTATAAACTTCTGTGAAGCACTTGGTGGGTCAAAGTGCTCACCACACCTCTAGATAAGTTCCTTAGGGGTCTAATTTCCAAAATGGTGTCACTTGTGGGGGGTTTCAATGTTTAGGCACATCAGGGGCTCTCCAAACGCAACATGGTGTCCCATCTCGATTCCAGTCAATTTTGCATTGAAAAGTCAAATGGCGCTCCTTTGCTTCCGAGCTCTGTCCTGCGCCCAAACAGTGGTTTACCCCCACATATGGGGTATGCCTGTACTCAGGACAAATTGTAGAACAATTTTTGGCATCCATTTTCTCCTGTTACCCTTGGTAAAATAAAACAAATTGGAGCTGAAGTAAATTTTTTGTGAAAAAAAGTTAAATGTTCATTTTTATTTAAACATTCCAAAAATTCCTGTGAAGCACCAGAAGGGTTAATAAACTTCTTGAATATGGTTTTGAGCACCTTGAGGGGTGCAGTTTTTAGAATGGTGTCACACTTGGGTATTTTCTATCATATAGACCCCTCAAAATGATTTCAAATGAGATGTGGTCCCTAAAAAAAAATGGTGTTGTAAAAATGAGAAATTGCTGGTCAACTTTTAACCCTTACAACTCCCTAACAAAAAAAATTTTGGTTCCAAAATTGTGCTGATGTAAAGTAAACATGTAGGAAATGTTACTTATTAAGTATTTTGTGTGATATATCTCTGTGATTTAATTGCATAAAAATTCAAAGTTGGAAAATTGCGAAAATTTCATAATTTTCGCCAAATTTCCGTTTTTTTCACAAACAAATGCAGGTACTATCAAAGAATTTTTACCACTATCATGAAGTACAATATTTTCCGAGGAAACAGTGTCAGAATCACTGGGATCTGTTGAAGCGTTCCAGAGTTATAACCTCATAAAGGAACAGTGGTCAGAATTGTAAAAATTGGCCCGGTCATTAACGTGCAAACCACCCTCGGGGCTTAAGGGGTTAAGTAATTTTTCGATGAGTTGTCCAGAAAAACAGAAAAAAATCAGATTGACAGTCCTGCAGTATATGTACATCCTTATCAATTAAAAAGACAGGACTCTCAGTGTCTGCTTTGAGTCTTTTCAGAATTTATTGTTTTTTACCAAGAAATCGTTCTCATAAATGTATGTACAGTCATGGCTGAAAGTGTTAATATTTTTCCAGAAAATGAAATACTTCTCCCATAAAATTATTCCAATTACACGTTTTGTGGTGCATATGTTTATTTCCTTTATGTGTATTGGAAAGACACACAAAAAAAAAAAAAACAGCGGAAAAAAGCAAATTGGACAAAATTTCACATAAAACCCAAAAATGGGCCAGACAAAATTGTTTTGCACTTTCAACTTAATATTTGTTTGCACACCCTTTGTAATAAAAAAAATTCAATCAATTACTTTCGATAACCATCAAGCAGCTTCTTAAACCATTCAACTGGAATAAGTGCTAGTATTTACATACATACAGCCATATGTCGGTGCGGAGGGTCTTTTTGCGCCCTCTGCGTGGTCTTTTTGTAGGTTTTTGTGCTGACCGCAAAGCTACCTTTCCTATCCTCAGTCTGTTCAGTAAGTCGGGCCTCACTTTGCTTAATCTATTTCATCTCTGTGTTTGTATTTTCATCTTTACTCAAGGTCATTATATGTGGGGGGCTGCCTTTTCCTTTGGGGAATTTCTCTGAGGCAAGGTAGGCTTTATTTTTCTATCTTTAGGGCTAGCTAGTTTCTTAGGCTGTGCCAAGTTGCATAGGGAGCGTTAGGAGCAATCCACGGCTATTTCTAGTGTGGTTGATAGGATTAGGGATTGCGGTCAGCAGAGTTCCCATGTCCCAGAGCTCGTCCTATATTATCAGTAACTATCAGGTCATTCCGTGTGCTCTTAACCTCCAGGTCCATTGTTGTCCTGACCACCAGGTCATAACAGCCCCCGTACACTGCTCCATTATGGTTTATGGCCCCATAAGATGCTCCATTGTATGTGCCCCCGTACACTGCTCCATTATGGTTTATGGCCCCGATAAGATGCTCCATAGTGTATGCCCCCGTACACTGCTCCATTATGGTTGATGGCCCCCATAAGATGCTCCATAGTGTATGCCCCCGTACACTGCTCCATTATGGTTTATGGCCCCATAAGATGCTCCATTGTATATGCCCCTGTACACTGCTCCATTATGGTTTATGGCCCCATAAGATGCACCATGGTATATGCACTGTATGCTGCTGCAATATATGAAAAAAAAATACCATACTCACCTATCGTCGCTGGGCGCCAAGTACTGGGGGGCCTGAGCAGGCGGGGACACCGGCGCGCTGTGGGGGTCAGGTGCCGGTATCGCCGCTAGTTCAGGCCCCCAGCACTTGAATATAGCCGATACTTACCCTCCTGGCGGTCCCTGCTTCTCTGTTGGAGATCGCGGTGTGCGTTCAGTGTTTACGCATACCGCGATCTCCTGGGAGCGTCACTCTGTGGGGGCCAGACTGCGCCGGCGCTTGCGCTTGCGCAGTCTATAAAGGCTTCGGACAGAGTGACGCTCCCAGCGTTATATTATAGATAGATATATATATATATATATATATATATATACTAGATTGTGGCCCGATTCTAACGCATCGGGTATTCTAGAATATGCATGTCCCCGTAGTATATGGACAATGATGATTCCAGAATTCGCCGCAGACTGTGCCCGTCGCTGATTGGTCGAGGCAACCTTTATGACATCATCGTCACCATGGCAACCATTATGACATCATCGTCGCTGTGCCCGTTGCTGATTGGTCGAGGCCTGGCGGCCTCGACCAATCAGAGATTCGGGATTTCTACGTTGATGCTGTGCCCGTCTCTGATTGGTCGAGGCCGCCAGGCATGATTTCCAGGACAGACAGACAGACAGACAGACGGAAAAACCCTTAGACAATTATATATATAGATATCTACATAAGAGGAAGAAAATTAGAGCAGCACAAAGAAAGATTCCGGGTGCAGAGCTCCCCAGGCAAATAACAAACCCCAATGATAAAAATCCAGAAAGGTTGAGAAAGGTTCCTGTTGAGACCGAAACATCGCCTTCTGGGCTGATTAAATAGCTCCTTTTCACTACAAACGGTGTGCTGCCTCCAATTTTTCTGGATTTTTATATATCTACATATATAATATGTAGATATATATATATATATATATATATATATATATATATATATATATATTATCTATGTGTATATTTCTATTCTATTCTAAACTGTCACTCTGTGATTGTACTGTACGAGGCAGATTATTTGCCGGCTTTTAATCTATCTCTCTCTCTCTCTTATATATTGTATATTGCCCAGCCACGTAGTATATTGCCCAGTCACGTAGTATATTGCCCAGCCACGTAGTATATTGCCCAGCCACGTAGTATATTGCCCAGTCACATAATATATTGCCCAGTCACATAGTATATTGCTCAGCCACGTAGTGTATTGCCCAGTCACGTAGTATATTGCCCAGTCACGTAGTTTATTGTCCAGTCACATAATATATTGCCCAGTCACATAGTATATTGCTCAGCCACGTAGTGTATTGCCCAGTCACGTAGTATATTGCCCAGTCACGTAGTTTATTGCCCAGTCACCGTAGTATATTGCCCAGTCACGTAGTATATTGCCCAGCGACGTAGTATATTGCCCAGTCACGTAGTATATTGCCCAGCGACGTAGTATATTGCCCAGTCACGTAGTATATTGCCCAGTCATATAGTATATTGCAAAGTCACATAGTATATTGCCCAGTCACGTAGGTATATAACACTGCCCATGCAGTATTTAGCAGTGTGTGCACCATATCCCTGTTAAAAAAAGTAATTAAAATAAAAAATAGTATATATTACTGGGATCCAGCGAAGCTGTGTGATGCGGCTGCCATCTTCCATTCCCAAGATGCATTGCAAAATTACCCAGATGACTTAGCGGTCTTCTGGGTAAGTTCGCAATGCATCTCTGGGAACGGAAGATGGCGGCTGGCGCGAACGGCTCAGCGGACAACGGAGGGTGAGTATAGCAGGTTTTTTGTTTTTTTTATTATTTTTAACATTTCATCTTTTTACTATTGATGCTGCCTATGCAGCATCAATAGCAAAAACTTGGTCACACAGGGTTAATAGCAGCGGATACGGAGTGCGTTACACTTGCTAATGTGTGAAAAGGCCCAAAAACCGAATTGGATATGAGTTCTATCTGCAAAAAAAAAAGAAAAAAAGGAAATCGGAAATGAAACTTGGAGATGTGAATGGAGATGAGTTTGTTTTCTCTTAGGCTAGGTTCATATTGCGTTAGTGCAATCCGTTTAGCGCCTAGCGAGAGTGAGGAACGGACCTCGGGCGCGCCGCGGACGCTGCAAGCAGCGTCCGCGGCGCGCCACAAAACACCGGCACATCACTAGCGCGTGCCGAAAATGGCACTCGCTAGTGATGCGCGTCCCCATTGCTGTTAATGGGCGCGCTAACGGACGCGTTGCACGGCGTTAATTTTGCCGTGGAAAGCTGTCCGTTAGCGCGGTCACATGAACGCAATATGAACCTAGCCTTACTCTGGCAAAGTCAAATTTTTGACTTGTACTAAAAAGTTTGCTTGCTTGGATCCATTGGTGTAAACAAAGTTGCTTTTCTTTACTCATGTTAAATTTCCAGCATGCACTCCTAGAAAGTAGGAGAAATGTCTAAATTCACCAGCATTGTGTCAATTAACAATGTCTCATTACACAAGTTATCCAGATAGCTGATAAGGTTTTATCTAAGAGAAAGGCCAGGTCAGTCAATTGACATCAGGGTATAGATAATCAGTGGACACTGAAAGGTTAACTCAGTTCTAAGAAGTCTCCAACATGTCAGCAAAAATTAAAAAAAAGGTGGCTCAGATGTCAATAAAGGACAGTTGCAATTAGTTAATGATAAGGATGGTAACACTAAGAAATCAATAACAAACTGAGACAAGGTGTAAATTTGCATGCATTAAAAGAAATCTATACCTAACAAAGCTTACATAATAATGCATGGCACATTAAATAATGGGCTACACTGTCAGCGGCTGTAGGCCTACCCCGGACAGACTTGGTGCTAGTCACTTCATTTGGCAGGTTCCAGAGGAACCACAGCAATCACCATTTAAACCTTGCTGGAATCTTGTCTTACAATGGAGTTCAATGGATTGTTTGCACAAAAGAGCAGTCAAAGGTACAAAATAAGTGGACAGAAAATGATATGGAAACACGTCATGGTCATGGTCAGACAAAAGGTATTCAAACAAGCTAAGTTGAAGCAAATAGGATAAGGACTAAAGGTACCTTCACACATAACGATATTGTTAACGATATCGTTGCTATTTGTGACGTAGCAACGATATCGTTAATGAAATCGTTATGTGTGACAGCGACCAACGATCAGGCCCCTGCTGGGAGATCGTTGGTCGCTGAACAAAGTCCAGAACTTTATTTAGTCGCTGGACTCCCTGGAGACATCGCTGGATCGGCGTGTGTGACACCGATCCAGCGATGTCTTCACTGGTAACCAGGGTAAACATCGGGTAACTAAGCGCAGGGCCGCGCTTAGTAACCCGATGTTTACCCTGGTTACCATGCTAAAAGTAAAAAAAAACAAACACTAGATACTTACCTACCGCTGTCTGTCCTCCAGCGCTGTGCTCTGCACTCCTCCTGTACTGGCTGTGAGCCGGAAAGCAGAGCGGTGACGTCACCGCTCTGCTTTCCGGCTCACAGACAGTACAGGAGGAGAGCAGAGAAGCAGAGCGCAGCGCTGGAGGACAGACAGCGGTAGGTAAGTATCTAGTGTTTGTTTTTTTTTACTTTTAGCATGGTATCCAGGGTAAACATCGGGTTACTAAGCGCGGCCCTGCGCTTAGTTACCCGATGGTTACCCTGGTTACCGGCATCGTTGGTCGCTGGAGAGCGGTCTGTGTGACAGCTCTCCAGCGACCAAACAGCGACGCTGCAGCGATCCGAATCGTTGTCGGTATCGCTGCAGCGTCGCTTAGTGTGAAGGGGCCTTAAACTAAAGAAGATACAGTAAACTTTTAACTGGCAGTGAGAATCAGGCATTTAAATAGAAGACAACCTCACTAACAGAAAGAAGCCAGGAATTAGTCCCATTATCCCCAAACTGAGTCCCAAGAATTAAATAAGACTGCTGCATCACTGTCTTGCCTTATCCGCAACAAAAGCACAATGCTGACCAGTGACCAAAGTGGAAACAAAGGGAATAGATACTGGCCTGAATATTATGTTGGGGGATATAACCTGAAACTAAAGGTACCTTCACACTGAGCAACTTTAGAACGAGAACGACAACGATCCGTGACGTTGCAGCGTCTTGGATAGCGATCTCGTTGTGTTTGACACGCAGCAGCGATCAGGATCCCGCTGTGCCATCGCTGGTCGGAGCTAGAAGGCCAGAACTTTATTTGGTCCTCAGGTTGGCGTGATTCGTCAGGTTTGACAGCAAAAGCTGATGATGGCTGCAATGTTTTTTCATGGAGCTAACAACCAGCGAGAACGATAAGTACGTCACTGGATCGCTCCTGTATCGTTCTGCTGTTGCCGTGTTTGACGTCTCCTAGCGACCTAAACAGCGACGCTGCAGCGATCGGCTCGTTGTCTATATCGCTGCAGCGTCGCTTAGTGTAACAGTACCTTTACTTACTCCAATTACTGCTATTTTACCCCTATGCACACACCTCCCAACCATCCAATACATAGTAGAACATTCCTGAAATCTTTTGAGCTGTTCTGCTGTCTTCAGGACATAGATACAGCTGAAATTGATGGTGGAACAGAAAGCCGACAGATCCTTTCTCCACAATTACATCTCAGGAGAGACCTTCAAGGACCATCAGGTCATGTTACATTCTCAATTCAGGGACTGTGAGGGTATCTATGTGTGGAGGCTTGTATAGATTATCAAACTGTCTATGGGAGAACACTGGAGGTCTTATACTGTATGGGAGATTGTATAAGCATCATTTTTTGTGGAGAGATGTTCTATTGGGTCATCATAATGTGTAGGGAGCTGTGGAAGTGCTATACTGTGTATTGGGTGTGTCATATTAGGTGGGCATAATTCTGTGTGTGTGGACATTATACTGGGCAATGGTGGAGACTTCATACTATGTGGAAGATTGCACTGTAAGTGCAACATATTATATGTAAGGGGCTGTTGTTGGCATCATACTTTGTGTTGGGACATCAAAATGTATGGGCATAATACCATTTGTGTGGGTATCCTACTTGCAACTGGGAAGGCATCACACTGTTGGGGGGTTGGTATGAAGAGTTATTGTACTGTATATAAACACTAAGGCCAGGTTTACATTGCGTTAAACAGCAGCCCATTCGACACATACGTGAACGGGCTGGTGTAACGCAAGAGCCGACTTGGCACATCGCTAGCGCAGATGGAGCATCTGCTAGCTTTATCTGCGCTAGCAGTGACGGACCCGGAAATGCTGCAGTCCACGTCTCGGGGTCCATCACTCAATGACAGCACATCGCTAGCGCACGCCCATTGTGGGCGTGCACTAGTGATGTGTCCGACATTGACTTCAATGGCGGCGTTCACGGACTACGTTAACACCGCGTTATGCCGCGGTGTAACGTAGTCCGTCTAACGTGCCATAAAACGCAGTGTGAACCCAGCCTTATGGGTTAGTAAAGGGACTAAGGTGATATATGCACATACAGTACTAAATAAAAGCCAGAAAAATATTGTAGCTCAGAGTAAATTAAGAGAGGTTCCAAAAATAGAAAATATGATAGGAAACAATACCAATGTGAATAGAGGGAAGGTAAATACAGGAGTGTATAAATGCTCTTCAAACAAATGTAAATGTTGTAAGATCATTAACCATGGAGCGAGGAGTATTCAATCTAATACTACTGGGGAAACAATTAAGATTAAGCAGAGACTCACATGTAGAACGGATTTTGTCATCTACGTATTGACTTGCAAATGCGGGCTCCAATATGTGTGATGAACTTCCCAGGAATTGAGTGTCCGGATGAATAATAACCGTTATAATGCAAAAAACGGGCAGATTAAACATGGTCTGTCCCGTCACCTCCTGCTGAAGCACAATAAATGCTTCGGCATTACGGTCACACCGCTGGAGCATATACCAAAAGGGGCTAATAACAGGAACAAATTATTAAACCGTAAGGAGTCATATTGGATATATAGGTTACAAAGCCTTTATCCAAATGATGTAGTAGAGAATGTGTAAGGGTTTGTCATAAATATCTCAGTCGTTTGCACATGGGTTAATATAACAACTAAATCCTTTTTTTATGTATTTTTTATGGGATGAATTGATTCATGTAGAGACGATAGCAGTAAAATTGATAAAGTATTAGAGTGAATCATATTTATAATTATGTGTATACCTATACTAATAATGTTATGTTTGTTCGTAACAATGTAACACCATGTATTTAAAAGCTCATTTTGGATAGAATAGAAGTACTAAATTGCTCTTTTATATATATAAGAAAAATGAGTCTCTTTAGAGGCTTCCATGTAGTTATTCGTCAGGAAAGGAGAACCTGATCCCCGGTCCCGCCCTGCTAATCCCTTGTAGGAACCCTCATAAATAAGAAAACTTGGAGGTTGTAACATCACTTTATGGTGCTTATTGTATGTCTGTTTTTTTTTTTTGCTACCTGATGAAGGCTGCACTGTAATAATGGCAGCCGAAACGCGTTGTACTGTATTTTAAAAATATATTTTATTTTTTTATTTTGAGAAAATAAATGAATTTTTATTAACATTTTTCACTGGAAGTGGATGCATTCGAAAAATCCGTAGGTGCTTAGCGCCAAATTTGCTTGGAGTTTATTTTCCCTTTGAATTCCTCCAAACATGGCAAGAAAAGTTGATACCAAAAAATTCTATTTTGGTCTCATGTGAGGACATGATCTTCTCCCATGCCTCCTCTGGATTATCCAGATGGTCATTGGAGAACTTCAAACAGCCGTGCACGGTTGTGCATTATCACAGTGCCATGACATTTCTAGGACTGTCCCACTGGTGAGTGTTCCACGGGTTGATTCACAGGTCTAATATAGTATGCTGCTCTTTGATTAACTTTACACTGTTTTTGCATATTAGGCTGTTATAAATATGTATATATCTTTCCTTTTTAGCTCAGTTGCACTTGACCTGTACATATTGCTGTCAAGATAGAATATTATACATGTCACCTTTGTCTGTCTTTCATCTCAAGACAGATTGTTTGTTTCTTCCTTTTTATTATTGATACTGAGATATTTCAGCTCTAGTGGTCTATGCAGTGGAGTTTTTGATTTAGCTGCACATTCATAAGGATGGATTGGATTTACAGGTATGTGTGTATATACATATGCAGGGTGGGCCATTTATATGGATACACCTAAATACAATGGGAAAGGTTGGTGGAATCTACTTCTTGTTTGTGACACATTAGTATATGTGAGGGGGAAAACTTTTCAAGATGGGTGGTGACCATGGCGGTCATTTTGAAGTCAGCCATTTTGGATCCAACCTTATTTTTTTAAAGGGAAGAGGGTAATGTGACATAACAAAATTATTGAGAATTTCACAAGAAAAACAATGGTGTGCTTGGTTTTAACATAACTCTATTCTTTCATGAGTTATTTAAAAGTTTATGACCACATATAAAATGTGTTCAAAGTGCTGCTCATTGTGTTGGATTGTCAATGCAACCCTTTTCTCCTACTCTTGACACACTGATAGCAACATAGCAGAAGAAATGCTAGCACAGGCTTCCAGTATCCATTGTTTCAGATGCTGCACATCTCGTATTTTCACAGCATAGACAATTGCCTTCAGATGGCTCCAAAGATAAAAGTCTTATGGGGTCACATCGGGATACCTTGGTGGCCATTTAACTGGCCCACGATGACCAATCCACTTTCCAGGAAACTGTCATGTAGGAAGGCTCGGACCTGACACCCATAATGTGGTGGTGCACAATCTGGCTGGAAAAACTCAGGGAATGTGCCATCTTCAGTGCATAACTGAACAGTTTCCTTGAAAGTGGATTGGTCGTCGTGGTGTACTCATCAATAGACAACTCCAGAAGCACCATGCCTGGGCCAAGGAGAAAAAGAACTGGACTGTTGCTCAGTGGTCCAAGGTGCTGTTTTGAGATAAAAGTAAATTTTGCATTTCATTTAGAAATCAAGGTACCAGAGTCTGGAGGAAGAGTGGAGAGGCCACAATCCAAGCTGCTTGAGGTCTAGGGGGAAATGTCCACAATCAGTGATTGTTTGGGGAGCCATGTCATCTGTTGGTGTAGGTCCACTGTGTTCCTCAAGACCAAAGTCAGAGCAGCTATCTACCAGGACAGGAAATTTTAGACCATTTCATGCTTCCTTCTGCCGACAAGCTTTTTGGAGATGGAAATTTCATTCTCCAGCAGGACTTGCCACTTGTCCACACTGCCAAAAGTACCAACACCTGGTTTAAACACAATAGTATCAGTGTGCTTGATTGGCCAGCAAACTCACCTGACTTTAACCTCATAGTGAATCTATGGGGTATTGTCAAGAGGAAGATGAGAGACACCAGACCCAACAATGCAGACCAGTTGAAGGATGATCAAAGCGACCCCTCGGCTTCCGTAACAACTCCGCAGTGCCACAGGCTGATCGCCTCCATGCCACACCGCATTGATACAGAAATTGATGCAGAAGGAGCCCCGAACAAGTATTGATTGCATTTACTGAACATACCTTTCAGTAGGTTAACATTTCGGATTTTAAAATTATTTTTCGAGTTGGTTTTATAAGGTATTCTAATTCACTGAGATAATCACTTTTGGATTTTCATTGGCTGCTGTAAGCCATAAGCATTAACATTAACAGAAATAAACATTTGAAACCGATGACTCTGTTTGTAACGTCTCTATATAATATATGAGTTTCACTTGTTGTATTGAAGAACTGAGAAATTAACTTTTTGATTTTTTGATGATATTCTTATTCTGTGAGAAGTATATATATATATATATATATGTATGTATATATATATATATATATTACACTCCAAAGTGATACATTCCCATGACAACCTTCATAGTTTGTTTTCTTCATTTCTTGGGAGTTTATTAGACATTTTTAATCAAAAGATTTCTGACCGTGTCGGTTTAGATGCCTTAGGATTCCGCACAACTGACATCACACACCTGAAATAAAATGTTACCTGACGTGCCTCTTCCCTGACTCCATCTCATATGAGCTGCAGTTTGATGTGTGGGGGATCAGCACGGTCAGAGCTGAATCCCTGGGCACCCTGTTCATGTGCAGACAAGTCTGTTAAAGACAATTTAAAAAAATATGTTCAAAGAAAAGTTGTCTTTTCTCCCACAAGTATGAGAACTGACGAACTTTCTCCACTTCCGTTTTTATTTCCTTAGTTACTTGCATTCATGGGTGATACTGTATATTATTGTACATAAAGATGTGCTTGGGATGAATAATTAAGATAATGTATTTATATTATTCAAAGAATAAACGTGTGTTAGGACTGGCGGAGCGCACCAAGAAAGATGATATAGATGTGTTCGCAGTCCGGGGTCCACCGTGCAGGCGAAACCCGCTGCTAGTAAATGACAGACTATATGGCGGTACTAAAAGTATAAACACGTGGGTTAAACCTCACCCAACGTGAAGAAAGCGATCCTGTTAAGTCACAGGACCGCGGTACCGCACATAAAGCGCGAGCAAGTAGTCAGCGAACTTAACCCCAAAAGGGATTGAAGTCCGATTAGACCCTTGCTGGCACAACACCGCAACTGGGTGTGAAAAGAACCTTAACAGTAATGTATGAGCACAAGAGTGCGTGCGATGCCGCACTGACGGCCGCCACTAACCACCCAGGCTTGGGTATGGAAAGCGCAAGGCAAGCGCACGGCGCCGTACTGGCAGGCACAGCTAAAGGACGCTGTGATGTGTGTAACATACAGATGGATAGTCGGGCGCTAGAGAGCTACCATCATCCGCGAGCAATCAACAACTCTAGGGAGGGATACTTAGGAGCTTTCATCCTTCGACATACATCCATCTACACACACACATAATAATTGTACACTAGCGCATGGCCGTGCGGTCATGCGCAGTTTATATAGTTGCAGGACAGGAAGTGGCCACAGAAACTTTGCCCTTCCAAGTCCTGCCAAGAGGACCAATGGAATGCGCTGCAGATCCTGAGCACATGACCCTCGATCTCCAACGGGAGATCTTGCCCTGGGCATGCTCAGTGTGCGCAAATAAGGACTTAGTCCCAGGGAAGTCCGCTCGCTGCTGACCAGCACTGACTTTAATGGCAGGAGCTGAAGAAGCAGCAGCAACTCTCTGTACAGAGCGAGACCGAGCAAGACGCTGGGACCGACGTCCCTGCTAAGCAGACTCCACTGTGGCTGGATAGGAATGGGAGACCACAGCAGAGACGGCCCGAGATTCCCCCTGTGCAGAAGTGGGAACTCGAGACCTAACAACGTGTTGGCCATTTTCTTTTGTAGGTTCAGCTTTCATCACGCACAAACCAGCATTTCTGTACAGAAAATGGCTCCTGATGGAGGAGCACGTGACCAAACCAGTCCAGCAGGCTCCTCCAATAGAAAAGCAGCTTTCCCATTTTCCGCTTGGAGAAGGCTGATGGAACGATCGGGTCACATGCTCCTGCACCAGAAGTCTTTTTATATAGAGAAGTGCAGAGCAGTTTTTTTGAGGGAAGCTGCACAAATAAGAGATGGAAACAGATAAAATTCAATTCCACGGTTTTCTTTATTTTATATGCGTTGTTTTCTTTTGTTTTGATTGTTTTGATTTGCATTTCAACATGATCTTCCTATTTTTTTGTTTTAGTTAAAGGAAACCTGTCATCAAGTCTCCCTCTATTACAATGCTGCCAGAACTGTATGTTTCTCCTAAAAGCTTCCTAACAATCTATTTCATGCTCTGCGCCTGCATTCTGGTATACCTCATAAAATGATTTGTAATCCTTACTATACGGCATGGTACTCAGCAATCTGATGGGCATGTGCAGACCAACCTTGGCGCCTGCTGTGAGCACACTGACTCAGCCACATCACAAGGCAGAGAGGACAGGATAGTAAAATCACTGCAGGCCCAAAGATTTAATAACAACAAAACGTGATGATAGGCTCCCAAAAATGCATTTAAAGTGTTTTTACATTACTTCCTTAAGAGGTCTTTTACCTATTTTTAACTGCCCACTGTACATAAACATTAGCGCTTTCTGAGTTCTGTACAGCGCCGACGTTAGTGGTTGGTGGTTTTGAAACGCTCATGACCCCCAAGGACCTGCAAATGCTGTGATTCCTCTGCAGAGCAGTTGCTCTGACAGGTGACATAATCAGGACCTGATTGAATCAGGTCCCAATTATGTTAACCCTTTGCTATCTGCTCGATGCTGCGATCGCGGCATTTAGAAGATAGCAGAGGAAGACCATTGCTATACTCACCTTTCCGACACCCCTCCTGTGATGAGATCTGATCATATCATGGGGGATCCCGTGTTGTCCCGGCAGCTGGAGGTCATGACTTACGGGTCTAACAGCTAGAGTGGCGATCTGCCTGTGTAACACTGTCAGGTCTCATACAATGCAACAGCTGTGTATTGCATTGTATGAGACCAGTGATCAGAGGAATAAAAATTGAACTCCCATACAGGGACTATGTAAAAAAAAGTTTTAAAGAAAGTTAAAAATTGTTTTAAAACTAGTAAAAAAAAAATCACAGAATAAATAAAAAAGAAAAATATTAAACCAATAAATCCATATATTTATGTAAACCCCCCCCGAAGTACACATATTTAGTATCGTCGCATCCGGAACAAGCCGATCTATAAAACTGTCAGGCCGGCGTCACACTTGCGAGTTTTACATACGTAAGAGCGCAGAAACTACGTGCGTACAACTCGCATAACATACGGCACAATGATTCTCAATGGGTCTAGTGCTATCAGCCGTATGTTACGGATCCGTAATATACGGCGTTCTACGGCCGCACAAAATCGCAGCATGCTGCGTTTGTCAGCGTATTGCGCAAAAAATTCGCCAATGCAAGTCTATGGGAGAGCATATAATACGGAATGCATACGGACCATGCGTGTGACTTGCGAGAAATACGCGACTCACTGGCAGATGTCCTGAAATGTCCAAAGGCCTCAATCAGGCAGGTGAGACATGCTAATTAGCTGAAAAAGCCAGACAGTGAACCCGGAAGTCTCCGCCTCCACGGAGTGAGAATCAGCATGGCTAACATCATCAACGTGGACATGCTCATAATTTTGGTGCAAGAGAGGCCTGTGATCTGGGACCAAAGAGACCCCAACTATGCTAACAGGGCCCAAAAAGAGGCAGCATGGAGGAGCGCGTGTGGGTCCCTCTTCCCACATTATGACCAGCAGCCACGTGAGGCACAGCGACAAATAAGTAAGTACACCCATGTTTGAAATGTAATGTTCTTGTTAAACAGCAGGCCCTTACTACTTTGAATTTCTAAACAAGAATTTTAAAATTATTAATGTAAGAAATAGAAAGCACACCAGTAGATACATGGTGTTGTACATGATAAACGGATTTCAGGAATGTTTTTAATAGGTGTCCCTTACTAACAGTGTTTCCTAGTAATTGTGCTTTCTGGGATAGAGGGTAGCGGACTCTGTCCTTGTGGCCTTGCTTCATAATTGTGTGAGTTTTTCAAATTTAAGACTAAATGTGCTCCACAAATGCCTATTTCTATGCTACACTTAAATCTGTGTAGTCAATTACACCTTGTGTGAGCACTCTGCATAATGGGCTAATTAATGTGTTTAATTTTTGTTGTTTCAGTGGGTGATGTTACAACAAGGTGGCGGAGTATCCAGTATATGAGGGAGAGGCAGCAGCGGGAGAGAAGTGGAGCCGGGGCACCTCCTAAAAAACGTAAATACGTCTATTTCGACCGCCTAACCTTTCTGAACCCCAGCATGGACCTCAGGCCGTAAGTAAAAACATCACAAACTTTTGTAATTTTTTAATTTGGAGAAATGATTCCAAATAAAATTGAAACTAAAAAAAATTTTCCTTTTCAGAACTCAGTCTAACCTCACTGACAGGGAGACAGGGTCTGACTCTGAACTGGTCATTGACCCAGTTGGTGAAGGTGAAGAGGTGGCTGGTCCATCTGCTGCTCTTTCAGGCTCCATCCCTCCAGGATCCTCCTCATCTGGCCATCCAGCTCCAGCTGCAGCAGAACAACACCAAGAGGTCCCACAGTTTGCATCTGCAATATCATCAGCAGTAGCACTACCACCACCTAGCCAGGATGACCCTGGAAATAGCAGCAGCCCAACTGTTGCCCTGGAGTGATCCAGACAGGCTGCAGTCAGACCACAGCGTCCACGCCGCAGGAGAGAGCTTCTCCACATTTCTCCTGCTTTGGATGCTGGGGTCATGAACTATTTGGCACGGGTTCGAGAGGATGATGGGGAGGAGGGATTTACACGTAGCCTTGCCCAGTACTTACGGTCCATAGAGCGGGAGTTGAGGCTTCGTGTGAGAGGGTGTTTTCAGATACTTATTGATGCATGCACCCCCCCAAATAACCCATACAATCTCTTGCAGATGATTGAACAGTGGCAGATGTCACCCGAAAATATTCTGCGGCCTCAGAGATTACAAGGCCTGCATGCTCAACAAGGATCTGAAGCAACCCCTCCACGTCAGCCAACACCTCAACCCCAACCCACAACAAACCCACAATGGCAACCTCAGCAACATATGGCGGGATATCAGCAACCATCCCAATATGGCCACTTGTCCACACCCAGTGCTGGAGGCTGGTCCCAACCTGAGTTTGGACAATATGGTCATTTTGGTTTGGGGTATGATTCCCGCCCATATGGTCATCAACATCAGGGGTATCTCCAAAATCCTCTCCCCACTCTTCAAAGTGCCCAGCATCATAACAGGCCTAATGTCCCTCAGGTCACTACAACATCCACACAGGGTGCTGGACAATTGGGCCTACAAAGGCCACCTGATGCTGACCCTGAGCAATCTACATCTCCCGCTCCTACCTACCAGGACTTGTAAAATTTTTTGTTTTCTTTTTGTTTGGTTGTTTACTTTTAATTTAACCATTTTGTTTTGTTTTTATCTTTGTTTTTTATAGAAAATATTGTTTTAGCTTGTTACATAGCAATCTGGAATGTGGATGTTGTGCAGAATTTGCTTGGCCACAAAAAATGTGGAATTTAGATTTTCAAAAATGGTTATGCCAAAACAATAACCAAGCACACCAAAAAAATTACATAAGTAAATTTTGTGTTAATAACAATCAAACTCTGGATGCGCTCTATTCATTCTTACATCACACACACATGATATGCTGATAACCATATGTGAAATAATTAAATACAACAGACCTAGTTTCAAAATTGGTAAACACAAACCTTATATATCTAATATATAATTGCCTAGAATACTACTTCCTGCAATTTCTGCCAACTTCCGTGGCTTTGTCCGGAACTAATGTCCGGAGCTAATGTCCGGAGCTAATGTCCGGAGCTAATGTCCGGAGATTAATTGCCTAGAATACTACTTCCTGCAATTTGTGCCAACTTCCGTGGCTTTGTCCGGAGCTAATGTCCCGAGCTAATGTCCGGAGCTAATGTGCGGAGATAATGTCCGGAGCTAATGTCCGGAGCTAATGTCCGGAGATAAGTGACGTCAACAGTGTCCAGTGTCTGATTGGTTGCCGCCTGCTGCGAGCGACCAATCAGAAACGTGCCGTACTGTGACACACTCCGCCCGCCATTTTGGTGTGATTTTTGAATTTTTACCTCACAGCAAGTTTCTACTGCGTGGAGGCGGGCCCAGTGACGTTGCTCTTCAAGCTCCTGCCGAATTTCGTCAAAAAAATGATAATACCATTTACCAAAACTATATATATTTAGTTGTGAAGTGGTTCAGTGACATTTTCACACCAATTTTGAACTTTTGTTTGGTGTTTTCTCCATATACTGCCTATTATTTTTGTTCTTTCTTACTATTATTTATTAATTGTATTATTCTTACATTTGAATAAATAAAGTATATATGGATTCTAGACTCCCGATTCTTTAGAATCGGGCTGCCATCTAGTATATATATATATATCTACTATATAAAGCTGAATGTGTGTATGTGTGTGTGTGTGTATGTCCGGGATTGGCATCTGCACTGTCGCAGCTACAGCCACAAAATTTTGCACAGTCACACGTCTGGACCCCGAGAGCGTCATAGGCTATATTGTGAGGCGAAATTTTAACCCCGCACGTTCCAATTCACCAAACAATTTTGCCCCTATCTACATAATGGGGAAAAAAGTGAAAGGAAAAGTGTTGGAGGCGTCGCAGCTACAGAAACAAAATTTTGCACAGTCACACGTCTGGACCCTGAGAGCGTCATAGGCTATGTTGTGAGGTGAAATTTTAACCCTGCGCTTTCCAATTCACAAAACAATTTTGCCCCTATCTACATAATTGGGAAAAAGTGAAATGAAAAGTGTTGGAGGCGTCGCAGCTACAGAAACAAAATTTTTGCACAGTCACACGTCTGGACCCTGAGAGCGTCATAGGCTATGTTGTGAGGTGAAATTTTAACCCCGCGCTTTCCAATTCACCAAACAATTTTGCCCCTATCTACATAATGGGGAAAAAAGTGAAAGGAAAAGTGTTGGAGGCGTCGCAGCTACAGAAACAAAATTTTGCACAGTCACACGTCTGGACCCTAAGAGCGTCATAGGCTATGTTGTGAGGTGAAATTTTAACCCCGCGCGTTCCAATTCACCAAACAATTTTGCCCCTATCTACATAATGGGGAAAAAGTGAAATGAAAAGTGTTGGAGGCGTCGCAGCTACAGCCACAAAATTTTGCACAGTCACACGTCTGGACCCTGAGAGCGTCATAGGCTATGTTGTGAGGTGAAATTTTAACCCCGCGCGTTCCAATTCACCAAACAATTTTGCCCCTATCTACATAATGGGGAAAAAAGTGAAAGGAAAAGTGTTGGAGGCGTCGCAGCTACAGAAACAAAATTTTTCACAGTCACACGTCTGGACCCCGAGAGCGTCATAGGCTTCGTTGTGAGGTGAAATTTTAACCCCGCGCTTTCCAATTCACCAAACAATTTTGCCCCTATCTACATAATGGGGAAAAAGTGAAATGAAAAGTGTTGGAGGCGTCGCAGCTACAGCCACAAAATTTTGCACAGTCACACGTCTGGACCCTGAGAGCGTCATAGGCTATGTTGTGAGGTGAAATTTTAACCCCGCGCTTTCCAATTCACCAAACTATTTTTCCCCTATCTACATAATGGGGAAAAGTGAAAGGAAAAGTGTTGGAGGCAAATTGACAGCTGCCAGATGTGAACAAGGGGGACTTAAAGAATGAGAGCGATGGCACCAAAGAGTATATACCGATCAGTTGCTAAGGTGGGGCCCCGACATGAGATACTCACCACACATGGGGATATGAACACACACACACAAAATGCGCCACAGACTACCACGTGCTTGAACACATATACCACCCTCAGCACACATTTCACCACACATACACCAACCTCGCCACATAAAAGTCGAAACACAAAAGTCGCTGCTCAAAACTCACCACGCGCAAAACTCGCCACATGCAAAAACTAGGCTCACGCAAAACTCGCCACAAGTGCAAAACTCACCTCATGGAAAACTCACCACACGCAAAACTTGCACACGCGGAAAAATTGCCACATGCACAAAATTTGCAACACATGCAAAAGTTGCCTCACACAAAACTTGCACATACTCAAAAGGCACCAGACATAATACTCACCATGCGCAAAACTCGCCATGCGCAAAACTTGCTGCACACAACTTGCTACACTAACCTGTCACATGCAACTCGACACACAAAAAGTTGCTACACGCATGTTGCCACACAAAACTCATCTCACAAAAGTCACTACATGCATGTCACCACACACAACTCAACACACACAACTTGACAGACGAAACTCGCCCTAAAACACACACAAGTCTGGTATTAGCCTTCAAAAATAAAAATCTGATTAATAAGCAGACAAACTACAAGAGCAAAAAATGTACCATATAGGAAATACGCCAGCTGTCAGTCACATGACCTGTCTATTATGTGTATGTGTGAGCTAATATATACTGCCAGGGGGATGGCTTCCTGTTGGCTGGGGAATTATCAGGCTGCCAATTTATCTTACAAATACTGAGGTAAAAATACTGAGCAAATAACGTGTTAACGAGGTCTAATACAGGAGATCACACAGGTATATACTATTGTGAGGCAGTGACCGGTGTCATATGCGAGGGTCGCTATGTGTCCCCCAGGATGTGCTTAGAAGCATATTAGATCCGCTGGAGTGCCCTGTGCTCACAGCAGATTGCCTGTGAGACACAGGGAAGAATAAAAGTAAGTGTGAACTGGGTCAAGTTATTTGTCCCAGAATTTATTCAGGAAAACCTGGTATGGGCTTTTATTTTGAAACAGACTGCAGGATGGTAGTGGGGCCGGTCCGTTTCCTCCAGCCCAGATCTTATAGTGGCCCATGGCCATAGAATCTGGAGGACAAAAAAAATAAACCCCAGCAAGAGAGTTTGGGTGTGTCAGTCTGATCTGGGAGTCAGACCTTGCAGGAGGCTTGTGCAAAGCTCCTTCCGTGTGGAGAAACACGGGCCAGGCAGAGCCTGAAAAGCCAGACACCCCAGCGTACACGGGGGGTGTAATACGCTCACGGCAGCGGACTATGGACTATTGTTATTTTTTTCCCGGCTGCATACTGAAGGACTTGTTTGCTTTTCTTTTCCGGTTTGTGAGTATGCTGTGTAATAAACAAGACATTGTTTGAACTTTATATGGGTCACTGCCTATTCACTGCACAGCAAGGACATCGCTACATCACATTTGGTTGGAGAATGCGGAGCAGTGTGAATTAAGGCATACCTGTTGTGAATTCTGTGGCTGAATTCACTCCTGTGGTCACAAGTGGTACTGCAGCTTCTGAGCTTCCTCCCTCAGGTGTTCTGGTGAGCTCGTTAACTGCTTCATTACTAGAGTTGAGCGACCTTGACCTTTTTAGAGTCGAGCCGGGTTTTGCGAAACCCGACTATGTCCAAAGTCGGGTCGAGTGAAATCGGCCGATTATGACGTAAAGTCGGGATCGACCGAAACACGAAACCCAATGCAAGTCAATGGGGCAGCATAGTCGGCAGTGAGTGGGGGCCAGGAAAACACCTAGAGTGGCCATTTTAATGTCAAAACCATCCATTCTTCTTAATGAAGCTTGTCAAGCGTAATTTACCTTATAATAATTGGAAGGCATTTGAAATTGGGGGTCATTTGGCTAAAGTTGTGGGGGGTAGGGCTGGTTCAAGTAATTAGTGGGCCCAGGAAATCTGGACCACGTCACGGCAGTGGAGCAGGGAGAGGTAAGTATTTCAACTTTGCAAGTGCTGTGAACCTGAGCAAGCAGGGGGGGCCCACTCGTTGGCATTGGCACTGGCACAGGGCCCCTCAAAGTACAGCGGTGTGTTTGCACGGCGGGGGCGCCTCCCACCGGCAGCAACACTTTTGCGTACTATGAGAGGCCCTGTGCCAGTGACGTCGCCAACTAGTATTCCTCCCCCCACCTGATGAAGGAACCTGCACTTTCATCTGCACCTTCCTCTTTGTCCCCGTGTAAGGTGGTATGGTATGCGGGAAGAGCAACCTGACTTTCAGCAGGGTCACAATGTTGTTGTGTAGCGTGCACGGGGAATGTTGCGTTATGGGTCAATGTACCAGCAGACTCATCTATCACTGGCTGGGCAATGGGCACGATGAAGTGGAAACACAGATATAGGCCCAAAGAAGAAAGTGGGCTAAATGCAGTTCAAAATTGGTAACACAGGAATAACCAGGGGGCATTGCAGTGGAGGACAACTGGAATGAGAGGCTGACACAGAGAGTAGGGCCAAATCAGTAAGTAGTCGAAATGCAGTTCAAAATTGGCAACCGTAGTAAACAGGCGGCACAGCTTTGTTCAGTGGAGGAGAACAGCAAGGAGTGGCAGACACCGATAGTAGGCCCCAAACCAACTAGTACGCCAAATGCAGTTGTTCTATTTAACCACAATTTAATGAGAGCCTGAAGATAGAAGCTCAGGAAAGGCAACCTGGGGAACACCTTGGAGTGTAACACACCATCTCTCTCCACCCCATACCCATTTTGTATGGCCTAATGCAGTGTACTTTTCTACAACTACTAAACGAGAGTCGGAAGACCGAAGCAATGGCAAGGAAACCTGGGGAACACCTTAGAGTGTAACACACCCTCTCTCTACACCCCATACCCAATTTGAAGGTCTAATGCAGTGTAGTTTCCAAGAACTACTAAACGAGAGCCGGAAGATCGAAGCTCAGGAAAGGCAACCTGGGGAACACCTTGGAGTGTAACACACCCTCTCGCTACACCCCATACCCAATTTGAAGGCCTAATGCAGCGTAGTTTCCAACAACTACTAAACGAGAGCCGGAAGATCGAAGCTCAGGAAAGGCAACCTGGGGAACACCTTGGAGTGGAACACACCATCTCTCTACACCCCATACCCAATTTGAAGGCCTAATGCAGAGTAGTTTCCAAGAACTACTAAACGAGAGCCGGAAGATCGAAGCTCAGGAAAGGCAACCTGGGGAACACCTTGGAGTGTAACACAACGTCTCTCTACACGACGGAAGGGCTGATTCTTAGGAAGGAAGGCTGTTGGAAATAAGCATTGCGCGTCCGAGGGTGATTATATTCTTATTAGGTATATACTCACCCTCGGACGCGCCCTGCTTCTTTATTTGGAATGAATGTTTATTTGCAATGTGGTGTTGACTTTCTCTATTATTTTGGTAATTAATGATTTTATTATTTTCATTATTTTGCATCTTCTCGGCAATAATATAAAGAAGACGCGACAGGACAACACTCGGTGGATGCCATATGTGTGTTTTCAATTTAAAAAAAACTTTCAGTTAACTACTTGCAGGAGAAAGTAATTGTAGCTGGTGGCCATTTTTAGTACTGTACCAGATTTTAGTTGTGTGTTTGTTTTTAATGTTAAAATGTCTGCATTTGATATCTCACCAGTATTTTCTTTTTTATAAGCAAAATACTTATTTTTATATTTTCTGATGTTGGTTCCAGGGGTACACGGCCAGCAGTGCCCTGGTCAGTGTAGTAGTAGTTGAAAGAATGGACCGCAGACAGGCATCGAAGGCCTAAAATAATAACACATGGCTGTAGGCAATTTTAAATTGGTTCCAGGGGTACACGGACAGCAGTGGTGTGGTCAGTGGAGGCCTAGTGGAAGGAGTGACCGCAGACAGGCATCGAAGGCCTAAAATAATAACACATGGCTGTAGGCAATTTTAAATTGGTTCCAGGGGTACACGGGCAGCAGTGACCTGGTCAGTGTAGTAGTAGTTGAAAGAATGGACCGCAGACAGGCATCGAATGCCTAAAATAATAACACATGGCTGTAGGCAATTTTAAATTGGTTCCAGGGGTACACGGGCAGCAGTGACCTGGTCAGTGTAGTAGTAGTTGAAAGAATGGACCGCAGACAGGCATCGAAGGCCTAAAATAAAAAAATTGGGCTGGCTGTAGGCAATTTTAAATTGGTTCCAGGGGTACACGGACAGCAGTGGTGTGGTCAGTGGAGGCCTAGTGGAAGGAGTGACCGCAGACAGGCATCGAAGGCCTAAAATAATAACACATGGCTGTAGGCAATTTTAAATTGGTTCCAGGGGTACACGGGCAGCAGTGACCTGGTCAGTGTAGTAGTAGTTGAAAGAATGGACCGCAGACAGGCATCGAAGGCCTAAAATAAAAAAATTGGGCTGGCTGTAGGCAATTTTAAATTGGTTCCAGGGGTACACGGGCAGCAGTGGTGTGGTCAGTGGAGGCCTAGTGGAAGGAGTGACCGCAGACAGGCATCGAAGGCCTAAAATAATAACACATGGCTGTAGGCAATTTTAAATTGGTTCCAGGGGTACACGGGCAGCAGTGACCTGGTCAGTGTAGTAGTAGTTGAAAAAATGGACCGCAGACAGGCATCGAATGCCTAAAATAATAACACATGGCTGTAGGCAATTTTAAATTGGTTCCAGGGGTACACGGGCAGCAGTGACCTGGTCAGTGTAGTAGTAGTTGAAAGAATGGACCGCAGACAGGCATCGAAGGCCTAAAATAAAAAAATTGGGCTGGCTGTAGGCAATTTTAAATTGGTTCCAGGGGTACACGGACAGCAGTGGTGTGGTCAGTGGAGGCCTAGTGGAAGGAGTGACCGCAGACAGGCATCGAAGGCCTAAAATAATAACACATGGCTGTAGGCAATTTTAAATTGGTTCCAGGGGTACACGGGCAGCAGTGACCTGGTCAGTGTAGTAGTAGTTGAAAGAATGGACCGCAGACAGGCATCGAAGGCCTAAAATAATAACACATGGCTGTAGGCAATTTTAAATTGGTTCCAGGGGTACACGGACAGCAGTGGTGTGGTCAGTGGAGGCCTAGTGGAAGGAGTGACCGCAGACAGGCATCGAAGGCCTAAAATAATAACACATGGCTGTAGGCAATTTTAAATTGGTTCCAGGGGTACACGGACAGCAGTGGTGTGGTCAGTGGAGGCCTAGTGGAAGGAGTGACCGCAGACAGGCATCGAAGGCCTAAAATAATAACACATGGCTGTAGGCAATTTTAAATTGGTTCCAGGGGTACACGGACAGCAGTGGTGTGGTCAGTGGAGGCCTAGTGGAAGGAGTGACCGCAGACAGGCATCGAAGGCCTAAAATAATAACACATGGCTGTAGGCAATTTTAAATTGGTTCCAGGGGTACACGGGCAGCAGTGACCTGGTCAGTGTAGTAGTAGTTGAAAAAATGGACCGCAGACAGGCATCGAATGCCTAAAATAATAACACATGGCTGTAGGCAATTTTAAATTGGTTCCAGGGGTACACGGGCAGCAGTGACCTGGTCAGTGTAGTAGTAGTTGAAAGAATGGACCGCAGACAGGCATCGAAGGCCTAAAATAAAAAAATTGGGCTGGCTGTAGGCAATTTTAAATTGGTTCCAGGGGTACACGGACAGCAGTGGTGTGGTCAGTGGAGGCCTAGTGGAAGGAGTGACCGCAGACAGGCATCGAAGGCCTAAAATAATAACACATGGCTGTAGGCAATTTTAAATTGGTTCCAGGGGTACACGGACAGCAGTGGTGTGGTCAGTGGAGGCCTAGTGGAAGGAGTGACCGCAGACAGGCATCGAAGGCCTAAAATAATAACACATGGCTGTAGGCAATTTTAAATTGGTTCCCGGGGTACACGGGCAGCAGTGACCTGGTCAGTGTAGTAGTAGTTGAAAAAATGGACCGCAGACAGGCATCGAATGCCTAAAATAATAACACATGGCTGTAGGCAATTTTAAATTGGTTCCAGGGGTACACGGGCAGCAGTGACCTGGTCAGTGTAGTAGTAGTTGAAAGAATGGACCGCAGACAGGCATCGAAGGCCTAAAATAAAAAAATTGGGCTGGCTGTAGGCAATTTTAAATTGGTTCCAGGGGTACACGGACAGCAGTGGTGTGGTCAGTGGAGGCCTAGTGGAAGGAGTGACCGCAGACAGGCATCGAAGGCCTAAAATAATAACACATGGCTGTAGGCAATTTTAAATTGGTTCCAGGGGTACACGGGCAGCAGTGACCTGGTCAGTGTAGTAGTAGTTGAAAAAATGGACCGCAGACAGGCATCGAATGCCTAAAATAATAACACATGGCTGTAGGCAATTTTAAATTGGTTCCAGGGGTACACGGACAGCAGTGACCTGGTCAGTGTAGTAGTAGTTGAAAGAATGGACTGCAGACAGGCATCGAAGGCCTAAAATAAAAAAATTGGGCTGGCTGTAGGCAATTTTAAATTGGTTCCAGGGGTACACGGACAGCAGTGGTGTGGTCAGTGGAGGCCTAGTGGAAGGAGTGACCGCAGACAGGCATCGAAGGCCTAAAATAATAACACATGGCTGTAGGCAATTTTAAATTGGTTCCAGGGGTACACGGGCAGCAGTGACCTGGTCAGTGTAGTAGTAGTTGAAAAAATGGACCGCAGACAGGCATCGAATGCCTAAAATAATAACACATGGCTGTAGGCAATTTTAAATTGGTTCCAGGGGTACACGGACAGCAGTGGTGTGGTCAGTGGAGGCCTAGTGGAAGGAGTGACCGCAGACAGGCATCGAAGGCCTAAAATAATAACACATGGCTGTAGGCAATTTTAAATTGGTTCCAGGGGTACACAGGCAGCAGTGACCTGGTCAGTGTAGTAGTAGTTGAAAGAATGGACCGCAGACAGGCATCGAAGGCCTAAAATAAAAAAATTGGGCTGGCTGTAGGCAATTTTAAATTGGTTCCAGGGGTACACGGACAGCAGTGGTGTGGTCAGTGGAGGCCTAGTGGAAGGAGTGACCGCAGACAGGCATCGAAGGCCTAAAATAATAACACATGGCTGTAGGCAATTTTAAATTGGTTCCAGGGGTACACGGACAGCAGTGACCTGGTCAGTGTAGTAGTAGTTGAAAGAATGGACCACAGACAGGCATCGAAGGCCTAAAATAAAAAAATTGGGCTGGCTGTAGGCAATTTTAAATTGGTTCCAGGGGTACACGGGCAGCAGTGACCTGGTCAGTGTAGTAGTAGTTGAAAGAATGGACCGCAGACAGGCTTAGAAGGCCTAACATAACAAACTTGGGCTGGCTGTAGGCACTTTTAAATTGGTTCCAGGGGTACACGGGCAGCAGTGGTCTGGTCAGTGGAAGTCTAGTGGAAGGAGTGACCGCAGACAGGCTTCCAAGGCCTAACATAACAAACTTGGGCTGGCTGTAGGCACTTTTAAATTGGTTCCAGGGGTACACGGGCAGCAGTGGTCTGGTCAGTGGAAGTCTAGTGGAAGGAGTGACCGCAGACAGGCTTCCAAGGCCTAACATAACAAACTTGGGCTGGCTGTAGGCACTTTTAAATTGGTTCCAGGGGTACACGGGCAGCAGTGGTCTGGTCAGTGGAAGTCTAGTGGAAGGAGTGACCGCAGACAGGCTTCGAAGGCCTAACATAACAAAATTGGGCTGGCTGTAGGCACTTTAAATTGGTTCCAGGGGTACATGGGCAGCAGTGTATGGTCAGTGGAAGTCTAGTGGAAGGAGTGACGGCAGACAGTCTTCGAAGGCCTAACATAACAAAATTGGGCTGACTGTAGGCACTTTTAAATTGGTTCCAGGGTAACACGGCCAGCAGTGGCCTGGTCAGTGTAGTAGTTGTAGAAAGAAGGGACCGCAGACAGGCTTCGAAGGCCTAACATAACAAAAATGTCAAAACAATGGTATTGTCAGTGCCAGGCATTGAAGGATGTCAGCGGCTAGACTACACATTGGTGAAGCTGTGAGAGATAATTTTGCTAGTGGTAGAGCACTGTTTGAGCTGGGGGGGGGAACTGTCTTGTGGCCGGCGGTACAGGCACAGGGCCCCTCATATTACAACGGTGTGTCTGACGTTGGGTGCGCACCACCACCGCCAGAGACACTTTATTGTACTATGAGGGACCCAGTGGCAGTGCCGTCGACCAAAAGCGGCCACACCCACCTCTTCAGACAAACAGCACTCTCAAGGGTCCAAGCGCAAAGTGGCGATAGCACGGCCCCGTGTGGGGAGTTTGGCCATTTCGTGAGGTGGAAACATGTCGTATGCTGGACAATCAGGTGAAGAAAATTACGAGATTGGAAAAGTCATTCAGAATAGTCCACAGGCAAGACCTTTTCATAGGAAAGCTAGGTGTCAGCCGGGCAGGGTGGGGCAAAAGATTTTGAAATCCAGTTGTGGTTCATTTTAATGAAGGTTAGATCATCTACATTTTGGGTAGCCAGACGAGTCCTTTTTTCTGTTAGTATTGAACCTGCAGCACTGAATACTCTTTCTGATAGGACACTAGCTGCCGGGCAAGCAAGCTCCTGCAATGCATATTCTGCCAATTCTGGCCAGGTGTCTAATTTGGATGCCCAGTAATCAAATGGGAATGACGGTTGAGGGAGAACGTCGATAAGGGATGAAAAATAGTTTGTAACCATACTGGACAAATGTTGTCTCCTGTCACTTTGAATTGATGCTGCAGTACCTGTCCTGTCTGCGGTCATAGAAAAATCACTCCACAACCTGGTCAGAAAACCCCTCTGTCCAACGCCACTTCTGATTTCTGCCCCTCTAACACCTCTGGTCTGCTGGCCCCTGGAGCTCGTGTGAGAACGATCACGGGCGCTGTGTGCAGGGAATGCCAGAAGCAAACGGTCAACAAGAGTTGATTGTTTTGTTGCTAATATTAGTTCCAAGTTCTCATGTGGCATAATATTTTGCAATTTGCCTTTATAGCGAGGATCAAGGAGGCAGGCCAACCAGTAATCGTCATCGTTCATCATTTTTGTAATGCGTGTGTCCCTTTTGAGGATACGCAAGGCATAATCCGCCATGTGGGCCAAAGTTCCCGTTGTCAAATCTGCGGTTGTGCTTGGTTGAGGGGCAGTTGCAGGCAAATCTACGTCACTTGTGTCCCTCAAAAAACCAGAACCCGGCCTTGCCACGCCACCAATTTCCCGTGCCCCCGGGAAAGCTTCCTCATTAAAAATATACTCATCCCCATCATCCTCCTCATCCTCCACCTCCTCTTCGCCCGGTACCTCGTCATGTACACTGCCCTGACCAGACAATCGCTGACTGTCATCAAGGCTTTCCTCTTCCTCTGGTGCAGACGCCTGATCCTTTATGTGCGTCAAACTTTGCATCAGCAGACGCATTAGGGGGATGCTCATGCTTATTATGGCGTTGTCTGCACTAACCAGCCGTGTGCATTCCTCAAAACACTGAAGGACTTGACACATGTCTTGAATCTTCGACCACTGCACACCTGACAACTCCATGTCTGCCATCCTACTGCCTGCCCGTGTATGTGTATCCTCCCACAAAAACATAACAGCCCGCCTCTGTTCGCACAGTCTCTGAAGCATGTGCAGTGTTGAGTTCCACCTTGTTGCAACGTCTATGATTAGGCGATGCTGGGGAAGGTTCAAAGAACGCTGATAGGTCTGCATACGGCTGGAGTGTACAGGCGAACGGCGGATATGTGCGCAAAGTCCACGCACTTTGAGGAGCAGGTCGGATAACCCCGGATAACTTTTCAGGAAGCACTGCACCACCAGGTTTAAGGTGTGAGCCAGGCAAGGAATGTGTTTCAGTTGGGAAAGGGAGATGGCAGCCATGAAATTCCTTCCGTTATCACTCACTACCTTGCCTGCCTCAAGATCTACAGTGCCCAGCCACGACTGCGTTTCTTGCTGCAAGAACTCGGACAGAACTTCCGCGGTGTGTCTATTGTCGCCCAAACACTTCATAGCCAATACAGCCTGCTGACGTATGCCAGTAGCTGCCCCATAATGGGAGACCTGGTGTGCAACAGTGGCAGGTGCGGATGGAGTGTTTGTGCGACTGCGGTCTGTGGACGAGCTCTTGCTTCTGCAGGAGGACGAGGAGGAGGAGGAGGAGGGGGTGCGAACGGCTACAGACAACTGTTTACTAGACCGTGGGCTAGGCAGAACTGTCCCAAACTTGCTGTCCCCTGTGGACCCTGAATCCACCACATTTACCCAGTGTGCCGTGATGGACACGTAACGTCCCTGGCCATGCCTACTGGTCCATGCATCTGTTGTCAGGTGCACCTTTGTGCTCACAGATTGCCTGAGTGCATGGACGATGCGCTCTTTAACATGCTGGTGGAGGGCTGGGATGGCTTTTCTGGAAAAAAAGTGTCGACTGGGTAGCTCGTAGCGTGGTACAGCGTAGTCCATCAGGTCTTTGAAAGCTTCGCTTTCAACTAACCGGTAGGGCATCATCTCTAACGAGATTAGTCTAGCTATGTGGGCGTTCAAACCCTGTGTACGCGGATGCGAGGCTAAGTATTTCCTTTTTCTAACCATAGTCTCATGTAGGGTGAGCTGGACTGGAGAGCTGGAGATCGTGGAACTAGCGGGGGTGCCGGTGGACATGGCAGACTGAGAGACGGTGGGAGATGGTATTGTTGCCGCCGGTGCCCTAGATGCAGTGTTTCCTACTACGAAACTGGTGATTCCCTGACCCTGACTGCTTTGGCCTGGCAAAGATACCTGCACAGATACAGCAGGTGGTGCGCTAAATGGTGGTCCTACACTGCCGGAAGGGATGTTGCGTTGATGACTAGCTTCATTGGCCGAGGGTGCAACAACCTTAAGGGACGTTTGGTAGTTAGTCCAAGCTTTCAAATGCATGGTGGTTAAATGTCTATGCATGCAACTAGTATTGAGACTTTTCAGATTCTGACCTCTGCTTAAGGAAGTAGAACATTTTTGACAGATGACTTTGCGCTGATCAATTGGATGTTGTTTAAAAAAATGCCAGACTGCACTCTTTCTAGCATCGGATACCTTTTCAGGCATTGCAGACTGAGCTTTAACCGGATGGCCACGCTGTCCTCCACCAGGTTTTGGCTTTGCCACGCGTTTTGGGCAAGATACGGGCCCGGCAGATGGAACCTGTGGCGATGTTGATGCCTGCTGCGGCCCCTCCTCCTCCTCTGCTTCAGAACTGCTGCCGCCTGCACCCTGTTCCCCCAATGGCTGCCAATCGGGGTCAAGAACTGGGTCATCTAATAACTCTTCTTGTACCTCCTGCGCAACTTCGTCTGTGTCACCGTGTCGTTCGGTGGTATAGCGTTCGTGATGGGGCAACATAGTCTCATCAGGGTCTGATTCTTGATCAGCACCCTGCGAGGGCAATGTTGTGGTCTGAGTCAAAGGACCAGCATAGTAGTCTGGCTGTGGCTGTGCGTCAGTGCACTCCATGTCAGATTCAATTTGTAATGGGCATGGACTGTTAACTGCTTCACTTTCTAAGCCAGGGACGGTATGTGTAAAGAGCTCCATGGAGTAACCCGTTGTGTCGCCTGCTGCATTCTTCTCTGTTGTTGTTTTTGCTGAAGAGGACAAGGAAGTGACTTGTCCCTGACCGTGAACATCCACTAACGACGCGCTGCTTTTACTTTTACCAGTTTCACGAGATGAGGCAAAAGAGCTAGAGGCTGAGTCAGCAAGATAAGCCAAAACTTGCTCTTGCTGCTCCGGCTTTAAAAGCGGTTTTCCTAATCCCAGAAAAGGGAGCGTTCGAGGCCTTGTGTAGCCGGACGACGAACCTGGCTCCACAGCTCCAGACTTAGGTGCAATATTTTTTCCCCCACGACCACCTGATGCTCCACCACTACCACTACCCTCATTACCAGCTGACAATGAACGCCCCCGGCCACGACCTCTTCCACTAGACTTCCTCATTGTTTTAAAAACGTAACCAAACTAACGTTATTTGTTGCAGTCACACAACTTACACGGTGAGCTATAACTTCAGTATGATTTAGCTACCCCTTTACAGGTTGGTGAGACCACAGCGAAAATCAGGCCCAATGTTACACACTCTTTTTTTGGTGGCTGCAAATTAGAGAGATGCCCCACACGCAGGACTGTCACTGAAGCACAAATGTTAATATTAATGTCACACTATTATTTTTTTTTTATTTTTATTTTTTTCAGGAACACTTTAGAAACCCCCCCCAAAAAAAAAAATAGATTTTTGCAGGGAGAATTTAGAAAACAAATGTAACAAACTATATGCTTTCTATGGGCCACTGAGTGAGAGATGACGCACACAGGAATCAGGAGTGGCACACAAGCCCAGAGGCCAATATTTTTCTACCAATGATTGATGGAGTTATTTTCTCTGGTAGATTTTGGAACCCAAATCAAGGAAAAAAAATGTAGGCTTTCTATGGACCACAATTGGAGAGAGAGAGAGAGAGAGATGGCACACCCAGGAGTCAAGACTGGCACACAAGCAGAAAGGCCAATATTAATCTCCCACTGTTTTTTTTTTTTTTTTTTTTTTTTTTTTCAGGGAGACTTTAGAAAAAAAAATAATAAAAAAAATATGATTTTATCAGGAAGAATTTAGAAACCAAATAAAATAAAATGATTTTTTCAGGGAGAATTTATAAAACAAATAAAAACAAAAATAGGCGTTCTATGGCCCACTGACTGAGAGATGACGCACACAGGAGTCAGGAGTGGCACACAAACCCAGAGGCCAATATTTTTCTACCAATGATTGATGTAGTTATTTTCTCTGGTAGATTTTAGAACCCAAATCAAGGAAAAAAAATATAGGCTTTCTATGGACCACAATTGGAGAGAGAGAGAGAGAGAGAGAGAGAGAGAGAGAGATGGCACACCCAGGAGTCAAGACTGGCACACAAGCAGAAAGGCCAATATTAATCTCCCACTGTTTTTTTTGGTTGTTTTTTTTTTTTTTTTTTCAGGGAGACTTTAGAAAAAAAAATAATAAAAAAAATATGATTTTATCAGGAAGAATTTAGAAACCAAATAAAATAAAATGATTTTTTCAGGGAGAATTTATAAAACAAATAAAACCAAAAATAGGCGTTCTATGGCCCACTGACTGAGAGATGACGCACCCAGGAGTCAAGACTGGCACACAAGCAGAAAGGCCAATATTAATCTCCCACTGTTTTTTTTTTTTTTTTTCAGGGAGACTTTAGAAAAAAAAATAATAAAAAAAATATGATTTTATCAGGAAGAATTTAGAAACCAAATAAAATAAAATGATTTTTTCAGGGAGAATTTAGAAAACAAATAAAACCAAAAATAGGCGTTCTATGGCCCACTGACTGAGAGATGACGCACACAGGAGTCAGGAGTGGCACACAAACCCAGAGGCCAATATTTTTCTACCAATGATTGATGTAGTTATTTTCTCTGGTAGATTTTAGAACCCAAATCAAGGAAAAAAAATATAGGCTTTCTATGGACCACAATTGGAGAGAGAGAGAGAGAGAGAGAGAGAGAGAGAGATGGCACACCCAGGAGTCAAGACTGGCACACAAGCAGAAAGGCCAATATTAATCTCCCACTGTTTTTTTGGTTGTTTTTTTTTTTTTTTTTTCAGGGAGACTTTAGAAATAAAAATAATAAAAAAAATATGATTTTATCAGGAAGAATTTAGAAACCAAATAAAATAAAATGATTTTTTCAGGGAGAATTTAGAAAACAAATAAAACCAAAAATAGGCGTTCTATGGCCCACTGACTGAGAGAGAGAGAGAGATGGAACGCTTAGTACTGGCACACAAGCCCAAAGGGCAATATTAATCTCCCTTTTTTTTTCCAGGGAGAATTTCTAAAACCCAAAAAAAAAATAAAATAGGCTTTCTATGGCCCACTATTTGTGAGAGAGATGGGACGCTCAGGACTGGCACAGATGGCACGCTCAGGACTGGCACAGAAGCCCAGAGGCCAATATTAATCTCCCTTTTTTTCTGGGAGAATTTATAAAACCAAAAAAATATTTAAATAGGCTTTCTATGGCCCACTATTTGTGAGAGAGATGGCACGCTCAGGACTGGCACAGATGGCACGCTCACAACTGGCACACAAGCCCAGAGGCCAATATTAATCTCCCTTTTTTCAGGGAAAATTTATAAAACAAAAAAAAAAATTAAATAGGCTTTCTATGGCCCACTATTTGTGAGAGAGATGGCACGCTCAGGGCTGGCACAGATGGCACGCTCAGGACTGGCACACAAGCCCAGAGGCCAATATTAATCTCCCTTTTTTTCAGGGAGAATTTATAAAACCCCCAAAAAAAATAAAATAGGCTTTCTATGGCCCACTATTTGTGAGAGAGATGGGACGCTCAGGACTGGCACAGATGGCACGCTCAGGACTGGCACAGAAGCCCAGAGGCCAATATTAATCTCCCTTTTTTTCTGGGAGAATTTATAAAACCAAAAAAATATTTAAATAGGCTTTCTATGGCCCACTATTTGTGAGAGAGATGGCACGCTCAGGACTGGCACAGATGGCACGCTCACAACTGGCACACAAGCCCAGAGGCCAATATTAATCTCCCTTTTTTCAGGGAAAATTTATAAAACAAAAAAAAAAATTAAATAGGCTTTCTATGGCCCACTATTTGTGAGAGAGATGGCACGCTCAGGGCTGGCACAGATGGCACGCTCAGGACTGGCACACAAGCCCAGAGGCCAATATTAATCTCCCTTTTTTTCAGGGAGAATTTATAAAACCCCCAAAAAAAATAAAATAGGCTTTCTATGGCCCACTATTTGTGAGAGAGATGGGACGCTCAGGACTGGCACAGATGGCACGCTCAGGACTGGCACAGAAGCCCAGAGGCCAATATTAATCTCCCTTTTTTTCTGGGAGAATTTATAAAACCAAAAAAATATTTAAATAGGCTTTCTATGGCCCACTATTTGTGAGAGAGATGGCACGCTCAGGACTGGCACAGATGGCACGCTCACAACTGGCACACAAGCCCAGAGGCCAATATTAATCTCCCTTTTTTCAGGGAGAATTTCTAAAACCCAAAAAAAAAATAAAATAGGCTTTCTATGGCCCACTATTTGTGAGAGAGATGGGACGCTCAGGACTGGCACAGATGGCACGCTCAGGACTGGCACAGAAGCCCAGAGGCCAATATTAATCTCCCTTTTTTTCTGGGAGAATTTATAAAACCAAAAAAATATTTAAATAGGCTTTCTATGGCCCACTATTTGTGAGAGAGATGGCACGCTCAGGACTGGCACAGATGGCACGCTCACAACTGGCACACAAGCCCAGAGGCCAATATTAATCTCCCTTTTTTCAGGGAGAATTTCTAAAACCCAAAAAAAAAATAAAATAGGCTTTCTATGGCCCACTATTTGTGAGAGAGATGGGACGCTCAGGACTGGCACAGATGGCACGCTCAGGACTGGCACAGAAGCCCAGAGGCCAATATTAATCTCCCTTTTTTTCTGGGAGAATTTATAAAACCAAAAAAATATTTAAATAGGCTTTCTATGGCCCACTATTTGTGAGAGAGATGGCACGCTCAGGACTGGCACAGATGGCACGCTCACAACTGGCACACAAGCCCAGAGGCCAATATTAATCTCCCTTTTTTCAGGGAAAATTGATAAAACAAAAAAAAAAATTAAATAGGCTTTCTATGGCCCACTATTTGTGAGAGAGATGGCACGCTCAGGGCTGGCACAGATGGCACGCTCAGGACTGGCACACAAGCCCAGAGGCCAATATTAATCTCCCTTTTTTTCTGGGAGAATTTATAAAACCAAAAAAATATTTAAATAGGCTTTCTATGGCCCACTATTTGTGAGAGAGATGGCACGCTCAGGACTGGCACAGATGGCACGCTCACAACTGGCACACAAGCCCAGAGGCCAATATTAATCTCCCTTTTTTCAGGGAAAATTTATAAAACAAAAAAAAAAATTAAATAGGCTTTCTATGGCCCACTATTTGTGAGAGAGATGGCACGCTCAGGGCTGGCACAGATGGCACGCTCAGGACTGGCACACAAGCCCAGAGGCCAATATTAATCTCCCTTTTTTTCAGGGAGAATTTATAAAACCAAAAAAAAAAATAAATAGGCTTTCTATGGCCCACTATTTGTGAGAGAGATGGCACGCCTAGGGCTGGCACAGATGGCACGCTCAGGACTGGCACACAAGCCCAGAGGCCAATATTAATCTCCCTTTTTTTCAGGGAGAATTTATAAAACCCCAAAAAAAATAAAATAGGCTTTCTATGGCCCACTATTTGTGAGAGAGATGGCACACTCAGGACTGGCACACAAGCCCAAAGGCCAATATTAATCTCCCACTGTATTTTTATCAGGGAGAATTTATACACCCCACAAAAAAAAATACAGAAAAATGAAAAGGCTTTCTATGGCCCACTATGTGAGAGAGATGGCACACACAGGGATGGCACTCTAGCAGAAATGCCAAATTGCCAATCTTAATCTCCCACCAAAAAAAAAAAAAAAAAAAAAACAGGGAATGTCCTACAATTACTATCTCCCTGCCTGCAGTAATCTCAGCCAGGTATGGCAGGCAGCTACTATCTCCCTGCCTGCAGTAATCTCAGCCAGGTATGGCAGGCAGCAATAAGGAGTGGACTGATGCACAAATGAAATAAAAAGTGTGGACAAACAAAAAAGATAGCTGTGCAGAAAGGAAGGAACAAGAGGATTTGTGCTTTGAAAAAAGCAGTTGGTTTGCACAGCGGCGTACACACAGCAATGCAGCTATCAGGGAGCCTTCTAGGGCAGCCCAATGAGCTACAGCGCTGAGGGGAAAAAAAAAAAAAAAAAAACTTCCACTGTCCCTGCACACCGAGGGTGGTGTTGGACAGTGCAAATCGCTGCAGCACAAGCGGTTTTGTGGTTAATGGACCCTGCCTAACGCTATCCCTGCTTCTGACAAAGCGGCAGCAACCTCTCCCTAAGCTCAGATCAGCAGCAGTAAGATGGCGGTCGGCGGGAACGCCTCTTTATAGCCCCTGTGACGTCGCAGACAGCAAGCCAATCACTGCAATGCCCTTCTCTAAGATGGTGGGGACCAGGACCTATGTCATCACGCTGCCCACACTCTGCGTTTACCTTCATTGGCTGAGAAATGGCGCTTTTCGCGTCATTGAAACGCGACTTTGGCGCGAAAGTCGCGTACCGCATGGCCGACCCCGCACAGGGGTCGGATCGGGCTTCATGAAACCCCGACTTAGCCAAAAGTCGGCGACTTTTGAAAATGTTCGACCCGTTTCGCTCAACCCTATTCATTACTTAACTCCGCCTGATGCTGCTATCCTTGCTCCTTGTCAATGTTTCAGTGTTGGATCTGAGCTTCTCCTGATCGTTCCTGTGACCTGCTGCTCTGTATAGCTAAGTGCTTTTTGCTTTTTTGTTGCTTTTTTTCTGTCCAGCTTGTGTTTTGTTTTGCTGGAAGCTCTGAGACGCAAAGGGTGTACCGCCGTGCCGTTAGTTCGGCACGGTGGTTTTTTTTTGCCCCCTTTGCGTGGTTTTGCTTTAGGGTTTTTTGTAGACTGCAAAGTTCGCTTTACTGTCCTCGCTCTGTCCTAGAATATCGGGCCCCACTTTGCTGAATCTATTTCATCCCTACGTTTTGTCTTTTCATCTTACTCACAGTCATTATATGTGGGGGGCTGCCTTTTCCTTTGGGGAATTTCTCTGGGGCAAGTCAGGCCTATTTTTCTATCTTCAGGCTAGCTAGTTTCTTAGGCTGTGCCGAGTTGCCTAGGTAGTTGTTAGGCGCAATCCACAGCCGCTTTTAGTTGTGTTTAGGATAGGATCAGGTGTGCAGTCTACAGAGTTTCCACGTCTCAGAGCTCGTTCTTGTATTTTTGGGTATTTGTCAGATCACTGTGTGCGCTCTGATCGCTAAGCACACTGTGTTTCTGGATTGCCTTCATAACACCTGTCATTAGCAAACATAACACATACCCCAACGCCATTTGCATGTCTGTTATTAAGCCTGCTACATTGCAACTCAGGCCTAAAGACAAAATGGAGGAGATCCTGAGGCAGCTAGTCCTCACACAGCAACAACAGCAACAAACTAATAATCTGTTGCTGCAGCAAATTACAGCCCTGCGAGAGGCACCTCCAGCACCGACCCCGGAACGTCGCGATGCCCGTGACAAGGTCCGCTCTGCTTTGAGGAAATTGAGTCCGGAAGATGACGTGGAAGCTTTCCTCACTGTCTATGAGCGCACGGCAGAACTGGAGAATTTGCCAGCAGCACAGTGGGCTGAAGTTGTGGCTCCGTTCTTGAGGGGTGATGCGCTAAAGGCCTACTTTGACCTCAGTCGGGAGGATGCCCAGGACTATTCCAAGTTAAAAGGTGAGATTCTTGCCCGACTGGGGGTTAATACTTATGTGAGAGCTCAACGGGTGTTTTCTTGGACTTTTGTGGAAGCCCAGCCTGCCCGGTCTCAGATTTTTGACTTATTGCAGCTTGTGAAACGGTGGCTCCAACCTGAGACTTTATCCACAAGTCAGATAGTGGAGAGGGTGGTGGTCGACCGACTGGTGAGGGCTCTGCCAGCGGCCATTCAGCGTTGGGTGGGTCAAGGGGACCCGGGTACCCTAGACCAGGTTGTAGGCCTGATAGAGCGATATAAGGCCACCCAGGACTTTATACGGGACACTGCTCCGCTTCGGCTGTCACGTAAGGCTTCGCCAGCTCAGGAGTCTGAGAAAAGTCCACGGCCCTCCACTGGGACAAGACCGGACCGAGTCCGTGCTGAGGGGTTGTCTCGGAAAGAGAGTGACCACAGACCTGTGTCCCCTAAACTGGCTCCAAGGTTACCTCGTGCCACAGTCGTTACGTGTTGGCGGTGCCAAGAACCTGGACATGTGGCTGCTAATTGTCCCCTAACAACAGAACCCATGGACTGCGGGTATACCCGCCGCGTGTCTATGTATGCCCAGCCAGTCTGCATTGCCACTACAGACCCTGCCGGTACCGAACCTCAGCTGTGCAGAGTGCTCGTTAATGGGTACCAGACGGATGCTCTCTTGGACTCGGGGAGCTTGGTGACCCTGGTACACGGGTCCTTGGTTGCTGGGGACAGTCCTATTGGACGGAAAGTGGGGGTAGTGTGCATACATGGGGACCTCCGAGAGTACCCGACTGCGGAGGTCACGTTCTCCACCCCATGTGGAGAGATAAAACATGTGGTGGGAGTGGTAAAAACTCTTCCGTATGGGACTGTGATGGGTAGAGACTTACCGTTGTTCTGGTCCCTCTGGGAGACCAGAGTTAACCCTCTCAGGGTAAAAAGCATTCCGGGTGCAGAACCCGAAGATCCCGAGTCAGGGATACCTGCCGTAGGGGTCGCCACGATAGGGACAGTGTGTAATCCCGATAGGTTTCCCCTAGAGGTATTGGCAGGGGAAGTGGAAGAGAATCCACCAATTCATGAGCTGGAGGTGTCACCTGGTAAGTTTGGGACTGCCCAGCTCCAGGATCCCACTCTGACCCGGGCAAGGGAAAGAGTAATCGAGGTAAATGGGGTGGCACAACAACCTGGTGCAGAAAAGGAGTTTCCCCGGATGGCGGTCATCCAGGAGTTGCTGTACCGGGTTGATAAAATCCGGGATGAGGTGGTAGAACAACTGGTAGTGCCCCAACCCTATCGTCGGGCGGTGCTCGACATGGCTCACATTCACATGTTGGGGGGGCACTTGGGGGCCAAAAAGATGTTAGAGCGCATATTACAGAGGTTCTTTTGGCCTGGTGTCTACGCTGAGGTTACAAAGTACTGTGACACATGTCCTGAGTGTCAACTAACCTCACCCACCACGAACTACCGGAGTCCGTTAGTACCTCTGCCCATCATAGAAGTACCCTTTGAGCGGATAGCGATGGATCTGGTGGGACCAATAGTAAAATCCGCCCGGGGCCATCAGCACATATTAGTAGTCGTAGACTACGCCACCCGGTATCCAGAGGCGATACCGCTTCGGCACACTTCGGCTAAACTAATAGCCCGTGAACTGTTTGCCATGTTTTGTCGTCTTGGGCTTCCCAAGGAGATCCTTACAGATCAGGGAACCCCTTTTATGTCTAAAGTGACTAGGGAGCTATGTAAATTGCTCCAAATTAAACAGTTGCGTACGTCAGTGTACCATCCACAAACCGATGGGTTGGTCGAGAGGTTTAATAAGACCCTCAAGGCCATGCTCAAAAAGGTGGTCGCCAAGGATGGGAAGGATTGGGATATGTTGTTGCCATATTTAATGTTCGCCATACGCGAGGTACCGCAGGCGTCCACGGGGTTCTCCCCATTTGAGCTATTGTATGGTAGGCACCCGAGGGGGCTGCTGGATGTAGCCAAAGAGACGTGGGAACAGGAGCCCACTCCACATAAGAGTGTTATCGAGTATGTGGCAAGTATGCAGGATCGGATTGCAGTCGTGCAACCCATCGTAAAGGAGCATCTGTTGGATGCCCAGGCCACTCAGAGCCGTACCTATAATAAAAGGGCCACGGTCAGATCCTTTAAAGAAGGAGACCGGGTGTTGGTACTAGTGCCCACCCCAGAGAGTAAACTCATGGCCAAGTGGCAAGGGCCGTATGAGATACGGGGAAAGGTGGGGGAAGTGAATTACAAAGTGTACCAACCCGGGAAAAGAAAACCCGAGCAGTTGTACCATGTAAACCTGCTAAAGGCCTGGAAGGACCGAGAATGTTTGGTCACAGATGCAACTACGGTCATACAATCAGAGGTCCCTCTGGCCCTGGCCAAGGACACAGCCAGGTGTGAGGTAAAGCATAAAATATAAAGGTAAAGGGTGCACTCAAGCTGTATCTTGAATATGAAGTGGGTGCATAACCTAGTCCACAACTATATATGACCAAGGAAAGAAAGAAAAAGAATGGACTAAACAAGGTCTGCACAACCACATAATGTACAAAATATAACACAGCATTTATTGAACACCACAAGAATGGACATAAAAACACTTAAAAATACAACGATGTGCAAAACACCCCTATATATCCACATGAGTATGCAGCAATTATATGGAGAAAGGTCAATGATGCCCTCACAAAACAGCAGCGGCGGGAGGCTCGAGCTTTGGTACAGCAGAATATGGATGTATTCTCAGAGCTGCCGGGGCGAACCTCAGTGATTCAGCATGACATTGTCACTGAGCCCCGGGTAAAGGTGCGGATGAAACCGTACCGAGTGCCAGAAGCCCGAAGGCAAGCCATCGCGGCCGAGGTAAAGCAAATGCTTCAGTTGGGAGTCATTGAGGAGTCCCGAAGTGAGTGGGCTAGCCCCATTGTACTAATACCAAAACCTGATGGGTCATTACGCTTCTGTAATGACTTTAGGAAGTTAAATGAAGTATCAAAATTTGACCTGTATCCCATGCCACGGGTGGACGAGCTAATTGAGAGACTGGGGAAGGCCCAGTACTTCACCACACTGGATCTCACGAAAGGTTACTGGCAGGTTCCCTTAACAGAGTCAGCGAAGGAAAAGACCGCTTTTATAACCCCAGAGGGTCTCTTTCAATACGTTGTCTTACCTTTTGGGTTACATGGAGCTCCGGCCACATTTCAGAGGCTGATGGACATTGTGTTAGCGCCACATAGAGACTATGCGTCAGCCTATTTGGATGACATAGTCATCTTTAGTACCGACTGGGATACCCATCTGTCCCAGGTACAAGCAGTGCTAGAGTCTCTTAGAGCCGCAGGGTTAACAGCAAACCCAAAGAAATGTGCGATAGGTCTCACGGAAGCCCGGTACTTGGGATACGTGATCGGCCGGGGGGGGTTATCAAACCTCAAGTGAACAAAATTGAGGCCATTCAAAATTGGCCCAAGCCCTTAAGTTCCAAACAAGTGAGGGCATTCCTTGGCATCATTGGGTATTACCGTCGGTTTATACCCAATTTTGCTGGTAAATCGGCTTCCCTAACGGACCTGTTAAAAGGGAAGAAAACGGTGATGGTCAAGTGGAATCCTCAAGCAGAGGAAGCGTTCCAGTCTCTGAAGTCGGCGTTGTGTGGACAGCCGGTCCTCATCAGCCCCGACTTCAAGAAAACCTTTATTGTGCAAACCGATGCCTCAGAGGTAGGCTTAGGAGCGGTGCTGTTGCAAGAGGTGAACGGGGATGAGCATCCAGTCACCTATTTAAGCAGGAAACTGACCCCGGCAGAGAAAAATTATAGCGTAGTGGAGAAGGAGTGCTTGGCGATCAAATGGGCCTTGGAGTCCCTACGCTACTATTTGCTCGGGCGTCAGTTTCGGTTGGTAACAGACCATTCACCCCTTGTCTGGATGAGAAATGCAAAGGAAAGGAATGCCCGAGTCACCAGATGGTTCTTGTCCCTACAAAATTTCAGCTTCTCTGTGGAACATCGGGCTGGGAAATCACAGGGAAATGCAGATGCCCTGTTACGGGCACCATGTATGCTGACAAATGATCAACCCCACAAGTCTGAACAGAGGGGGGGGGGTATGTGAGGCAGTGACCGGTGTCATATGCGAGGGTCGCTATGTGTCCCCCAGGATGTGCTTAGAAGCATATTAGATCCGCTGGAGTGCCCTGTGCTCACAGCAGATTGCCTGTGAGACACAGGGAAGAATAAAAGTAAGTGTGAACTGGGTCAAGTTATTTGTCCCAGAATTTATTCAGGAAAACCTGCTATGGGCTTTTATTTTGAAACGGACTGCAGGATGGTAGTGGGGCCGGTCCGTTTCCTCCAGCCCAGATCTTATAGTGGCCCATGGCCATAGAATCTGGAGGACAGAAAAAAAAAACCCCAGCAAGAGAGTTTGGGTGTGTCAGTCTGATCTGGGAGTCAGACCTTGCAGGAGGCTTGTGCAAAGCTCCTTCCGTGTGGAGAAACACGGGCCAGGCAGAGCCTGAAAAGCCAGACACCCCAGCGTACATGGGGGGTGTAATACGCTCACGGCAGCGGACTATGGACTATTGTAATTTTTTTCCCGGCTGCATACTGAAGGACTTGTTTGCTTTTCTTTTCCGGTTTGTGAGTATGCTGTGTAATAAACAAGACTTTGTTTGAACTTTATATGGGTCACTGCCTATACACTGCACAGCAAGGACATCGCTACATCACACTATATACAGGGGAGATGACACACAGATATATACTATATACAGGAGGAGATGACATACAAGTATATACTATATACAGGAGGAGATGACACACAGGTATATACTATATACAGGAGCAGATTACCTACAGGTATATACTACATACAGGAGGAGATGACATACAGGTATATGCTATATATAGAAGATGACATACAGGTATATACTATATACAGGAGGAGATGACACACAGATATATACTATATACAGGGGAGATGACACACAGGTATATACTATATACAGGAGGAGATGACATACAGGTATATACTATATATAGAAGGAGATGACATACAGGTATATCTACTATATAAAACTGAATGTGTGTATGTGTGTGTGTGTATGTGTGTGTGTGTGTATGTCCGGGATTGGCATCTGCACCGTCGAAGCTACAGCCACAAAATTTTGCACAGTCACACGTCTGGACCCCGAGAGCGTCATAGGCTACGTTGTGAGGTGAAATTTTAACCCCGCGCTTTCCAATTCACCAAACAATTTTGCCCCTATCTACATAAAGGGGAAAAAGTGAAATGAAAAGTGTTGGAGGCGTCGCAGCTACAGCCACAAAATTTTGCACAGTCACACGTCTGGACCCTGAGAGCGTCATAGGCTACGTTGTGAGGTGAAATTTTATCCCCGCGCGTTCCAATTCACCAAACAATTTTGCCCCTATCTACATAATGGGGAAAAAAGTGAAAGGAAAACTGTTGGAAGCGTCGCAGCTACGGCAACAAAATTTTGCACAGTCACACATCTGGACCCTGAGAGCGTCATAGGCTACGTTGTGAGGTGAAATTTTAACCCCGCGCTTTCCAATTCACCAAACAATTGTGCCCCTATCTACATAATGGGGAAAAAAGTGAAAGGAAAAGTGTTGGAGGCGTCGCAGCTACAGAAACAAAATTTTGCACAGTCACACGTCTGGATCCTGAGAGCGTCATAGGCTACGTTGTGAGGTGAAATTTTAACCCCGCGCTTTCCAATTCACCAAACTATTTTTCCCCTATCTACATAATGGGGAAAAGTGAAAGGAAAAGTGTTGGAGGCAAATTGACAGCTGCCAGATGTGAACAAGGGGGACTTAAAGAATGAGAGCGATGGCGCCAAAGAGTATATACCGATCAGTTGCTAAGGTGGGGCCCCGACATGAGATACTCACCACACATGGGGATATGAACACACACACAAAATGCGCCACACACTACCACGTGCTTGAACACATATACCACCCTCAGCACACATTTCACCACACATACACCAACCTCGCCACATAAAAGTCAAAACACAAAAGTCGCCGCTCAAAACTCGCCACATGCAAAACTAGGCTCACGCAAAACTCACCACACGTGCAAAACTCACCTCATGGGAAAACTCGCCACACGCAAAACTTGCACCCGCGGAAAAATTGCCACATGCACAAAAGTTGCAACACATGCAAAAGTTGCCTCACACAAAACTTGCACGTACTCAAAAGGCACCACACATAAAACTCGCCACGCGCAGAACTTGCCATGCGCAAAACTTGCTGCACACAACTTACTACACTAACCTGTCACATGCAACTCGACACACAAAAAGTTGCTACACGCATGTCGCCACACAAAACTCATCTCACAAAAGTCGCTACATGCATGTCGCCACACGCAACTCAACACACACAACTTGACACACGAAACTCGCCCTAGAGCACACACAAGTCTGGTATTATCCTTCAAAAATAAAAATCTGATTAATAAGCAGACAAACTACAAGAGCAGCAAATATACCATATAGGAAATACGCCAGCTGTCAGTCACATGACCTGTCTATTATGTGTATGTGTGAGCTAATATATACTGCCAAGGGGAGGGCTTCCTGTTGGCTGGGGATTTATCAGGCTGCCAATTTAGCTTACAAATACTGAGGTAAAAATACTGACCAAATAACGTGTGAACGAGGTCTAATACAGGAGGAGATGACATACAGATATATACTATGTACAGGGGAGATAACACACAGGTATATACTATATACAGGAGAGATGACACAGGTATATACTATATAGAGGAGGAGATGACATACAGGTACATACTATATACAGGAGGAGATGACATACAAGTATATACTATATACAGGAGGAGATGATACACAGGTATATACTATATACAGGAGCAGATGACCTACAAGTACATACTATATACAGGAGGAGATGACTTACAGGTATATATTATATACAGGGGAGATGACACACAGGTATATACTATATACAGAAGGAGATGACATACAGGTATATACTATATATAGGAGGAGATGACATACAGGTATATACTATATACACGGGAGATGACATACAGGTATATACTATATACAGGAGATGACATACAGGTGTATACTATATATAAGGGAGATGACAAACATGTATATACTGAAGTGAAAATGAGAGGTGTGAGGTGAAAATGAAAAGGTGTGAGTGCAAAATGAGAGGAGTGAGGGAAAATAGTGGAGTGATCGGAAAATGACAGATGTGAGGTCGAAATGACAAGTGTTAGGGGGGAATGAGAGGAGTAAGGGGGAAAATGAGAGGTGTGAGAGAGAAAATGAGAGATGTGAGAGGGAAAATGAAAGATGTGATGGGGAAAATGAGAGACGTGATGGGAAAATAAGAGAAGTGAGGTGCTATAACTAACCACAGATATTTACTATGCCCAGGCAGCGCCGGGCTCTTCAGCTAGTATATATATATAATTACACATGCAAAATTGCATAGTCTTGCCAGGGAGTAGCACCTTGAGGAGTCAAAAAATAATTTGTCAAGACATCACGAACTTTGAGACCAGAATGTGGACGACGCGGAGGAGGGACATATGTGGTAGGCCTACTAACATTGCTCATGAGGTGATCTTCTAAATTAGGAGATGAACAATCATGTATTCTGGTGAAATTATGTAGAATTACACAGGCTTTGATCACTTCATTGATTGTAGCCTTACTCAGCTGGATGGCAGACTAAAGAACCCGCCATTTGGCAACAAGAATCCCAAAGGCACACTCAACCAGTCTCCGTACCCTGGCAAGTCTCAAATTAAACACCCTCCGCCGGTGGTCAAGGTTGCGCCTGGGGTAAGGCCTCATGACGTGCCTTGTCAGTTGGAAGGCCTCATCTCCAGCCAAAAAAAAAAGGCACTGCTTCCGCATTGGAGCCTGGGAGTTGTTGTGGTGGTGGGAGGTTCAACTGGTTGTCACGTAGCCGCCGACCCATTATGGACGAATTGAAGACCCTAGAGTCTCCAGTTCGCCCATAGGCCCCAATGTCTACAATTATAAACCTGTAGTTACTGTCAGCAACTGCTAACAGAACTACAGAGAAAAACTGCTTATAATTGTAGAATTGGGAACCAGAGTTGGGCGGCTTACGCACCCTGATATGTTTCCCATCCACAGCTCCAATGCAGTTAGGGAAGTCACAAGTATTTTTGAAACCAGTGGCGATTTTGAGCCAATCCTCCTGTTTGGGCTCAGGCATCTGCCATATTTGGGAACAGGTTGTCCTAACAATGCCTGAAATTGTCGACCGCCCAATCAGAAACTCCAGGTGTAGACCCGCATAGGACAAGCCTGTGGACAGGAAGCTGAAATACAAGAAAAATTAAAAAAAATCATTAACATGAGGACTAAGAAAACATGAATAAGCACAAGTGTATATTTCATTTACTATGACATTAGTTACAATATAAAAAGGTTCATTTAACATTCTTACTATACTAGAATATTAACACCATTTTTTTTATGTGCTTGTGGCTTCATGTCCAAGTAAAGTTAAGGAAACATAGTAGGACACAACACATTTTTAAAAGCAAAAAAAAAACAAAACAGTATGTGCGAATGTTGAATACATACCGTAAGTTTAGGAGCAGACGCTCCTCAGCAGAGATGGCTTTTCTCATCCAGGTGTCCTGATAGGTGATCCCAGGACGTAAGATCTCCAACAACATGTCAAAAGTCCTGATGGACATCCGACTATACAGGTAAAACTTGTCCGGATGTGCCCTCAAAGCTGAATATAGTCTCTGGAAATGTCCTTTACTCTGGCATTGGGTCAATAGAGGATGGACCCACAATCTTCGTCTCCTCCTTCGCGGATCAACATTGACCGGATATGGCTGGCCAAAGCGACAAGACAACACCCAGTGAAGCAACACCCGCTGAGTTGTGCTTAAAGACACATGGTCAGACATGTTTGTAAGGTCAAAGCAACACAGCCAAAATATGCTAGAGAACATATAGGGCAGATGGGAGGGGTCCACCTGTTGTAGAGGGCTTAAATAGTGTTGTTAATGATGGTTTAAATGATTTGCAGGCCTGAAAACCGTTAAATGTCCATTTTGTGATGGTGCGTGCAAAATATGCCATACGGATCACATATGGATTACACACGCACAAGCACATGCGCAAAATACGCGACCACACCTAAGCAACGCATTAACTACGGAAGTAGATTACGGGGACATTTTGGCGTATTGAATGCGTAGTACGGACGTATAATACGTTCCATATTGTCTTACGCCATGTGTGACGCCGGCCTCACACTTGTTAACTCATTCCTTGCACCGCGTTAAAAAAAAAAAGTAGCAAAATCCTTTGCTTTTTCATCATGCCACCAAACTAAAAGTAGAAAAACAAACAATGGTAATAACATAACAATGGTAGTGATGAAAACGTCATCTGGTCCGGCAAAAAACAAGCTGCCATACACGGAAAAATAAAAAAGTTATAGCTTTTAGAATAAAGTGATGCAAAAATAATGATTTTATATAAAATAGTTTTTATTGTGCAAGGGCACCAAAGCATAACAAAATTATATAAATGAGGTATTGCTGTAATTGTACTGACCCGAAGAATAAAACTGCCTTATCACTTTTACAACACGTGGAACGGCAATAAAAAAACCCTAAAAAGCAATTTCTGAATTGCACTTGTTTTTGATCATTCTGCCTCCCAAAAATCAGAATAGAAAGCGATCAAATATGTCATGTGCTCAAAAATGGAACCAATAAAAACATCAACGTGTTGTACAAGTAACAAGCTGTCACATGACTCTGTCGGCTGAAATGTGGAAAAATTATAAGTCTCAAAATATGGTTATGCAAAAACTGTTTTTTGCAAATAGAAAGCATCTTTTAGTATGTGACAATAGCCAAACATAAAAACCCAATATAAATCTGGTATCGCTGTAATCGCACCGACCCAAAGAATAAAGTCGCCTAATCAGTTATACTGCACGAGGAACAGCATAAAAAATAAATAAAACCAATTCTTCACGTGCTGTTGAGTTGTTCATATTGCCTCACAAAGATTGCAGTAATGCTCGGCTCACCTTTATCCTGCGCCCTATGCTGAGTGCTTACATCGTAGCTTCAGTGTAAATTTCTGAAATACGTGATTCAAATGGAACCCCTATAATGAGGCAAATATATGCACCGTGGATGCTGTCTGACCTGTGAACTGGCGGTGTCCGTCTTTTTAGTCATACATAAATGCACAGTCCGCAAGTTTTGTGCACCTCTGGAAAGAAGGATACCGCTGATCAGAGGTCAGACGGAGTCCAGAGAAACTCTGCTGCCTCATTATAGTGAATGGATCTGTCAGGGATTTCATCTGAATCATGTTACTCCATTGAGATGGAAACCCCGAAGTTAGTGCTCAGCGTAGAGCACAGGATAAACGTGATAACAAACATTATGTAAAATGTTGCTAATAAAAGCTTCAAGTCAATCCACAAAAAAGCAAGTTCCCACTCCAGTCGTCATCTGTAAACAGAAACATAGGAGGCTTCAATGTTACTTGCAGTACAAAGGCTCTGGAAAAGCAAAATGGCTTCTCACCAACCTAAAAGAAATTCAGAAAATTCTGTTCTCCCAAATTCAAATTCCCACTCCTTTCTGAGCCCCAGTGTGCTTGATCCACATTTAGCATCCACATGTTTGGCATTTCTGTAGTGATGAGAGCCTGCACATAACGTACTGGTGACTACAGCGTACTGGTCAAGCGTACTGGTCACTACAATAGCAGTTTGCAATTTTCACTCAGCAACATCCATTTCTGCTTGTTTCTGGAAAACAATTATAGAGTCAAAATCTTTACTACACCTGTAGATAAATTCCCAAAGGGGTACTGTTACGGACTGACCTGGTTGGAGTAGTGATATTGCAACCACTAAGGGTGGTAGCATAGTTTGGAATCACCAAGGAGTCAATACAGAGGAATAGCAATGTAGTTTGAAGAAATAAGCAGGAATCGTAGTCAAGGAAGCCAGGGGTCGTTTTCCAGGAGCAGCAATATCGTTTGAAGGAATAAGCAGGAATCATAGTCAAGGAAGCCAGGGGTCATTTACAAGGAGCAGCAGTATCATTTGAAGGAATAAGCAGGAATCGTAGTCAACAAAGCCAGGGGTCGTTTATCAGGAGCAGCAGTATCGTTTGAAGGAATAAGCAGGAATTGTAGTCAAGAAAGCCAGAGGTCGTTTACCAAGAGCAGCAGTATCTTTTGAAGGAGCAGCAGGTGGAAGGAAGCTTGACTAAAGGCAGGTAGCTCAATAATCACTCAAGGAACTGAGAGCAAGGCCAGGTTTAAATAGGGTGTGCAATCAGAATGAACCAATCAGGAGCTAAGGGTGGTAACCAACAAGAAACTCAGGGAGGAGACATCAGCAACAACATAGGTTCAAGAATGTGGATAAGCATAGAACTGTCCAGCAAGCTGAATAGCTCAGAAGGAAGAGCTGCCGGTTGGTGCAAAGGAGCTGCCATGTTCGAATCTTGACAGGTGCATTTTCCAAAATGGTGTCATTTGAGAGGGTGTTCTGCTTTTCTGGCATTTAGGGGCCCTGTATATGGAGTCTGGAAACTATTCTATAATAATTTTTTCTCGAAGAGTCAAATAGCTCTCAGTCCCTCTCGAATCTCGCTCTGTGGCTAAGCAGTAATGTACAACCACATATGGGGTATTGCCAAGTTCAGTAGAAATTGTGTGACACATTTTGGATCTGGGGCTAAAACAATTTTTTGTGGTAAAAATGTAATTATTTTTTCTTCCCTGCCCAATGGTATAAAATTGTGACCCACTTGTGGTGTCGATATGATCACTGCACTCCTAGATAAACTCATTGAGGGGTGTAGTTTGTAAAATGGGGTCACTTATGGGGGGTTCTGCTGCTCTGGCACCACCTCAGGGGCTCTGCCAATGCAACATGATCCCCTCAAACCAGTGGAGGAAAATGTGCACCGTAATATGGTACTTCATCCCTTTTGAGCTTTGCACAGTGCCTCAAAGTAGTTTCGACCACTTATGGGGTATCGATGTACTTAAGAAAAACTGCATAACAGTACTGTTCATTTTCTCCCATTTTATACAAGTTTGTGAATCACCTGAGGGTTAAACATGCTCACTACTCCCCTAGATGTATACCTTGAGAGGTGTAGTTTACAAAATGAGATCACCTGTGGGGGTTTCTGCTGTTTTACATGTCAGGGGCTCTTCAACCTATTGCAGCCAAAATAGTGCTCATTCCCTTTCCAGCCCTACCATGTGTCCAAGCAGTCGTTTTTAAAAAAAATATAGGGCAACTGCGTTCTTTGAAAAAATTACAAAACAAATTTTGGCATCCCTTTTCTCCAGTTACCTTTTTGAAAATTAAAAAAGTGGGGCTGAAACAACATTTTTGTTGGGAAAATGTGTTTTTTAATTTTTCACGTCTCAACATTATAAAATTCAGTGAAGCTCTTGAGGGTTCAAAGTGCTCACCCCACACCTAGGTAAAGTCCTTGCAGGGTCTAGTTTTCAAAATGGGGTCATTTGTGGGGGGTTTCCACTGTTTAGGAACCTCAGGACTTTCCAAACGCGAAATGGTGTTGGTTATTGTTTCGAGACAACTTTGTATTCCAAAAGTCAAATGGCGCTACTTCCCTTCCGAGCCCTGCTGTGTGCCCAAACAGTAGTTTTCCTTCACATATGTGGTATTGGCGTAGTCAGCAGAAATCTCACAACAAATGTTATGGTGCATTTTTCTCTGTTTGTGAAAATGAAAAACTTTGTGCTAAAGTAACATTTTTGTGGGAAAAAGATAAATGTTAATATTTTTCCTTCCACATTCCATTAATTCTTGTAAAGCACCTGAATGGTCAATAAACATCTTGCATATGGTTTTGAGCACCTTGAAGGGTATTTTCTGTCACATGGGCCACTCAAAGTCACTTTAAATGTGATGTGATCAATAAAAAAATGGTTTTGTAAATTTTAGGGAAAAATGAGAAGTTGCTGGTCAACTTTTATCCCTTCTTACTTCTTAACAAAAAAACATTATGTTTCAAAAATTGTGCTGATGTCAAGTAGTCATGTGGGAAATTGTATTTATGAACTGTTTTGTCTGACATAACTCTGATTTAAGGGCATAAAGATTAAAAGTTTGAAAATTGTGAAATTTTCCGAAGTTTTGCCAAATTTCCAATATTTTCAGAAATAAACACAAATTATTTTACTACTATCATGAAGTACAATATGTTATGAAAAATCATCTCAGAACCAGTGGGATACGTTGAAGTGTTCCAGAGTTATAGCCACATAAAGTGACAGTGGTCAGAATTGTTAAAATTGGTCTGGTCACGAAGGCGAAAACAGGCTCTGGCACAAAAGAGTTAATTATAATGTAATGTACTATATTAAGTCTTATTTGCAGCACTTTGCTATCTACCAATTCAAAGTCTCCAATACACCTCAGATAGCAGTAAGGGTACCGTCACACTATACGATTTACCAATGATCACGACCAGTGATACGACCTGGCCGTGATCGTAGGTAAGTCGTAGTGTGGTCGCTGGAGAGCTGTCACACAGACAGCTCTCCAGTGACCAACGATGCCGAAGTCCCCGGGTAACCAGGATAAACATCGGGTTACTAAGCACAGGGCCGCGCTTAGTAACCCGATGTTTACCCTGGTTACCAGCGTAAAAAAACAAACAGTACATACTTACATTCCGGTGTCCGTCAGGTCCCTTGCCGTCTGCTTCCCGCACTCACTGACTGCCGGCTGTAAAGTGAAAGCACCAGCACAGCGGTGAGTCACCGCTGTGCTCTGCTTTCACTTTACGGCCGGCAGTCAGTGAGTGCGCGAAGCAGACGGCAAGGGACCTGACGGACACCGGAATGTAAGTATGTACTGTTTGTTTGTTTTTTTACGCTGGTAACCAGGGTAAACATCGGGTTACTAAGCGCGGCCCTGCGCTTAGTAACCCGATGTTTACCTTGGTTACAAGCGAACGCATCGCTCGATCGGTGTCACACACACCGATCCAGCGATGACAGCGGGAGATCCAGCGACGAAAGAAAGTTCCAAACGATGTGCTACGACATACGATTCTCAGCAGGGTCCCTGATCGCTGCTGCGTGTCAGACACAGCGATATCGTAACGATATCGCTGGAACGTCACGGATCGTACCGTCGTAGCGACAAAAGTGCCACTGTGTGACGGTACCCTAAGTCAAACTATGTTTCAGCAAATTGTTCACCCGTCAGCAGCTAATTTATCTCGCCCGTACAAAGGAGTGTTTGCGAGCACTCGTGTGTTCTCTGTGAGAGAGGCACTGCCAGACATCTCTGGAGGCAGCTTATTTCTTTCTTGGACATGTTAGATCCAGATCTTCTTTGACAATCATCAGTCATAGGTTCAGATACATAATAGATTGTCTCGTGTACCCATTAATAGACATGGTTTGGCCAACATTAGTCTAATGTTCATGAGGGCCTTAAGTCATGCCATCATATGGACAATATGTACCTAATCTACGGCCTACCAAACGCTTTGACAGTTCAGTTGTGGGGGTCTTTATTAATGCCATGCCTGTTATAATTTCTCAGACTGTCCTGTTGTGAGGCTAGTCATTACTCACGGACAAGCCATGAGGCAGGGTAGTCAAACTTTCCGGGATCAGATACCAAGAGAACATGTCTTAAACTAACAGTAAAAGCAAAGGTGTTGGTGTAGTTAGGTTATGCTCCAAGCTCAGAATATAAGTAAAATAGCAGATAAAGGCAAAGGGGCTAGGTGAATGAATGGTCAGAGCAAGGTCATGCAGCAATAGATACATAAAGTTAGCACTGAGGAAGTTTTAATCGAAAAGTAACCGTATTGGCTATCTCCAGAATGCTGTTTGGGCAGAAAAGTTTAGGACTCAACTTCACCAATAGTTCTTTCAGTTTAATACATTGGGAAAAACACAAACCTTATCATGTACTTTGAAGATGGGACCTGATGAATTTTTCCTATTGGCCTTATGTTTTTCACAAAGTTGAGCCACCCCAATATTTTTTTGTACCTCCCTCCAGACATCCCCAAGTTTTTGTATGGCCACCTCTACTCCAGAACACCCAGAACTCATCCTAGAAAATTCACCAAAATGAGGATGAAAGCCATAATTACAAAAAAAGGGAGATTCCAGTGGGCTGGATGCATATCCAAATATAAACCCCTTTAAGATCCAGTTTAGAAAACCATTTAGCCCCCATAAGCTGATTTTATAGGTCACTCATGAGTAGAAGTGTGTAGGTATTTTAAACCATAATTTTGTTTGCTTAAAAAAAATCAAAGCAAGGGCGAAGACCCTTGAAGACAAATCCGGCAGCTATTGATGAGTCGGAAGGATGGCTTTGACCCTTACATAAAATTTAGTTTATATATTCTTTCATGGCATTACGTTCATGTCCCAACAAATTATACAAGCATGTTTTAGGTAATTTGTAGTGATGAGCGAGTATACTTGTTACTCGAGTTTTCTGAGCATGCTCGATTCTCAACCGAGTATTGCCGATGCTTGGATGCGATGCTTGGATCCCTGCCCCGCATGTTTCATGGCTGTAATACAGTCAATAAGCATGGCTACAGTTTAACATTGTATGGCAGGCAATCCCTGCATCTTTATTTAGGCCACGCAACATGCAGGGCATGGATCTGACAATTGCATCCGAGCACTGTCAAAACTTAGTTGAGACTAGAGCATGATCGGAAAACTCGAGTATCGAGCACACTCGCTCATCACTAGTAATTTGGCATTAGGGACAAGATCAGTAGCACAATCATAAGGACATAAGGACCTCTTTTTCTAAGAACATATATCTGAAGTGTTTTAGGTACCCTGATAGACTCTCCAGAGTAATGGATCTAATTTCCAACACCAATAACAGGATTGAGAATACATAGCCATGGAAGCCCCAAAACAAAGCCTGCATGTAAATTGCCCAACACATAGCAGGAATGAAGTGTTCTCACTCAAAATGTGAACTCCAACGTTACAAGCTGGACAAGATTCTGGAGTAACAGTGTCTTGTCAATAGCAAAAATTTGAATGGGTCTTTCCAACCTAACTGTCCCGACCCTAACCCTATTTTCATAATCTGTCCAGAATCAATGCAGTTGGTGGAAGACACACAGTCAATGAAAGGTAACACAGATAACAATTGGTTCTTAAAATGTAGTTCCACTTTTAGCAGTAATTTGTCTGAAGAGTAAAAAGGTACTTGGGAATCTGGATGAACTCTCTCGACAATCACCCAGACTTAGGTGTTTCCCATCGGCTTGCTTGCTTTAAAGCATAACGAGCAGTCCTTAAGAAAATGTCCAGTGTGACCACAGTAGAGGCAGAGTCCGAGATCATACGAACATCTCCTCTCAATGGCCTGAGAGCTGGCAGCTCCAACCTCTATTCCTCAGGTAAGTGGATGGACTAGGGAAAACTGACCAAAAACCCCTGTCACTCATGACGTCTGTCCCAAATTATTTCATCCATTGTAATAAGCTGAGTCATGACCTCCCCCAAGGAACAATGTGGAGTATTTGAAGTCAAAGCATCCTTAAGAGTATCAGAAAGACCTCTGTGGAACTGGCACCTGAGAGTTGCGTCATTCCACAGAACTTCAGAGGACCACTGCTAAAGTTACCCCCATTTTTTGTGTCAAGTTTATGATATTTGCCTCTGCGACCTGGACTCAGTCATGTTTGTCAAAGATCATCCCTAAGATGTCAAAAAAACTTATTCAAACAAGCCCATGCTGGGGATAGTGGGGACAAAGAAAATACCCAAATTTAAGGTCTCCCTCGTAGTACGGACATGATTATTCCCATCCCCTGGGACTCATCCCCTGAAAACTGGAGTCGTAAAGTAAAAAATAGTGTACTGCTCTTCCTGAATACCCTAAACTGTTTTTTTTTTCCCTGAAAAGTTATCCAGAAGTGCCACTGCTGGTTCGGGAGAGACCAGCTGCACGACAGAATGTACAAAAGTCATAACTACAGTCGGTAGCGGACCCTGCAGCTGGGACTATGAATATTCTAGCTTCTGGTGCTCCCTTGCTAGATCCTTGACCATCTGGATCAGATTCACCACCTGATCACAGAGTTTAAAAACTGGATCCATTGGTGGGGAAAAAAGTATATAGCCTTTCTTACTGCGATGATAGTCACAACTCAAGTCATGAGACAGTGTAGTCAAACATTGCGGGGTCAGATACCAAGAGAGCACATCATAGACTAATGGAAAAGATAAAGGCATAGTCAGGTCACAGTCCGTGGTCAGAATACCAGAAAGATACCGGATCAAAGTAAAGGGGCTAGGTAAACCAATGGTTAGAGCAAGGTGCAAAATCATCAGCAAAAGATTAACAAACAGACCACTGAAATACAAGGCAAACATGCATAATCGAGCAAATGCTACAACTAAGATGTCTATCAAGATATAGAAAGCTCAGCATGTCTCTTCACTAGATTGGATGCTTAAGCTGTCAGTCACCAAACTGACAGCTCTGCATGACCCTGGTTCAATAGGACTGTTTCACTGTCATTCATTGTGTTCAAGGCACACTGAGCAGAGGAATCAGATTCATGACACCTGATAATTGAGTCACTGGGACTGATAGGGACAGGAGAAAAGGAGCACATGTTTGGTCAACAATGATCACATTGGGATTGTAAATTTAAGCTGTCCTTCAATGGTTGATTGAGTGGCCACTCTCCTTTGTCCCACAGAAGAAACATCACATTCATAACATTGCAGTGTAGAAAAAAAGCTTTGGTATATATTTTGTAATGCAGCGGTATCCTCAGTGAAAATAAACAAAGACAGTCCGTGACTGGTTGCTGTGGGCTATGGCCCCGCCGTGTATGCTCTGGGTACCAGGCCTTTTGGCTCTGCTTGACCCTGTGTTGCCTCACACAGATAGTGCTCTGCAGAGCCGTCTGCTCTGCCTGCTTGCAAGACCAAAACTGGCACATCCAACCCTCTGCTGCAGGAGTTTTTACAAAAGAACCTGTGGCCATCGGCCACATGGAAAACCTGGGGCCTGGGAGGAAATGGACTGCCCCGCTGCCATCCTGCAGTCCGTTTCAAAAATAAAAGCCCAGAACAGGTTTTCTTATATCTGATCTGGACACATAGCAAGCTTAAGACCAATACTCACTTTTATTTTGCATTGCAATCACAGCTATGCCTGTGACTGCAATGCACTCCCACGGCCTCCATATGCTTCTTTGAATATCCTGGGGGACACATAACGACCCTCGCTTATAACAACGGTCTCTGCCTCACAATATTATTATTATATATATAGTGTACTGGCCTAATGGGGCATAAAAAAATTTCTTTATAGATAATGGGGAGTTGTTTGTTAGTTGAAAATATGCTTAGTTGTGTTAAGTAATCATGGAATCACAACTTGAGAAATAATTGGCTAGCCATAAGTTGTGTGGTAAGGAACTAACTGCACATAGTAATATAATTTTATATACTTTGTCCTTTTTTGGCCTGGACTTTTTTTCAATTTAAGAAAAGTTGTTTTAACATTTCTACCAGAATTAATGAATGTAAATGCAAACATACTTTTATTTTTCCTTTATTGCAGTCTTCAATTTTTTTTTATTTTTTCAATCTACTTTTGCACACAGTCCATTTAAATAAGGAGTTAGGGTTCCATCTTCTCGATCAGGTTTCAATGTTTGACTTACCAGTAATAACACCTGGGATGAAATTGTACGCTTGCTGTACTAATTTAGTAATTATTGACAGGGTGAAAAGTAAGAAAGAACGGCAAACACATGAAACTGCCTAGGAGAAATGAAGAAAGAGAAAATTGTCTTGTTGAAGAATGGTAGAAAACTAAAGGTACTTTAATGGCTTATTGTCTAAGGCTCCTTTTCCATTTCTGCTTCTCATTTATAATTTATAGTTTGAAATAGTCCCAAATATTTTTGTACAGTAGGGAATATTTGAGTACTTATAATAGGTGGAACGAAGGCAAAGAATGTTTGTGAATTTTTGGAGTCTGGAGAGTTTATATAAAAAGATTCATTTTAGAACTTCTAGTGATAAATACAAATCTGTTCTACCAAGTTACTGTAATATATACAGTGCAAAGATCTATTCTGCAAAAAAAAATATATATATATATATATATTCTGTATGTATATATATATATATATATATATATATATATATATATATATAGTCTGCAATACCAACAAGCAAATGTTGTACAATTATGAAAATCACAAGATTGATAATAATAATAGAAATCTTATTTTTTTATATAGCGCTAACATATTCCGCAATGCTTTACAGCTTACATACATTATCACTGCTGTCCCTGATGGAGCTCACAACCTAAATTCCCTATCAATATGTCTTTTTGGAATGTGCGCGGAAACCAGAGAACCCGGAGGAAACCCACGAAAACACGGGGAGAACATACAAACTCCTTGCAGATGTTGTCCTTGGTTGGACTTGAACCCAGGTTCCAGCGCTGCAATACTAACCACTGAGCCACCGTGCTGCCCTAGACATGGTAATTATATCCAATTGATGAAAGAATGGAATAAAAAGTTTTTAAAGTTCTCAATTTATTCAGCATGAAATTTGAAAGCGCTGTGCAGAAATACACACGCTTACACACCTTGACATGCGATCAATGAGTTTCTTAATGACTGTCTGAAAAAAAGTTCTGTCACGCATAATCTGAACATGTGAACACACAAGTTACCAAGATCCACTGCTGGCAGCTCCCTTTGCAATTTCCAACCAATTATGTCACGGATGTGCTCGATGGGATTCAAATCCTGAGATGCTTTTTAACACAGACACATAAAGTGTATAAACCACCAAAATATATTAAAAAATAAAATTTTAATGATAATTCTACAACATATACACAATAATAATGTATCATAACAGATTAATTAATCGCAGAACTATTCAAGTCGGGTTCAAGGTGCACTAAATAAATAGTATCACCCCACAGGCATGAAAAACAGCTAAAGAAGAGGTATTCACATTAAATTATATAGAAATATAAATGCCAATGCATGTATTCTTTATGAAAGCCAGACCAGCAATCGCAGACTTTTATCACCCACACTAGAAAAGTAAGGCGTAATATAGATATTCTAAAGTCAGCGAACAATAAAGTATTAATCTAACTAGTGGTGAATTGAGTTATGCCACTACTAGTTCTCACTTGTATTCATGGCTGCGGATGTGACAAGTGCCCCAATGCACATTTCACTTCAGCTTCATCGGGGGCTAGAATAGGGATGCTATCCTGGCTCCCTGAGGAAGCCGAGGCGAAACGTGCGTTGGGCACATGCATTGTTGGACTGGCCCACCAGAGAATCGGAGAATCCTCAGGTGGGCCCTAGCTTCTTCAGGAGAGTTCATATTGCAAACCTTGCATCAGCTATGGGGCTCTTGAGTGGGGGAGAAAGGTGGGCCCTCAGAATCAAATCCTCTGGTAGGCCCAATGTCTTCAGTCTGACACTGCACGTGTCACACCCACAGCCATGAATACAGGTGAGAATTAGTTGTGGCATGACTTGTTTCACCACTAGTTAGATTAATACTTTGTTAGTCACTGACTGTCCATTGCCATAATCCTTGTCTGCGATAACTGGTTTTAAACCTGGATGATGCCAAGATACCCTTGCAGGCTGAAAATGACATGAGAATGAGCTGCAGCTTCAGTGACTAGCTGTGAGCTGGGAACTCATCTCTGTGAGCAGGCAATTGAACTGCGGTGACCTCAGTGAGATCACCGCTAGCACTGTTAGAAAAAGTCTCACATTCTAGCGCTGAAATCAGTGAGTTCACCGTGAGAAATTTATTATGTCATTGAGGTCACCGCAATTCAATGGCCTGGCTCACAGTGAAGTGAGCTGGGAAAGCATTCGTCAGTGACCTGGCGCAATCTTGATGACATCACCGCTAGTCATTGATGCTGATTCTCCTGTGGTTTTTAGCCTGGATTGTCTCATCTTGGCACCATCCAGGTTGAAAACACTTATTGTTGACATGGATTACGCCTCTTATATTACTAACTTATTATATAAAAGTAGAAAAGGAGGCAGTACTCCAGCATAAAATAGGACTTTAATAGCACTGGTGGCGTGGCAATCTTTCGGCTACAGTGAGCCTTCTCAAGCTTGAAGTGCTGGCACTTTTTTCTACTTTTATATTGCATTGCAAGGAAGGGATTCCAAGCGTGTGAGGCCCTGCACTCGAAGCATTTTTATATTTGTGCTGTTCCAATATTTGTTCTAACTTTTTATGTAGATGCCTATTCATTACTAATTTGTGGGCTTGATGTCAGCGGGCATAAAAAATACATCAACCCAACAAATATTAACCCCACTTGCTACCGCCACAGGGCAAGTAGGAAGAGCCAGACAAAGCACCAGATTTGGCACATCTAATAGATGCGACTTCTTGCGGCAGATGCAGGGTGCTATTTTTAGGCTAGAGGAGGCCAATATCCATAGTCACTTACCAGCTTGAGAATACCAGCCTCCAGCTGTCTGCTTTAGCTTAGCAGGTTGCCAAAAATTATTTAATTATTTAAATAATAAAAAACAGCATGGGTCCCCTCTATTCTTAATAACCATCCATGTTGGTTATCAAAAATATAGGGGAACCCAGGACTTTTTTTTTATTACTTTATAGTGCAAGTGCCATCTGATAAATACTCCTTTCTACCGCCACCTGCTTTTGCTGTTATTAGCATCAGCAGACGTAGGCTGATGGAGGTAGTACTTTTTACCGCCGGTCACAGCTGCTGGATCATGCTGTCATCTGACACCATGGCAGCCGCAGCACTCTGATCAGTGGTAATAATCTTACCACCGATCAGAGCCACTGGTGTTTCTTGCACTGTCTTGGAGAGGACAGTGTGGGAAACAACTGATGATCAAACTCAAATGGTAACATGGACTTTCCGGAGAAGCTGTATTGAGGGTCCGTGCCTGAACAATAGGTGTTCGGTATGGACCCCTAACTTTACTTTTTCGGATTCGCCCATCTCTATCAGCAAATATATTGCATTCATAATACTGACTCTGAGGAAGCTGCACTTGCTTGTGGTGATACGCATGGGGTCATGTTTTTACCTCTCTAAATTCATGACTAACACAGGTCTTGTATGAGCTCATAGTATATGATGATTATCAAGTTCACATATTTTCTTATCTTAGCAAATAGGGATTATTGTTCTCCCATTCATGATATTTGCCTTTGCCTTTTTTGTGGAATAAGTTTCTTCAGATGATATTTTGTCTATCAGTTCTCACTGACAGCCTTATGTTTGGCACTTAGGTATTTCAATTGATCACTTTATCATGACTATGTGTTTAACCCCTTAGTGACGGAGCCAAATTTTTAAAATCTGACCAGTGTCACTTTATCTGGCAATAAATCTGGAATGCTTCAACAAATCCCAGTGATTTTGAGATTGTTTTTTCATGACACATTATACTTTGTGATAATGGTAAATTTAGGTCGATATGATTTGTGTTTATTTATAAAAAAAAATATTAGAAATTTGAGAAATTTGAGAAAAATGATAAAAATTAACAATTTTTAAACTTTGAATAATTATCTCTTTAATCCAGATAGTCAGCACCATTTGTAAAATATTATTTTATTTTGTTAGCATTTTAGGAGGTTTAAAAATGTAGCAGTAATTTTTCATTTTTTCAAGGAAATTTACAAAATTTATTTTTTAGGGACTTATCCATGTTTTAAGTGCCTTTAGGGGTCCCATATATTGGGAAACCCCCAAAAGTGATACCATTTTAAATACAGCACCCCCTGACATATTGAAAACTGCAGTCAGGTAGTTTATTAACCCTTCAGGTGCTTTTCAGGAATTAATGCAAAGTGGTATGACAGAAATGAAAATGTGTATCATCTAAATGCCGCTAACTTCTGAACAGATTACAACAGCTGTCAGACTCTAAGGCCGCTATTTGGCCATGAATTGCCATGGCAAACATCAGGACCACAAAATCATGATCTGAGGGCACTGATTGGGATACAGAGGATGCCCCGCACTCTGGTAACCGTTTGTAATGATGTAGTCACTAATGACAGCAGCATCTAAGGGGTTAAACAGATTTGGACAGTGCAAACACTGATCATGGGTGATACAGCAGGTTGTCAGCTATAGTGTCCAGCTGACTGCTGCTGGATTGTCACCTGCATGGGGAGGCTATTCTTTTATATCTCAGGTCAGTTAAAAGACGTATTGGTGGTCATTAACGGGTTAATCACATGACTGTGCACTTTATTTGTATATATTTTGCACCTCATCCATACATATTTTTAACAGCTTTTTGGGATAGCCTCTTGGGCTGTCTAATTTTTTTTATTCCCTGATTTTTCAGTTTATGATATACTACTTCAATTGACCATTTTTTGAGCGTTTGTTAAGAAGGCCTACTATTTGAGTGCTATATTCTTATACCTGTTTGCATGCTGTCAGCTTTGGTATACCATGGCTCTATCAAGGGTTGACTGGTTGTTGTTATTAGGGTTGAGCGAAACGGGTCGAAAATTTTCAAAAGTCGCCGACTTTTGGCAAGGTCGGGTTTCATGAAACCCGACCCGACCCCTGTGTGGGGTCGGCCATGAAGTCGGCGATCTTTTGAATCTAGAATCGGAATTCCGATACCGATTCCCGATATGTTTATATCGGGAATTGGTATTGTAATTCAGATTTAAGTGTAAAATAAAGAATTAAAATAAAAAATATCGCAATACTTACCCTCTGACGCGCCCTGGTACTAACCGGGAACCTTCCTTCCTTAGAATCAGCCTTCCAGGACCTTGCGGTGACGTCGCGGTGACGTCGCGGCTTGTGATTGGCCGCGCGGCCACCCATGTGACCGCTCGCGCGACCAATCACAAGCCGCGACGTCACCGCGACGTCACCGAAGGTCCTGGAAGGGCTGATTCTTAGGAAGGAAGGCTGCCGGAAAGAAGCAGGGCGCGTCCGAGGGTGAGTATATTCTTTTGAAAAAGTCGGGTTTCGTGAAACCCGACCCGATCCTATAAAAGTAAAGGTCGCTCAACCCTAGTTGTTATCATATGGCCTTTGGACTTTTTTATTGTTTTTAATTCACTCTCTGTCTGTAAAGATATTATGTGTGAAGAAAATTTCTTGAGATGTTCCCAGCTTTGCATATATTTCCCTCTGCTCTCTCTGGTGTAACTTAGATGCTGATAAAAGGTCTAGGCAAATTAAGATCTGGCTTCCTGCAGAAAGATACATATCAGTGTTTGCACAAATCCCGTTTACTGTATTTTTCCCATCGAAGTGCTCTCCTTCGCTAAGCTGAGCCATCTCTCTGGCCAGCGTAGTAAGTTTCTTTTTGCTTCTCTTTTGATTTTATGCAATTGTATATGCTGTATTGTTTGTCCCATTTGTAAAATATTTTGTATATTTTTTATAAGCACTGCCTATCATTTTGGATTAAATATAACTTGTAATAGTACTGTTCCTTTTGTTCTGTAAACCACACTGCTGAAAGCCATACGCTACCTGAAACCAGGCATCTAATCAGCCTATAACTGTTTGGTGGTGGCAACAAGTATTTCTTTAGTTATTGTGGAGATAGCAGTGACAGTACCGGGGTATATATATATATATATATATATATATATATATATATTCCATGTGTTTGATTCAGAGGTTTATATACCGTACACTCACTGTTAGTTCTCCAATAACCAGCTTATTAGTGGTAACAGCCGCAGCCTCATGTAATCAAGTAGATTTTTATTGATTTATAAAATGCAATGAACATTTAACAATAACACATGTGTTTTTCAATTCCCCCAGCATTAACCCCCTTTACCCGTCCCACTCCCCTTTAACCCCATCCCTCCCCCCTTTCACACTTAGACAGCTCACATTCTTCTTTTAACATGTCTTGTAGCATTATATACTTTAGTATAATATAATGTCCTTCACTATGAATTTTTATACCATTATTTTATAGGCGAAACCTCCTCAGGCCGATTTTCCCTTAATCTCCTCCTAACCCAATTCCAACCAAGGCGTCCACAATTTGTCATACAGAACCATTTTCCCTCTTTTTTGATATACTCCCTTTTCTAAGGCTATGACCTTCCCCGCATACTTGATGTATTCTCCCCTCGAGGGATGCTCCTCTTTCATCCAATTTCTTGCTATTACCTTCCGAGCCATGTATAGCAGTCTAGCGATTGCTATTTTCAATGTGTTATCTACAATTATCTCATCCACATATCCCAGCACGCACACCCCTGGTTCCCTTGGAATTACACATCTATACGCCCCTTCTATCCGGCTGAGAACCACTAACCAAAAAACAGTCAACCTCGGAGAACATTCCAGCATTATCATTCCTACACCTAAGGCATTCCGAATCGGGTCTCAACCCAGCTCTATATAGGACATCCGGAGACCTATATACTCTGTGTATAACATAAAGCTGATAAATAGCTTTGGTACCCATTCTAAAACAGATTCCCATGTATTATCCTCCAAGCGACCCTACTCTCTTTCCCATTTAGCCCTCGCCCCAAACGGATATCCCAATAGGTAAGTAAGGAGTAAGTCCTTATATAAGGAAGAGATAACACCCCTCGATGTTTCCGCACTGCAGATATATTCCAATACTAAGTCACTTTGGATTTTGAGGCAATCCCCCCTATTCTGAGCCAAAAAGGCATGTCGAACTTGTGCATATTGATAATCCCTGGATGTCTCAAGGCCATACTCAGACTGCAGCTGGGAAAAGGACTTCAACTCCCGTCGCTCTAAAATCTGATAAACATATCAAATCCCTTTAGCCTGCCATCCTGATATACATCCCATTGCCAAAAATTCTGGTAAATTATTACTAAAACATAGTGGAGAAAACCTGGTAAGACAAGTGACCCCACGAATATGTTTGACTCTTCCCCATATTTTATATATCAAAAGCAATGTTGGATATATTTTCCCAAGCATCCCAAGGGAGCCATCCTCTAAACACTGTACTGCCGGACTTCTTTTGGTAATCTTTTCTATTAAGAGTTGTACTCCGTTGGCGGACGTCACCTGCTCCCAGCCCTTTAAATGTTGACATTAAGCAGCAAGGAAATATTTCTCAGGATTAGGCAAGGCCAGACCCCCCACGTCTTTAGACCACTGAAGCGTCTCCAACCTAATTCGTGGGTGCTGTTTCCCACACACCAAGCTTCTAAATAATAAGTTAATCAGTATGAATTTCCCACGTGGTATACAGAGAGGTGAGTTATGAAGAACATACAATATTTAAGGCATCAGAATCATTCTGATGAGATTAACTCGACCCACAGCAGACAAATGCAGCTTAGACCAAGCCCCTACCTTAGCCTCAAGAGTTTCCAGTACCGGTGTCAGATTTTTATGCAAGTAATTTGTAATCGGCAAAGGGATTAATATCCCAAGATATTTGAATTGGTCTGCTATCTTAAGTCTACCCCCTTCCATAGAATCACCCATCTCACCCCCCACATCATCCACCATGAATAAAATTGATTTATTCTAGTTTATTTGTAGTCCTGATAGAGAGCCAAATCCCTCGATGAGCCGCATAGCATTGCTCAATAAGTCATGCGGGTCTCCCAGAAATAGCAGTACATCGTCAGCGTAAAGTGCTATCTTCTCTTCTATTGACCCATATTTGAACCCTAAAACCTTGGTGGACTGTCGAATTTTGGCTCTCTGCCCTCTCCATTAGAATTTTATCCATGCGGTTCTCGGCTTCTTTTAGCAGTTTCCCAGCCTCAGGAGTACCCAGTGTAATCAAATCATCTTCATCAATTCTCAGCCTTTCCCTCGCATCATTCTCTGCCTGTTTTGACCGGCGTTTACATCTACTAATATCCCTAAACAGCAGCCCTCTCAAAAAAGCCTTCATAGTCTCCCAAATGGTAAGTATATCCGTACTACCCTCATTAATCTCAAAGAACTCCCCTACCTCTCGCTGTATGGTCTCCAAGCTCACACTATGCAACCAGTTAGGATGAATTTTCCACTCTCCCCTTTGTCACGCCCATGTCCCCGCCGGCTTCAACTCCACCTCCAACGGATTATGATCCGAGAACGCCCATGGCAAATACCTTACTTCTCCCACCAAAGTGTCAAACATGTTATTCCCAAGCGCCATGTCTATTCTAGATAGCGCATCATGAGCCGGTGAGTAGCAAGAGTATCCCCTCTCCCCCACGTGTCGCACTCTCCACAGATCAATCATACCGATCTCTCGCACATATGTTCCAAATGCCGTACTATGACTTTCCGTCCTACGCTGTATGTTTTTATTTCTATCCTAAAAATCATCACAAATGTTATTGAGGTCTCCTATAATTAAAAGCGGCAATGGATCTCCACTGTTATGATCCGGTGACCTAGGAGCTGCATGAGAACTTTCACTGGAGAAAGTGGCCACTGTACTGACCGCAATCCTGAACTTAACACCGCAACTAGAAGTAGCCGTGGAGTGTACCTAACACACCTAGACACCTCGTCACAGCCGGAGGACTAAATACCCCTAAAGATGGAAATAGGAATACTATCTTGCCTCAGAGAAAATCCCCAAAGGATAGGCAGCCCTCCACAAATATTGGCGGTGAGTCGGAGAGGAAAAAACATACACAGGCAGAAAAACAGGATTAGCACAGGAGGCCACTCTAGCTAGATAGGACAGGATAGGACAGAGTTCTGTGCGGTCAGTATAAAAACCCTTCAAAACATCCACAGCAGAATATACAAAAACTTCCTACATCTTTACTAAAAGATGTAGGAGCGTAAATCTGCAACTCCAGTGAATCCTACAATCAGAGCAGGAATAAAACTGAAACAAGCACACTGGCAGTGTGCCACAGAAACAAAAACCAAACACTTATCTTTGCTGAAATAGGCAGCGAGCAGGAGAAGCCAGAAAGTGATCCAACACTTCACAAGGAGCATTGACTACTGGCAAGGGCTAAAGGATCCTGCCCACTTAAATATCCCAGTCAGAATTCTAATCACCCGATACACCTGGCCAGGTCTGTGACTCAGAGACAACTGCATTCCCACCTACAACCACTGGAGGGAACACAAGAGCAGAATTCACAACACTCCCCGTCCAATCATTTCCAAAACTTCTCTAATTTTTTTGCTAGAATAGAGGGGAGGGATTACATAGCCACCACATACATCAAAACCCCAAGCAGTCTACATTTCACTATCACATATTGCCCTTCCACATCAACATACACCTTCACCTCTTCATAATGCACACCTGCTGGGACCAGCACCGAAACTCCTCTTGCGTACGTAGAGAAAGTGGAGTGATATGACCTCTGCAGCCATCTCCTACTCAAGACATCGACCCTCTCACATACCAAGTGTGTTTCCAACAGACATATCAAGGAGGCCCTTTGATCACGAGCATATTGAAGAACCGCCGCTCTTCTGGTCTTGTCTGCTAGGCCTCTAACATTCCAACTTAGTATTTTAATGCGTTCCCCATGATGTCACAGAATAGTGATCCAAGAATCCTCACTCCCTAACCTGAGCTGTCTAACCCCCCTCCAACTCTTCCCTCCCATCCCAACCCCCCAAGCTATCACATTTTCCTCTCATCGAGAGTGGGGCTCCTAGGCCCGTTTGAGACACTCTCACCTAAGTTATCACCACCCTCTGGCTCCCGCCACCAAAAGCACCACAGCTCCTTACATTGATTAATAACTAGTGTTGAGCGATACCGTCCGATACTTGAAAGTATCGGTATCGGATAGAATCGGCCGATATCCGAAAGATATCGGATATCGCCGATACCGATATCCGATACCAATACAAGTCAATGGGACATCAAGTATCGGAAGGTATTCTCATGGTTCCCAGGGTCTGAAGGAGAGGAAACTCTCCTTCAGGCCCTGGGATCCATAGGGATGTGTAAAATAAAGAATTAAAATAAAAAATATTGATATATTTACCTCTCCGGCGGCCCCTGAACTCAGCGCGGGTAACCGGCAGGCTTCGTTGTTCAAAATCAGCGCTTTTAGGACCTGAGAATCACGTCCCGGCTTCTGATTGGTCGCGGGCCGCCCATGTGACCGCCACGCGACCAATCACAAGCCGCGACGTCACCGCAAGCTATTAACGCACTCATTTTTAAAAATGAGCGCGTTAATGGCTTTCAAAGACGTAGCGACTTGTGATTGGTCGCGTGGCCGCGACCAATCACAAGCCGCTACGTCTTTGAAAGCCATTACCGCGCTCATTTTTAAAAATGAGCGCGTTAATAGCTTGCGGTGACGTCGCGGCTTGTGATTGGTCGCGTGGCCGCGACCAATCACAAGCCGCTACGTCTTTGAAAGCCATTACCGCGCTCATTTTTAAAAATGAGCGCGTTAATAGCTTGCGGTGACGTCGCGGCTTGTGATTGGTCGCGTGGCCGCGACCAATCACAAGCCGCTACGTCTTTGAAAGCCATTAATGCGCTCATTTTTAAAAATGAGCGCGTTAATAGCTTGCGGTGACGTCGCGGCTTGTGATTGGTCGCGTGGCCGCGACCAATCACAAGCCGCTATGTCTTTGAAAGCCATTAACGCGCTCATTTTTAAAAATGAGCGCGTTAATAGCTTGCGGTGACATCGCAGCTTGTGATTGGTCGTGTGGCGGTCACATGGGCGGCCCGCGACCAATCAGAAGCCGGGACGTGATTCTCAGATCCTAAAAGCGCTGATTTTGAACAACGAAGCCTGCCGGTTACCCGCGCTGAGTCCAGGGGCCGCCGGAGAGGTAAATATATCAATATTTTTTATTTTAATTCTTTATTTTACACATCTCTATGTATCCGATACCGATACCCGATACCACAAAAGTATCGGATCTCGGTATCGGAATTCCGATACCGCAAGTATCGGCCGATACTTGCGGTATCGGAATGCTCAACACTATTAATAACGTATCAAAACATACAATAAAGTAAAGAAATTACAAAAGAAATATTTGCAGAACACCCTGTCAGCCTCCCCCACCCCCCTTCATATTATCCAACTCAAACTCTGTCTGGCCCATTAATCAACCTGGCTATACTCCACTCTTCCAAAGTTTGAAAGAGCTATAGGCAGAAAATAAACATAGAAAGAAGCCCAATTCTCTTCTGTCAAAAGTGAAGCAATAACCACACATGTTGCCACAGAAAGTCAGTCTCCTGCAGCCTGCAGTTTCTTGGCATTAATATCAATCAACTGAGTAGAGTCCTCTGGCGTCATGAAGAAGTGTGCTCTATTGAAGGCGACCACTCTCAACCTCACAGAGAAAAACATGGAATATTGCACCCCCAGTTCTCTCAATCGCCTCTTGACTCCAGAAAACTGCATTCTCTGTTTCTGGACCGCAGTGGAGTAGTCCGGATAAATGGCAATCCTCTGTCCTCCAACAGTGAAGTCCTCCATTTCTCTGGTCTTCCGAAGTATAATGTCTCTGTCTCTGTAGTTTAATATTTTAGCCAGCGTAGTACGGGGGTTAGCTCCAGGGTGAGGGGGCTGCGGTGGCACTCTGCGCGCTCTTTCCATGGCAAAGACCTTTGTCAGAGCTTCAGCTCCAATCCTCTCCTTCAGCCAGCTTTCAATAAACTCAGTGGAATTTCTCCCCTCTGTTTTTTCTGGCAAACCAACAATCCGGATGTTATTTTTTCTGGCTCTGTTTTCTAAGATCCTCATTTTTTGCCGCCAATTCCGTTATCTGTTGGACAAACTTTTTCTCTGCCTTTTGCAGTTTTACAATATGATCCTCAACAGTGCTTATCCTCTCTTCCACTTCTCCCATACATTTGTCCATCCTCTGTACAGCAGCCTTTATTTTTATAATCTCCCCTTTAACCTCCTTCATCTGAAGGGTTAAGTCATTTACGCACTGGTTACAGAAGATATAAGGATAAAAACATCCTTTATGGTTGGTTCCCCACTCAATTCCACTGCCTTTACAGCCTCTGCCTCTGCAGCCATGCCACTATCTTCCTCCCCCTTCTGTGCCCCCGGCTTTCCTTTATCAAGTCTCTCCTCCACCTCCTCCTCTCCTTCAGATCTCTCTTCAGATGTTTCCTGTGCCTTTTCCCCACCATCCACACAGGCAAACCTTTTTAGCTTTGCTGCAGCTTCAAGACGTTTCTGACAGGCGGCATTTGCATTCACAGCATCCACTCTGGCAGCGGCGCCATCTTGGGTCCCACCAGCCTCTCCTGCGCCCATGTCCTTCTGCCTCCTCCTTGTCATTTTTTCTCTCACTGGGTGGTTTCTGCGACTCCCCTTCTCTCTTGGGGACTTCAGCCCGAAGGTACGGCACAATTTGAAGCAGACAGCTGTATCTGCTCAGGATTATCTTGCTGGTAGCAGCGGGAGCTCTTTCCTCAGCATCCGCTCACATGGCCAGCTAGGACACGCCCCAGCCTCATATGTTAATCAACGGCCAATCTTGAAATTGTCCTGAAGATAGGAGGCAGCAGAGGGTTGTTTGTGTACAAAAAGGTAACAGCGGGGTGGTTCAGCGTGACTCCTATGACTGTGATCTTTGACACCCAAACTAACACATTATAATAGAAGCAGTCAAAAAATGTTCTGCATTTAAAGGGAATCCGTCAGCAATATTTCACCAACCATGCAATTTTTATGTTCATGTTGCTCTTTCAAAGTCCAACCATACATTAGATGGTCAGTCCATTCCTCCACTGCTCAGAAATCAATGTTTGTCTAAATATGCAAATGAGACTGTAGATCTGAAGCCTCTGTCACTTCAGCTTTGTTCCGTGCCAGGGCCACCTCCTTCCACTTAACTGACAGGCTCACTGCTGGGACACATAAGAAAAAGGTGTCATCAGACAAGAAAAAGGAGGTAGTACAGGGTGAGGAATAGAGCTGGAGTGACTGAGGCTTCAGATCTACAAATAGTTCATCAGCCTTATTTGCATATCAATATGAACATTGATTTCACGATAGCAGAGGAATAGCCTGGCCATGCAAGGTTATTGCTGGACTTGAATCGCTTTATGGACATAGAAATAGTTTGGGTGTAAAATCTTCCTGACAGATTCGCTTTAAGCTAAATATGATAGCAAACACTTTTCCTTACTGAGTAAATATTTATTATATGCAGTACATAACTTTATGGTACTATATGTGCAATTTAATAATTCTGATAGTACATCTTTTTTGTATAGGATTCCTTATCTACAGCGAAGGTACCTATTTTCTTCATCTTTGGATGTGTCTTACCCAAGAAAACTTCTTAATTATCCAGAAAGTATCTAGTTCTTCCCTTAGTTTGTCATACTTAAGCTAGAGATGCGCTCTCTGTTTATCATCTTTGTGCACTGCATCTTTTGGATCCTCTGCACTTCAACTGAACTCTAATTAAAGGGAAAGGATTTGAAATCTGCAAACTGCCCCTTGCAGCCTGCTGTCTATCAGACGGCTTCAGTACAACACATTCTTAACAAGTTGTACATCCCAATGACAATAAAAGAAGAGCTTAATGCTGATGCGTATATCTCATCTCTGCAGACTCAGCCAAGGGATTTTTACATGAAAAAAAATGCTGAATATTCATTATAGGAATGCAGAGAATCCATCAGAATGTGAGAGCCAGATTCCAGGCGTACCACATACATATTCTATAGAAAGTGCTAAACCTTGTGGCGTTCACCGACCTCAGTTAGCATTTCTGGCTATTTGTTTAAGGCATTTCCCTCAAGTTTTCATTAGTCGACATTTTGTATCAAGTCGACAGTTTAAAGAGGAAGCTAAAACATCCAGAAGGAATTGTCTGAAGCCAACACCGCCAATGAAGACATATAGAGCAAAAATAGATCCCTTAGAGATGCAGTAAAGCTAGGTATACTTTTTTCTTTATGTATGTTCACAATCAAAGATCTGTTATCGCAGAAATATGTTGCCTGCCTTAGAAAGGTGTATTTATATGATGTTGATATAAAGCTCTGAATCAAAGAGATGGTCAGACGGTTTGTGGCCTTTAAACCAATGACAGTGCAGCATGGGGGACTTAAACACATGTGCAAACTTAACTTTGTGGCCGCAAAGAGTGAGCAGTGTGAAGAAAAATAACTTTGCTTCGTTAAGCAAATGAGCTCACGAGTGCCCGGGGGCGGCCAACAGCCCAACAAGTTCCCAGCTCTCCTAGTAAGTCATGGCCAATGCTTACAGTTTGGACTTGATTGATGGTGATATCACTCTGCTATGTCACTACTCTCCGATATACCAAGTTATTGGTATAGTAGCCAGAAACCCTAAAACTCCTTAAAACAGCTAATTTACTGTAACAACAACACAACAACAATAATGGCATATTAGAACTGTGTGATACCACAATACAGCATGATTTCATTTCATGGTATAAAATGGTATTAAATTAAAAATGCTACCTTTAAATAATTGTAAAGTAGAGCCGTGTGTGGAAGCCTGACAGCTCTTAATAGGGTTTTCATAGAGGGTCATGGCACCAGCCACTCCGTCTAGCAGGTACCCCAAAAAACAAAACATTCCTTTAATCTCTATACAGGGATATGGACTTATACTTTATTCCCTGGGTTACATCACCCAGTGGCTGCTGACCACTAAGACTTGTGTGAAACTCACATTTCTTGTTTTGTACAGAAAACTTTTATATACGGTAGTCTCATTATCATCACAGGCATGACTGCAGCAAAAGCTAACTATTGGTAAGCCAGTGTGCTTGGATTTAGTATTATCTGAGCATCCATGGGTGTTATCTGAGTATCTCCGGTGTAATATGTTCGAGTACCTGTGGCATTATGACTTGTGTGTGGCTGTTAGACAGCCTCAACACATGGGGATTGCCTAACAGCCACGTATCATGCAGTCCCCATGGGGACTTGAACATAGTACTTGAGCATGCCCAAGATACCTGGATAACACCAGAGCATGCTCACTCATCACTAAAATTAACACATCCATACATATAGTAGATAACACAGAATCCACCATTCCCAATATGTGATACAATTCATCAGAGACAGAGTCAGTATATTTTACCTAATATTAATGTACCCAGCAAGAAATAGGAGTCTAATATTAGGCGTAATGGTCTGTGTTTTCTGAATATAGATAGTGACTAGAGATGAGAGGATCTTTAGAAATTCAAATTTGCAGACTGTGCTGTATTTTACCAAAAGTTTGATTAGGGGAGAATACATTTTCACAATAATCAATAATGGAAAGCTTCTAATTACTTGGAAAATATGCGAGGGGGAGAGGAGGGAGATAGAGAGAACCCTGCTGACCATAACAGCTTACCCAGTAACACTAGAGATGCAAAAGACTCTGCCGTGCAAACTGTGCTCTGCTGGGAGCCCCTGATCTGTGATGACCACCACTGTACAAGATATGATAATCTACTAGATATCATAGCTGCATTATGGGAAAACCATGCAAAAAGACATTAACCCACTCTGAGCAGTATGGGAATTTTTTTTATTATTTTGAGAACCATGAATCGAATCTCAAAATGTTTGAATTTGTCATGATCCAGGTCAGGGTTTGCTTCTTGCTTCTCTTTCCCCGGCCTGGTCATGGAGGGGTTAACCTTTCCAGCCTCACTTTGGTTCTTGTGTGGCTATTTATTGGTGATATTTTTGGTAGCCTTTGTCAGTGATAGTTCTGGTCCTTGGCTTGAGCAGCTGATCCTCATACCCTTGGGATCCTTCTGCCTCTGACTTCCCATGTGTGTGTCTGACCTGTTCCCTATCCCTGACGTTTGGTGATTTCCCTACAGTGTATGACTCGGCTTGAACTCTGAACTCCGCCTTTGTTTTTTCTGTCTCTGGTACTGGTACTGGCTTTTGACCCTCTGGCTTGTACCTTGACACCACTTTCCATCTCATGTTTTCAATACCGCACTCCCATCTGGCTCTGACTTTCGGCTCGTCTCAGACCTCGTGCTTGCTGTGACCTCTAGTACTATAATGGGGTACAATGGTGTGCACTCAGTCTATTTGGGACGAGGTGCTAGTGTCACGGACTGGAAAGTCCTAGTAATCAAATATTATTTGGAAGATACTGCACACTCTAGTGATAATGTATGCAAGATAATATGAGTTTATTAGATATAAGTAACACATGGGAGCACATCTACAAACATTCGATAAGCGACCTAATATAATAACACAATGGAGGTGTAGAATATAGTTATGGTGATAATGATATGCAAACGTAGCAACTCCTTAGTTTTGGATATGTGGATAGTGCTGTAGAGCACAGCACATACTAAGGTAACTAGTGTTTTCTGTCACCTCTCCTGTCTACCTCCTTCTGGTCTAAACCACTCCAACTTCTTTACCACCTATATTCTACACCTCCATGATGGTATTAGCAGCTTATTCACTTTGGTGTACTCATTGGTGCCTTGAAGGTTCTATGGTTGCTGGTCATGCCTCTTTGATAATCCTTTCAATAAACGGACAGTTTATTATCCATGTACTTTGCAGACTTGTATATATGTACATATTATATGTTGTATTTATCTATGTGTATTTTTTTTGTCTTTTAGCGATGGTATGATTAAGACTCGGGAGAGTCGAAACGTTAATGTTGTGTTATTATATTAGGTCGCTTATCCAATGTTTGTAGATGTGCTCCCATGTGTTACTTATGTCTAATAAACTCATATTATCTTGCATAAATTATCACTAGAGTGTGCAGTGACTTCTAAATAATATGTGACCTCTAGTACGTCATCTCCCTGTTTGTTGCTGACTTTGGCCTGTCTGACTACTCTCCCGCCTCCTGGTGGCAGCCTGCACTTCTGCACCGAAATGCTACACAGTAAGTACGACCCTTTTTTCCTTAACAGTGACCCTTGGTGGTGGCTAAGTAACACTGCTCCGCAGTTGCATTACAGAGTTCACTTGAGACTGCAAGTTTCAGGAAATTCAGCTTGAATTTAATCCTCCACGGATCAATTCACTCATTTCTAATAAGTGACATGAAAAATAAAATAAAAAATATCAATATTTATTAAAAATAAATTCAACATAAATGCTTATTTAAGTATATGGACGCATTTGGATACTTTTTTCTTTAAATGCAGGTAACAGATTAATCAAAGAAAACTATATGTGATATTTGTGCTAAGTTCACCTATATGAAGCCATAAATAGTTAAAATACTGGGAAATGTCATAAACAGGGTCCCCCATACAGGACTGTGATTAACAAGATGTGTTTACCTTAATATCAAAGAAAAGGAAATCTGTGTCCAGTGCTGACATGCGGAAAGGTCCTTCACTCATGTGCTGAAAGGTTGGTATCTGAAGCCTTCTCTGAATCTCCGTTTCGGAAATATCCAATATGTTGCAGAGCAAATAGTAGTATAGGAGACGCTGTCCCGGCCGGTGACTAGCGTGCTCCCCCCAGAGCTTGGTAACTGCCGTACACAGGCAGTGGCGGACGCGTGTATAGAGCTGAAGCCGACAAGGTGCAGAACCTTGTGTGACGTCACAGTCACGTGATGTGTACACGTGACCAGCTGCAAAGCTACGGAGCTACGGAGCTACGAATAGCACACAGGACCAACTAATCCTACGCGTTTCAGAGTCACTGATGAACGAATCAGTGACTCTGAAAAGCATAGGATTAGTTGGTCCTGTGTGCTATTCGTAGCTCCGTAGCTCCGCAGCTCTGCAGCTTTGCAGCTGGTCACGTGTACACATCACGTGACTGTGACGTCACACAAGGTCCTGCACCTTGTCGGCTTCAGCTCTATACATGTGTCCGCCACTGCCTGTGCACGGCAGTTACCAAGCTCTGGGGGGAGTACGCTAGTCACCGGCCGGGACAGCGTCTCCTATACTACTATTTGCTCTGCAACATATTGGATATTTCCGGAACGGAGATTCAGAGAAGGCTTCAGATACCAACCTTTCAGCACATGAGTGAAGGACCTTTTCGCATGTCAGCACTGGACACAGATTTCCTTTTCTTTGATATTAAGGTAAACACATCTTGTTGTTGATCACAGTCCTCTATGGGGAACCCTGTTTATGACATTTCCCAGTATTTTAACTATTTATGGCTTCATATAGGTGAACTTAGTGCAAATATCACATATAGTTTTCTTTGATTACCACTTCTGGGACGATTGGGAGTGATTTCGTCCATATATTTGCTGCTTATTCACCTGGAGCAACTAAGCAGCGCCGTATGGTTCATTTTTAGACAGGTAATAGATTAAGCTATTCACTGAGAACATAATATTGTAATGTATTAGTCCCAATATGAAATGTGGATTTCATTTTTATATATTTAAACTCACTTTGGGTGCAATCATACTAACATTTAAGAGACATGTATAAATAGTAGCATTATATAGTAAATTTCAGAACTGTCTCTTTATATAAGTTTGATTAGTCTATTCAGATCCTCTTCAATGACAATGTTAACCATTCAACAGAATTAAACCTAGGATGTAGCCTACTGATATGGAAACCACGTGAAAGTTTAGTTCTCCAGGTTACTCCGTTGTCATTTCAGGATAATTATACTTCTAAATGGCAGAATTTCAGTATTAGTTATACATTAAATAGAACCTGTCATGTCCACTGATCAGCAACTTGCTGACAAATCAGTGTACACAGGAAGATGCCAGACAGGGTTGTGGATGGCGTTTCACACAGGAAGCTGCCAGTCATGGGCAGGGTAATACACAGGAAGCTGTCAGCAAGAGGTGTTGGTGGAGTTATACACAGGAAGCTGCTAGTCAGTGATGTGGATGAAGTAATATACAAGAAACTGCTAGTCAGGGGTGTGGGCGGGATATACACAGGAACTGCCAATCAGGGGTGTGGGAGGGGTTATACACAGGAACTGCCAGTCAGGGGTGTGGGCCGGGTTATACACAGGAACTGCCAGTCAGGGGTGTGGGAGGGGTTATACACAGGAAGCTGCCAGTCAGGGGTGTGGGAGGGGTTATACACAGGAAGCTACCAGTCAGGGGTGTGGGAGGGGTTATACACAGGAAGCTGCCAGTCAGGAGTGTGGGAGGGGTTATACACAGGAAGCAGCAAGACAGGGGTGGGGGTGTGGTTATACACAGGAAGCTGCCAGTCAAGGGTGTGGGTGGAGCTATATACAGGATGCTGCTAGTCAGTGGTGTGGGTGGAGTTATACACAGGAAGCTGCCAGTCAGGGGTGTGGGTGGAGTTATACACAGGAAGCTGCCAGTCAGGGGTGTGGGTGGAGCTATATACAAGAAGCTGCTAGTCAGGGGTGTGGGTGGGGTTATACACAGGAAGCTGCTAGCCAGTGGTGTGGGTGGATTACACACAGGAAGCTGCTAGTCAGGGGTATGAATGGGGTTATACACAGGAAGCTGCCAGTCAAGGGTGTGGGTAAGGTTATACACAGGAAGCTGCCAGTCAGGAGTGGGGGTGAGGTTACACAGAGGAACCTGCAAGTCAGGGGTGTAGGAGGGCTTATACACAGGAAGCTGCCAGTCATGGGTTAGGTAATACACAGGAAGTTGTCACCCAGAGGTGTGGGTGGGATTATGCACAGGAAACTTCAAGTCAGGGCTGTTTCTGTGATTGTACACAGGAAACTGCCACTCAGGGGTGGAGGTTGGTTATACACAGGAAATTGCCACTCATGGGTGTGGGTGGGTTTTACACAGTAAGCTGTCACATTCAGGGTTGTGGGCAGGAGTTATACACAAGGACTGCCTGTCAGGGGTGTGGGTGGGCTTATGCACAGCCCAGAAGTCTTAGCTTTGCTACATCTGTATCAGACAAACAACGAATCCATCAAAACTACATCAAGCAGCTCAGTAGGGGAGACCCATCCCTGGAATCAGGCTTTCTTGCTCAATATTATGTTGCTCTCAGATTATATAGCAAAAGCCTTTTGACATATTTCCTTTAAGGAATATCCACATTATGCTGCACTGCCAATTTAACATCCTATTATAAATTACTGTATGTTATAATGTCTCTATTTATTTATACCGTAAATGTATAATGTAACATTCCTTTTCATTGAATATTACTATAATGTAGAGGAAATCCACATTTATGGTGTTCTTACTATGCTATGTAATATAACTGAGAACATACAGTATGGTCTGTAGACTATAATTCGGGCTATGTTTACCCCTATGCTATTCTTCCCTAGATCTTGCGATTCCATTAGCATTCCATCACACCATACTCTGCAGTTCTTCTTACTGCTTCATGTTCTTCCTCTAATGGACTGCTGGCTCTGACAGTTCTTCCTTGTTTGCCAGAGCTGTGTCAGCTTCCGGAGCACAGAGACTCGATCTGCATTCTGTTGCAGGCTCTGAGGGATATGCAGATGAGAACTTGAATGGCTTGTCATCGGCGCAGACTGAGGAAAAGAACAGGATGAGTTTGGAAGTTCAGTCTGCGGATAACTGTGCACGCAGAATACCTGAACAAAATTAAAGAAACTAGAAAAAGTCTGCAGATTTATGTCTGAGAAGTTTTGAAAGTTGAGATTACCAACTAAATTTAACTAACAGATGGATTTTTTTTGTAAATCTATATTAATAATAATAACAGATAGTAATACTTTGCATTTTTAAAAGAGGCAGGAAAGGAATTTTTAACAAAATATTGAAAAACGCTCATTATGATGATAAGTGTGCCATATAACCTGGACAACCCTTTTACTGGTTCAGAATTTTTGCCATTTTAAAGTATCTTAACAGCTGAAACTTGTAAACAATTTTTTTTGCTTACTAACAATAATCTGAAGAGTTTTTTAAATGTTTTTCTATTTAGCAATGTGTTTTTTTTAGATCTGGTCTCACAATGTACAGAGGTAATCATCAGCCCATTTTGAGTTGCCAGTGTAAGAGCTGTACTGGGTCTTATTAATGTTCCAGTATCCCAGTGATTATTTGATTAGTCAAGTGACCACCAGTACCAGGGCAATGACAGTGGTGCTTCAAGAGAATGCCAAGAGTGTGCAAAGCAGTCATCAAAGCAAAAGGTGGCTACTTTGAAGACCCTAGAATATAAGACATAATTTCAGTTGTTTCACACTTTTTTGTTAAGTATATAATTCCACAAGTGTTAATTCATAGTTTTGATGCCTTCAGTGTAAATGTACAATTTTCATAGTCATGAAAATACAGAAAAATCTTTAAATGAGAAAGTGTGTCCAAATTTTTGGTCTGTACTGTACATGGATTGTTGATTGTTGAGTGCTGTGTGCAGGAAATCAGAGAAGACAGAAGTGGTAAAACTTTCTTCTGTCTTCTTTTCTGTGTTCTTAACCTATTAACCACCGGAGCTTTTTTTCAGTTTTGTATTTTCGTTTTCCGCTCCCCTTCTTCCCAGAGCCATAACTTTTTTATCTTTCCATCAATATGGCCATCACATGGGCTTGTTTTTTGTGGGGCGAGTTGTACTTTTGAAAGACACCATGGGTTTTACATGTCGTGTACTAGAAAATGGGAAAAAAATTCCAAGTGCAGTGAAATTACAAAAAAAGTGCAATCCCACACTTGTTTTTTGTTTGGCTTTTTTAATAGGTAAACTAAATCTTAAAACTAACATGCCAGTATTATTCTCCAGGTCATTACTAGTTAATAAACACCAAACATGACTAGGTTTTTTTAATTTTAGTGGTAAAAAAAAAAAAATTCTAAACTTTGTTAAAAAAAAATGTTTTCCATTTTCCGATACCCATAGCGTCTCCACTTTTCATGATCTCTGGTTGTTTGAGGGCTTATTTTCTTATGTGATGAGTTGACATTTTTAATGATACCATTTTGGTGCAGATACGATCTTTTGATCGCCCATTATTGCTTTTTAATGCAATGTCGCGGAGACAAAAAAAGTAATTTTGGAGGTTTTTTTCGGGCTATGCCGTTTAGCGATCAGGTTAATCCTTTTTTTATTGATAGATTGGGCGATTCTGAAAGCGGCAATACCAAATATCTGTATGTTTGATTTTATTTTTACTGTTTTATTTTGAATGGGGCGAAAGGGGCGTGATTTGAACTTTTATATCTTTTTAATTTTTTTATATTTTTAAAAACATTTTTTTTTTTGGCATGCTTCAATAGTTTCCATAAGAAACTAGAAGCTGCCATAGCCTGATCGACTCTGCTACATAGAGGCGATGTTTAGATCGCCTCTATATAGCAGATTTACTGATGACTTGCTATGAGCGCCGACCACTGGGTGGCGCTCACAGCAAACCAGCACTGACAACCATAGAAGTCTTCAGGAGACCTCAGGTTGTCATGCCAACACACTGACCCGCGATCACATGTGTCCGCATTTCCAGCCCGATAGCCAGTAGTGCAATTTAAATGCTGCTGTCAGAGTTTTATAGCGGCATTTAACTGGTTAAATATCTGCGGGTGGATCGCGATTCCACCCGAGGCTATTGCAAGCTCATGTAATGTGTTCAAAGCTGACATGCCCCCGGAAAGATGTGGGCTCACTGCCGGAGCCCACATCAAAGGGAAGCAGACCGACATTGGCGCATGTGTACACTCGATGTCGGTAAGGGGTTAAAGGGACCCTGTCACCATAAAAATTCAGTACAATCTGCTTGGACCATGTTATAGAGCAGGGGTAACTGACATATAATTTTGTGAGAAAAAACTCAGTATGACCTGTGCATTCATCATTTAAACCCCTGCACTTTCTACAATTTGTGGTCCAGTGGGTGGTCCTATAACTGCTTGAGAGCTTTCTTTGTATGATAATACATATTGAGATAGCTGTCAGTCACTGATAGGACCGCCCATTGGACTGAAAAGCCAGGAAAGAGCAGAGGTTTAAATGATTATAGCACAGGTTACACTGAATCATAACTCACAAAACTATATATCGATCTACTCTGTTCCCCCTATTCTACAACATGGTTTCACCAGATTACGCTGCTTTTTCAATTTGACAAGTTCCCTTTAACATGTCTGTAAAAGTGGAATATTTGACATTTATCTGCTTGAACGCTTGGGCAACTGTCGTTAAACTAGACAATAAATATATCCTTGTGCAGGTTTTACGTACCAGGATTGGCAACCATTTCTGGACATTTGCAGATGTTACCAGGTGCAGGACAAGGGGTAGGCAGAGTCGGCAGCTGCCTAAGGAGCCCCCTCAGGTGAAGCAGGAAGCAGCACAATATCAAAGGGAAAAAAATGAATCTACATGATCATCAAAGCTGTCAACTGCACTCTTGCCTATGCCACCACAGGAGAGTGCCATCGGTCATGGCATCTCTAAGCTCTGCTTTACTCCTCTTACCTGCTGAGCTGCCGCACCGGACACACCACCGAAGAGAAGCAGTGTTCAGCAGTCAATTGTCGCCTGGTGCGGCCATCTGATGAGGTGCAGGGAGCTCATGGCTGCATCTTCTTCCTGCCGGAGAGGAGCATGTTGGCAGATCAGACAGCAGGCATCAATGAGTTCTAGTGATGGGCAATCTGGCTTTTTTAGGTGATCTGGCTCTGCTCACCAAAAAGAGTTGTCAGTTTTGGATCCTAAATTGATCCCTATTAAATATGTATTTGCAGTAGGTGAAGCCTAATTTTTTCTTTCTCTACAAAAATGGTGCCGGCAGCATCACCTACACGGTAGCATCAATCAGAACGTGACATTTTATTTGCAAAAAAAAATTCTTAAACTATTTGTCTAAATAAAACGAAAATATGCATGTTATCCACCATATTATGCTACAGTGCAGGCTCCGTTGTCGACGCCTGCCTGATGAATGTGATTTTTTTTTTGAATCATATTATATGCAGTATGTAAAATAGGTTGCAGATCACTGAGGGATCAGTAACCTGTCATGAGCCATAAGGAGATTATCACCTCGAAGGATGAGAGCCTCATTAACTGAAAACTGTTACTAAAGATTAAACAACAACCACAAGGCGTATTTCATCAACCCATGAATTATTTTAATCAGTATAGCGGCGCCAACCTGACACTGTCTATAGTTTACTCAACACAATTCTGCTGACAAGTTCACTTTAAACAAGATTTCACCACAATTTTTAAATGAACCCAGGTCTATTACAAAGAAAGGATATAACTAGAGATGAGCGGATCTATATGTGGGACTCCAATCCAGCGTCCAGTTCAGTGATACCTAGAAACTAGACAGGAGGCCTGCAATAATCTTGTCTATTGTCACTTGTGGGGGCAGCACTGGTCTCTGCTCATTCTATACTTACAATGTGCAATGACAGTGCACTCTGTACTGTTGTTGGCTCATCACTTCTGATCAGAGTCGGCGATAGAGCACACTGTCACTGTGGATTGAGAAGAACAGTGCACAGTGACAGGAATCTACTGAGCAAACATCAGACTTTACAGCCGATTCATGTTCAGTAGGGTAGGGATTAGCCCATCCCCTAAAATGGACACTGATTATCCTTCATTTCAGGCAAGGGGCACTGATAAAGTCTCGTTTGAGTATCCCAACATGCGCTGGGATTCTCAAATGAAGAGTCATAAAAGAGAAGTAAAAAAAAATTAAAACAGATAGTGTAGTGAGGGTAGGATAGGGAATTTTAAATTAAAGTATATTAGAAAAAAGATCAAATGATGACATTAAATAGCTAGAGATTTAGGAGTAAAATACATTTTTGTTTTGTACCACATTATTATTAAATCAGAGCCATTACGCATATACTGCTAATCATGGGCCACTACTTTGTGATTGCCCCAGGCCAAAATTTACCACTTAGCCCCTTGCGGCAATTATCCCTAGTATTAGGCAGCAGCGCTGATAGATGACCTATTCTATACACTAATTCTGTCTCAGAGTCATCAGAAACCTTTTCGATCCATTGCTATGCTGAAGTGCTGCCACTGACAGTCCACAAACTGGTAGGAGACCATAAGAATGCAGGCTGCTGCAGTAGAAGGCATCTGTAATTGAAGACATTGCTGTATGTGTGGATGGAGGGGCAACACGCATGTGGGAGGAGGGGCACCACAATCCTCATATGCCTAGAGCCCCAAAATACCTTGTTCCGACCCTGGATGTTCCTGAATGACCTGTAAACAGGCTTTAAATGTCCCTAATTTTGTGTTATAAATAATTATTGGTAATTATGCATACTCTGTGCACTCAATTTAAAAGCTGCTGCTGTCTATTTGTTCCAGAGCTCATGTGCGTGTCTAGAAGACAGTCTGATACAAGTATAGCCAAGAGAATGGATGTCCAAAAAAGAAAATTACACAGGTATGCAAAATTTTGGGTTTATAATTTTTTTCAAATGCAATGACTGATTCTTAAGTTTTCTTGTGCCCTGATTTAACCATCACTTTTTAACCATCATTTATGGATTTTGCACAAAATGTGTGTGAAATTACTTACAATTACAAGCGAGATGAGCAAGAAAAATCTTTATTATAGCCAAAAATGTACATTATATTATATATAAAAATGTATTGAACATTCATTCTGCAACTTTATTGGAAATTAATTCTTGTGACTTTTCAGTTTCTCTTCAAAGCGTCTCTTGATACCTTTTTGCCTTATATAAGGCAGTAGTCGCCCATCATGTTCACGTTCCATCTACCTTGGTAACATTGTTCCATCTCCTTAATATCCTTATGAAATCTTTCTCCTTGCTCATCACTAACAGCTCCAAGGATTTCAGGAAAGTAGTCCAAATGGGAATGTACAAAATGTACCGTATATACTCGAGTATAAGCCAACCCGAATATAAGCCGAGGTACCTAATTTTAAAGCAAAAAACTGGGAAAACGTATTGACTCGAGTATAAGCCTGGTATGCATGGCCCCTCATCCCTATCCTTGTATGCATGGCCTTCTCATCCCAAACCTGATATGTATGGCTCCCTCATTCCTATACTGGTATACATGGTCCCCATCCCTATTCTGGTATGCATGACCCCCTCATCCCTATACTTGTATGCAAGGCCACCCCATCCCTATCCTGGTATGCATGGCACCCATCAGAAAAACACTTAAAAAGTAAACCATCCTACTTACCTTTCCTGCGCTCCCTCGCAGCGTCTTGCTCTGATGTCAGCAGCTGATTTATCAGTAAAAAGAGATATGAATGGCACTGAGAAAAACCGCTCTTAGTACTCACTGATAAAGGATGAATGAGCTCTGAATCACGGACACATTCCAGAAACCTTCACCTTGCTGGAGGTGCTTGCTATGAAGAAGGTGCATACAGAGTCCAATAAAACAAGAAAACAGCAGCAACACTCCACTTCTTGGTGAAAAAACAACCTTAGTCCTTTATTGCATAATAAAGATCATGGACAAGGTATTACGGGTAAAACAAGTGCAGGTTATGCAGGCAAATGAAGCAGGATGACGGCCGTTTCACGCAATATGCGCTTCTACGGGTCATCTGGACCCGTAGAAGCGCATATTGCGTGAAACGGCCATCGTCCTGCTTCATTTGCCTGCATAACCTGCACTTGTTTTACCCGTAATACCTTGTCCATGATCTTTATTATGCAATAAAGGACTAAGGTTGTTTTTTCACCAAGAAGTGGAGTGTTGCTGCTGTTTTCTTGTTTTATTAGCAGCTGATTTATGCTTGTAAGCAGCGCATGGCAGTGGCGTCATGTGTTGCTTACAAGCAGAGTGCCGATGCTCTAATACTCACTGCTCTCTGCGCCGGTACTATGTGAGTGGAGAGTAGTGAATATTCATTTCTCTTTATTGCAACTGATGGGCAATCATATGTACTATAGGGAGTGAATATTCACTGCACTTCATGCCCAATGGAGTGGAGGGCAGTGACTATTCCTTTCCCTTAAGTAGCGGACACACATGATTGCCCAGCAGCTGCAGGAAACCAGCAGCTGTGACTGTGTCTGCTATTAAAGAGGAATGAATATTCACTGTGAGTACAGTCCTCTTTAGCAGCAGGCACAGGCTTCAGCCGCAGCAGCAAGCTCCTGCCTCCTGTGATTCGCTATTCTACCGCTGACGTTCCCTCTCCACATTGTGGGATCCTGACTTGAGTATAAGCTAAGGGGGGCTTTATCAGCTTAAAAAATGTGATGAAAAATATACTCGAGTATATACAGTAACATCAAATTCATTAGACAACCCAAGGCTTTGGAACATTTTGTCATGTTCTCCACGATGAACTTTAAGTTTTGGATCGTTGTTGTCCTTCATGAGTTTCCAAATATCCTGACCCACAAAAATGCCATACTTCAGTTTTACTTCAGTATTGCATTGCCGTAGCCCATATTCCACTGTTTTATTATTTGAAATTAATTAAAGGATGAGTGTAGGTGTCACATCTTTGCATCTTTTGAGGAATTTTTGTCAAAGGGGTTGTTCAGCTATCATTCTATATGATGGCAGACTTGTTAATCCTGCATGCTGTGCGGATTCTCCGTTGCCAGAGTCAGGAGCAGGCGGTATTGCGATTTGTATACTTCTGGCCACATTTCAAATAGTCTGTGTACAGCCACACTCAGTAAACTTGCACTGAGCGAGGCCGCGCCCAAGCAAATCCTATACTTGTGATTGCGCACACATCGCTCCTGGTGCCGGCACCAGAGAATCCTCACAACACGCAGACCGAGATGCGAGCATTATAAAGTCTGCAGTCACCCAGGATGACTGCAGATTTGTAGCCTAAGGCTGGACAGTCCCTTTAAGACCTTCAATAGAAAGTCAGTGTATAGTGTTCACAAAATGATTTTCTTAGAAGGACCAGCACACCCATGTATTTCTCTGGCCGATCGCTGATTCAATGCACGCTGTTTAATATTTTATTTCACCCGTTGGGGTGCTGCAGGGGGAATCAACACTACATGCCAGATTCCCTTTAATATTACAACTAATTGCTGGAGATCTCAGCAGTACGATATCCTGTGATCAGCCTTTCCAACAATAAAGACCATGTTAATTGTAAAGAATTAATTTCAATTTGGCTGATTTCAGGTCCTTATTATCATGTTCCCTGCAATATTTTAGCTGAAATTGGTCATGTTTCAGAATTGACAAACAGGTGTCATCCAACTGATTCCAACTTAAATGAGTTTTACTCTGTCCCGCTGCATGACATTAATAGAGTCTTTGACTCAGAGACCCTATGGTGTGTTATAATGTAGAGTAACATCTTGATTTTTGGAATGACTGGACCCTTGCGAATAGTCACAGCCTTTTCCTCTTGATTGAAGAAGTACTTTTCACAAAACCAGGCAGGTTTATAAAGGCAAGCTTTACTTCTATAACATGAAACACTTTACAGCTTTGGAAACACGTACATCTTCCCTCCCCATCCGTTAAAATGTGTCAAAGCCCCACAAGTTCTTCTGGAGAATGAAAATAAAAAGGGTTGCCCTTTCTCTTTCACCTTTTTGGCAACTCTGCAAGAATTCCTTTGTCAAAAGAAAGCAGAAGTTGCAAAATCATTATGAAAAGGAAGAAAGAGGAAGAATGGCAAGTTCATATAAATATTTGTAATCAAACAATGGCGCTTATAGAATGACATAAGAACTCCCCTACTGTTTGGCGTCCTGGTGTTTTATTGGTGAAAGAAAATTCATTATTGGATATGGCATTGCTGGATTTTAAATCAAAATTGGACATTCATTTTTTTTCTATTAATTTCCTTTAAAACACATAGCAACAAAGGGAAAGGGAAAAATGGCACTGCAGGTGGTAGAAAGTAAGAAGAAGGAAAAAAAAAGGCATTCTAGTACAAATAAAAATAAAGTATTTTTACATTTTAAGGGAAAATGAGGCTTGCTCGTGCAATGGTTCTTGTAGAGCTAACCATTGATCTTTTTAAGAGACGGCATAAAAAACACTAAATAAAAGAAAATGAAAGCCGATTAATACAATCTATGAAAAGACAACTTCAGCAAATTGATCAATGCAGGACAAATCATTTCTAACCTTTTGCCTTATGAGGGGAGCGCAGTTTTCTTCTATTTTTCTTTTTAAAGTAAACAACAGATTATCAGCTCCGAGAGGTACCGAAAGTAGAGCAATACATCAACATGCAAGAACACTGTTTTTTCTCTTGCGTGTATTCCAGAATTGTGAGATCTTTATCAATGTGGTTAATTTTACTTCTTTTGATTATTTTATATTCTAAAACATCTGTGTAAATTAATTCTTCATGGTCCAATCAATAAACAAAAAGATTTTGGTAAGGGTTAGCAATGCACGGACCGGCCGCAAGTCTCCTGGCCTGAGCATGAAAGTTTCATGTGTTTCTATGAGGCTTTCACATTCAGGTTGGGAGAGCCACGGCCAGTTCGTGTATTGCGATCCGATCTCGGACAATTGTACCCAGACGTCTGAATGAGCCCTAAGGGTTGTTAGGGAAAGTGTTACTAGAGTGCTAGGTTTAACCATTTAATGACCATTAATTCATCTTTTTACGTCCATGAGGAATAAGGGAACATCACCCCCCGACGGTTGAAAACACAGCAGGTGTCAGCTTTATACTAGAGCTGATACATTGCAATATTGGCCACAATCAGTACTGATCGTGGACATGTAACCCCTAGATGCTGCAGTCAAAAGCAACAGAAATATTTAAATGGTTAAGGCTAAGTTCACATTGCAATAGCAGCAGCCCGTTCAGCACATACGCTAACGGGCTGCTGTTAGCACAAGTGCCAGAGTTTGCATCGCGCTAGCGCAGATAGAGCATCTGCTAGCTCTATCTGCGCTAGCAGTGACGGACCCGGAAACGCTGCAGCCCGCGTCTCGGGTCCGTCACTCAATGACGGCACAGCCCACAATGGGCATGCGCTAGCGATGCGTCTGACATTGCAGTCAATGGCGGCCGTAACGGACTACGTTACACTGCGTTTATGCCGCGGTGTAACGTAGTCCATCTAACGGACACCATTGACGCAGTGTGAACCTGGCCTAACAAAGGAGAGGGCTCCCTTTTTAACCCCATTGACACTCTGTGATAATTGTGTAGTCTTGATGGTTGTCATATAATGGCCACAGGGTCCGCCAGCTATTGTGATCTGTTAAAATGCTAATAACAGTATAGTGGCAAAACTTTCACCTACAGTGAAATAGAGGGAAACCAATTAATTTATATAGTTTAGAAATAATTTATATGTATTATATATGAATAAAAAAACAGTAGACAAATACAAAACTACAGGATAAAAAAGTACAAAAAATGGGATGGCGTGGTGATAAATGGTGCAGACACAAAAGTATGTAATCAAAAAGCAAGTTAAACCCTGTGGCTTATATAGCAAAAAGATCATGATATCTGGGTATATCTATAATAAAGGCTACAATAAATAGGGTACACCTGCCTTGCCTCTATATTATAGGAATGGACAATCCATGTAGTATATGGAAGTGTATATAATACAGCTCTGGCAAAAATTTAGAGACCACTGCAAAATGTTCAGTTTGTCTGATTTTTGTCTTTATAGGTATATTTTTGAGTAAAATGTTCTTTTATTCTATAAACTTCTGACAACATGTCTCCGAATTTCCAAGCAATACATTTTGTATTTTTTTTTCTGAAAAGGAGAAATGGTCAAAATTTAAATAAAAAAACACCAGTGCTTTCAGACCTCAAAAAATGCAAACAAAACAAGTTCATAATCATTTAGAAACAACAATACTAATGTTGTAACTCAGGAGGAGTTCAGAAATCAATATTTTGTGGAATAATCATGATATTTAGTCACAGCTTTCATGCGTCTTGGCATGCTTTCCACCAGTCTCTCACACTGCTTCTGGTGCAATAATGTCAGCAGTTCTTCTTTGTTTGATGGCTTGTGACTATCCATCATCCTCTTGATTACATTCCAGAGGTTTTCAATGGGGTTCAGGTCTGGAGATTGGGCTCCCCATGACAGGGTTTTGATGTGGTGGTCTCATAATTTTTGCCAGAGATATATCTCCTGGCAACATGATTTTCCAGGTCATATAAATAAATGGCAGTGACACCTAATTTGAAGTTTTTTTTTTCTTTTTTAAATAAGTGGTGAAAAAAATGAAAATGTAAAAAAGTTAGAAGTTTGCTACTGTAACCGATCAGCTGTTCTCAGAATCGGCAGAGGCGGCCACTTGCCGGAAATGCTCAATAGTGGAGCTGCTACATCTTTTGATTTGGCCGCGGCTCATTACTGCACATTTGCCTCCTACTCAAACCAATAGGAGGTGGATGTGCAGAAACCTGCTGCGGCCACTAACAGAAGATGGAGCAGCTCCATAATCGAGCACTTCCTGCCGGCGGCAGCCGACCACGACTCCGAGAACAGCTAATCTGCAAGGGTGCTGGGTATCGGACCCCGACCGATCAGCCGTTGATGACCTATCCAAATGAAAAAATAGTGGACAACCTCTTTAGTTTAAATAAAACTAAACTACAAAATGTCCCATTGGTAGATAACACCTTTTCCGTCTTTAGACATAACTATTAGCAGGTCAGATTAAATCAGTTTCCATTACCGGCTACTTCAATGTCTCTGGTCATTTGCCATAATCATTTCTCATGCATCTTTCATGTCCTTGTAACTTTCTGAGATGCTTCTTCATGATACACTGCCTTCCTCACTCATAGCCCAGCTCTATCTGCTGGCACTGATCTGTGTTCATCTTTGGGAGCTACATTTTCACATGAACTTCTCTTTATATTTTATCCTAAATCCAAAGCAAACATCCTACAAAGTAATTCGTTGTTGTGTTTTCAGACTTGCATTTGTATGTGTACCGAAATCAGGGAGACTCGGCACTGACTGCCTCTTTGTAACTTACACAAGTGACATTTCTTTTGGATTTCAGACTAGAAATTTCCCTTTCACATCATATCTCAACATCTGCTGAGAAAAACAGAATTTTTAGTTAGATGCTTGCTTCAAGAAAAGGCATCTCCAACAGAAACTCTCTCAAAACCTGCAGTTTAAAAGGGACTGGCAGATGAAAGGAAGAAAGCTATCACACTTTCTTTTAGAAGAATGGATGGTAACAACTTTATAACCCGAAAAGTCAGTTTCTTTACTTACTAAGGAAACAGATTGTTTTATTCTTCAACTCAGATACATTTTTGTGTCCGAAATGTCTCTTCGTAAATGTCCCTTTTTGTCTTCTGGAGTGTTTTTTTTCCTGTAGAAAGGAGAAGATACCTACAGTATATCAAGTGACAATAATGTATTGAAGACTTGGAGAAACAGCTTTAAACATACTAATAACTTCAGAATCATTAGCACTAATAAAGATGCAAACATTGCAGTGTAATAAACGGATAAATAGGCCATACCGACACTTTAAATAAAATGTGACAAATTCTAACGTTACTAAGTTTAGCAATATACAGTAATTGTGAGATCTGTCAGATAATACAAGATCAAATCTTGTGATTACGCAATTCTCATTTTTATCAGCAAAATGTAAATCGAATATCAGTCCTATGTGGAGGGATCAGCACCAAGGAGTCTTTATTATGGATTATAACCAGGATAAATCCAACCAAAGCCCTTGGTTTTGGCTCATGTGCAAGTCTCAGGCATCATCAAACTGTCCAGATCTGCACCTTGAGCACATTCTCAATTGGTTATTACTGCTGATATTCCTATTCTAGTTGTGGCACTCACTCCAGACTCTGCTGTCATCATTCAACTTGTCAGTCAGGGCAAAGAGCATAAGATAGGGTGTACTCAGTTAATTTAAAGACCATTTTACCCTTGTTAGCTGGCTGTCTAAATGGTACAAGTTGGAGAGCCCTCCATTACCATCGGCTAGATCTCTGTTCTGTAGCACTGTCGATGGGTGCTGTGGCATGAGGAGGCCACAGGGGTGGTTGTCTTAAGTGCCATATTCTATAAGAGTGCAACATTCTGGGGCCCTCCATCTTCATTGTCTTTAATATTATCCCAGACGGCTTGTGTGGGTTGCCGATGCCGAGCTGGGGACTCTTTACACTAAGGCTACGTTCACATTTGCGGTGTTGGGCGCAGTGTCGTCGACGCATACCGACGCATGCGCCATGCGTCCCTATCTTTAACATGGGGGGCGCATGGACATGCGCTAGTATGCATTGTATTGCATTTTACGACGCATGTGTCATATTGACGCACAGAAAGGGCGCAGAAAATGCTACTTGTAGCATTTTCCCTGCGCCGAAATTCCTGCTCTGCACGATCTTATAACAACGCATGCATTGTAAAACGCTGCGTTGTGTGTTGTGAATTCTGTGGCTGAATTCACTCCTGTGGTCACAAGTGGTACTGCAGCTTCTGAGCTTCCTCCCTCAGGTGTTCTGGTGAGCTCGTTGGCTGCTTTGTTATTTAACTCCACCTGATTCTGTCTTCCTTGCTCCTTGTCAATGTTCCAGTGTTGGACCTGAGCTTCTGGATTTTTCCTGTGGCCTGCTGCTCTGCTTAGATAAGTGTTTCTTTGCTTTTGTTGCTACTTTTTCTGTCCAGCTTGTCTATTCGTTTTTGCTGGAAGCTCTGAGATGCAAAGGGTGCACCGCCGTGCCGTTAGTTCGGCACGGTGGGTCTTTTTGCCCCCTTTGCGTGGTTTTTTGCTTTAGGGTTTTTTGTAGACTGCAAAGTTCTCTTTGCTATCCTCGCTCTATCTAGAATATCGGGCCTCACTTTGCTGAATCTATTTCATCCCTATGTTTGTCTTTTCATCTTGCTAACAGTCATTATATGTGGGGGGCTACCTTTTCCTTTGGGGTATTTCTCTGAGGCAAGTCAGGCTTGATTTTCTATCTTCAGGCTAGTCAGCTCCTCAGGCTGTGCCGAGTTGCATAGGTAGTGACAGGCGCAATCCACAGCTGCCTTTAGTTGTGTTTAGGATAGGTTCAGGTATTGCGGTCTACAGAGATTCCACGTCTCAGAGCTCGTTCTATTGTTTTTGGATTATTATCAAATCACTGTATGTGCTCTGATTGCTGGCACACTGTGTCACTGGATTGCCTACATAACAGTTGTGTACATGCGTCGTTGGTTGCGTCGCCGACACTGCGCCCAACAACGCAAATGTGAACGTTACCTAATTGAGTGATAAATCACTGCTTTTTTTTCAAACTCTGAATGCAGCTGCAGCTTGAAGTAATCAACCTTTTTGTAAATGTGGTCTCTCTGTGTTTAGTAGCAGGGTATAGTAACTCATGTACTGCTCAGCACCTTTGTCCCCTGCCTATGCAGAGTGCAGCTGCCAAATACAAAGTTATTTCAGCTACTGTGCTCTGCATGAGCCAGCTGCTATCAAGTTAATAACGGCCTAAGCACCTCATGAATAACAATGCTATGCTGCCATGCGGCTAAACCCACTGAGACCACCTTTATAATAAAGTTGTTTTTTTAAGTAGCAGCCCATCTTCCTTAAAGAGGAAGGTTTAGCTAAATGTATTCATTTTTGGAGAGAGGCATGATTGATGGATGCACCAAATATAAATAACTACTAGTGGAGTAAGCTACTGAATACTAAAGCTTGCAGAGAGAGGAGGAGGGGAAATTAGCACAACATTTACTCATTAGGAGCCCTCGCGGGCAGGGTCCTCTCGCCTCCTGTACCAGTTGGTGACTCGTTTTGTTCAAGAGAATTATACTTGTTTTTTGCTATATATACCCATTTTCACTTGTAATGCGCCATGGAATAAATGGCGCTATAATAATATATAATAATAGTGCCACAGTCCTCTAATGGAACCATCATTGTAGATTTACAAGCGTACTGCATAATGGAACAGCTTTTTTTATAACTTTGCATTAATAGGTTTCTTAAAAGGATAGCTACTAAAGTGCAGTGCCCCGCTATTTCCAGCAGTCCTGTAGACAATGAATGGAGAATAAGCTAAACATGTGCAACTCTGGCCCTGGGCAGAACCAGTCTCATTAAAATGTGCCTTATGCCCTACACTTTTCATGCTCTTCATAGTTCTCCCGTATGGATACCTAAATATTGGTTCAGGAAAATGCACAATATTTTTAGGAAGTAATTTCCGGGCTTTCTATATCACATACTGGGATCCTATGTCGGGTGATGTGAAGTAAATCAACTAAAGGTATTATGTCCTTGAGGTTAAGCTGGAGGAATCCTCTGGCTGTAGTCTAGATGGGATGTAGATGTGGGACACATTCCAAGGAGGAATGGGATGATATCTTGCATTCAGCAAGCTAGCTATCAATTAATACAGTATGTCTCAGAGGAGGTCACAAATGTTTTTGATCCATAGAATCTATAGAACCCTGAAGTCAAAATGTTGTATTGGCCTTAGATTGTTGCCCCCGCTGTGGGGAGGAAGGACCCGATCTGATGCATATGTTCTGGCCATGCTCACAGATGGGGGCTATGGGAAAATGTAGACAGGGTAATTTTACAAATTTTAACAATAGGGTTCTGCTCAGTCCCATGTCATATATTTTGGTACTGGTGGAGGATGTTGGAGGTTCCTCTACTGTACTTTTGGCTACAGCTAATGTGTATGATACTAAGATAACCATTGCCAGACATTGGCTGGATAGAGGTCCACCTCGATAGAAGTGCCTAAATGATACAATTTACAATGAAGATAAAGGTGTATATTAAAAGGGGAGCAATTGACAAATTTGGAAAACATTTGAGAGATTGGATAAGATAATATGCAATAGTGTCACAGGTGCTAGAGTCGGATGTTTAATCTATTATTGTTGGGTTTCAAATGTGGTTACCATTGACAGCACATTATACTTTGACGCTGTTTCACAAGTCAGTTCTTTTTGCAGATTGATGGTCTACAGAACAAAACAGAAGCATGTCCTACTCTAGTAAAACTACTCTAGTAAAACTCGCCTATTCAAGTGAATCTTTGGAAATTTCCATTTGTTCTTTTTTAACACATGGATGGTTAAAACTACAATGATTAAAATTAGTTAATTTGCAGATGAAAAAAAAAACTACCTTCCATAAACCTTAATGGGGTTGTTCACTACTAGATCAACGCCTTCTTGATATGAATGTTTTCCTCCATGAAAATAAAAACATTTATACTCACCGTCCATGCAGGTGCCATTCCAGTGGTGTCGACAGTTGCATTCCCGGGGCTCACGTGTGGTTGTCATGACATGTGTGCTCTGCGCCCAATCAGCGCCGACGTCTCTGTCCTCGCCGTCGGACATATGAGTAATCAAGAGGCATTAAGAAGCCAACTGCAGCTCTCACTTTTTCTTGATTATGTATATGTCTGAAGGCGCAGACGGCGACGCCGACACTGATTGGGTGTAGGGCTCACGTGTCGTAACGACTGCACGCGAGTCCTAGGAATGCAAGTGTCGACACTGATGGAACGAGTTGTTATTTTCACAATGCAAAAATTCAGATCAAGACATGTTGTCCTAGTAGGGGAAAACCCCTATAGAGGGTTATCCAGGACTTTTAATTTGCTTGTGTACGAGGCTAAGAACTAATAGGCAGTTGCTAACTACATACCTGTTCTGCTTGCCGCCAATCTCTGCCAGCTCAGAGCGGTCACGAACCACTCCTGGCATTTCCCCTGCTTCTGTCAATGTCACGTCGATAGAGCAACGTCATCTCATCTGTTTGGCTGTGTATGCCTATTGAGGCGACCACAATGGCGTAGGGTACTACATCTTGCTGTCCGACCCCCATAAGAGTTTAGTCCTGAAAATGATGCACATAGTGACTCTTTCTGCATCATTATAGTCAATGCTGCCGTGGGTACATATACCGAAACCCCATTTTCAGGGGGTTCAGACATAAGACCCGACTGGGTCACTATATGTAAAAAAAAAACGTAAAGTGAAAGGGCCCCTAGGACCACATTTTGTGAGACACTACATTATTCTTCTTACTAATTTTACTAGCTTCCTGCCATCCATATATAAGGGCTCCAAAATACTTGTTAATGTGAGCCTGTGCCATGCCTTTTTATGGTACACTTAGTCAATTATTCCTGCATTTGTGTATGATAGTTGCTAAGCAGTTGCATATTATGTGTCTTATTACACGGATCACATACTGTAATTCTATCATGTAACTATCAGCATTATCAGGTCTTGGCGTGTGCCATTTTAAAGTATTCGGTGGACACTTGTCAGTTCTGAATCCATGTCCATTTGTTTGTATTTATAAAGTGTAACCTTTTCAGAAGGGAATTTAAGCAATCCTCATCTCCACCGTTCTATTTTTCTCTCTCCTTTAGAAACCGATTTCATTTCCCCATCTGGTCCCCAAGAATTTTCTCAGGGAAAAAACTTTTCTGGGCTGTCATCCAGGCAATGTCACAATTCACAGCTGTAAGGTTTGATCCAAGTACTTCAAGCTGGCAGCGAGGTAGAGCCAAGAGAGATTAAGAGCTTCTTTATATAATAAATCTTCAGATGGACAAAGCTAGTGATGACAGAAGAAAAGTGAGAAGCAGAAAGACATACTCAAGTGGAAACAAGTATAAAAGTTTCTTGCACTGACACTAAATATCAGGGCACAAAAGCTGTGTATGGCAGCTTGCAAGTGCTATCCGACGGCACTCGGCTAAGCATCGGTGTAGGCAATAATTTTAGAATTTACAACCCCGACATTGCATGCAACATTTGTTCCACATTAGTATGCTAATGCTGTATATATCCAAATAATTTGTATAACTAATGTAAGTGCCCAAACGATTTTCATCTTTTGTTGGCAACATTACACGGGCATTTAAAAACCACTTGAAGACATTTTCTGTCTTTATGTAAATGAAAATTCATGTTCATATTATAAATAAAATAAAAACATTCTGTAACTGTATTTTATGCTTTATGTCTCATTTCAACATCAATTTCAACATTTTGGCTTTGTGTCAATAAATGAAAATATTCAGAGACTAGAATTCTTTCACAATCATCTCAAAACTGTCACATACAGTGACTTGTAAAAGTTTGGACATCCCTGGTCTAAAATACTGTTATTGTGAACAGTTAGGCAACTTGAAGATGAAACGATTTCTGAAAGTCCTAAAGTTAAAGATGACACATTTACTTTGTATTTTAATAAAATAAAAATATTTCAAACTTTTACATTTTAAAAAATAACAAAAAGGAAAATGGGTGATAAAAATGTTTCGGCACTCTACATGGTTAGTACGTAGTAGCACACCCTCCTGCACGTAACACAGCTTGTAAATGCCATTTGTAGCCAGCCAAGAGTTTTATAATTTTTGGCTGAGGGATTTTCATCCATTCTTCCTTGGAAAAATCTTCCAGCTCTGTGAAATTCCTGAGTCGTCTTGCACACGCTGCTATTTTGTGGTCTAGCCACAGATTGTCAGTGATGTTCAGATCAGTAGAACAGCAAAGGTTGAGCGGGCACCATCCAACACAATTTCTAAAAGGGGATCACCTGATGCATGTAAATGTAACCAAGCACAGCACAAGAAAAAAAGGACAGCATCATAAAGAATGGGATCACCACAAGTCAAATGTCAAACAAATATACAACAATCTTTATTTAGACCACACCACCCAATTACTATGTTAAAAACACTTAAAAACTCCCGCAAACAATGGGAGATAAGGGTCCATATAGTGCAAAGTATAATACTAAGACAGCATTGGAGAGTCTAATCCTGAGTGATGCCGGTAATGTTATACAAATAGACAGTGGGAAACATAGCAAAAAGCCCTATGTGCATGTTGTGTCACTTATAGATTAACCACATACTCCCTCAAATAGGTATCTGAGACACACTAACCCATGCAGGCTTAAAGAAGGTTTGCAGAGTATCCAGAGGGACCTAGCTGAAAGCGGCTGCAAAGTAGAAATAGGGCTGCCCAGAATCCACTGTCAGAGAACCCCCTTCCCACAAAAAAAAGAGACTAGCGACCGGCTAGATAAATGCCAAGACTCTCACAATACATGACCCACGCGTATCGATGCTGGAGGTGTCTTCCTCAAGGTCCACAGTCAATTAGTGGCGTGGATCTACTTTAAATAATATCGATAATAAGCCATAAAGCCATAATACATACCAGGTGGGCAGCTTAATAGCGGCAGAGACTCAGGAAGAGTCCATCATGGCGTGCTTAACTTCCCAATGCGCAGGCGCTAGGAGTCCCTGATGTAGTGAGCTGTGCAAGTATCAGCCTGTACGTCAGGTTTCCAGGGCAACCCCCATAAACAGATACAGCTCAAAGCCGGTATGTGTTTCCGGCATGATCTCAGTGCAACACATATGCGCAGGCGCCCGGCACCACAACCACAAACCCGCCCACACGCCAGTCTGCCGCAGTGGTTGCCAAGACAACCTGTAATCATGGGGAAGTCCCTCGTTGCGATAAGTAAAAAATGTGCCTTCTTTCAAGGGTATGAGTAGCAGTGCCTGCGTCCATCTGGTTGACACAGGCAGGAAAAACAGTCCCAGATGAAATCAGTGGGAGCATAGCAATACAGTGCGCAGGCGCTAGGAATCCCTGAAGAAATAACCGATCGGGTTACCAGGGCAACCCCCATGCCCCGATCAAACTCCGAGCCGGTGTATGTTTCCAGCATGATTACTTATGCGCAGGCGCCCAACACAACAATTGCAAACCTGCGCACGCGCTAGTCTGCCATAGCGGTTGCCAAGGCAACCTATAAACACAGGGACGTCCCTTGTTGCGATATAAATACAGGATGTGCGAGCACCTTCTTGCAGGGAAATGAGCAGTAGTACCTGTGCCCATCTAACTCATACAGGCAAAGAGGGTAGCACCAGATGAACTCCATAGGAGCCAGCTGTAAGGTGCACAGACACTGACTACCTCCAGTAGCATTCTGCATCGCGTGAACCCGCAGCTTCAATAGCTAAGACCACCCCCATGCATAAAGGGGATATTGAGGGCGTTCAGGCAAAGCCAGGTCTCAAAGAGACAACACAAATAGCATGTAGTATACATTGCCTTCAGGGAACAGCAAGTAAGCGTTCTTACCTCAGGGCTAACCCCAATGTCATATACGCATGCGCAGACATGAAAGGCAACCCTACACAGTAGGGCGTCCGGTATATTGCAGTCCAAGACCCAAAGGAACCAATGGCTAAGTGATGACAAAAAAGTTTGGTTCTGGAATTTGGCTAATTAGCACTCGTTTCAATACAGAAACGCATCCATACCAAAAGTCCTAGGTCACGGCAAATAAGAGTTGATCCTAGACACAAGTCTCTAAACCTCCCACCAAATCTCCTGGCCCGGGTGCCTTGGGCACAAATAACCTACCCATGTGACTAAACCAAACGGCCACCATCCCATCACAAGGGATCCATAGCTCCCCATTCAAAACTAAAGGAGAGTGAATGTAGAAGTTATAAAAGACTAAAGCAAATGTGGAGAGGACTACAAAAGGATATATTTTGAGTTGACTCTTACCAAACAAAAAGTACTTAAAACTAGCATATGGTCAGGGCAAGCTAATAACATAAAAAGTACTTAATTCTGTAAACTAACCACAAGACGTGCCTAGGACCCTAACATGGATACAAAGTGGTCCAATGAGGCAGGTGTTGTGTAGAACAGGAGACACAGCATGCACAAAAAAAAATATATATATATACAAAGAATATATATATATATATATATATATATATATATATATATATAGTTACATAGTTACATAGTTATTAAGGTTGAAGGAAGACTATAAGTCCATCTAGTTCAACCCATAGCCTAACCTAACATGCCCTAACATGTTGATCCATATATACAAATGTATTCCTAACAAGGTTGCAAACATGTCGATCCACTTATTCCAGATGATTTCATGGTCTTGAAGCCGTGTCAGATCCACATCCAAGATTTCGTCCATATATAAGTGCAACGAGTGTCTTGGTCCACTCCCATGTAGGAAAGATCATGGAATGACGTTTGATTGTTATCCACAGACGGGAATGTCCAGTCACCTGGTAGAAGGGATACTAAAAAAAGGAAATAACCCAAATAAAAAATGAGAAAAAAACCCAAATAGGCAAAAGCTAAGAAAACAAAAAAAGAAGAGAAGGGTAACCCAGACAGTAAGGCCAAATGCAATAGAAAGTGGGGACAAAAATCCCTCCCACCCCCTGTCATAGTGCTACAGTGTCTTGTAAAAGCCCGTATATAACAGCTCTTCATTTAGGTGATTGGGTGCCAAGCTGTTTAATTTATATATCCAACGAGAGTCTCTCCTCAGGAGCTCATCTGTGATCCTCCCGCCCCTAATACTCAAGGATATTTTCTCCAACCCCATGACTCTAAGGCAGAGGTCCCCAACTCCAGTCCTCAAGGCCCACCAACATGTCATGTTTTCAGGATTTCCTTAGTCTTGCCCAGGTAATAATTGCATCACCTGTGCAATGCAAAGGAAATCCTGAAAACATGACCTGTTGGTGGGCCTTGAGGACTGTAGTTGGGGACCTCTGCTCTAAGTGTTCTAGGGGTACCGTTATGCTGGTCCAAGAAGTGGGCCGCCACTGAGGTAATTGGCTTACCCTTGCTCTTATCCATCCTAGCCATGTTGGCGAAGGGTCTGTCCTTCTCCCCAATGAGTACTTTAGACAAATTTGAACTCACCAAAGACCTGTACTTGTTTTGCAGGCAATTGACTTTCAAAATATACTCTGCAAACCTTCTTTAAGCCTGCATGGGTTAGTGTGTCTCAGATACCTATTTGAGGGAGTATGTGGTTAATCTATAAGTGACACAACATGCACATAGGGCTTTTTTTGCTATGTTTCCCATGTCTATTTGTATAACATTACCGGCATCACTCAGGATTAGACTCTCCAATGCTGTCTTAGTATTATACTTTGCACTATATGGACCCTTATCTCCCATTGATTGCGGGAGTTTTTAAGTGTTTTTAACATAGTTATTGGGTGGTGTGGTCTAAATAAAGATTGTTGTGATCCCATTCTTTATGATGCTGTCCTTTTTTCTTGTGCTGTGCTTGATGTTCAGATCAGGGGACTGTAAGGGCCATTGTATAAACTTCCATTTACGTCTTTTGAGGTAATCAGTTGTGGATTTTGATGTGTGTTGAGCATCATTATCCATTTCCAGAAGCCATCCCCTTTTCAACTTTAGATTTTTTAAAGATAATGTTTTGTTTGCATCAAAATTTTGTTGAAATTTAATTGAATCTATTCTTGCCTCTACCTGTGAAATGTTCCCCATGTCATTGGCTGCAACACAACCTCGAAGCATGATTGATTCACCCCCATGCTTAATGGTTGCCAAGTTGTTATTTTCCTGAAATGATGTGCCCTTTTTTCTCCACACATACTTTTTGATCACTGTGGCCAAAGAGTTGTAATTTAACCCATTACCGCCTAGTATGCCGATGGCGGTATCCCTCCCTTTGATGTGGGCTCTGGTGGTGAGCCGACATCTTACCAGGGACATATCAGCTGTTTTGAACAGCTGACATGTGCCCGCAATAGCCATGGGTGGAATCGCGATCCACCCACGGCTATGAACTAGTTAAATGTTGCTGTTAAACACTGATAGCATCATTTAAAATGCACTTCCAGCCATCGGTCAATATGCACACCGGTGACCTGCGTCACGTGATCACGGGTCACCGGTGTGTTGGCATGAAAACCCAAGGTCTCCTAGATACCAATATGGTTGTCACTGCCGGATTGCTGTGAGCACCACCCAGTGGTCAGCACTCATAGCAAGCCAGCAATTCTAATACATAGATGCGATCTGACCATTGCCCCTATGTAGCGGAACTGATCGAGTTGTACCAGCTTCTTTTCTCCTATGGAGACTATTGAAGCATGGCAAAAGTAAAAAAAAAATGTGTTTAAAAATATATATAAAAGTTCAAATTACCCTCCTTTCGCCCTATTCAAAATAGAACAGTAAAAATCAAATCAAACCTACACATATTTGGTATCGTCGAATTCAGAATCGTTATCAATAAAATAAAGGATTAACCTGATTACTAAATGGCGTAGTGAGACAAAAAGTAAAAACGCCAAAATTACGTTTTTTTGGTCGTGGCTGCATTGCATTAATATGCAATAATGGGCGATCAAAAGATCATATCTGCAGCAAAATGGTAAAAACGTCAGCTAAGCACACAAAAAATAAGGCTGCATCTAACCAAAGATCATGGAAAATGGAGTTGCTGCAGGTATCGGAATATGGCGCAATTTGTTTTTATTTAGCAAAGTCTGGAATTTTTTTTCACCACCTAGGTAAAAAATAACCTAGACATGTTTGGTGTCTATGAACTCATATTGACCTAGAGAATCCTAATTGCTGGTCAGTTTTAGCATTTAGCGAACCTAGCAAAAAAGCCAAAAAAAACCAAGTGTGGGATTGCACTTTTTTTTGCAATTTCACCGCACTTGGAATTTTTTTCTCATTTTCTAGTACACAGCATGGTAAAACCAATGGTGTTCAAAAGTGCAACTCGTCCTGCAAAAAACAAGCCCTCAGTTGGCCATATTACCAGAAAAATAGAAAGTTATGGCTCTGGGAAGGAAAGGAGCCAAAAACGAAAACGCAAAACCTAAAAAGCACTGATCATGAAGGGGTATCCTCATCGGTCCACAGGCCTTGTTTCCAAAATGCATCAGTCATGTATAGATGTTCTTTTGCATACTTCTGACACAGAATTTTATAGTGAGTATACAGGAGAGGTTTTCTTCTGATGACTCTTCCATGAAAGACATATCTGTGCTGGTTTATCTGAATAGAAGAAAAATGCACCACAACTCCAGAGCCTGGTAAATCTTTCTGATGGTCTTTTATAGTCAAGCAGTGGTTTTAATTTGCCTCACTAGCAATCATACAAGCATACAAGCAGATCTTACTGAAATTGTGCTTGCTTTTCTAGACCTTACCTTGACCTCCACTATTCCTGTTAACTGCCATTTCTTAATTACCTTTCGAGTAATGGAAGAAAGGGCAATTTGAAAACTCTTTGCCATCTTTTAAAAGGAACCGGTCACCCCCAAAATCGAAGGTGAGCTAAGCTCACCAGCATCAGATGGTTATCTACAGCATTCTGTAATGCTGTAGATAAGCCCCCGATGTATCCTGAAAAATGAGAAAAAGAGGTTAGATTATATTCACCCAGGGGCGGTCCCACTGTGGTTCTGGTCGGAAGAGTGTCGCGGTCCGTTCCGGGGCCTCCCATCTTCTTACGATGACGTCCTCTTCTTGTTTTCACGCTGTGGCTCTGGTGCAGGCGCTGGGAAAGGTCAGAGAGGCCCGGTGCCTCTCTTTTAAAAGGAACCTGTACTTTGCTCTGCCCTCAACAGGGCAGACAAAGTATGCTTGCGCCGAAGCCACAGTATGAATAAGCAAGAGAAAAAAAATGGTGATGTGAGCTGCCCCATAGATTAACACTGGTCCAAGTTCTATGAGATGTTTTCTCGCGTAGCACTCTTCCGCATTCTACTCTAGTGTGACTCAGACCTTCGACTTATTGTGTTAACCTCTGACCCACTACATCCGAGTCCTTCACTCCAAATTTGTTTGTCCTCATAGGTCTTTTCATCCTTACTAACATTTTTGTAATGTGATATGTGATGCAGTGACCCATGCTGCAGCCAGGGGCTGCTGTGTGGGCTCCTCAGGATATGCATGGAGGCGTAACTGGGTTGGTGAAACAGGGTCTGGGATGATTGTAAATGGCTGGTATGTGTCGCAGAGGGAGTCTGCACTGTAAGCCAGTATTGTTGTTCTGGGACTTGTAGTTCCATAAGAGTTGTGTTTGTGTAGCTTTAAAGGGAGGCTTACAGGGTTAGTCGGAGAGCTGGGCGGGTCTGACTAACCACACACACCTCCCACCTATGGGAGTGGTTACAAGCTATATAATGCGACTGAGGTCTGGTCACATGGTGAGCAAGGCTTTGTCCGGGACAATGATCCCAATTCGGAAGCTTCCCTGGGAGAGAGAGTACTGACAGGAGTCAGCATGTGGAGCAGGAGCTCCTGGAAGGTAACCCATAGTATGGGGAAATGTGTGTACTAACAGGGGGTCAGTTAATGAACTGTGCAATAGGTAACTGGACGGAGTAAGGTCCAGCATGTTTAGAGACTGCAATCTAATGTCGTGTGTTGGTGCCTGTTGCGTTCCATGGACATTAATGAACTGTTCGGCGTGCGGTCACCCACAGTAACTGAACAAAGAGGTCCAGCGTGTTTAGTGACTGCATTTCAAAGCCATATACTATGAAGTGCCAAGGACTATGTGTGTTCTGTGATGGGTAACATGCCCTACAGTGGTTTATGATGCTTAAATCAACCAAATTGACTGTTTATGTGAAAAAAGTGCCTGTCTACTTTTATCCTGTTGCCAAGTGAGTATTCCCCAGCCTGTTAGTGATCGCGGCATCCTTGTCCTCCTGATTCTGCACAGCCCATAGTCATCCATAATCTATAATACAATCACATAGTCATCCATATAGTATAATGCACAGCCCATAGTCATAAATGTAGTATAATGCACAGCCCATTGTCATACATGTATTAGAATGCACATCCCATAGTCATCTATATAGTATAATGCACATCATATAGTCATACATGTAGTATAATGCCCCTCATAGTCATACGTATAGTATAATGCACAGCCCATAGTCATTCATAAAGTATAATGCACATCACAAAGTCATCCTTATAGTATAATGCACAGTTCATAGTCAAACATAAAGTATAATGTCTACTTACCGTACTTCCCCATACAAATTATTTCATAAACTTTCTAAAGATTGACATTTTGTGATCAGGCCAGCAAGTCACAAGTTCACAAGACCACTTTATTATGACAAGCCACAACTTGTACATCCTCATGTACATTCAGTAAAGCTAATATGACGAGGGCAAAGGAAATGATTGACTTTATGGATCTCTTCTTCTCCATGTACAATGACAGCCCCTTAGAAGCTGGAACTCCAAAAAGGAGCATCTGAAAAGTGTTAAATCCACATTTTCACATTTATTAGAAACAGCCTAAATAATTAAATGAGTTCAATGAATGGTGGTTTTAGGAATCAGAGGTGGGGTCAGAGGTCGGAGCCTGACATACCACAACTTCATATGGAACCAGTGATTGACAAGTGGAGGAAACAGGTTAAGATATTTCACGTGGGAATCGCAGCTTGTAAGAAGGGAAGACGAGGGAATTTTACACTTCAGGGGAAAAAGTTAATTGTGTTTTTATACCACATGTTATTCCCCGTACTTCGCACAGTTCCGATTGTTTATTTGGTTTAACAGCTGTCAATTATCCCATAAAAGGATCACACAATCTTTCATGATAACCTTTTTAAATTTCAATAAAAACTATGCTTCCTACACTGAACATTTACACTTATGAAAGCATATCCATTTTGTTATTTCCATTGCATACAGGTAAATGTTTCTATTCACATTTCTGATTTATGTACAGTTTGTGTCTGTGTCATTTTTATGTGGATGGCTTTTTATTCAATTAATGACATGTTCCAAAAAATGCATGTTCTGTGTATGCATATTGTAGTTAATACGTATGCGTTCGCTTCATTTTTTAATCATTCATATTTCTTCAAAATGACAAAAGTAGCAAAGAACATAGTTAAAGAATGAAGCAAATCCATAAAAAACAGACACATTAGAGGACAATATAAAAAAGCAATAAAAAAGTGAAGAAAAACATATTAAATACCCACTTTCATATGCAAGTGTGAATCAACCCTTAAAGGGGTGGACCGGGCATTAGTAATAATCAGACAATTGGTGGGGGTGCGAGATGTTGGATGGTCGGACCCCCATCCCCCAACAATCTGTTATTTGTCAATATTAGGTGCCCAAAAAACCTGTTAAAGCCATTTTCACGGGGAAGTATGTTAATCACTATTTTGCATTAATATTTGTGAGACAAATTCATTCCAAAACATGGGCATGATAAAAATGATAGGTTTTCTTCAGTACAGTGGATTCCTTTCCCTAACGCAAACTACTGCCGTGTGAGAGAGGCTTAGGATCCATTTCACACAAGCATATTGGTAAATATCCACAATATGGATCCATATTCAAGAAAAAATGTGGATGATGTTGCTTCAGTATATCATCAATGTTGCTTCAATCTTACTGATCATGATTGGTTCAATCCCACCAAGGACAACATCTGCAAGGAGTCTGTATGTTCTCCCCGTGTGTGCATGAGTATTATCCCACACTCCAAAGACATACTGTTAAGTGGTTTGATTGTGAGCCCGAATAAGGAAAGTGCAGATATTGTCTGTAAAGTGCTTGTAATGTGATAATGATATAACACTGTCTATGACTATGGTTCTCAGGTGGAACTTTAACCCCTTTCTGACATTGGGCATAGTAATATGCCCACGTCAGACTCCTTCTCTTTGATGTGGGCTCCGGCGCTGAGCCCACATCTTTCCCGGTACATGTCAGCTGTTTTGAAGAGCTGACCCATGCCTCTAATAGCCTTGGGTGGAATCGCGATCCACCCGCGGCTGTTAACCCATTAAATGCCACTGTCAGTCTTTGTCAGTGGCATTTAACTTGCGTTTCTGGCAAATGTGCTGGAAATCCCGCCCATCAGTGACCGCGTCACGTGATTGCGAGTCACCGATGGATTGGCATGATAAGCAGAGGTCTCCAGCAGACCTCTCTAGTTGTCATAGCTGGATTGCTATGATCTGATCATCGCCTGTATGTAGCAGAGCTGCCTGGACAACTGCCGCTTCTAGTCTCCCATGGAGACTGCCACTTCTAGTCTCCCAAGTAAAAAATGTTTTTTAAAAAATTACAAAAATAAAAAAGTTCAAATCACCCCCCTTTCGACCCATTAAAAATAAAACAATAAAATTAAAATCAAACATACACATATTTGGTATCACCACATTCAGAATCACCCAATACATTAATATAAAAAAGAATTAACCTGTTCGTTAAACGGCGTAACAAGAAAAGAAAAGTAAAAACGCAAGAATTAAGTTCTTTTTTGTTGCCTCTACATTGCAATAAAATGCAATATTTTGCATTCAAAAGATCATGTCTACACTAAAATAGTACAATAAAAATGTCAGCTTGGCACACAATAAGTAAGCCCTCACCCAGCCCCAGATCCCGAAAAATGGAGACACTACAGGTTTTGGAAAATGGTGCCATTTTTTTTTTTTGCCAAACTTTGGATTTTTTTAAATCACTTAAATAAAAAAAAACCCCAGACATGTTTAATATCTTTGAACTTGTAATGACCTGGAGAATCATCATGGCAGGACAGTTGTAGCATTTAGTGAACATGCTAAAAAAAAAAAAACAGCCGTGGAATTGCACTTTTTTCATAATTTCACCGCACTTGAATTTTTTTTCCTGTTTTACAGTACACAATATTTAAAACCAATGGTGTTATTCAAAATTACAACTCGTCCCACAAAAAACTCATGGCCAATTTGACCCAAAAAAATAAAAAAAGTTATGGCTCTGGGAAGAAGGGGAGCAAAAAACAAAAATGCAAAAACAGAAAATGGCCCGGGGTTAAGGGGTTGAAGCATATTTTCTCTGAAATGCTCCGAACCATACATCCAGGTACTGATTCATGCTGCCCGTGGTTTGGTCAGCATGAATCAGGTGACAGGGTCCCTTGAAGATAAGAATGGACATAGTTTTCTGTTGTATGAAATCACATCTCTGCTCCATCTGTACATCAGATATTGCTTTAACAAATTGCAGTGTGGTCTTGTGTGTTACAGAAAAATATTAATATATATGAGACAAATGGATAGACGGACAGATGGATGGACAGACAGACCAGACAATAGATAGATGTCCAGAATAGACTTACATGACATACTTTCAGCTATAATCTATAGTTTTACATATGGCTGAAAATGTTCTCATAATCCAGTACACAAAGGCTCCTGATCACTGGGTCATTACATGAAATTTGCGTACAGGCTATCCTGCTAGATTATGTATGCCGCTCATTGTTTTCTTAGAAAAAAAATTGTGAAGCATAAAAAAAACCCAGAAATCAGACCTATAATTTACTACTTTTTTAATTTTGTCATTAGACTTTATGGCCAACCCTATAGTTCTGTATAGTTATTATTCATTAGGCAATACTTTTTACTGGAGAGACTTATTTAAAAATGATTGAAGAAAAAAATAGGACCAGAGGACCCTGTCTGAGGTTCTGACCTTGGCAAACGTAATCTAAACCTTGCTGGAAAGATTTCATGTAAACTTGCACAACAAAATAGAAAGCAGGTGTTTGAGCGGAGTTCAAACAACCTTTTCATTGAGCACTGTATCAGTCAGTGGACTCGCATGGCTCCTGGATGCATATCTATAGAAAATGTACAATGTTTGGAAACACCTGGGGACATTACTCCCATCATGTGTTTTCTGGGAAGGTCAAAGTTGAGAATAACCTGCTGTTACCCATTACCCTGTAGGAATTGATGAAAATCTTACAATAACTTGTCTCATAAAGATAGGGAAATACCAGAAGAGATTAATAACTAGTTACAGGCAAGCAACTTATTGACTTTTTTGGGGGTTGTGTTTCAATTAACATTTAACCATTTAATTAAAAGAAGACATGATTACATGTAAGAAGTCATACAGAGAGTGAGTGATAAACCGGGATGGTTGACCCAGAGATCAAGTAGACCCTGAGTGAAATGAGCTAGACTTATGGTTTAAAATGACCTACACATTTCACATGTATAGTCACCCTGCCTGGTGCCCCCAGTTGCTGCCTCCCTTGTATAGGTCACTGTTCAATTTCTCCGGCTTCCGCCATGGCCGTTGCAATGGTAAATCTAAAATATACCTTTCTTGTGCTGTGGGATGGGAAAAAAAGAGGAGACATGGTCTAGACTTATCACTGAGCTTCCCATGTCATTGTGTTGGCCATCTTAAAATTAGGAGGTACGGAACACTTATCTGAGGATTGATGTAGCAGGAGGAAACCAGAGGGCATGAGGTAGGTTTACTATAAGCGATAAATATAGTTACTTTTCAGTGCTTGGGGGGAAGGTCGCTATCAATCATTGGGCTACCAAGGAGAAATATATCTGATGAGGAGGAAGATATACTGTATGATGGTGAAATGTGGCTGAAGCCTTCTAAATAAGATATCTGATAATGATTGTGATTACTATATATCCTGTGTATATGAATGGATCCATTGTAATCATATACATATCGCTGGGCAGAACTGTTCCATGTACTGTAGGTTGAACATCCCCTTTACCCTCTCCCATCCCTTGGTTTAACTTGATGTACATGTTTTTTTAACTGTATTAACTATATAAAGAAGGTGTGAGTAGTCAGGTCACGCATATGTTACTTGTTGCTACCTAAGGATCCATGCATGGAGTTCTCAAAGTCAATAGTAGCAATCAACAGCAATCCAAAATGTAAAGTGCTGCAGAATATGTTGGCACTATAGAAATAAAATTACTGTATTTTCTGGCGTATAAGACTATTTTTTAACCCCTGAAAATTCTCTCAAAAGTCGGGTGTCGTCTTATACGCCAGGTGTCGTCTTATAGGGCAGATGCGGAGTAATCTGCGGTCGCCGCATATTGTGGGGGGAGCAGTCCCAATGACAAGGTGAGGGGGCGCCTCACCGGGAAGGTGTAAGTGAAGCAGAGGCAGAGAAGGAGATAATAGGATACAAGGGCGAGCCAGATGAGTGAAAGAGGAGTGTTTTTCTAGGCACAGCACCGCTCTCTCTCTCTTTTTTGCATAACCCTGGCATCCCAGACGCTGACAGTTTGCTTCACTTACACCTTCCTGGTGAGGCGCTCCCTCACCTCGTCATCGGGACCACTCCCCCCCACTATATACTTCGACCGCAGATTGCTCCGCACCCACCCTATAAGACAACCCCCGACTTTTGAGAAGATTTTATATTTTAACTGGAAAAGCTGGGGGTCGTCTTATACGCCCAGTCGTCTTATACGCCGGAAAATACGGTATTATTATTATTATTATTATTATTAATCCATTAAAAGCATCTATTTCTTTATCTTAGGCAATTAAAACATTCACATATCCACCCAAAGTATCATGTGAACTGTTAAACTTAATGTTTCGGATTACTCCTTTATCATGGTGTAACTATATAGTGTTTTGCTTCTCTCCTTTTTTTACTCCTGTTAAATGAGGGAATTTTACTCTTACTTGATGTATCCATGGGACACTTCTGACTATATTCCGAGCTACAGAGTCCTTTTTTGTTCCACACTAGTCCCAGCTCATATCAATAGTTTTGTAGTACTAACATAGTATAGATGTGGTAGGATATATGCACTATATCTACATTGTAATTGGTAAATTTGTCATAAAATAGTTAAACAGATTTAGAATTTAAAGAGGTAACAAATTATATTTAACAATGTGGGTTCCTGCCTTCTTTAATTACTTAGATTAAATATTTTAATGCCCCAAAACAACATCAAATTTTTCTGTTTTTCAGATACTTACCAAGAAGAAAAATTACATCTGTATATTAGATCTTGCCTAAAAGATGGACATGGCTGGCGATTGTCAGCCGATAAATCTATTTGTCCTATTCATCCATATAGAAAGCTATCAAAAGTCTTTCAAAGGCAGTGATAGTGCAGATAAGACGTCTACGAGGGTGTCTGCCCATTCATACATGAAGGATATTTGTCATTAATTCATCCAGTCAAGAGGCATCCCAACACAAATGTCATATATATCTTACAGTAGTCAGAAACAGATATAAAAAGCAGAACATGACCTCTATTTCCAAGAATCTACAAAGCGTAGAACATCCCTCGCCCCACTGTGTTCAAGCTTGTTAGCGGCACGTTGGATAGTTATTGTGGGAAAAGGTGTGTCTAGTAAAAGATGGCTGACCTCCGTAGCTTTGTGCGGATTAGGCCTTTGTTTGAGAAGTCTAATTTAATGACGAGTCTTCATATCTACAAAGTTGGTTTCTTTTTTCTTATTCACTGCTGGATATAAAGATTATTCGTATTTGTTTTTTTTTTTATTTTATTTCTGTGTGTGTTTTTTTATGATCATCCTATTGGATATTCGTCATTGTCAACTATGGGTCTGCTTCCCTGTAGAGGTCCATAGTATCAATTCAATTGGGGTCTGAAAAGTCAAAACTTCATTTGTTCCCGATGCTTCTCATCATCTTTAAATAAGAGCCATGAAGAACAGTGATAGCCATTTCTTATAAGGTTCTGCTTTATAAAGGACCCTTGTGATGTATATGTAATGCATTAAAAAAGTTATACCCAGGCATTGTTGTGTTATGTCTGGTGCTCTCATCTCCGTTGATACTTTTGGCAGTTTTCCATGTTGATCAAAGTCATTTTTTAATATATTCGCCCCATTAAATGAAAAAGTATGCTAGAGGTCTGAGGTAGTCCTTGAACCTCCGAACAATATAACACCATGCACACCTTTTTCTATATTTTTTTTTAAAGAAACTTCATTTACCCTTGGCAGAATGATGATCTGTCTTATGAGCAACCAGTCAGGCTTTTGTGCAAGTTTCTCTGATTAAAGAATGATTTCCCGCATGGTATGGTGTTCAATGCTGATCTGAAACACCTAATGCCAACATAAATTCTTTTAACAAAACTTCTGATTAGGTGAGGCATTGTCATTTTTGTCCATTTCTTAAATTTATTTTTTCTTGAGACGCAGAGGGGGCTAATACATAAGTTTGCTGATGTCTTTGAGATTTGATTTATGAACGCATTTGCATTTCTTAGTTGTAAATCGACAGGATACATATCCCTTTATGAGATTTAAGAATATACAGTTAAATGAAAAAGTTTGGGCACCCCTATTAATCTTAAGCTTAATGTTTTATAAAAATTGTTTTTTTTGCAACAGCTATTTCAATTTCATATATCTAATAACTGTTGGACACAGTAATGTTTCTGCCTTGAAATGAGGTTTATTGTACTAACAGAAAATGTGCAATCTGCATTCAAACAAAATTTGGCAGGTGCATAAGTATGGATACCCCACCAGAAAAGTGACATTAATATTTAGTAGATCCTCCTTTTGCAAAAATAACAGCCTCTAGTCACTTCCTGTAGCTTTTAATGAGTTCCTGGAACCTGGATCAAGGTATTTTTGACCATTCCTCTTTACAAAACAATTCCAGTTCAGTTAAATTTGATGGTCGCCGAGCATGGACAGCCCTCTTCAAATGATCCCACAGATGTTCAATGATATTCAGGTCTGGAGACTGGGATGGCCATTCCAGAACAGTGTAATTGCTCCTCTGCATGAATGCCTGAGTAGATTTGGAGCGGTGTTTTGGATCATTGTCTTGCTGAAAGATCCATCCCCTGCGTAACTTCAACTTTGTCACTGATTCATGAACATTATTGTCAAGAATCTGCTGATACTGAGAGGAATCCATGCGTCCCTCAACTTTAACAAGATTCCCGATTCCGGCTTTGGCCACACAGGCACAAAGCATGATGGAACCTCCACCAAATTTTACTGTGGGTAGCAAGTGTTTTTCTTGGAATGCTGTGTTTTTTGGCCGCCATGCATAACGCCTTTTTATATGACCAAACAACTCAATCTTGGTTTCATCAGTCCACAGGACCTTCTTCCAAAAAGAAATTGGCTTCTCCAAATGTGCTTTTGCACACCTCAGCCGACTCTGTTTGTGGCGTGCTTGCAGAAACGGCTTCTTTCGCATCACTCTCCCATACAGCTTCTCCTTGTGCAAAGTGCGTTGTATAGTTGACCGATGCACAATGACACCATCTGCAGCAAGTTGATGCTGCAGATCTCTGGAGGTGGTCTGACGATTGTCCTTGACTTATCTCACCATTCTTTTTCTCTGCCTTTCTGATGTTTTTCTTGGCCTGCCACTTCTGGCCTTAATAAGAACTGTACCTGTGTTCTTCCATTTCCTTACTATGTTCCTCACAGTGGAAATTGACAGGTTAAATCTCTGAGACAGCTTTTTGTATCCTTCCCCTGAACAACTATGTTGACTAATCTTTGTTTTCAGATCATTAGATAGTTGTTTTGAGGAGCACATGATGCCACTCTTCAGAGGAGATTCAAACAGGAGAACAACTTGCAAGTGGCCACTTTAAGTAGCTTTTCTCATGATTGCATGCACCTGGCTATGAAGTTCAAAGCTCAATGAGGTTAGAAAACCAAAAAAAGTGCTTTAGTAAGTCAGTAAAAAGTAGGTAGGAGTATTTAAAACAAGAAAATGATAAGGATGCCCATTACTTATGCATCGGTCAAATTTTGTTTGAATGCAGATTGCACATTTTCTGTTAGTACAATAAACCTCATTTCAAGGCAGAAACATTACTGTGTCCAACAGTTATTAGATATATGAAACTGAAATAGCTGTTGCAAAATATGTATATAATATTTTAATATATAGATAGATAGATAGATAGATAGATAGATAGATAGATAGATGGTAAACCTTTCCTTCAATTTAGTTTCAATCCATTGGATGACCAGACAATGACATTTAAGACATTTTGAAACATCTTGAATATGTTCTTCACTAAAGGAGATCATCTACAGTACATGATACTGAAAAACTGGAGAAAGTTCAGAGAAGAACAACCAGGATGGTAAGTGAACTGCAAAGTATGTCCTACGAGGAACAGTTAAAGGATTTGGGACTGTTTAACTTGCAAAAAAGAAGGCTAAGAGATGACTTAATACATGTCTACAAATATCTGGAGGGATGTCACTGTGTAGAGGGAACATTCTTATTTTCATTTGCACAGGGAAACATGAGAAGCAATGGAATGAAATTGAAAGGGAGAAGATACAGATTACACTCCCTGACAGAAGTTATGTCGCTTATCCATGTTATGTAAATGAAAGCCTATAACCTGACGTTAAATTCATCCATTGGTTGTATAAATTATTCTTTTGAAAGCTGAAACCCTCCGAAATGTGGTTTAGGTTTGGAAAATAAATTGGCATCAATGCAGAAATATTGATCAGTTAATGGACACAGAATGGTCAGATTTTGGCAAGACAAACGTTTTGTCGCCCACAGAAAGTAATGTGATATTCAAACAAATAATTAACTTAAAATACAAATATATGTTGCATAACATTGGTGAATGAAGTTGTGGTGCTATTAGAGTCATATTTAATATTTTGTGTGACTTCCATGAGCTTGAAGGACTGCATCCATGTGGTTCAACAATGATTCATACAATTTACTAATGAAGTAATCAGGAATATCAAAGAATGCAGTCTTACATGCCTCCCAGAGTTCATCTAGATTCTTTGGTTTGGTCTTCCAAGCTTCCTCTTTCATCCTACTCCAAACATGTTCAATGATGTTCATGTCTGATGATTGGGCTGTAGCAAGTAATGGTAAACTGACTGAACAGCGAACTAGTCTGAACTGGTGCATAACCAAAAAACAACTTACATAGCAAATAGATGAATGGCTGCACTCAATTGTACTAAAGCAAGGGAATGTGTGATACATGAAATGTGAATAGCATAATGCCTTGTGAAATCTATGAAAAACACATGAGATGCTTAGCATAACATTTGGCAAAAAAATGTGAGCCCATCCACCAACGTCAAGGTAATCTCATGGATTGGATGGGTCCCTGACCTGACTGCCTAGTGTGAACACTTACCTCTGTCTAATATCATGGTAAAGCCTGGATTTATTGGAAGGCCGGAACCATCTGTGTTGGGATGTAATTACAATCACAGCATGGTGAAGGGCAGGGCATTCAAGTCAGAAAAAATTAGTATAAAGCAAGTAATGGTAAACTGACTGAACAGCGAACTAGTCTGAACTGGTGTATAACCAAAAAACAACTTACATAGCAAATAGATGAATGGCTGCACTCAATTGTACTAAAGCAAAGGAATGTGTGATAAATGAAATGTGAAAAGCATAATGGCTTGTGAAATCTATGAAAAACACATGAGATTCTTAGCACAAAATTTGGCCAAAATATGTGAGCCCATCCACCAACGTCAAGGTAGTCTCATGGATCAAATGGGTCCCTGACCTGACTGCCTAGTGTGAACACTTACCTCTGGCTAATATCATGGTAAAGCCTGCATTTATTGGAAGGTCGTAACCAACTGTGTTGGGATGTAATTAAAATCACAGTATGGTGAAGGGCGGGGCATTCAAGTCAGAAAAAAATAGGTTATAGCAAGTAATGGTAAACTGACTGAACAGCGAGCTAGTCTGAACTGGTGCATAACCAAAAAACAACTCACTTAGCAAATAGATGAATGGCTGCACTCAATTGTACTAAAGTAAGGCAATGTGTGATACATGAAATATGAATAGCATAATGGCTTGTGAAATCTATGAAAAAACACATGAGATGCTTAGCACAAAATTTGGCCAAAAAATGTGAGCCCATCCACCAATGTCAAGGTAATCTCATGAATTGGATGGGTCCTTGACCTGACTGCCTAGTGTGAACACTAACCTCTGGCTAATACCATGGTAAAGCCTGCATTTATTGGAAGGTCAGATTCAGAACCAATTGTGTTGGGATGTAATTAAAATCACAGTATGGTGAAGGGTGGGGCATTAAAGTCAGAAAAAAATAGGTTGATTAACAAGGACTGACATAGCGGATATCCTTGTAACATCTAAAGTTGCATTACGCAATAAGAGTCACTCCTAATGGAACATGATACCTATATAGAAGAGAGGAGCTCAAGACTCATATAACTATACAGGGCCAACCACAAATCTGATTAAGTATAAATTTTATTTAATTCAACATAGACACAAAATTCAAAAACAGAGACACAAAGGCCCAATCTATATACAAAATTCAATGGACGAGTGTCTGGAAGGGGATAATAGAGCAATGAACAGTATGCACAATGGCTGCAAGGAATCACCACTGAGGAATGGGTCAGGAAAAGGATTATACGGCTAGCATGATGGCCCTGTACCCATAGCAGTAAACCGCAAGGCCAGAAATCAACTAAGTAGAAAATGTGTTTAAGATCTGGTACAAAAACCTGGATCTATATAAACATCTGGCCACTCATAAGTAAATAGAATAGTACTTATACCATCCCACAGAAAGTGCTCATGCTAAAGTGCAATTGCGCAGGGCAGCAGCGGTTAGGGACAAAACTTACCCATGTCAAGGGGTGATAACGCAGTCACTATGCATACAACATGCCCCGACGTGCGTTTCGCGTTGCGGGCTTCTTCGGGGGGGGCAGTGTGGGTCTACCAGACATGTTGCAAATATTTATAGAACTTACTGAGCGCTACACCTGTGAGCACATGTGGAGTGGGACCAGGGCCGCCACGCAGCTCGTCCGTACGTCCGGCTTCCGGTGCAGATCAAAGGAAAAACTTCCTGTGACGTCACTGGCCCGCACCGAAGCCATAAGGACGACTTCGGAGATGCCGGAGTGCCCAGGACACCACTAAGTACTATTCTATTTACTTATGAGTGGCCAGATGTTTATATAGATCCAGGTTTTTGTACCAGATCTTAAACACATTTTCTACTTAGTTGATTTCTGGCCTTGCGGTTTACTGCTATGGGTACAGGGCCAACATGCTAGCGGTATAATCCTTTTCCTGACCCATTCCTCAGTGGTGATTCCTTGCAGCCATTGTGCATACTGTTCATTGCTCTATTATCCCCTTCCAGACACTCGTCCATTGAATTTTGTATCTAGATTGGGCCTTTGTGTCTCTGTTTTTGAATTTTGTGTCTATCTTGAATTAAATAAAATTTATACTTAATCAGATTTGTGGTTGGCCCTGTGTAGTTATATGAGTCTTGAGCTCCTCTCTTCAGAAAAAAATAGGTTATAGCAAGTAATGGTAAACTGACTGAACAGCGAACTAGTCTGAACTGATGCATAACTAAAAACAACTTACATAGCAAATAGATGAATGGCTGCATTCAACTGTACTAAAGCAAGGGAATGTGTGATACATGAAATGTGAATAGCATAATGTCTTGTGAAATCTATGAAAACACACATGAGATGCTTAGCACAAAATTTGGCCAAAAAATGTGAGCCCATCCACCAACGTCAAGGTAGTCTCATGGATCGGATGGGTCCCTGACCTGACTGCCTAGTGTGAACACTTACCTCTGGCTAATATCATGGTAAAGCCTGCATTTATTGGAAGGTCGATAGGGTTTGCCTGACTCTATACAAAAAATGGGTAAAAACTTACTATATTGGTGCTTATGGCCCTTCACCTTAATGAGCCTAATTATTAATTCAACACAATAATTAGCTACAATGTAAACCGCTTATCTATGCAGACAATTTTTTGTTTTTATTTTTTTTAATACATTTATCCCTCCACTTCTTCTAAGAAACAAAACCCTTTCATTTTATCACCAATGTAGCAGAACATGGGCTTGTGCTTTGCTTAGTTTTGAATGACACCTTCCATTTTGCATTCAGTATATTGAAAATGGGTAAAATATCCAAGTAGGATCAAATAATGAAAAAACTGCAACTCTGCCATTGTTTTTACTATAAATTTGGAGTATAATTGGTCTGCACTCTTTATGAATGGAAACGGTGGTGCTGGTATAGTGGACACGAGTCCTAAATACTAGTAATATAAAATTATACCGCACTCACAAGTGGAATAACATGCAAAAATTGAACAATTTATTGTGTACAACAATAACATAACATCACTATATAGAGTCCAACATCAAAGCGTAACTAAAAAGACGTTTCGGACCCTCCGGGTCCTTATTCATATACCGCTGCGGAAAGAAAAAGAAAAACATGCCATATATACATAAGATCACATAAATAACAAAAATTAAATAAAGTCCGCATAACATATATATAGTACACAATAGGTAGAGGAACCCCAAATTAATAGCCCCGAAGTACAAAACCTAAAGTAAAGGAATAACACCACTAACAAAACGTGTCTACCTCTGACATGTAAAAGCACACTTATGTGAGAAGAGAGTACAATGAGATTTACCTTTGGTGGAGTGATGTGTAATATGAGAGTACACCCAAAAGGGTAAAGATCACAATGTAAAGTCCGTATGCTGTGGGAAATAGCGTAAGGATTAGATAAGACTAGATTATATGGATAAACCGAAGAAAAAAGGAATAATGATTTACCTAGCTGGATGGTAGAAGGCGTTAGTGTAGGGGATATGCCACATATGTCGCACCTAATGAATAAAGGATGCAGTGTGTGAAGGAACAATAGTCTAACATTGATAAAGAGCCCAAATGTGTATAAAGTGCAGGGTATTTACCTTGTGTGTCCGTCTGAAAAAGCTGCGCTCCCGCGCCCTGCTGTAGCTGTGTGCACCGGTAGCAAAATGTGGGCCCTTTATATCCCCCTGAATAGACGCTGCCAGGGAAACCCCGCCCCCGGAAATGACATCGATGCTAATCAGTGCGCAAGCGTCCCGGTTGTTATGGACGCTGTACCCGGAGCCGGCCGGCAAGTGGGGCGCGTGCGCAGTGAGCCCTGTGCGGAGATACTATGTCGTCCGTCGGCAAATCGGGCGCATGCGCGGTAAGTACCGGCATCGGACCCTAAGTATTAAAGCCGCTGTCTGGAACATACAGCTGGAACTCGTGCGCGGGGGTATCCGGCGGTAACCCTGTGCTGAACAGGCCATGGTATAAAAAGAAAAAGCCTCCCTATTACGTATAGCAAGGGCATAATAAAAAAATAACAAGCTGGTCCCCATGCAAGCAGAATAAGTGTACCCACTATGGTAAGGTATGGAAATATCCGATATAAGGAGAGATGACCAAAAACTTGACAATATGTGCTGTATGAAAAGTATGGATAAAAAAGAAAAAATAAAATTAAAAAATAAAACTAAAAATAAAAATGAAAGATAAATAAAGAAAAAATAAATAATAAATAAATAATAAATAATAAATTGTTTTTACTATATTCATTTTGTGGTAAAAATGACGTAGAAATATTACAATACAGGCCAATAGAATTAAGGCAGTACAAAATTTGCATAGATACTGTATTTTGTAGTTTAAGTGGTGAAAAAATGCAAATTTTCTAGAGAAGTTATTTTGGATTGTGTCATCATTTTTCGAGATCCATAATGTTTTTATCTTTCCATTGATGGAGTTGTATGCAAGGAAGGCTTGATTTTTTTAACTCAGGTAGTGCTGATCATCCAGGATGGCACATTAATGCGAGCTGTGGCAAGAAGGTTTGCTGTGTCTGTCAGCGTCGTGTCCAGGGGATGCAGGCACTACCAGGAGACAGGCCAGTACACCAGAAGATGTGGGGGGGGCAGTGGTGGGGCAACAACCCAGCAGCAGGACCGCTACCTTTTTGCAAGGAGGAACAGGAGGAGCACTGCTAGGAGCCTTGCAAAATGACAAAATGACCTCCAGCAGGCCACAAATGTGCATGTATCTGCACAAACAGCTAGAAACCGACTCCATGAGGATGGTCTGAGTGCTCAACGTCCACAGATGGGGGTTGTGCTCACAGCTCAACACCGTGCAGGATGCTTGGCATTTGCCACAGAGCACCAGGATTGGCAAATTCGCCACTGGCGCCTTGTGCTCTTCACAGATGAAAGCAGATTCACACTGAGCACATGTGACAGACGTGACAGATGTGACAGAGTTTGAAGACACCATGGAGAGCGATCTGCTGCCTGCAACATCCTTCAGCATGACCGGTTTGGCAGTGGGTCAGTAATGGTGTTGGGTGGCATTTCTTTGGAGGGCCACACAGTCCTCCGTGTGCTCCCCAGAGGTAGCCAGACTGCCATTAGGTACCAAGATGAGATCCTCAGACCCCTTGTAAGACCATATGCTGGTGCAGTTGGCCCTGGGTGCCTCCTAATGCAGGACAATGCCAGACCTCATGTGGCTGGAATGTGTCAGCAGTTCCTGCAAGATGAAGGCATTGAACACATCTGGGACATTATGTCTCGCACCATCCACCAATGTCACATTGCAGCACAGACTGTCTAGGAGTTGGCGGATGCTTTAGTCCAGGTCTGGGAGGAGATCCCTCAGGAGACCATCCGCCGCCTCATCAGGAGCATTCCCAGGCATTGTAGGGAGATCATACAGGCATGTGGAGGCCACACACACACACACTGCTGAGCATCATTTCCTTGTCTTGAGGCATTTCTACTGAATTTGTATCAGCCTGTAACTTCATTTTCCACTTTGATTTTGAGCATCATTCCAACTCCAGACCTCCATGGGATGTTGGTTGTTATTTACATTGATCATTTTCAGATTTTAATGTTCTCAACACATTCCACTATGTAATGAATAAAAATTTACAACTGGAATATTTCAATCAGTGATAACTAGCATGTGGGATTTTAGTGTTCCCTTTATTTTTTCCCTATTATTGTATTATATATTGCAGCATATAGTAAAATCATGGCTTCCCTATAGAGCTGAGTCAGTGGCTGGGCTTCACAAGATGGCAGCAAAAAAGCCCTTCTGTATGCCCCCCAGCTGCCGTTATAACCCATTGGTGCCTGATGAAAGTTATATTTATATACAGTACAGACCAAAAGTTTGGACATACCTTCTCATTTAAAGAATTGTATTTTCATGACTATGAAAATTGTACATTCACAATGAAGGCATCAAAACTATGAATTAACACATGTGGAATTATATACTTACCAAAAAAGTGTGAAACAACTGAAAATATGTCTTATATTCTAAGTTCTTCAAAGTAGCCACCTTTTGCTTTGATGACTGTTTTGCACACTCTTGGCATTCTCTTGATGAACTTCAAGAGGTAGTCACCGGGAATAGTTTTCACTTCACAGGTGTACCCTGTCAGGTTTAATAAGTGGGATTTCTTGCCTTATAAATGGGGTTGGGACCATCAGTTGTGTTGTGCAGAAGTCTGGTGGATACACAGCTGATAGTCCTACCGAATAGACAGTTAGAATTTGTATTATTGCAAGAAAAAAGGAGCTAAGAAAAGAAAAACGAGTGGCCATCATTACTTTAAGAGATGAAGGTCATTCAGTCCAAAAAATTTGGCAAACTTTGAAAGTGTCCACAAGTGCAGGGGCAAAAACCATCAAGCGCTACAAAGAAACTGGCTCACATGAGGACCGCCCCAGGAAAGGAAGACCAAGAGTCACCTCTGCTTCTGAGGATAAGTTTATCCGAGTCACCAGCCTCAGAAATCGCAAGTTAACAAGAGCTCAGATTAGAGACCAGGTCAATGCCACCCAGAGTTCTAGCAGCAGACATATCTCCACAACACCTGTTAAGAGGAGACTTTGTGCAGCAGGCCTTCATGGTAAAATAGCTGCTAGGAAACCACTGCTAAGGACAGGCAACAAGCACAAGAGACTTGTTTGGGCTAAGGATAACACAAGGACTGGACATTAGACCAATGGAAATCTGTGCTTTGGTCTGATGAGTCCAAATTTGAGATCTTTGGTTCGAACCACCACGTCTTTGTGCGACGCAGAAAAGGTGAACGGATGGACTCTACATGCCTGGTTCCCACCGTGAAGCATGGAAGAGGAGGTGTGATGGTGTGGGGGTGCTTTGCTGGTGACACTGTTGGGGATTTATTCAAAATTGAAGGCATACTGAACCAGCATGGCTACCACAGCATCTTGCAGCGGCATGCTATTCCATCCGGTTTGCGCTTAGTTGGACCATCATTTATTTTTCAACAGGACAATGACCCCAAACACACCTCTAGGCTGCGTAAGGGCTATTTGACCAAGAGGGAGAGTGATGGGGTGCTACGCCAGATGACCTGGCCTCCACAGTCACCAGACCTGAACCCAATCGAGATGGTTTGGGGTGAGATGGACCACAGAGTGAAGGCAAAAGGGCCAACAAGTGCTAAGCATCTCTGGGAACTCCTTCAAGATTTTTGGAAGAAGATTCCCAGTGACTACCTCTTGAAGCTCATCAAGAGAATGCCAAGAGTGTGCAAAGCAGTCATCAAAGCAAAAAGGTGGCTACTTTGAAGAACCTAGAATATAAGACATAATTTCAGTTGTTTCACACTTTTTTGTTAAGTATGTAATTCCACATGTGTCAACTCATAGTTTTGATGCCTTCAGTGTGAATGTACACTTTTCATAGTCATGAAAATACAGAAAAATCTTTAAATGAGAAGGTGTTTCCAAACTTTTGGTCTGTACTGTATCACAGTCAGAAATTGACAGCGACATCTAAATGGTTTACATCATCGATCGGAGCTCAGCTCAGGCTGCTGCTATTAGAGACGTATGCCGACTATATAACGTAGGCATCCCCTGGAGATAGCTCTGCTCCTGAGCACCCTCCACAATCAGTGATACCAGCGCTAATGTACATGTACGTAACCTTGTGCTAATGGTTTAAGGAGTGCGATCATGTACTTGGTTTTGTTTGTAAAACATATTTGAAGAACTTGGGTTGCTTGTTTTCTATTTGCAGGTCCTGCACTTGGAAGGGTTGTGTCATCTTATTACATGGGTAAAATTGCAATGCGCTTGTAAAAACTACTTTTCCTCTTCACAAAAATATTTTCTTCTGTCAAGAAAGGAGAAACTTTTAATTCAGTGGTATTCAACCTTTCGCCAAGGACACTAGCCAGCCTCAGTCCTCCTGCACCTACAACCCATGCTGAATAGACAAAGCTGCCTCTGCTAAGAGCACGGGAGGGCGTACGGTTAATGACAGAGGTCCAGCCTTTCTGCTGACCCAAACTGTCAATCTTCAGAAGCGCACCACCCTAGCAAAGTGGAAGCCAGAAGACAGAGGAGCAATGCCCTCCTGAAGAAACAAACATGGCATAACTCCTTTTTCTATAACGTCGGTGGCCATTGAACCTCAGGCACCGCCCTAATGGCTGACTTGACAGTCTATCTACTTTTATTATATTAACTAAGCAATGCTTTACATGATTAATACGTCTTTCATCATAGTTAACAAAACAGGATGCATACATTATTAAAAACATCTCTCGAACATGATGGAGCTGGTGTGCTAACTTTGAAAATTCATGTCAAAATGGCAGTGTAATAAATTTTGTAAACATTTCATGTCTGATACTAAAATGCCTATTTTAAAGGCTCATTTTAGTTACAGAACTATACATTCTGATGTGCATTTAAAAGTAAGTACGCTAGATTTTGGCGATCTCACACATTCACGCAATTTCATTCTTTTTTTGACAGGCATAATGTACATCCATGAAGCTGAACTGTTTTCTATGAAGGCAATAAAAGGCTTCTTTTTTAAGAGATATACCTTATATACTCGAGTATAAGCCGACCCGAGTATAAGCCGACCCCCTAATTTTGCCACAAAAAACTGGGAAAACTTATTGACTCGAGTATAAGCCTAGGGTGGAAATGCAGCATTTACCGGTGAATTTCAAAAATAAAAATAGATCATTATTTCCCCATAGCTGTGCCATATAGTGCTCTGCACTGTTCATTATTTCCCCATAGCTGTGCCATATAGTGCTCTGCACCGTTCATATTGCCCCATATCTGTGCCCTATATGCTCTGCACCGTTCATATTGCCCCATATCTGTGCCCTATATGCTCTGCACCGTTCATATTGCCCCATATCTGTGCCCTATATGCTCTGCACCGTTCATATTGCCCCATATCTGTGCCCTATATGCTCTGCACCATTGATATTGCCCCATATCTGTGCCCCATATATGCTCTGCACCGTTCATATTGCCCCATATCTGTGCCATATAGTGCTCTGCACCGTTCATACTGCCCCATATCTGTGCCCCATATAGTGCTCTGCATCGTTCATTTTTGTCCCATAGCTGTGCCCCATATAGTGCTCTGTACCGTTCATACTGCCCCATATAGTGCTCTGCACCATTCATACTGCCCCATATAGTGCTCTGCACCGTTCATACTGCCCCATACAGTGCTCTGCACCGTTCATACTGCCCCATATAGTGCTCTGCATCGTTCATACTGCCCCATATAGTGCTCTGCACCATTCATACTGCCCCATATAGTGCTCTGCATCGTTCATACTGCCCCATACAGTGCTCTGCACCGTTCATACTGCCCCAAACAGTGCTCTGCACCGTTCATACTGCCCCATACAGTGCTCTGCACCGTTCATACTGCCCATATAGTGCTCTGCACCGTTCATACTGCCCCATACAGTGCTCTGCATCGTTCATACTGCCCCATACAGTGCTCTGCACCGTTCATACTGCCCCATATAGTGCACTGCACTGTTCATACTGCCCCATACAGTGCTCTGCATCGTTCATACTGCCCCATACAGTGCTCTGCATCGTTCATACTGCCCCATACAGTGCTCTGCACCATTCATACTGCCCCATACAGTGCTCTGCACCGTTCATACTGCCCCATACAGTGCTCTGCACCGTTCATACTGCCCCATATAGTGCTCTGCATCGTCCATACTGCCCCATATAGTGCTCTGCACCGTTCATACTGCCCCATATAGTGTTCTGCACCATTCATACTGCCCCATACATTGCTCTGCATCGTTCATACTGCCCCATACAGTGCTCTGCACCGTTCATACTGCCCCATACAGTGCTCTGCACCATTCATACTGCCCCATATAGTGCTCTGCATCGTTCATACTGCCCCATATAGTGCTCTGCATCGTTCATACTGCCCCATACAGTGCTCTGCACCGTTCATATTTCCCTATATATGCTCCACATAAATCTGTGCCGCTGCTGCCGCTGCTGCAATAAAAAAAAAAAAAGCCATACTCACCTCTCTTGATTGCAGCTCCCGGCGTCTCGTTCCGGCGTCCGGTCCCGGCATCTCTCTCTGCTCTGACTGATCAGGCAGAGGGCGCAGCGCACACTATATGCGTCATCGCGCCCTCTGACCTGCACAGTCAGAGCGGAGATAGACGCCGGGAAGATGGAGCGGCGCCCGGCGGCTGGAACGGGGACAGGTAAGTATGACATACTTACCTAGTCCCAGCGATCCTGGCGCTCCCCGCCTGTCACACGGTCTTCTGTGCTGCAGCTCTTCCTGTCAGCGGTCACCGTTACCGCTGATTAGAGAAATGAATAGGCGGCTCCACCCCTATGGGAGGTGGAGCCGCCCATTCATTTCTCAAATGAGCAGTCCCACGTGACCGCTGAAGAGGGGAAGAAGCTGCAGCACAGAAGACCGTGGGACAGCAGGGGGAGCGCCGGGATCGCTGGGACTAGGTAAGTATACCTCAGCGCCCTCTCCCCCTCACCCGCCGACCCCACCGCTACCGTGACTCGAGTATAAGCTGAGAGGGGCACTTTCAGACCAAAAATTTGGGCTGAAAATCTCAGCTTATACTCGAGTATATGCGGTAACTAATTGTATGATACACCAAGCACATGATTTTCATGCTGAATTATTGCTACAAATTATTAATTAGAGCTGTTTGGGAGGCCCCAAGGGACCTCACATGACCCCTTTAAAAATGCACATTGTTTTTATTGTGAAATCAAGTAACAGATTAACCCCTTAGCGACTGCCGATACGCCTTTTAACGGCGGCTGCTAAGGGTACTTAAACCACAGCGCCGTTAATCAACGGCGCTGTGGAAAAAGTAAATAGCGCCCCCCAGAGTCGGATTTTCTCCGGGGTCTCGGCTGCTGGGGGTAGCCGAGACCCCAGAGAACATGATTCGGGGTTTTTTTTACCCACCCCGCATTTGCGATCGCCGGTAATTAACCATTTACCGGCGATCGCAAAAAAAAACAAAACGCGATCTCTTTTTAATTTCTCTGTCCTCCGATGTGATCGCACATCGGAGGACAGAGAAAAGGGGTCCCAGGTAGCCCCCCAATACTCACCTACCCCCCCGGTGCTCCTCGTGGCTCCCGGTGGGCGCCGCCATCTTAAAAATGGCGGGCGCATGCACAGTGCGCCAGCCGGCCGGCCCCGCGAGAATCTTTGGGGTCTCGGCTGCCGGGGGTAGCCGAGACCCCAAAGAGCATGATCAGGGTCGGTTTTACCGACCCCTGTTTTGCGATCGCTGGTAATTAACTGTTTAAGTGTAATTCTCTGTCCTCTGATGTGATCGCACATCAGAGGACAGAGAAATAGGGGGATTCGGGGACCCTATCATACTCACCTGTGTCCCTGGATCCTCCTGCTGCTCCTCCTGGCCGCCGGCAAAAGAAAATCGCGGGCGCATGCGCAGTGCGCCCGCCATCTGTCTCCATCTGCCGGCCGGCAGGAGAACAGCAGTTGGGGCTAAAATTAGGGTTAGGGTTAGGGCTAGGGCTAGGGCTAGGGTTAGGGCTAGGGTTAGGGTTAGGGTTAGGGCTAGGGTTAGGGTTGGGGTTAGGGCTAGGGTTAGGGCTAGGGTTAGGGTTAGGGCTAGGGTTAGGGTTAGGGTTAGGGCTAGGGTTAGGGTTAGGGCTAGGGTTAGGGTTAGGGCTAGGGTTAGGGCTAGGGTTAGGGCTAGGGTTAGGGTTAGGGCTAGGGTTGGGGCTAAATTTAGGGTTGGGGCTAAATTTAGGGTTAGGGTTGGGGCTAAATTTAGGGTTAGGCTTCTTTCACACTTACGTCGGTATGGGGCCGTCGCAATGCGTCGGCCCGACATACCGACGCACGTTGTGAAAATTGTGCACAACGTGGGCAGCGGCTGTAGTTTTTCAACGCATCTGCTGCCCAATCTATGTCTGGGGAGGAGGGGGCGGAGTTACGGTCACGCATGTGCGGTCAGAAATGGCGGATGCAACATACAAAAAAACGTTTCATTGAAGGTTTTTTTGTGCCGACGGTCCGCCAAAACACAACTGATCCAGTGCACGACGGACGCGACGTGTGGCCATCCGTCACGATCCGTCGGCAATACAAGTCTATGGGCAAAAAACGCATCCTGCGGGCACATTTGCAGGATCCGTTTCTTGTCCAAAACGACGGATTGCGACGGATGCCAAATGACGCAAGTGTGAAAGTAGCCTTAGGGTTAGGGTTGGGGCTAAAGTTAGGGTTAGAGTTGGGATTAGGGTTAGGGTTTGGATTAGGGTTGGTATTAGGGTTAAGGTTGGCATTAGGGTTACGCTTGGGGTTAGGGTTAGGTTTGGGATTAGGGTTAAGGTTAGGGTTGTGATTAGGGGTGTATTGGGATTAGGGTTAGGTTTGAGGTTAGGGTTGAGATTAGGATTAGGGGTGTGTTGGATTTAGGGTTTTGATTAGGGTTATGGTTAGGGTTGACATTAGGGTTGTTTTGGGGTAAGGGTTGTGATTATGGTTAGGGTTAGTGATTAGGATTATGGATCAGGTTGGGATTAGGGTTAGGGGTGTGTTGGGGTTAGGGTTGGAACTAGAATTGGGGGGTTTCCACTGTTTAGGTACATCAGGGGGTCTCCAAACACGACAGCCAATTTTGCGCTCAAAAAGTCAAATGGTGCTCCCTCCCTTCTGAGCTCTGCCGTGCGCCCAAACAGTGGGTTACCCCCACATATGGGGCATCAGCGTACTCGGGATAAATTGGACAACAACTTCCGGGGTCCAATTTCTCTTGTTACCCTTGTGAAAATAAAAAGTTGGGGGCTACAAAATCTTTTTTGTGGAAAAATATATATATATTTTTTTATGACTCTGCATTATAAATTTCTGTGAAGCACTTGGGCATTCAAAGTTCTCACCACACATCTATATAAGTTCCTTGGGGGGTCTAGTTTCCAAAACGGGGTCACATGTGGGGGGTTACTACTGTTTAGGTACATCAGGGGCTCTGCAAACGCAACATAACGCCCACAGACCATTCTATCTAAGTCTGCATTCCAAAACGGCGCTCCTTCCCTTCCGAGCTCTGCCGTGCGCCCAAACAGTGGTTTACCCCCACATATGGGGCATCAGCATACTCAGGATAAATTGGACAACAACTTTAGTGGTCCAATTTCTCCTGTTACCCTTGTGAAAATAAAAACTTGGGGGATACAATATATTTTTTGTGAAAAAAAAATATTTTTTATTTTCACGACTCTGCATTCTAAACTTCTGTGAAGCACTTGGGCATTTAAAGTTCTCACCACACATCTAGATAAGTTCCTTGGGGGGTCTAGTTTCCAAAATGGGGTCAGTTGTGGGGGGTTACTACAGTTTAGGTACATCAGGGGCTCTGCAATCGCAACATAATGCCCACAGACTATTCTATCAAAGTCTGCATTCCAAAACGGCGCTCCTTCCCTTCTGAGATCTGCCGTGCGCCCAAACAGTGGTTTACCCCCACATATGGTGCATCAGCGTACTCGGGATAAATTGGACAACAACTATTGCAGTCCAATTTCTCCTGTTACCCTTGTGAAAATAAAAACTTGGGGGCTACAATATCTTTTTTGTGGAAAAAAAAATATTTTTTATTTTCACGACTCTGCATTCTAAACTTCTGTGAAGCACTTGGGCATTCAAAGTTCTCACCACACATCTAGATAAGTTCCTTGGGGGGTCTAGTTTCCAAAATGGGGTCACTTGTAGAGGGTTTCTACTGGTTAGGTACATCAGGGGCTCTGCAAACGCAACATAATGCCCGCAGACCATTCTATCAAAGTCTGCATTCCAAAACGGCGCTCCTTCCTTCCGAGTTCTGCCGTGCGCCCAAACAGTCGTTTACCCCCACATATGGGGTACCAGCATACTCAGGACAAATTGGACAACAACTTTTGGGGTCCAATTTCTCTTGTTACCCTTGTGAAAATAAAAACTTGGGGGCTAAAAAATCTTTTTTGTGGAAAAAAAAATATTTTTTATTTTCACGACTCTGCATTATAAACTTCTGTGAAGCACTTGGGCATTCAAAGTTCTCACCACACATATAGATAAGTTCCATGGGGGGTCTAGTTTCCAAAATGGGGTCACTTGTGGGGGATTTCTACTGTTTAGGCACATCAGGGGCTCTCCAAACGCGGCATGGCGTCCGATCTCAATTCCAGCCAATTCTACATTGAAAAAGTAAAACGGCATTCTTTCTCTTTCAAGCTCTGCGGTGCGCCCAAACAGTGGTTTACCCCCACATATTGGGTATCGACGTACTAAGGAGAAATTGCTCAACAACTGTAGTGGTCTAATTTCTCCTGTTACCCTTGTGAAAATAAAAATTTGTGGGCAAAAAGATCATTTTTGTAGAAAAAATGCGTTTTTTTTTTCCCGGCTCTACGTTATAAACTTCTGTGAAGCACATGGGGGTTCAAAGTGCTCACCACACATCTAGATAAGTTCCTTAAGGGGTCTAGTTTCCAAAATGGCATCACTTGTGGGGGGTTTCCACTGTTTAGGCACATCAGGGGCTCTCCAAACGCGACATGGCGTCCAATCTCAATTCCAGCCAATTCTACATTGAAAAAGTAAAACGGCACTCTTTCTCTTCCAAGCTCTGCGGTGCGCCCTAACAGTGGTTTACCCCCACATATTGGGTATCTGCGTACTGAGGAGAAATTGCACAACAACTTTTGTGGTCTAATTTCTCCTGTTACCCTTGTGAAAATAAAAATTTGTGGGCAAAAAGATCATTTTTGTAGAAAAAATGCGATTTTTTTTTTCACGGCTCTACATTATAAACTTCTGTGAAGCACATGGGGGTTCAAAGTGCTCACCACACATCTAGATAAGTTCCTTAAGGGGTATAGATTCCAAAATGGGGTCACTTGTGGGGGGTTTCCCCTGTTTAGGCACATCAGGGGCTCTCCAAACGCGACATGGCGTCCAATCTCAATTCCAGCCAATTCTACATTGAAAAAGTAAAACGGCGTTCCTTCACTTCCAAGCTCTGCGGTGCGCCCAAACAGTGGTTTACCCTCACATATGGGGTATCGACGTATTCAGGAGAAATCACACAACAACTTTTGTGGTCTAATTTCTCCTGTTACCCTTGTGAAAATAAGAATTTTTGGGCGAAAAGATCATTTTTGTGTAAACAAAAGCGATTTTTTATTTTCACGGCTCTACGTTATATACTTCTGTGAAGCACTTGGGGGTTCAAAGTGCTCACCACACATCTAGATAAGTTCCTTAAGGGGTCTAGTTTCCAAAATGGTGTTACTTGTGGGGAGTTTATACTGTTTAGGCACATCAGGGGCTCTCTAAACGTGACATGGCGTCCGATCTCAATTCCAGCCAATTCTGCATTGAAAAAGTCAAACGGCGCTCCTTCACTTCTAAGTTTTGCGGTGCGCCCAAAAAGTGGTTTACCCCCACATATGGGGTATTGGCGTATTCAGGAGAAATTGCATAACAAAATTTATGGTTACATTTCTGTTTTTACACTTGTGAAAATAAAAAAAATGGTTCTGAATTAAAATGTTTGCAAAAAAAAGTTAAATGTTCATTTTTTCCTTCCACATTGTTTCAGTTCCTGTGAAGCACGTAAAGGGTTAATAAACTTCTTGAATGTGGTTTTGAGAACCTTGAGGGGTGTAGTTTTTAGAATGGTGTCACACTTGGGTATTTTCTATCATATAGACCCCTCAAAATGACTTCAAATGTGATGTGGTCCCTAAAACAAAATGGTGTTGTAAAAATGAGAAATCGCTGGTCAACTTTTAACCCTTATAACTCCCTAAAAAAAAAAATTTTGTTTCCAAAATTGTGCTGATATAAAGTAGACATGTGGGAAATGTTATTTATTAACTATTTTTGGTGACATATCTCTCTGATTTAAAGGCATAAATATACAAAATTTGAAAATTGCAAAATTTTAAAAATTTTCGCCATATTTCCGTTTTTTTCATAAATAATCGCAAGTAATATCGAAGAAATGTTACCACTAACATGAAGTACAATATGTCACGAAAAAACAATCTCAGAATCAGCAGGATCCATTGAAGCGTTCCAGAGTTATAACCTCATAAAATGACAGTGGTCAGAATTGCAAAAATTGGCTCGGTCATTAAGTACCAAATTGGCTCTGTCACTAAGGGGTTAAAATAGTAAAATACCATATTATTACAATGTAGCTCGTATTTAAAAGGTTACTACATAGATATTTCACCAACATAATACACTTAAACATTATATGGTTGAAAATATTACATAGCATTAAAATCGCATGATGTATACCTTCATTTAATTCTATTCCTATAATTACTAACTATGGTCATTAAAAAATGTCTGCAGCATTATTACATGGTTCAATTCTATTATGCCGCGTTTCATCTGCAATTTCAAGATATATCCAGTATCGAATCTAAGTACTTTAAACTATGTTATATCTTTGTATGTGACAGAGATTTATGACTCATCCATACTAAATAAGTGAGCACTTCCATGAACAAATGAGGCCTCTCTCCCATCTGTTCTTCATTCTGATACATTATCTTCTCAGATGAGATGGCAGAGCTTCAGTGATTGTAATACCATATAGAAGTGTCAATGGGGGGTAGTGATCACATTCTGCTAATCTGAATTAATAATATCATTTAGTGGAGAACAGAATGAATGATCAGTGATACAATACTTACAAAAAGTTTTCTCACTGATAAAAATTAAAAAACTCATGATTATTTTGCTTTAGTTTGTTGTGATCAAATCAATATATGTAAGAATTGGTATATTGGCATATTGTTGGAGACAATGTTCTGCTCTTCTGTTCAGATCACCTGTATCCAACATGAATCCTGGACCTGGTTCTTTTAGTTTGACACAGTGGATAGCCCCCAACTTACCAAACATTAATCCTATAGCTTTATCATGGCAGGATGCCCCTTTAAAAGAGGTATTCCCATTTCATAGATTTTTGGCAAATGTCATAAATAGCATGAAACCTGAATAAGGTCTTGGTACGTGTTGCTCTCAGGGAAAAGGGGGTCAGAAATGTTATTTATTTCTAAAGGAATTACAACCCCATCTGACCAGAGTGCACAATTAAGCCTCATTCTCAAGGTAGGCCCATGTTTCATTGGTGTAACCTACATTTACTATAAAATCATGGCATATCCTGAAAAGGAAGAAAGAACATGCCCTAACAATAGGTTAGATTACACTTTTTTCTATGTGAGACCTGTAGTGACTGACAGTCTACTCTCCCCACTGATCTCACTGCAGAGCTGTGTGTGATTACAAAGTGTCAAGAGTAGATTTCACCAGCAGTCAGTGTGAGGGAGGGGCAGTACAGCAGAGATGACAGCACTGTGAGTGGAGAGCTGCAAGCAGTATTTGTAATGAAACAGAGCTAAGCTCTGCTGTACATCCCCTTCCCTCATTCTGACTGCCTTGACTTGAAAACTGAAAGGAGTATTTCATTACACTTATTTCTGTTCTTCTCCCAGCACTTTGTAATCACACATTGCTCTATGGTGAGCGAGAAGAGCAAACTGTCTGTTATTACATGTCTCACAAAGAACAAAGCCTGTTCTAAGATATTATAGGGGAGTGTCCATTTATTCCTTGAATGTTGCTGCCTGCTTATGATTGCTCACCCTCAAACAGGGAAAGAAGTGTGCACTACCATGGGAAAAAAAAGACAATGGTGACTCCCTCTGAAACTTAACCCAACCTAGGTTTATAATTTAAGCTTTACAAGCTAATATCTGTGCAACATAGAGTCCAAATGAAAAAATAAAAATGTGTTTTGCTCAGCTATGCAGCCACTATTCAATAATGTGACCAGTTTAACGTGTTCAAAATGATGACAGATCCTCTTTAAAGCATGCCAATTAGCTGTGTCATATATTAAATAGACCCTGAACCAGAAAATAAAGAACTTCATACAACTTCTAAAATGTCTACCTCGGAGCCTTCTGTTCTATGTGGAGTAGAAATATGGCCTATTTAGCCTTTTCATAGTCTTGAACCTCAACACTGTCCATATGCTGCAACTTACTCTGCACAGTTTCATCCTTATTAGAAGACTACACTATTTTTTACCTTATTGCAATGAACTTAACTAAAAAAACGTACTTACTGATCTATTGCAATACGTATATTTTCACAAAGAATATGTAGTGAAGATCTTATTCTGTAAAATATTAATACAGAAATGTTAGAGATCAGCTAGAATAAGTAATTCCCCTGTAAAACTTGTATATTATTACTAGTCATTGATCGTGGATGATTTTTTACTAATTCACCAAATGACATAATCATTATATATTTACAACGTTGTTCTTTGACCCCTCTTATGCTGCAGATGAGTAAGGAATTATCATTGTACTCACATGAGCATCAGACCTGCAAAATGGCACGGGTCAGAGGATTTGCTCTAATAGTTATTTCTTTGCTGGAAGAAAATCAATGGCACGGGGATGACATGTTATAGAACCACATTCTAAACCCATAAAATAATGATAACGGTTTTGTTTTTAGTTCACTACTGAGACTTTGTACTTTTATCAAATTAGTTTAGCGGATTGATTTGACTCAGCAGGACGTTCTTCAGCACGAAATATAAACATTTAATTACACTTCTTTGTGCTGTCATATGATAGTTGCAAATTTATTCTACGTTTTAAAGGCTGAATTATTATATGGGCAAAAGAGTTCACCACCTATAATTGTCCACCATCTCGAGAGATCACAATCCCACCACACCATCATGACCTTGAGTCTGTAGAGCACTACATAGGCATCAATGTAAAACAATGGACATTGGCAGGAGTTGAGAGTCTAGACCTGCTCGACTAGCTGACCTTCAAGAACTTTTCTCAAATGTCTCTGTAAAAAAAGTGGTTATCAAAATGTAAAATTTGTGTTTCATTGGTTATTTGTTATTGCATGTTATTTCATAATGACTTCTTCTTCAGGCTTCTAAAATAAGGCTAGGTGCAGACGAGCATATTTTTTGCCACCTGGGAAAATTGGATCAATTATGTCAATCACACTCTGATCAGAGTTTGACTACAGCATGAGCATAGCGTGATCCAATTTTCCCAAATATGTAGAAGAATGAGAAAAAAGTCTTTATTTTCTCTATTGTGTCCATCTGTGGAAATCGTATTGTACTCAGATGTCATCCGAGAGAAGTCCAATGGTTTCCACGCACTCATTGATTTGTTTCGGATCAAACTCAGGCATTCTGTGATTTTTTCCGTGCACAGACTCTGTCCAAAGAAAAAAATTAGACGTGAACTTCCCCATAGAATAATATTGGTCAGAGTGTGATCCAAAGTTTTGTTGCGTCGCACTCGGTCATGTGAATGAGCATGCAGAACCTTATAATTTCTTAGAAAATGGAGATATATTATTGTCCTCTCGTACATACATGGTAATTATGTCTTCCAGTTGCAGTGTATTTGTTAATCCGTACCGGGTACCGTGTTAGTGTTCAGAGATTTTTCCCCAGATTTATGCATGTGTCATCTGTTAATGGCCATCTTGTATGCCAAAGATACAGGAGTATCTTAGATACTTAGATATTTCCGTGTTTAATATATGTAAAAGTGTAGGGCAGGCAGGTAGACGAATTTTGATATCTTACACTAATCACTCTCAATATTGTCATAATTATTAAAGAGATGTTTTTCAAATTATATCAAAGAAGGATTTTCTGTGTACCAACACCAGCTGTGACATCTCCATAAGAAAACAGAAGGTTACAACCATGTCACCTTGGTTGGGCGCTTTGCTGATGCATCCCCCCCCCCACCCTATGCTGACGTCAGCTTCCCAGGCAAGAAGGGTGATTAGATGCCGTTCACATGTTGTCTCAGCTATAATTTCGCTCCAGTTTTAACCTCCCGACTTTGAGTAATAATTGTCCCTGACAAGAGGGTGAATCGCAGGCAGTGAGTTGATAAGCATTACATACAGATGACAGAAGTCAGCACTGTATTACTAACACTGTGACATATTGGATTACTGCTGTGAATATAATAAAAGAGAGACGAAACACTTTGGCAGCTCAAAGACAAGCCAATTCTTAACTCTCTGGTGGTACTATTATCTTCCATTTACTGCCACTGATAACTAGGGTGCATTTAGCTGCTTTCTGAATCTAGTTACTGTTCACTTAACACGTTCCTGGCTGGACAAACAGGATAGGACTCAGCTGATAATCATGTGTGAAATTACTTATTCCACATTTTATCTCCCCCCAACTTCACTCTAGATAAGTTTGGAGAGAGAAGGCTTTGAACTTGCCATGGGAAAAACACAAAAGGCCAGGACTTTAACCAGGATGTCATGTCTCCCTACACTCCTTCTACTATAGTACAGGCGTGGAGCCACAGCGACCCACTCACTCTTGACACAAGAGATAGACCCTGGGTTTTCTGGTTTATGAATGTAAAGATTTCTCATACAGATTGTATTATGGAGGTCAGTGCAAATACTTAGCTGACTGGATTATCACTGTGTTTCTAAATTGGAAAGATTATCCTTTTTTTTGTTTAATTGTGACAATGCATTTGTGTGCTTTTTAGGATTATTTTTGCAATTCTGATCTGCACTTTTTTGTTATAAACTTTATCCAGAGATGTCCCTGTTAATATTATATATATTTCTGGGACACAGCTACTGTTATGGGGTATGTTCACATTGCATCTTTTTCTGACATTTTTTAAGCTTTAAACACTGCCAAATAAACTCTTTAAAAACACTCAAAAGATTAAGCACATTCATTTCTATGCAAAAACTATTTGCTATTCATATGCTCAGGTATTTTAGCTTCAGGTTTTCAAAAGACATTAAGGCCCCAATTTTTCATTGACTTTGCCACTGTTTTGTCTACTTTTGTGTGTTTTGCAACTTTTTTTTGTTTACATCCAATTCATTATCCCATTTGCTCTTTTGTTGAAGAGTTCAGCTATTTCAGATATTTTTGCCAGATTCATCAATCAGTAACCTGGTTAGCCAATAAAGGTTTCACTCCTAGAATACTTCTGTCATCATTGGGCAGAAAAATATTCACATCGATTTTTCTGGCTAACATGGTACCACAATACAATTTGTTATTGTACAGCAAAATTTTGAGCAACTCTATTTGAGTCCCCACCCCACACTCCAGAGGGTATTTTTGAGTATACTGGTACTTTGGCTCACTGAAGAACAACGTACCTGATTCATTAAAATGCACATGTCACTTATTGAATAAGACATGGTGTATTTCATAACTAGCGTGCGCTGCCACGAGAAATTTGCTCCAGTCCAAAGCCTGTCAAGGACTGATGTATATTTCTGGAATAATTTATGCCACTAAAGTGACGAACCTTTTTATGAATTTGGACTGTTAGACTCAGCCACGTCACAATATTTTTGTGCAACTTCTTAATTGCACAAAAATGTTATGAATTAAGGTGTTTTATACCAGAATTTTGGTGTAAACATCTTAATGAATCAGGCCATTAGAATAAACATGCTCTTGTTAAGTTTTGCTAGCTCTTCCCTCCCAGGCTGTTATAGATCAGGCATTGTGTTGACTTCCAAGTAAAATTTAACATGAGAACCAAAGAGAGAGAAAATGTATAATGGAGAGAGCCGAGTGTTTGAATTTGCATGAAACCATGGAGACTCTGAGGAAAGAAATGACTGTTTTTTGACTCTGGCCGCCATAAATAGTTGCTTCAAAATTCCATCACTTTTTCAGAAGTGAGCCAGGCGATCAGCTGATTGAAATGGGTACTGTTATAATACTTAAAGAACAAAGATATCACTAGAGTTCAATGGGTGTTATTATTTTAGAAATGTAAGTCGTATCTGATAGAACTGGCATTTACTATTTGATTGCTCATTCATTTTTTATATCTTATAGAAAAGAATCAAGAATATCAAGAATGTATGGCCATTAGTGATGAGCGAACGTGCTCGGATTAAGTCTTATCCAAGCATGCACGGGTGTTATCCGAGCATCTGGGCGTGCTCATACACTACTGTTCCAAAGTTCAGGGTCACCCAGACAATTTTGTGTTTTCCATGAAAACTCATACTCTTATTAATCAAATTTGTTGCCAAATGAATTGAAAATCGTGTCCAGACATTGACAAGGTTCAAAAAAATGTTTTTGAAATAATAATTTTCTCCTTCAAACTTTCCTTCGTCAAAGAATGCTCCCTTTTCAGCAATTACAGTATTGCAGACCTTAAGCACTCTAGCAGTTAATTTGCTGAGGTAATCTGGAAAAATGTCACCGCATGCTTCCAGAAACATTTCCCACAAGTTGGTTTGGCTTGATGAGCAGTTTTTGCGTACCATACGGTCAAGCTGCTCCGACAACAGCTCAATGGGGTTGACATCTGGTGACTGCGCTGGCCACTCCATTACAGATAGAATACCACCTGCTTGCTTCTTCCCTAAATAGTTCTTGCATAATTTGGAGGTGTGCTTTGGGTCATTGTCCTGTTGCAGGATGAAATCAAGTGCTGTCCACAGGGTATGGCATGGCTTTGCAAAAGGAGTGTTAGCCTTCCTTATTCAAAATCCCTTTTACCTTGTACAAATCTCCCACTTTACCAGCACCAAAGCAACCCCAGAACATCACATTACCTACACCATGCTTGACAGGTGGTGTCAGGCACTCTTACAGCATCTTTTCAGCTGTTCTGCGTCTTACAAAGGTTCTTACGTGTGATCCAGACACCTCAAACATGGATTCGTCTGTCTATAACACTTTTTTACAATCTTCCTCTGTTCAACGTCTGTGTTCTTTTGCCCATATTAATCTTTTCCTTTTATTAGCCAGTCTCAGATATGGCAAATATTTTCTGTGCCATTCTGCCCTGAAGGCCAGCATCCCCGAGTTGCCTCTTCACTGTAGACGTTGACACTGGCGTTTTGCATGTACTATTTAATGAAGCTGCCAGTTCAGGACCTGTGAGGAATCGATTTCTCAAACTACAGACTCTAATGTACTTGTCTTGTTGCTCAGTTGTGCAGCGGGGCCTCCCACTTCTCTTTCTACTCTGGTTAGAGCCTGTTTGTGCTCTCCTCTGAAGGGAGTAGTATACACCGTTGTAGGAAATCTTCAGTTTCTTGGCAATTTCTCACATGGAATAGCCTTCATTTCTAAGAACAAGGATAGACTGTCAAGTTTCACATTAAAGTTACGGCCGCGCATGCGCGGTTGGAAAAAGCGGAACTGACGGACAAAAAAACCTTGCATGCATGCTTTGTGACCCGTCGCAATGCGTCGCTAATGAAAGTCTATGGAGAGAAACGCATCATGTGGGCAACTTTGCAGGATGCATTTTTTCTCAAATATGATGCATTGCGACGGAGGCCAAACGACGCTAGTGGGAAAGTAGCCTTAGACTGCCTGAAAACCTGCAGGGATTGCTTATTTGTTGCACAATTCCCACATGTGTTCAGGCTGTCTTACAGCCACAAATTATGCAGCTGCAGAGACTAGAACGTAATATATGAGCATGCTAAGATGCTCGGATAACACCCAGGCGTACTTAGAAAAGATGTTATTAGAGCACGCTCGCTCATCACTAATGGCCATCACTCTATTCATTGCAGCCACAATATGCAATTGGAACCTGCATCCTTCAGACCCATGTGGCAAAACCTTTGGAAATATCATTAATGTCATAGTTGAGAATGCTTATTTGAGATGTAGCACTAACTCAAATTAAAGGCTGATCATGTAACCCTTAGTCAATCTGGCGTACCTTTTTTGAACTCTCTAATATGGCCAATAGAATGGGTCCTAATTAAGACACCGTTTTCTATTATGTCTTTAAGTCTGTGCCTAATACAATACTATAGTAATACTCCATGAAGTGTTAACACAGTAATTCCATAGGAGGCTACAGTAGTATGGATAATAATATAATAAACATAAAAAGGCTGCTGCTGAGGTATAGAGCATTTCCGATACTGAGCATTCTCATGGTAGTGTGCACACAGTAATGTCCTAATGTAGTGCTCATATAGTAGTTTCCCAGAATAGTTCAATAGTAGTAATAATGGTATTCCATGTTGGTGACATACGATGACCATAGACTGAAATATTTTTGTAATAAATGGTAGATCAGTATAAGGCTGCCGTCACACTAGCAGTATTTGGTCAGTATTTTACATCAGTATTTGTAAGCCAAAAACAGGAGTGGGTTATAAATGCAGAAGTGGTGCATATGTTTCTATTATACTTTTCTTCTATTTGTTCCACTCCTGGTTTTGGCTTACACATACTGATGTAAAATACTGACCACATACTGATAGTGTGACGGCAGCCTAAGATATATGGGAATATTCAAAGGTTTTGGGTAACCTGTGCTGCTGGTATTATATCTAATAAAGGAGTCAAACCAAAAAACTGTATCAGAGCAGTTTATTCTCCAAGTGTTTCAAAGTATTTTTAATTCTTCAGTAGAATCATCTCTGTGGTTCTCCTGTGGTTAAACATAGGACATTACCTAAGTATAACACAAATAAAAGAAGTAAATTTTTCTCAAAGATGCTTAAAAAAAGCTCAAAAAGCATTACTGAATGAAAATAAACTTGTGAAGTGAAAATGTGTGCATAATATACCGTAATTCAATAAAGTGCTGGCAGTGGATAAAAGGAGAAAAATAGGCATATTATCAAAATTGTCAACTATAAGAACAACTATACAATGGATACACGGTGCTCCTAAGCAAATTTTAACATTACAAAGAGTAAGGTATAAAGTTCCTAATATAAATTTAATGAGTCAAAGATCAAGTCTACAACCAAACTTATATGCACAGAGATACTGTAAAAACCACTTACTCAATTACTCTAATACTTTGGTCTCCTAAAAAGCCACAATATAACCTTAAACCAATGATATGAGGACAGACAACCCGAGATAACGTAAAACACTGTTCTGCTGTTATATTGTGAATTATTCTTATTATGACGTCCCCATGGGGATTACTTTCTGCCAGTTCAGTTTTACAATCCCATCACTTAGCATTATTAACACTCTTCTAGCTATGAAATTACCATTTTCTCCGAAAAACTATCAACAATTATATCTACAGCCATTAATCCAGCAGTTACAGAAGCAATCACAATAGCAGGAAACAAACTTACACTGATAGGAGGCTAGACATTAACAGAAACCCAAATATGGGACAAGGTTCAGCTGGAGGGACGTGGGTGCAGTCACGTGAGCATGCTCAGTGTGATGGCGGATTTAAAAAAAAAACTATTCAATATCTATTAAAACTGGAAAAAATCAATTTGAGTTCTTTAAATTGGAGGAAATGTATGCAAAAAAAACACAGCACCTCCCACCTATTAATCACAGCACCAGGGAAAAGTGCATGGTACAGCATTTTAACGTTTAATGATACCCCATGTGGCTGCCATAACAGTTCCCTCAATGCCTGACACCCATCTTTTACCAACCTGTTCCAAATAGTAGCTAAATGGTTACCGCTGTAAACTTGCAGTGCAGTTACATAATTAACAGTGTTGTCTGTAACCTACTAGTCATTATATCAGTATTTCGTTTTTTAAATTAACTACTTTGTACTTTACATCAACTGATAATTCCCTACTGAAATCCCTCCTTATGCCAACTTCCTCTTTTATATTTTTTGTTCACTTCTGTTGGCGTTTCGCAGGATGCACTGGGAAGTCTCAAGCATAACATCATCAAGAGACTGGCGCTGCGACCACTCTTCCTGCCTCCTTTACTGACGTCCCGATTCAGGCTGGTGAAAGCAGCTGATGTTGGTGACCACAGAGCCAGCTTCCTGTTGACATCCTAATTCAGGATGGTAAATAAAGCTGGTGGAAGTGACCTCAGCTCCAGGTCCAGGTCCTTGAAGGGCAGAATCAAACGGAGCTTCATCGGAAGTGAACATAAATTTTGAACCGGGTGGAAATTTTCAATTAATATAAATTTAAAAAGTGGTCAGTTTCTAAAAGTAGATAGCTAAACCTTGACTATTAGATTTCAGACAACCCCTTTAAAATAAGCACATTACCCATGCCCATAAACCCTACACGGGGATAGGCCACACTCCATAACAAGATTCAAACAAAACGATCCTATTATAATTACCGACAATAGGATCAAGAAGTGTTTCTAAGCATAGAATTTTAAAACAATTGAATTTATTAATTAAACATCAATAAATTACAAAACAATACAACAGATGGTGCCTCAAACCAAACAAACAGAGGCCAGTAAAGTGTGGAACTAGGGGGGGAAGAAGCAACCGCAAAACACGGGTTGGGGTCCGGTGGCATAGCCTGTCACTTGGCAGTGGATTTTCTTGTGGACACGCTTAGAGGTAATATGTTGAGGAATGGATACTGTGCAGTCTGTGTATGTGTGGATCTTTGAAGGGATGATGCAATAGTATTTGGTCATGGGTGTTCCTCTGTATGGGTGATCTGCGCCCTTAGTACCTGCTTTGAAATTGTGGATATGGTTTCCGTTTCCCCACTTTTGTCCACTGGTAACATGGAAAGTCGCTAGTTGCAAATATTGTATCATTAGTGTCTAATTGAGAGTATGCAACATTTTACTGACTGTATATATATACCTCTATTACTAAAAGAACCTTAATCTTTGTGGATAGATTTCCGCATCCAGTAATTTTGCCTAGTTCCACACTTTGCTGGCCTCTGTTTGTTTGGTTTGAGGCACCATCTGTTTTATTGTTTTGTAATTTATTTTTGTTTAATAAATAAATTCAATTGTTTTAAAGTTCTGTACTTAGAATCACTTCTTGATCCTGTTGTCGGTAATTATAATAGGATCGTTATGTTTGAACCCCTTTAAAATGGCTGAAAAAAGACAAATATCCATCAAGTTCAACTGTGGCATTAGTTCTGGGTTTAAGTTCAATCAAGGGTGACATCTGCCTGAAGTTTCTATGTTCTCCCTGTGTTTGCATGCTTACTGCATTGCTCCTCAATGCTTACTCTCATCCTACTAAATTTAATTTTTCATGGTGTGTGTGTGGAGATGGGAATAGGGGTTAAAATAGGAAATGTAGATTGTGAGGACCATTAGGGAAAGAGACTGATGTGAATATTGATAATCTCTTTACAGCACTATTTATGTTGGTGCTATATAAGCAATAGGAAATAGATATCTCTAGATTCATATGTGCAAGTTGTGAAGCTGCACAAAGACTTCATAGGCAAAGGAAGGAACCATCACGTACTACACATATTGCTACTATCTACATGCAATTGATTAGCTCATACATTTTATACTTAAAAAAAAAGCACACTACGGACATCAAGCAATGCGATTGCTATGGGAAGTTCAAGGGGCTCACTGGGTAAGGTGGATCCTCTAAGCACAAGTTCCAAGGGGGCACATGGGCCATGGGCGTCGGTGCAGCAGGTTGTTGAGTAGAAGGACTGAAAACCGTAGGTAGACAGGTGGAATGTTGGAAACCACAGGCAGGTGAAGGATATCAGGAAACCACAGGCAAGCGGGAATAGTGAAGAGAACCACAGGCAGGCGGAGGATTTTAGGAAGCTGCAGACAAACAGAGGATGTCAGGAAACCACAGGCAAGCAAGTGTAGTGCAGGAAACTGCAGGTAGGTAGCAGATAATTTTCTTTTTTATAAAGGATCAAATTGGGCATAGGAGAACTGATTTGTGGAGGCACAAACAAGGGACATTTCTGTGTGGGGAGCAAATGAGGGATTTTATTATTTTGGGCCACCAATGGACCATATTGCTATGCAGTGTAACAAATTAAGGATATTACTGTTTGGGAGCAAAATTATGTATTGTTGGTATAATATTATTATTGTGGCAGCACAAATGGAAGATATCAATATTTTGGGGCAAAAATGGGGAACATATTTGTGTCCGGAACAAATTGAGGACATTACCTGTGTGGGCACAAAGAGAGGACAATACTTTGGAGCAGCATTATCATTGTGTGGGCACACATGGGGGCATTGTTAACACGTGGAATCACAGAAATTGTACTGTTACCATGTGGAGGCAAAAAAGGAGCACTGTAACTGTTGTGAGACATTACTACTACACGGAGCACAAAAGTAGGGTATTATTTTTGTGCAGGGTAATTATTATTGCTTGGGGGATTTTGGATGGTAATAACATAATGTATAAGTGAAAAAGTGTGGATGGTGCTGGAAAACTGATGAGTCAAATGTTTCTGCATTACATTCCGCAGAGTTGAATCGTGGAAAACCTTGTAACCGTTTGGCATGGTTCGAGAAGAAAAATTGCGTTTCCATTTTTTGCTCCTCTTCTTCCCATGGCCTTAACTTTTTCATTTTTCTGTCAATATGGCCACGTGAGTCATTATTTTTTGCAGGACAAGTTGTACTTTTGAATGGTGCCATTGGTTTTACCATATCTTGTACTAGAAAACAGGAAAGACAATTCCAAATACGGTGAAATTGCAAAAAAAGTGCGATTCCACAATTGTTTTTTTGGATTTTTTTTACAATGTTCACTAAGTGCTAAACTGACCTGCCATTATGATTCTCCAGGCTATTACGAGTTCACAGACACCAAATATGTCTAGGTTCTTTTTTACTTAAGTGGAGAAAAGAAATCCAAAGTTTATAAAAAAAAAAGTTGCCATTTTCCGAGACCTGTAGCGTCTCCATTTTTCAGGATCTGGGGCTGGGTGAGAGCTTATTTTTTGTGTGCCGATCTGGCGTTTATATTGCTACCATTATAGTCTTTATATTGCATTTTATGGCAATGTTGTAGCGACCAAAAAAACGTAATTCTGGCTTTTTGATTTTTTCTCGCTACGCCGTTTATCGATTATATTAATTATTTTTATATATTGACAGATCGGGTGATTCTGAAAGCGGTGATTCCAAATATGTGTATATTTGATTTTTTTTATTGTTTTATTTTGAATGGGGCGAATGAGGGTGATTTGAACTTTTATATTTCTTTTACTTTTTTAATATTTTTAAAAACCTTTTTTTTTTTGCTTTTTTCTTGCTTCAATATTCCTCATGGTAGACTAGAAGCTGCGATCATCTGATTGCTTGTACTATATAGAGCATGGCTGCAGCTCTTCGATATGTAGCAGAAATGCTCACTTGCCATCAGCGCCGACTGCTGGGCAGCTTAACTTCCTGTGCGTGCATGCTAACAGCCACGGGTAGATCGCGATTCCACCCTTGGATGTTAGGGGCACATGACAGCTGATTAGATCAGTTGTCATATCCCTGTAAATGTGCAGGCTCATTGCTGGAGTCTGCACCGAACAGGGGGAGGAGTCCAATGTCAGATATATCCGTCATTGGACGTTAAGGGGTTAAAATAAGAATGAGTCACAGGATGTTTCTTTTCTATAAGAATTTGATTGCCATTTTGGCTGTAAAGTGATACATGCCTATTGTTGCAAAGAATGAAATGAGATCAAGGAGCATGTGGTCTGTTTTGAGGTCTGAATTAGGTTAGGACCTATGTAAATAAGTCACCTACGTTTTTGTCATGCCCTGTTCCTCTTGAATCACTCTATGAAGAGTTCTTCCAGATTCACAACTTTGTCAATGAAGAGTAACCTCTGATGAAAGACTGTGATGCTGCTAGTAGTATTTGTAATTTTCCTTCAAATCTTTAGGCTGTGTAAGTATATTTTATGAAGTTGCCTAACTTTACTATTAATCAATCAATTAATTATGATGCTGCAGATTTCAAATCCACAGAGCTGGTTAATCTACACCTCGGATATTTTCCGCAGAATGCATAATATTTCTTAACACCTCATTGACAACGCTTCTCCTTTAAGCCCCCGTCACACATAGTGAGATCGCTAGCGAGATCGCTGCTGAGTCACAAGTTTTGTGACGCAACAGCGATCTCAGTAGCGATCTCGCTATGTGTGACACGTAGCAGCGACCAGGCCCCTGCTGTGAGATTGCTGGTCGTGTCGGAATGGCCTGGGCCGTTTTTTGATCGTTGAGGACCCGCTGGGTAGCACACATCGCTGTGTTTGACTCCTTACCAACGACCTCGTTGACAGGACGTCCCATTGAATCGTCATGAAATAGCATCGTTGTACAGGTCGCTACAGGTCGCCGCATCGCTGCTGCGTCGTTGGTGAGATCTCACTGTTTGACATCTCACCAGCGACCACATAGCGACGCAGCAACGATCCCTGACAGGTCGTATCGTTGTTGGGATCGCTTAAGCGTCGCTATGTGTGACGGGGCCTTTAGCCTCATCAATCAACTGCATTCACACTGTTTGGGAACAGACCTCTATGTTTATTTTGAGCCTTTCAAAAACAAGTTTTTGGAGGAAATTCTCTTTCTTTGACGAGTTTTTGTAGAAGTTTTTCATTTCCTTACGTAGCTTTGAAGAGTTTTTGAAACATTTTTTAAGAGTTTTTGCCTAAATCATTTTTTCTGGTCTTTTTTTTTTGCAGTCTTTTGTTTGGGCAATGCCTTGTTGGAGAGGATTCCATCAGAAAAGACATACTTTTTTCTTTTTTCCAACCAGGATTTTTTCAAAACCCGAAGTGAAAAAAATCTGCGCAACTGGGCAGATCTGCTATACTTGACTGTAAGAAAACGATAACGACAACTCGAGCTGTTTTGTACCATTCATATTGGTTGTCACCCAGCTTTTTCATAGGCAAATATGCCTGACTGCAAAAAACACTGCTAATTTATTCATATTTCAATACTATTTTACTATTTCACGTCCGTGTGCTCTGCCACATTAATTTCCTAGCACATTACAAATAGAAGATACCAGAATGTCTTCATTTATAGGTATTTATTTTACTCAGTTGAGGGAAAATGACCTTTGTGAATATGATGTACAGTAAATGTATTTGGAGGATATCAGACATAAGTTATTATGATTTATTACCATTCATCACCCATTGACTGTAGTATAATAAATGCACCATAGTTCACTTCATAATAATATCACTGTCAGGGAGGATGTCATTCGGTGACACATAACTTCTGGTAATAAATTTAGAAAAAAAAAAAAGAAATGCTATCTACATACAAAGCACGGTTTTAAAGAAAGACCATTACACTGAATTGGAGTCCAATCATTGAAATTAATGAATATCACACAGCGCTACATACTTACTGCTGTTTAAAGGACTTACATGATTAGAATTCCTTCTTATCAAGAAGCCCTGGAATCTGGAAGCATCACCTGTTTGCAGAATTCATTATGGTCTCCGCATACATACATCGATCATAGCCCCACATCCTAGGAAAGTCTATCAATCAAAATGTCTGCCTTGTGTGGATTCAAAGGACAACACAAATTGGTGCTGCTTTTGTTGTGCAGGGGGGCAGAGTAACATTTTTAAACTGATTAAATGAATGGGATTTCACACAGAAGGCCATAACACCTCTCAGCGAGCCAGAGTGGGCTTATGCTAACTCTACAAATAAGCCATTCCTTTGGCATTACTGGTTTTCAGTCATTATAATAAAAATAATATTCACGTTTACCTAGAGGTCTGTTCTTTTCCCGATTTAATCAGGAAAGTAATATATTACGTGCTACAATTGTGAATCACTTGCTCATTAATATGCTGATATTGCAGGCTTAAAATTGTTCGTTAACTCTTTGGGACACCATGGTTTCGTTTCGATACATTGATAATGTTCTATGATAAGGTAATTCGTGCGACCACTTTCACACATCGACATTCATGTTCTGAATACGGACTGTTGTGGCTCTCCTGTCTGGACCAAACTAATAAACTGTACACTCCTCATCATTGAAATTGCAACACCGAGAAAGAAACTTCATGGAATTATGACAAAAATAGCAGCAATAGACATGTTAATGATATGTAAATGATGAAAAAATTGAGGCAACATTTTCAAAACATCTCAATTTATTCAGTATAAAGTATAAGCACCACCACATGCATAAATACATGCTCTTATATACCTTGGCAGGTTATCAATGAGGTTAAAATCCGTGATGAACAGACCCAGGGAAGTTTGGTTTGGTACCAGAACTGTACCCAAACTTGAATCATAACCCAAATCGTATTGAAAACAATCATCTCTCTCCTCCCGGACATCTCCTGGAACTCCAAAATGGACTTCCAGGAGAAGTGCCATCTAGCTGCTGTCCATTTTCACTGACTGATAGAAGGTGGAAAAACTTTTTCTTCGTATCAGTGAAAAAACTGATGAAATGCTGATCACACTCTAATGAAAATTACGATGAAATTTGGCTGAAATTGATGTCTGAATGAGGACTCAGGCTGATGAATTTGGGTCAAGGGGCTGGCAGCTGCTCCGGACATAGCATGAATATTGACTTGTGAAACTGACCTTAAAACAAGACAAAATTATCCATTTGACCACAATAATGAGTTAAAAAAGACAAAGTGCATCAAATTATAAGAAATTCCCTAGACTCAGTGAATCCCAACAATTTGCGATTTGACTAACGAGGATCATTTAAAATGTGCGCTGCTATTTTATACATAGCAGAAGAATGAATCAGATTAAAGGGAACCTGCCACCCCCAAAATCGAAGATGAGCTAAGCCCACTGTCATCAGGGGCTTATCTACAGCATTTTATCTACAGCATTCCGGAATGCTGTAGATAAGCCCCCGATGTATCCTGAAAGATGAGAAAAAGAGGTTAGATTATACTCTCCCAGGGGCGGTCCCGCTGCGGTCCAGTCCGATAGGTGTTGCGGTCCGGTCCGGGTCCTCCTATCTTCTTATGATGACGTCCACTTCTTGTAGTCACGCTGCGGCTCTGGCGCAGGCATACTTTGTCTGCCCTGTTGAGGGCAGAGCAGAGTACTGCAGTGCGCAGGTGCTGGGAAAGGTCAGAGAGGCCAGGCGCCTGCGCACTGCAGGACTTTGTTCTGCCCTCAACAGGGCCCCCCACTCCTCCATACAGTATCATGGGAGCCCACTCCTCCACACAGTATCATGGGATCCCTGCTACCCCATACAGTATTATGCCCCCCGCTCCTCCACAAAGTATTATGGGATGCCGCTCCTCCACAAAGTATTATCGGCCCCCCGCTCCTCCACACAGTATTATGGGACCACCTGCTCCTCCATACAGTATCATGGGAGCCCACTCCTCCACACAGTATCATGGGATCCCCGCTACCCCATACAGTATTATGCCCCCCGCTCCTCCACAAAGTATTATGGGATGCAGCTCCTCCACAAAGTATTATGGGACCCCCTGCTCCTCCACACAGTATTACCCCCCAGGTCCTCCACACAGTATTATGCCCCCCCAGCTCCTCCACACAGTATTATGGGCCCCCCGCTCCTCCACACAGTATTATGCCCCCCCAGCTCCTCCACACAGTATTATGGGCCCCACCAACTCCTCCACGCAGTATTATGCACCCCAGCTCCTCCACACAGTATTATGCCCCCCCAGCTCCTCCACACAGTATTATGGGCCCCACGCTCCTCCACACAGTATTATGCCCCCCAGCTCCTCCACACAGTATTATGGGCCCCCCCAACTCCTCCACGCAGTATTATGCACCCCAGCTCCTCCACACAGTATTACGCCCCCCCAGCTCCTCCAAACAGTATTATCCCCCCAGCTCCTCCACAAAGTATTTTGCCCCCAGATCCTCCATTCAGTATTATGGGACCCCACTCCTCCACACAGCATTACTATGGGCCCCATAGAAAAAAAACATAAAAAAAAAGTTAAATCCTCACCTCTTCTCGTTCCGGCGGCAGCTGCAGTGTCTTCAGCCTCTCTCTGGCTTTGCAACACTCAGGACAGAGAGGCTGAGTGCGCAGTGATGACATCCTCTGCCCTGAGACGTCGCAGAGTCAGAGGGCGCGGAAGACGTCTGCAGCTGTCGCCAGAACAAGGAGAGGTGAGTATTAGAAGGGGGGCCCGATGCCAGCGCTGGCATCAGGGGGGCCCTGGTCGTGGCAGCGGTCTGCACCACCTGAAGATTTAAAGGGGCCGAGTCCTTTTTTTTCCCTTCCTCCTCCTCCTCCTTCTCCTCTCTGGGGTGGAGCCCACCGGGCATTTCCGACCCTGGGTGCAGGTGTGGGTTCAATCACCATCGTAAGTATACAGAGCAGCAGTTGTAACCACATCCCCATTTCTGACTGATACTGAATCTGAATTGGGCCCGGCTGTCAGTCAACTGCGACTGTGAATAGCAGTAACCTTACTGATATCACTACTCTTCACAGTAGCTTGGTACTGATGTCACGACTTATCAGAATCACCGGCTCACGCTGCACTCAGCGAGACTCGGCAATTGTGAACAGCAGTAATGTTACTGCTACTCACAGTCGCTGGGATTTGCTGAGCACAGTGTGAGCCAGATTGGGGTAACATCGTGGGAAATGCTGGACTACATCAGACCTGTGTGGTAACTCTTTTTATCATAAATTGGTGAACAAGGGACAGTGTCTTGTTTTTCTTCTTCTCTTTTTATGTTTTTCAGGCTTCCATATGTGGACTATGTCAGATTCCCTGGACAATATTGGACCTGGGTGGGATTTATTTTTTTACAAATTGGTGAACTATAGAAAGTGTGGGGGAATGTTTAGTTTAATAAAGTATTTGTGTGTGTGTGGCTTTTTTTTATTACTGGGTTAGTAACGGGGGTGTCTAATTGACACCTCTCCATTAACCCCAGTGTTTGATGCCTGCAGTGTTTTTTTTCAATTCTTAGGTGACATCAACCCCAAGCCCCTTTACCCTGATTGCCACCGTGCCAGGGAAATCTGGAAGAGCGATGTTGAAGTGCATCTAATGTGATGCTCTACTTCTGGGGTGGGTGCGGGCTTGTATTTTTTAGCTGGGTAGGGACCAATAACCAGGGACCTTCTCAGCCTGATAATATAAGCCCATAGCTGTCTGCTTTATCTTTGCTGGTTATTAAAAAGGCTCATAATTTTTTTCATTCACTTATTTATTTATTAGGTTGATATATGCACACAAGCAAGGCGTTAATTACATATCTCACAGATATCTATTGACCCCATATCTATCTATCTATCTATCTATCTCGTGTCTATCTATCTATCAAAAAAATCTTTCATTTCTATTCTGCATTCTCTTCCAGTACATGTCACACCGATGTCACATGGATGTCACACTTATGTCATCTGTGTGCACGTGGGCGATACGTAATGTCATTCTTGCTGCCAAGAAAAATGTACATGTCTACGTGTGGGTCACAAGGACATGTATACAGCCCAAAAGATTATATTGGGTGTCCGTATGTACATGTCTCCATTACGTGTGAAAAATGACACCACACGTGCAGGAAACTGGACATGTTAAGGGGGCCTTATGCATTTTTCGTGCATTTTCTTTCTACAGCAAATGTAATTTTTCTGTGATAAAATCAGGTTAAAATACTCTGTAAACATACCCTAATGAATATGGTATACTCTGACCGGAGTAACATTCCTGGTGAAGAACATGGAGGTGAACGCAGCTGATAAGGTACGCCTCTTTCTGAATTTTATTCCTGCATTGATCCCGTCATTATTTCACTTACATACAGCCACACTAATACTTTGATCCCAAGTATAATGAGTAAGGGTACCGTCACACAGTGCAATTTTCATCGCTACGACGGTACGATCCGTGACGCTCCAGCGTCGTAACAATATCGCTCCAGCGTCGTAGACTGCTGTCACACTTTGCAATCTACGACGCTGGAGCGATAATTTCATGACGTATGTGCGATGTAGAAGCCGTTGGTTACTATGCGCACATCGTATACGATATATGTTACACCATGCGATCATGCCGCCACAGCGGGACACTAGACGATGAAAGAAAGTTTCAAACGATCTGCTACGACGTACGATTCTCAGCGGGGTCCCTGATCGCAGGAGCGTGTCAGACACTGCGATATCGTAACTATATCGCTCGAACGTCACAAATCGTGCCGTCGTAGCGATCAAAATTCAACTGTGTGACGGTACCCTAAGTAGTGCCATTTTCACACATTGCCAAACTGGGATGGATCAGGTTAAAAAAAGGTTGACAATATAAATGAGCAGATCACTTTGCATGACCCTAGTCCAAAGTCCAGATGAGTAGTCACTGGTCATGGACAGGGTCTGTGCAAATTTTCTTACCCTACGGAATTCCAAGTTAGTTGGGCAAGCTGCATGTATTTTCATTTTGTAAGAGACTACCAACCAGGACCATGGTCATGTAGTTAACTGTATATAGCACTCAATGCAACTAAGGAGTGAGTAAAGATTTATCTTTTGGGGCCCATTTTTGCAGTTCCCTTTCTTATAGTCCTTAAGGAGATGGCTAAAAAGTATATTTCTGTGACATCAAGCAACACATTTATTACATTGGGGGTTGGTACAAAAAACAAAAGAGCCAAATACAGTAAACAATTTCCATATGGTCTAATATTACCAAGGAAATTGCAATATCTCAGATTACTGATGTAGCGATTTATAGACTGCTCCTCAGATGCTATGATCTTCATTGTCTTCTGAATTATTTTTAAAGAAAATATAAACTTTTATAGATGTTGTGAAACAAAACTTATTCATGGTAACATTACCTTTTATAATTCTAAGATTCCAAATGTGACACATTTAACTACAGGAAAGCCTTTGTAGCCCATATTCACAATGTAACTTTAGACATCATGCAATGTTGCAGACAGTGCACCCAAAGGCAATGGAAGGCTGTCCACCTCCTGTAGTGGTATCTGATGATGCAAGACAATAAGAGCTTAGTCAGATGGCTGAATAATTCAGAATGGGATCAGAACCCTGTGGCTCGGGTCGAGAGAGCTGCCGGCCAGTCCTTGCAATGCGTTCCGATCTTACTCTGATTTATACAGCCATCTGACTTTGCTGTTAAAGGATCAATACAAGTTAAGAAAAGCATGGCTGCTGACTTCAAAAAACAGCCCCAGATATGTCCACATAATGTGGGACTAAGCAGCACTACCTCATATACACGTTTTGAAAAACTGCAGGCATGCTTTTAAAATCCTATACAACTGGTTTAAGGCATTGTTAACACAGTGTTTTCCTCCACGCTCAGTGCTCCATTCAAATGGTTCTGCCTAACTAGCCAGCATATTCAGATGTCTTCCCAATCTATTTACCTAATTGAAATGAATAAATTCTCCATGTCACCTCCTTTCTTTTGGTGCCTGTCTGTATTACATGACCACCACACCATTGTGTTTTGCAAAAAAAGACGGACAGCACCAGAAAGGAGCTAATGTGGAGCCCAGTTTCATGGTTGCCACATTCATGTAAATGGCTACGTTGCAGAAACTTTTGAATATGGTTTTTTGACTCTTCAGAAGGTATTCCTTGAGTTCTGAGTATGGGGAAGAATGTACTGTGAACACTGTCTAATAGAGTTGAGCGACCTTGACCTTTTTAGAGTCGAGCCGGGTTTTGCGAAACCCGACTATGTCCAAAGTCGGGTCGAGTGAAATCGGCCGATTATGACGTAAAGTCGGGATCGACCGAAACACGAAACCCAATGCAAGTCAATGGGGCAGCATAGTCGGCAGTGAGTGGGGGCCAGGAAAACACCTAGAGTGGCCATTTTAATGTCAAAACCATCCATTCTTCTTAATGAAGCTTGTCAAGCGTAATTTACCTTATAATAATTGGAAGGCATTTGAAATTGGGGGTCATTTGGCTAAAGTTGTGGGGGGTAGGGCTGGTTCAAGTAATTAGTGGGCCCAGGAAATCTGGACCACGTCACGGCAGTGGAGCAGGGAGAGGTAAGTATTTCAACTTTGCAAGTGCTGTGAACCTGAGCAAGCAGGGGGGGCCCACTCGTTGGCATTGGCACTGGCACAGGGCCCCTCAAAGTACAGCGGTGTGTTTGCACGGCGGGGGCGCCTCCCACCGGCAGCAACACTTTTGCGTACTATGAGAGGCCCTGTGCCAGTGACGTCGCCAACTAGTATTCCTCCCCCCACCTGATGAAGGAACCTGCACTTTCATCTGCACCTTCCTCTTTGTCCCCGTGTAAGGTGGTGTGGTATGCGGGAAGAGCAACCTGACTTTCAGCAGGGTCACAATGTTGTTGTGTAGCGTGCACGGGGAATGTTGCGTTATGGGTCAATGTACCAGCAGACTCATCTATCACTGGCTGGGCAATGGGCACGATGAAGTGGAAACACAGATATAGGCCCAAAGAAGAAAGTGGGCTAAATGCAGTTCAAAATTGGTAACACAGGAATAACCAGGGGGCATTGCAGTGGAGGACAACTGGAATGAGAGGCTGACACAGAGAGTAGGGCCAAATCAGTAAGTAGTCGAAATGCAGTTCAAAATTGGCAACCGTAGTAAACAGGCGGCACAGCTTTGTTCAGTGGAGGAGAACAGCAAGGAGTGGCAGACACCGATAGTAGGCCCCAAACCAACTAGTACGCCAAATGCAGTTGTTCCATTTAACCACAATTTAATGAGAGCCTGAAGATAGAAGCTCAGGAAAGGCAACCTGGGGAACACCTTGGAGTGTAACACACCATCTCTCTCCACCCCATACCCATTTTGTATGGCCTAATGCAGTGTACTTTTCTACAACTACTAAACGAGAGTCGGAAGACCGAAGCAATGGCAAGGAAACCTGGGGAACACCTTAGAGTGTAACACACCCTCTCTCTACACCCCATACCCAATTTGAAGGCCTAATGCAGTGTAGTTTCCAAGAACTACTAAACGAGAGCCGGAAGATCGAAGCTCAGGAAAGGCAACCTGGGGAACACCTTGGAGTGTAACACACCCTCTCGCTACACCCCATACCCAATTTGAAGGCCTAATGCAGCGTAGTTTCCAACAACTACTAAACGAGAGCCGGAAGATCGAAGCTCAGGAAAGGCAACCTGGGGAACACCTTGGAGTGTAACAAACCCTCTCTCTACACCCCATACCCAATTTGTAGGCCTAATGCAGCGTAGTTTCCGACAACTACTAAACGAGAGCATGAAGATCGAAGCTCAGGAAAGGCAACCTGGGGAACACCTTGGAGTGTAACACACCCTCTCTCTACACCCCATACCCAATTTGTAGGCCTAATGCAGCGTAGTTTCCGACAACTACTAAACGAGAGCTGGAATATCGAAGCTCAGGAAAGGCAACCTGGGGAACACCTTGGAGTGTAACACACCCTCTCTCTACGCCCCATACCCAATTTGTAGGCCTAATGCAGCGTAGTTTCCGACAACTACTAAACGAGAGCCGGAATATCGAAGCTCAGGAAAGGCAACCTGGGGAACACCTTGGAGTGTAACACACCCTCTCTCTACACCCCATACCCAATTTGAAGGCCTAATGCAGTGTAGTTTCCAAGAACTACTAAACGAGAGCCGGAAGATCGAAGCTCAGGAAAGGCAACCTGGGGAACACCTTGGAGTGTAACACACCCTCTCGCTACACCCCATACCCAATTTGAAGGCCTAATGCAGCGTAGTTTCCAACAACTACTAAACGAGAGCCGGAAGATCGAAGCTCAGGAAAGGCAACCTGGGGAACACCTTGGAGTGGAACACACCATCTCTCTACACCCCATACCCAATTTGAAGGCCTAATGCAGAGTAGTTTCCAAGAACTACTAAACGAGAGCCGGAAGATCGAAGCTCAGGAAAGGCAACCTGGGGAACACCTTGGAGTGTAACACAACGTCTCTCTACACGACGGAAGGGCTGATTCTTAGGAAGGAAGGCTGTTGGAAATAAGCATTGCGCGTCCGAGGGTGATTATATTCTTATTAGGTATATACTCACCCTCGGACGCGCCCTGCTTCTTTATTTGGAATGAATGTTTATTTGCAATGTGGTGTTGACTTTCTCTATTATTTTGGTAATTAATGATTTTATTATTTTCATTATTTTGCATCTTCTCGGCAATAATATAAAGAAGACGCGACAGGACAACACTCGGTGGATGCCATATGTGTGTTTTCAATTTAAAAAAACTTTCAGTTAACTACTTGCAGGAGAAAGTAATTGTAGCTGGTGGCCATTTTTAGTACTGTACCAGATTAGAGTTGTGTGTTTGTTTTTAATGTTAAAATGTCTGCATTTGATATCTCACCAGTATTTTCTTTTTTATAAGCAAAATACTTATTTTTATATTTTCTGATGTTGGTTCCAGGGGTACACGGCCAGCAGTGCCCTGGTCAGTGTAGTAGTAGTTGAAAGAATGGACCGCAGACAGGCATCGAAGGCCTAAAATAATAACACATGGCTGTAGGCAATTTTAAATTGGTTCCAGGGGTACACGGACAGCAGTGGTGTGGTCAGTGGAGGCCTAGTGGAAGGAGTGACCGCAGACAGGCATCGAAGGCCTAAAATAATAACACATGGCTGTAGGCAATTTTAAATTGGTTCCAGGGGTACACGGGCAGCAGTGACCTGGTCAGTGTAGTAGTAGTTGAAAGAATGGACCGCAGACAGGCATCGAAGGCCTAAAATAAAAAAATTGGGCTGGCTGTAGGCAATTTTAAATTGGTTCCAGGGGTACACGGGCAGCAGTGGTGTGGTCAGTGGAGGCCTAGTGGAAGGAGTGACCGCAGACAGGCATCGAAGGCCTAAAATAATAACACATGGCTGTAGGCAATTTTAAATTGGTTCCAGGGGTACACGGGCAGCAGTGACCTGGTCAGTGTAGTAGTAGTTGAAAAAATGGACCGCAGACAGGCATCGAATGCCTAAAATAATAACACATGGCTGTAGGCAATTTTAAATTGGTTACAGGGGTACACGGACAGCAGTGACCTGGTCAGTGTAGTAGTAGTTGAAAGAATGGACCGCAGACAGGCATCGAAGGCCTAAAATAAAAAAATTGGGCTGGCTGTAGGCAATTTTAAATTGGTTCCAGGGGTACACGGACAGCAGTGGTGTGGTCAGTGGAGGCCTAGTGGAAGGAGTGACCGCAGACAGGCATCGAAGGCCTAAAATAATAACACATGGCTGTAGGCAATTTTAAATTGGTTCCAGGGGTACACGGACAGCAGTGGTGTGGTCAGTGGAGGCCTAGTGGAAGGAGTGACCGCAGACAGGCATCGAAGGCCTAAAATAATAACACATGGCTGTAGGCAATTTTAAATTGGTTCCAGGGGTACACGGACAGCAGTGACCTGGTCAGTGTAGTAGTAGTTGAAAGAATGGACCGCAGACAGGCATCGAAGGCCTAAAATAATAACACATGGCTGTAGGCAATTTTAAATTGGTTCCAGGGGTACACGGACAGCAGTGACCTGGTCAGTGTAGTAGTAGTTGAAAGAATGGACCGCAGACAGGCATCGAAGGCCTAAAATAAAAAAATTGGGCTGGCTGTAGGCAATTTTAAATTGGTTCCAGGGGTACACGGGCAGCAGTGGTGTGGTCAGTGGAGGCCTAGTGGAAGGAGTGACCGCAGACAGTCTTCGAAGGCCTAACATAACAAAATTGGGCTGACTGTAGGCACTTTTAAATTGGTTCCAGGGTAACACGGCCAGCAGTGGCCTGGTCAGTGTAGTAGTTGTAGAAAGAAGGGACCGCAGACAGGCTTCGAAGGCCTAACATAACAAAAATGTCAAAACAATGGTATTGTCAGTGCCAGGCATTGAAGGATGTCAGCGGCTAGACTACACATTGGTGAAGCTGTGAGAGATAATTTTGCTAGTGGTAGAGCACTGTTTGAGCTGGGGGGGGGAACTGTCTTGTGGCCGGCGGTACAGGCACAGGGCCCCTCATATTACAACGGTGTGTCTGACGTTGGGTGCGCACCACCACCGCCAGAGACACTTTATTGTACTATGAGGGACCCAGTGGCAGTGCCGTCGACCAAAAGCGGCCACACCCACCTCTTCAGACAAACAGCACTCTCAAGGGTCCAAGCGCAAAGTGGCGATAGCACGGCCCCGTGTGGGGAGTTTGGCCATTTCGTGAGGTGGAAACATGTCGTATGCTGGACAATCAGGTGAAGAAAATTACGAGATTGGAAAAGTCATTCAGAATAGTCCACAGGCAAGACCTTTTCATAGGAAAGCTAGGTGTCAGCCGGGCAGGGTGGGGCAAAAGATTTTGAAATCCAGTTGTGGTTCATTTTAATGAAGGTTAGATCATCTACATTTTGGGTAGCCAGACGAGTCCTTTTTTCTGTTAGTATTGAACCTGCAGCACTGAATACTCTTTCTGATAGGACACTAGCTGCCGGGCAAGCAAGCTCCTGCAATGCATATTCTGCCAATTCTGGCCAGGTGTCTAATTTGGATGCCCAGTAATCAAATGGGAATGACGGTTGAGGGAGAACGTCGATAAGGGATGAAAAATAGTTTGTAACCATACTGGACAAATGTTGTCTCCTGTCACTTTGAATTGATGCTGCAGTACCTGTCCTGTCTGCGGTCATAGAAAAATCACTCCACAACCTGGTCAGAAAACCCCTCTGTCCAACGCCACTTCTGATTTCTGCCCCTCTAACACCTCTGGTCTGCTGGCCCCTGGAGCTCGTGTGAGAACGATCACGGGCGCTGTGTGCAGGGAATGCCAGAAGCAAACGGTCAACAAGAGTTGATTGTTTTGTTGCTAATATTAGTTCCAAGTTCTCATGTGGCATAATATTTTGCAATTTGCCTTTATAGCGAGGATCAAGGAGGCAGGCCAACCAGTAATCGTCATCGTTCATCATTTTTGTAATGCGTGTGTCCCTTTTGAGGATACGCAAGGCATAATCCGCCATGTGGGCCAAAGTTCCCGTTGTCAAATCTGCGGTTGTGCTTGGTTGAGGGGCAGTTGCAGGCAAATCTACGTCACTTGTGTCCCTCAAAAAACCAGAACCCGGCCTTGCCACGCCACCAATTTCCCGTGCCCCCGGGAAAGCTTCCTCATTAAAAATATACTCATCCCCATCATCCTCCTCATCCTCCACCTCCTCTTCGCCCGGTACCTCGTCATGTACACTGCCCTGACCAGACAATCGCTGACTGTCATCAAGGCTTTCCTCTTCCTCTGGTGCAGACGCCTGATCCTTTATGTGCGTCAAACTTTGCATCAGCAGACGCATTAGGGGGATGCTCATGCTTATTATGGCGTTGTCTGCACTAACCAGCCGTGTGCATTCCTCAAAACACTGAAGGACTTGACACATGTCTTGAATCTTCGACCACTGCACACCTGACAACTCCATGTCTGCCATCCTACTGCCTGCCCGTGTATGTGTATCCTCCCACAAAAACATAACAGCCCGCCTCTGTTCGCACAGTCTCTGAAGCATGTGCAGTGTTGAGTTCCACCTTGTTGCAACGTCTATGATTAGGCGATGCTGGGGAAGGTTCAAAGAACGCTGATAGGTCTGCATACGGCTGGAGTGTACAGGCGAACGGCGGATATGTGCGCAAAGTCCACGCACTTTGAGGAGCAGGTCGGATAACCCCGGATAACTTTTCAGGAAGCACTGCACCACCAGGTTTAAGGTGTGAGCCAGGCAAGGAATGTGTTTCAGTTGGGAAAGGGAGATGGCAGCCATGAAATTCCTTCCGTTATCACTCACTACCTTGCCTGCCTCAAGATCTACAGTGCCCAGCCACGACTGCGTTTCTTGCTGCAAGAACTCGGACAGAACTTCCGCGGTGTGTCTATTGTCGCCCAAACACTTCATAGCCAATACAGCCTGCTGACGTATGCCAGTAGCTGCCCCATAATGGGAGACCTGGTGTGCAACAGTGGCAGGTGCGGATGGAGTGTTTGTGCGACTGCGGTCTGTGGACGAGCTCTTGCTTCTGCAGGAGGACGAGGAGGAGGAGGAGGAGGGGGTGCGAACGGCTACAGACAACTGTTTACTAGACCGTGGGCTAGGCAGAACTGTCCCAAACTTGCTGTCCCCTGTGGACCCTGAATCCACCACATTTACCCAGTGTGCCGTGATGGACACGTAACGTCCCTGGCCATGCCTACTGGTCCATGCATCTGTTGTCAGGTGCACCTTTGTGCTCACAGATTGCCTGAGTGCATGGACGATGCGCTCTTTAACATGCTGGTGGAGGGCTGGGATGGCTTTTCTGGAAAAAAAGTGTCGACTGGGTAGCTCGTAGCGTGGTACAGCGTAGTCCATCAGGTCTTTGAAAGCTTCGCTTTCAACTAACCGGTAGGGCATCATCTCTAACGAGATTAGTCTAGCTATGTGGGCGTTCAAACCCTGTGTACGCGGATGCGAGGCTAAGTATTTCCTTTTTCTAACCATAGTCTCATGTAGGGTGAGCTGGACTGGAGAGCTGGAGATCGTGGAACTAGCGGGGGTGCCGGTGGACATGGCAGACTGAGAGACGGTGGGAGATGGTATTGTTGCCGCCGGTGCCCTAGATGCAGTGTTTCCTACTACGAAACTGGTGATTCCCTGACCCTGACTGCTTTGGCCTGGCAAAGATACCTGCACAGATACAGCAGGTGGTGCGCTAAATGGTGGTCCTACACTGCCGGAAGGGATGTTGCGTTGATGACTAGCTTCATTGGCCGAGGGTGCAACAACCTTAAGGGACGTTTGGTAGTTAGTCCAAGCTTTCAAATGCATGGTGGTTAAATGTCTATGCATGCAACTAGTATTGAGACTTTTCAGATTCTGACCTCTGCTTAAGGAAGTAGAACATTTTTGACAGATGACTTTGCGCTGATCAATTGGATGTTGTTTAAAAAAATGCCAGACTGCACTCTTTCTAGCATCGGATACCTTTTCAGGCATTGCAGACTGAGCTTTAACCGGATGGCCACGCTGTCCTCCACCAGGTTTTGGCTTTGCCACGCGTTTTGGGCAAGATACGGGCCCGGCAGATGGAACCTGTGGCGATGTTGATGCCTGCTGCGGCCCCTCCTCCTCCTCTGCTTCAGAACTGCTGCCGCCTGCACCCTGTTCCCCCAATGGCTGCCAATCGGGGTCAAGAACTGGGTCATCTAATAACTCTTCTTGTACCTCCTGCGCAACTTCGTCTGTGTCACCGTGTCGTTCGGTGGTATAGCGTTCGTGATGGGGCAACATAGTCTCATCAGGGTCTGATTCTTGATCAGCACCCTGCGAGGGCAATGTTGTGGTCTGAGTCAAAGGACCAGCATAGTAGTCTGGCTGTGGCTGTGCGTCAGTGCACTCCATGTCAGATTCAATTTGTAATGGGCATGGACTGTTAACTGCTTCACTTTCTAAGCCAGGGACGGTATGTGTAAAGAGCTCCATGGAGTAACCCGTTGTGTCGCCTGCTGCATTCTTCTCTGTTGTTGTTTTTGCTGAAGAGGACAAGGAAGTGACTTGTCCCTGACCGTGAACATCCACTAACGACGCGCTGCTTTTACTTTTACCAGTTTCACGAGATGAGGCAAAAGAGCTAGAGGCTGAGTCAGCAAGATAAGCCAAAACTTGCTCTTGCTGCTCCGGCTTTAAAAGCGGTTTTCCTAATCCCAGAAAAGGGAGCGTTCGAGGCCTTGTGTAGCCGGACGACGAACCTGGCTCCACAGCTCCAGACTTAGGTGCAATATTTTTTCCCCCACGACCACCTGATGCTCCACCACTACCACTACCCTCATTACCAGCTGACAATGAACGCCCCCGGCCACGACCTCTTCCACTAGACTTCCTCATTGTTTTAAAAACGTAACCAAACTAACGTTATTTGTTGCAGTCACACAACTTACACGGTGAGCTATAACTTCAGTATGATTTAGCTACCCCTTTACAGGTTGGTGAGACCACAGCGAAAATCAGGCCCAATGTTACACACTCTTTTTTTGGTGGCTGCAAATTAGAGAGATGCCCCACACGCAGGACTGTCACTGAAGCACAAATGTTAATATTAATGTCACACTATTATTTTTTTTTTATTTTTATTTTTTTCAGGAACACTTTAGAAACCCCCCCAAAAAAAAAAAATAGATTTTTGCAGGGAGAATTTAGAAAACAAATGTAACAAACTATATGCTTTCTATGGGCCACTGAGTGAGAGATGACGCACACAGGAATCAGGAGTGGCACACAAGCCCAGAGGCCAATATTTTTCTACCAATGATTGATGGAGTTATTTTCTCTGGTAGATTTTGGAACCCAAATCAAGGAAAAAAAATGTAGGCTTTCTATGGACCACAATTGGAGAGAGAGAGAGAGAGAGATGGCACACCCAGGAGTCAAGACTGGCACACAAGCAGAAAGGCCAATATTAATCTCCCACTGTTTTTTTTTTTTTTTTTTTTTTTTCAGGGAGACTTTAGAAAAAAAAATAATAAAAAAAATATGATTTTATCAGGAAGAATTTAGAAACCAAATAAAATAAAATGATTTTTTCAGGGAGAATTTATAAAACAAATAAAAACAAAAATAGGCGTTCTATGGCCCACTGACTGAGAGATGACGCACCCAGGAGTCAAGACTGGCACACAAGCAGAAAGGCCAATATTAATCTCCCACTGTTTTTTTTGGTTGTTTTTTTTTTTTTTTTTTCAGGGAGACTTTAGAAAAAAAAATAATAAAAAAAATATGATTTTATCAGGAAGAATTTAGAAACCAAATAAAATAAAATGATTTTTTCAGGGAGAATTTATAAAACAAATAAAACCAAAAATAGGCGTTCTATGGCCCACTGACTGAGAGATGACGCACCCAGGAGTCAAGACTGGCACACAAGCAGAAAGGCCAATATTAATCTCCCACTGTTTTTTTTTTTTTTTTTCAGGGAGACTTTAGAAAAAAAAATAATAAAAAAAATATGATTTTATCAGGAAGAATTTAGAAACCAAATAAAATAAAATGATTTTTTCAGGGAGAATTTAGAAAACAAATAAAACCAAAAATAGGCGTTCTATGGCCCACTGACTGAGAGATGACGCACACAGGAGTCAGGAGTGGCACACAAACCCAGAGGCCAATATTTTTCTACCAATGATTGATGTAGTTATTTTCTCTGGTAGATTTTAGAACCCAAATCAAGGAAAAAAAATATAGGCTTTCTATGGACCACAATTGGAGAGAGAGAGAGAGAGAGAGAGAGAGAGAGAGAGAGAGATGGCACACCCAGGAGTCAAGACTGGCACACAAGCAGAAAGGCCAATATTAATCTCCCACTGTTTTTTTGGTTGTTTTTTTTTTTTTTTTTTCAGGGAGACTTTAGAAATAAAAATAATAAAAAAAATATGATTTTATCAGGAAGAATTTAGAAACCAAATAAAATAAAATGATTTTTTCAGGGAGAATTTAGAAAACAAATAAAACCAAAAATATGCGTTCTATGGCCCACTGACTGAGAGAGAGAGAGAGATGGAACGCTTAGTACTGGCACACAAGCCCAAAGGGCAATATTAATCTCCCTTTTTTTTTCCAGGGAGAATTTCTGAAACCCAAAAAAAAAATAAAATAGGCTTTCTATGGCCCACTATTTGTGAGAGAGATGGGACGCTCAGGACTGGCACAGATGGCACGCTCAGGACTGGCACAGAAGCCCAGAGGCCAATATTAATCTCCCTTTTTTTCTGGGAGAATTTATAAAACCAAAAAAATATTTAAATAGGCTTTCTATGGCCCACTATTTGTGAGAGAGATGGCACGCTCAGGACTGGCACAGATGGCACGCTCACAACTGGCACACAAGCCCAGAGGCCAATATTAATCTCCCTTTTTTCAGGGAGAATTTCTAAAACCCAAAAAAAAAATAAAATAGGCTTTCTATGGCCCACTATTTGTGAGAGAGATGGGACGCTCAGGACTGGCACAGATGGCACGCTCAGGACTGGCACAGAAGCCCAGAGGCCAATATTAATCTCCCTTTTTTTCTGGGAGAATTTATAAAACCAAAAAAATATTTAAATAGGCTTTCTATGGCCCACTATTTGTGAGAGAGATGGCACGCTCAGGACTGGCACAGATGGCACGCTCACAACTGGCACACAAGCCCAGAGGCCAATATTAATCTCCCTTTTTTCAGGGAAAATTGATAAAACAAAAAAAAAAATTAAATAGGCTTTCTATGGCCCACTATTTGTGAGAGAGATGGCACGCTCAGGGCTGGCTGGCACAGATGGCACGCTCAGGACTGGCACACAAGCCCAGAGGCCAATATTAATCTCCCTTTTTTTCTGGGAGAATTTATAAAACCAAAAAAATATTTAAATAGGCTTTCTATGGCCCACTATTTGTGAGAGAGATGGCACGCTCAGGACTGGCACAGATGGCACGCTCACAACTGGCACACAAGCCCAGAGGCCAATATTAATCTCCCTTTTTTCAGGGAAAATTGATAAAACAAAAAAAAAAATTAAATAGGCTTTCTATGGCCCACTATTTGTGAGAGAGATGGCACGCTCAGGGCTGGCTGGCACAGATGGCACGCTCAGGACTGGCACACAAGCCCAGAGGCCAATATTAATCTCCCTTTTTTTCTGGGAGAATTTATAAAACCAAAAAAATATTTAAATAGGCTTTCTATGGCCCACTATTTGTGAGAGAGATGGCACGCTCAGGACTGGCACAGATGGCACGCTCACAACTGGCACACAAGCCCAGAGGCCAATATTAATCTCCCTTTTTTCAGGGAAAATTTATAAAACAAAAAAAAAAATTAAATAGGCTTTCTATGGCCCACTATTTGTGAGAGAGATGGCACGCTCAGGGCTGGCACAGATGGCACGCTCAGGACTGGCACACAAGCCCAGAGGCCAATATTAATCTCCCTTTTTTTCAGGGAGAATTTATAAAACCAAAAAAAAAAATAAATAGGCTTTCTATGGCCCACTATTTGTGAGAGAGATGGCACACTCAGGACTGGCACACAAGCCCAAAGGCCAATATTAATCTCCCACTGTATTTTTATCAGGGAGAATTTATACACCCCACAAAAAAAAATACAGAAAAATGAAAAGGCTTTCTATGGCCCACTATGTGAGAGAGATGGCACACACAGGGATGGCACTCTAGCAGAAATGCCAAATTGCCAATCTTAATCTCCCACCAAAAAAAAAAAAAAAAAAAAAACAGGGAATGTCCTACAATTACTATCTCCCTGCCTGCAGTAATCTCAGCCAGGTATGGCAGGCAGCTACTATCTCCCTGCCTGCAGTAATCTCAGCCAGGTATGGCAGGCAGCAATAAGGAGTGGACTGATGCACAAATGAAATAAAAAGTGTGGACAAACAAAAAAGATAGCTGTGCAGAAAGGAAGGAACAAGAGGATTTGTGCTTTGAAAAAAGCAGTTGGTTTGCACAGCGGCGTACACACAGCAATGCAGCTATCAGGGAGCCTTCTAGGGCAGCCCAATGAGCTACAGCGCTGAGGGGAAAAAAAAAAAAAAAAAAACTTCCACTGTCCCTGCACACCGAGGGTGGTGTTGGACAGTGCAAATCGCTGCAGCACAAGCGGTTTTGTGGTTAATGGACCCTGCCTAACGCTATCCCTGCTTCTGACAAAGCGGCAGCAACCTCTCCCTAAGCTCAGATCAGCAGCAGTAAGATGGCGGTCGGCGGGAACGCCTCTTTATAGCCCCTGTGACGTCGCAGACAGCAAGCCAATCACTGCAATGCCCTTCTCTAAGATGGTGGGGACCAGGACCTATGTCATCACGCTGCCCACACTCTGCGTTTACCTTCATTGGCTGAGAAATGGCGCTTTTCGCGTCATTGAAACGCGACTTTGGCGCGAAAGTCGCGTACCGCATGGCCGACCCCGCACAGGGGTCGGATCGGGTTTCATGAAACCCCGACTTAGCCAAAAGTCGGCGACTTTTGAAAATGTTCGACCCGTTTCGCTCAACCCTACTGTCTAACATAGTCACTCATTACAAAGAGTACAGTTAAACTATGCAGTGGCAAGTACCACAAAATCATGTAGTAATCCTAGTAAACCTTAGGTGAGTTAATACATTTTCTATCTAGTTTCTGTGTGTATAGGGTCTTGATGAACAGCGAATAAGGATATAATTCACAAAGGGTTTGACGAAAACCCACAAATTGGCCAAATGTAGCTTTGATGAATAGACCCTAAAGACTTTTTATCAGTCCTTCCTTCAGAGCCACAATAATTGTTGTGTTATAGATGCTCTCTCCTACTGTTGTGAAAGTACTAAACATTCCTTCAGTCCCTGACCCAGCAGCAGCGGCAGGATGAATGAAATGCTTCCACAGTCTCATCACTCACGCTTCTGGCAGATCTCTGCCTCTCCTGTCTGCCTGTTGCCTTTTGAACCTGTCACTTAGCCATATCGTAGGGGCTGAGGAAAGGGGAGGAAGCCAAATGAGAGAAGGAGGAAATCATCTGTTTGCTAATCACCTTTCATGAGCAATGAAATTCTGCCGGCTCAGTGCCAGCTAGGTACGTTTTAGAACGGGAGAGCGGGGGCCTGCGGTGTCACTCAAGGTGGATATTTATCAGAGATGACAGTTTGCAAATATCTCAATCTCGGACAAGACTGTTTCAGTGACACAAAAGAGTGTTGTAAAATTGGAAGAGTCAGCAGCCAACATTTATTCCATCAAGACCTGTCCAGGCACTGAAAATCACTTGACAATCACTAGTGCCAGCATTAGTGGCTGGTTTTAACTCTTGGTGTTTCTCATACCTATAAGGATCCCTCATCTGTAATAACGTCATTCAGCATGACCCTGCTCACTAGTCACTAACTCCACGTTGCTTAAGGATTTGAGAAAGACAGGAGTTGTCAAAATATTATGACTATTTGAGGATAATCATGATACCGAGACTTATGTATCACAAAATATTTTAGCAATGTCAGGTTATTGATTGTCAAAAAATTCTGTGGAAAGGACCACACCGTTGGGACTTACATGATCCAAAAGGAAGCAAGCTGTGGAAAACATCATCTAACCTGGAAAATCCAAAAGAATCATCTGCTGCAAATTACTCAGCCAATGTGTAATATTTTACACTGCTCATACACAACACTCGACACATTTTTTTTTAACTGTGAGTATAGATAGGTTATGGAGCGTCTAAGTTGTGGAGTCATTCCGCAGATTGAAAGAATAAATTATATTGCATGCTTTCCTGATGGCACAAAGCCATCTTTGTTCTTCTACCACGGGATTGATATAAGACATCATAATTTACATGGTTGTTGCAGCCAAACTTTCTTTTTATTTTAAAAGATCGTATCTCGGTTGGAAGCAAAAACCAAGAACAAATAAATTGATTTTTAGAGCAAGTAATATAATTAAATATGTTATCCAATACTTTAACATTGATGACCTCTCCTTAGGGTAGGTTATCAATGTCTGATCGGTGGAGGTGCGACACACCGCACCCTGCTGATCAGCTGTTCTCTGTGCTGGCGGCTGCAAGAACTGCTCAGTTTCGGAGCTGCTCCATCTACTTATAGTGGCCGCGGCTGGGTACTGCACATCCGCCCCTATTGGTTTTAAAAAACGGAAGAGGGAAGAGAAGCCCTGCTTCAGTGCATATCCATTGTGATCCATATTCCATCTTTATGACACATGTGTTGCATTCATGTTTAAATGTTAGCTGTTATTTAACCCCTTTACCCCCAAGGGTGGTTTGCACGTTAATGACCAGGCCAATTTTTACAATTCTGACCACTGTCCCTTTATGAGGTTATAACTCCGAAACGCTTCAACGGATCCTGGTGATTCTGACATTGTTTTCTCGTGACATATTGTACTTCATGATAGTGGTAAAATTTCTTTGATAGTACCTGCGTTTATTTGTGAAAAAAACGGAAATTTGGCGAAAATTTTGAAAATTTCGCAATTTTCAAACTTTGAATTTTTATGCAATTAAATCACAGAGATATGTCACACAAAATACTTAATAAGTAACATTTCCCACATCTCTCCTTTACATCAGCATAATTTTGGAACCAATTTTTTTTTTTGTTAGGGAGTTATAAGGGTTAAAAGTTGACCAGCAATTTCTCATTTTTACAACACCATTTTTTTTTAGGGACCACGTCTCATTTGAAGTCATTTTGAGGGGTCTATATGATAGAAAATGCCCAAGTGTGACACCATTCTAAAAACTGCACCCCTCAAGGTGCTCAAAACCACATTCAAGAAGTTTATTAACCCTTCAGGTGTTTAATAGGAATTTTTGGAATGTTTAAATAAAAATGAACATTTAACTTTTTTACACAAAAAATTTACTTCAGCTCCAATTTGTTTTATTTTACCAAGGGTAACAGGAGAAATTGGACCCAAAAAGTTGTTGTACAATTTGTCCTGAGTACGCTGATACCCCATATGTGGCAGTAAACCACTGTTTGGGCGCATGGGAGAGCTCGGAAGGGAAGGAGCGCTATTTGACTTTTCAATGCAAAATTGACAGGAATTGAGATGGGACGCCATGTTGCGTTTGGAGAGCCACTGATGTGCCTAAACATTGAAACCCCCCACAAGTGACACCATTTTGGAAAGTAGACCCCCTAAGGAACTTATCTGGATGTGTGGTGAGCACTTTGACCCACCAAGTGCTTCACAGAAGTTTATAATGCAGAACCGTAAAAATAAAAAATCATATTTTTTCACAAAAATTATATTTTTGCCCCCAATTTTTTATTTTTCCAAGGGTAAAAGAAGAAATTGGACCTCAAAAGTTGTTGTCCAATTTGTCCTGAGTACGCTGATAGCCCATATGTGGCAGTAAACCACTGTTTGGGCGCATGGGAGAGCTCGGAAGGGAAGGAGCGCAGTTTGACTTTTCAATGCAAAATTGACAGAAATTGAGATGGGACGCCATGTTGCGTTTGGAGAGCCACTGATGTGCCTAAACATTGAAACCCCCCACAAGTGACACCATTTTGGAAAGTAGACCCCCTAAGGAACTTATCTAGAGGTGTGGTGAGCACTTTGACCCACCAAGTGCTTCACAGAAGTTTATAATGCAGAACCGTAAAAATAAAAAATCATATTTTTTCACAAAAATTATATTTTTGCCCCCAATTTTTTATTTTTCCAAGGGTAAGAGAAGAAATTGGACCTCAAAAGTTGTTGTCCAATTTGTCCCGAGTACGCTGATACCCCATATGTGGCAGTAAACCACTGTTTGGGCGCATGGGAGAGCTCGGAAGGGAAGGAGCCCCGTTTGACTTTTCAATGCAAAATTGACAGGAATTGAGATGGGACGCCATGTTGCGTTTGGAGAGCCACTGATGTGCCTAAACATTGAAACCCCCCACAAGTGACACCATTTTGGAAAGTAGACCCCCTAAGGAACTTATCTGGATGTGTGGTGAGCACTTTGACCCACCAAGGGCTTCACAGAAGTTTATAATGCAGAGCCATAAAAATAAAACAAAATTTTTTTCCCACAAAAATTATTTTTTAGCCCCCAGTTTTGTATTTTCCCTAGGGTAACAGGAGAAATTGGACCCCAAAAGTTGTTGTCCAATTTGTCCTGAGTACGCTGATACCCCATATGTGGGGGGGAACCACCGTTTGGGCGCATGGGAGGGTTCGGAAGGGAAGGAGCGCCATTTGGAATGCAGACTTAGATGGAATGGTCTGCAGGCGTCACATTGCGTTTGCAGAGCCCCTAATGTACCTAAACAGTAGAAACCCCCCACAAGTGACACCATTTTGGAAAGTAGACCCCCTAAGGAACTCATCTTGATGTGTTGTGAGAGCTTTGAACCCCCAAGTATTTCACTACAGTTTATAACGCAGAGCCATGCAAATAAAAAATATTTTTTTTTCCACAAAAATTATATTTTAGCCCCCAGTTTTGTATTTTTCCAAGGTTAGCAGGAGAAATTGGACCCTAAATGTTGTTGTCCAATTTGTCCTGAGTACGCTGATACCCGATATGTTGGGGGGAACCACCGTTTGGGCGCATGGGAGGGCTCGGAAGGGAAGGAGCATCATTTGGAATGCAGACTTAGATGGATTGGTCTGCAGGCGTCACATTGCGTTTGCAGAGCCCCTAATGTACCTAAACAGTAGAAACCCCCCACAAGTGACCCCATATTGGAAACTAGACCCCTCAATGAACTTATCTAGATGTGTTGTGAGAACTTTGAACCCCCAAGTGTTTCACTACAGTTTATAACGCAGAGCCGTGAAAATAAAAAATCTTTTTGTTTTCCCACAAAAATTATTTTTTAGCCCCCAGTTTTGTATTTTCCCAAGGGTAACAGGAGAAATTGGTCCACAAAAGTTGTTGTCCAATTTGTCCTGAGTACGCTGATACCCCATATGTTGGGGTAAACCCCTGTTTGGGCACACAGGAGAGCTCGGAAGGGAAGGAGCACTGTTTTACTTTTTCAACGCAGAATTGGCTGGAATTGAGATCGGACGCCATGTAGTGTTTGGAGAGCCCCTGATGTGCCGAAACAGTGGAAACCCCCCAATTATAACTGAAACCCTAATCTAAACACACCCCTAACCCTAATTCCAACGGTAACCCTAACCACACCTCTAACCCTGACACACCCCTAACCCTAATCCCAACCCTATTCCCAACTGTAAATGTAATCTAAACCCTAACCCTAACTTTAGCCCCAACCCTAACTGTAGCCCCAACCCTAACCCTAACCCTAGCCCTAACCCTAGCCCTAACCCTAACCCTAGCCCTAACCCTAGCCCTAACCCTAGCCCTAACCCTAACCCTAACCCTAGCCCTAACCCTAGCCCTAACCCTAGCCCTAACCCTAACCCTAGCCCTAACCCTAGCCCTAACCCTAACCCTAACCCTAGCCCTAACCCTAGCCCTAACCCTAGCCCTAACCCTAGCCCTAACCCTAGCCCTAACCCTAGCCCTAACCCTAACCCTAAACCTAGCCCTAATGGGAAAATGGAAATAAATACATTTTTTTTTATTTTTCCCTAACTAAGGGGGTGATGAAGGGGGGTTTGATTTACTTTTATAGCGAGTTTTTTAGCGGATTTTTATGATTGGCAGCCGTCACACACTGAAAGACCCTTTTTATTGCAAAAAATATTTTTTGCAATACCACATTTTGAGAGCTATAATTTTTCCATATTTTGGTCCACAGAGTCATGTGAGGTCTTGTTTTTTGCGAGACGAGTTGACGTTTTTATTGAAAACATTTTTGGGCACGTGACATTTTTTTATCGCTTTTTATTCCGATTTTTGTGAGGAAGAATGACCAAAAGCCAGCTATTCATGAATTTCTATTGGGGGAGGCGTTTATACCGTTCCGCGTTTGGTAAAATTGATAAATCAGTTTTATTCTTCGGGTCAGTACGATTACAGTGATACCTCATTTATATCATTTTTTTATGGTTTGGTGCTTTTATACGATAAAAACTATTTTACAGAAAAAATAATTATTTTTGCATCGCTTTATTCTCAGGACTATAACTTTTTTATTTTTTTGCTGATGATGCTGTATGGCGGCTCTTTTTTTGCGGGACAATATGACGCTTTCAGCGGTACCATGGTTATTTATATCTGTCCTTTTGATCGCGTGTTATTCCACTTTTTGTTCGGCGGTATGATAATAAAGCGTTGTTTTTTGCCTCGTTTTTTTTTTTTTTTTCTTACGGTGTTTACTGAAGGGGTTAACTAGTGGGACAGTTTTATAGGTCGGGTCGTTACGGACGCGGCGATACTAAATATGTGTACTTTTATTGTTTTGTTTTTTTTATTTAGATGAAGAAATGTATTTATGGGAATAATATATATATTTTTTTTTCATTATTTTGGAATATTTTTTTTTATTTTTTTTACACATTTGGAAAATTTTTTTTTTACTTTTTTACTTTGTCCCAGGGGGGGACATCACAGATCAGTGATCTGACAGTTTGCACAGCACTCTGTCAGATCACCGATCTGATAGGAGTGCAGGCTGCTTCACAGTGCCTGCTCTGAGCAGGCTCTGTGAAGCCACCTCCCTCCCTGCAGGACCCGGATCCGCGGCCATCTTGGATCCGGGGCTCGAGCAGGCAGGGAGGTGAGGAGACCCTCGCAGCAACGCAATCACATCGCGTTGCTGCGGGGGGCTCAGGGAAGCCCGCAGGGAGCCCCCTCCCTGCGCGGTGCTTCCCTGCACCGCCGGCACATCGCGATCATCTTTGATCGCGGTGTGCCAGGGGTTAATGTGCCGGGGGCGGTCCGTGACCGCTCCTGGCACATAGTGCCGGATGTCAGCTGCGATAAGCAGCTGACACCCGGCCGCGATCGGCCGCGCTCCCCCCGTGAGCGCGGCCGATCGGCTATGACGTACTATCCCGTCCAGGGTCAGATAAGCCCAGGGCACCTCGACGGGATAGTACGTCTAAGGTCACAGAGGGGTTAAAGATACAAGACCAAATACAGTTTCCCATGTTAGGAATTGCAATGTATCTGTAAAAGTCGGATGCTATATGGTTGATCCGTATAGGATCTTATTTTTTTTGCAACCATAGAATTGAGTAGGCAAGTGCATGCTTAAATGAGGATATTTGGCATTTGTGAAAAAATTGTTATCTGAGCTGCCAAACTGAATAACAATGGTCCTAGTGCTGTCCATTTGAGGTCCTAATAAAAAATACTCAAAAATCCGCTGAACTTCCAACAGGTTTTTTACAATACTGTTGTCTTCCTATATCTTCAAAGGCTACAGCTGCACTCCTGACTAAACCTCTGTCACAGTATAAAAAAACAAGATTCCTCAATGGTATTGGATGCATGGAGCAGAAGAATTCTGTAATAAAAGCTGTAATAAAAATGTAAATCAAAGACATAGGAGTTAGTCTGAGAGGACAGAAAAACTGACAGCACATAGCCTTATAGAAAATGTAGCCACACCTGTTTTAAGCACTGTCTGTGTTCTAAAGAAAATGAGATTTAATCAAATATTCTTATTATCTTGATCTGTGCACCCATGGTGCGACTATAGGCTTAGTACACTGTACCTCCCAATGGTTTTAAATGCCCCTTCTACCTTCTCTGGTGATTTAGAGTGCTGGGTTGCCTGGAGCTTTCTCTGCACACAAAGTTCCCTCAGGTCAATCTTAAAAAAACCACCATTTTTATAACGTAAATTTAAAAAATAATAATAATTTACAATGAATTGTATAAAAGCAACACGATCTTGATGTGTTACAACTTGTTGAGCAAATCGATCCTCAAAGAATTGAGTTCAAGTTGAAGTTTCTGCGAATTCAAACATTTTGGGATTTGAGAGCGGACTAGCATCATTTTGCATTGCTGTGTGGACCTCTCCATAATGCTCTGTAGCTATCACATCTGATGGATTGCCATACCTTGTACAGTGGTGGTTAGTACCTGGACCATCACAGATCAGCAGTTCCCAATGGAGCACAGGTTAAATAGTAAAATTGTTATCCATCTACAGAGTCACTGGGTAAGTCTCTCCTGTAGTTTGTAAGTTTTTATGATCAGCGGGGTCCTCTTTCTCTCCTGCAGAGTGTAAACTCAATGTCAGCAAGGTCCTCTCTCTTTCTCTCCTGTAGAGTTTAAGGTCTTATGGTCATCAGGGTCCTCTCTAACCTGTAGAGTGTAAGCTCTTAAGTTCTCAAGGTCCTCTATCTCCTGTAGAGTGTAAGTTATCATGGTCAACATGGTCCACTCTCCTTACTGTAGAGTGTAAGTTTTTATGAACAACAGGGTCTTCTATCTCTCCTGCATAGTGAAAGCTCTTATGGTCCGAAAGGTCCTCTCTCTCCTGTAGAGTGTAAGCTCTTAAGCTCTTATGCTCAGCAGGGTCCTCCAATCTCTCTTGCAGAGTGTAAGCTCTTATGGTCAGCAGTGTCCTCTCTCTCTCCTGTAGAGTGTAAGCTCTTATGGTCAGCAGTGTCCTTTCTCTCTCTCTCCTGTAGAGTGTAAGCTCTTATGCTCAGCAGAGTCCTCTCTCCCACAGAATGTAACCTCTGAAGGTCAGGAGGGTCCTCTCTCCCTCCTGCAGAGTGTAAGCTCTTATGGTCAGCAGTGTCCTCTCTCTCTCTCCTCTCCCCGCCCCCTATATTTTACATGCAATTACAAGCTTTCCAGTACTGAGATTTACGCAAATTTTTTTGTCACACATCAAATTTTTATGGAAACTTCAGCAAAGTCGTCCAATACAAATTTCAAAAGATCCGCTCATCTCTAATTACAAGTAAAGACAGTCACACATTTGGTAGCTATCTCTCCTAATTCCCTGATGCACAGGACAGCACGTGCTCTTGTGTTCTCCATGATGGGGCCTCTGCCACACTATTTTGGATGCATCTTACCTATGCACCAAATAATAGAATTAGACTTTGAAATTTCAATAGCCGTGTTGTCTCTTCTCCCTTCATCATCTGTCGGGGAAGAGTCTCTAAAGGGCTTTCCTTTGCCTGAATTTGGGGGTTGAGGAGGCTTTTATCTAAAGTGTATGGGGGCATTTAGTCCTTGCTTTGCTATAAGGTTTAATACATAGCAGTACAGGTTTATTATCTATCACTGCTTATTATTTTTTATCTTAAAATCCCCTGTATAGCCAAATGAGGCAAATAAAAAGAACAAGAATCATATAGATAGTTATTTGAAGGATAAGCTCGGAAAGTCAGCATTTTTTCTTTATATATTGTTCATTTAAGAAAAAATTCAATGATAAGTATATGCTTAAAGAAGAAAGAGAAAATGCATTGAACCTAGACCTGAACACCTCTGTGAACCGACATAGTTCTAAAATAGCATTCTTGCCCTTGTGTAAAACACTAGGGGTTTTATATATCTGTTTCTTTAACAACTACCTTTAGACTTCAATTACTATCAGGCAAGAAGAATTAATATAGACAGGGTTGTTTGAATTGCTTGTAAAATCTTGAAGCTCAGTCTCACGTATGTGTGTGGATTTACCCCGCACCACAAGTACTGAGTACATTTTAATTGGGACCATGTGTGTATAGACCATTCATAATAAGAAAGAACAATGTTAGCATTAGCATTCTGTAATTGCCATTAGATAAACTTTGAGAAAGTCAGCCGGTCCCATAGAGCTTGCAGGCAGTTTTTTAACTCTTTGCTGCCTTTTAGAATTCTTTTCAATATTTAGGATTAAGTATAAATTTGTATTTCTATTAGGTCATGCGGTATTTTTATTTTGTAAAACTGGTTTCTTCATTTTTGACATTGCAAGTAAACATCGGCTCAATACTCAACAGAAATTCAACAGATAGGCGATTATATTCTAAAGTAGAGTATTGCTTCAATCAAGGCCATACATATGTCAAAAAGAACACAATCCTTTCAATCCTCCAGCCCAGATTATGCAAATTTTTGGCTTGGTAATTTTTTGATAAAAAAAAATTTGGAAGTGTGTCTGACACATTTTCCAGCAAGGATTACCAAACTTAACTTGCCTGCTTTGGACGCATCACACGAAGAAAGCAATCACTGGAGAAGGACATCATGCTCAGAAGAATATAAGGAACAAGGCGAAGAGGAAGACCAGCGACCCGATGGCTTGATACAATCAAGAAAAGACCCTGGAGGACCTATTTGGGCTTGCACAAGATCGAGTTGAAGGTCATTATTAAATAAATAAATAATAATACTTTAATTTGTTGAAACTTGTTAGCTTATTATTACTCATTATGTAGAAGGGATGCAAAGGTAGAAGTCACACCTAGACCTTGATGCCTAAAGGTACCTTCACACATAACGATTTCATTAACGATATTGTTGCAATGTCACGCTTTGTGTGCCGTAGCAACGATCCCACTAACGATCTCGTTATGTGTGACAGCGACCAACGATCAGGCCCCTGCTGGGAGATCGTTGATCGCTGGGGAATGATCAGGACCTTTTTTTGGTCGCTGATCACCCGCTGTCATCGCTGGATCGGCGTGTGTGACGCCGATCCAGCGATGTGTTCACTTGTAACCAGGTTAAACATCGGGTTACTAAGCTCAGGGCTGCGCTTAGTAACCCGATATTTACCCTGGTTACCATTGTAAATGTAAAAAAAAAAACAGTACATACTCACATTCCGATGTCTGTCACGTCCACCGCCGTCAGCTTCCCTGCACTGGCTGTCAGCGTCGGCCATAAAGCAGAGCACAGCGGTGACGTAACCGCTGTGCTCTGCTTTACGACCGGCGCTGACACAATCAGTGCGGGAAGCTGATGGCGGGGGACGTGACAGACATCGGAATGTGAGTACGTACTGTTTTTTTTTTAACTTTTACAATGGTAACCAGTAGAGTTGAGCGACCTTGACCTTTTTAGAGTCGAGCCGGGTTTTGCGAAACCCGACTATGTCCAAAGTCGGGTCGAGTGAAATCGGCCGATTATGACGTAAAGTCGGGATCGACCGAAACACGAAACCCAATGCAAGTCAATGGGGCAGCATAGTCGGCAGTGAGTGGGGGCCAGGAAAACACCTAGAGTGCCCATTTTAATGTCAAAACCATCCATTCTTCTTAATGAAGCTTGTCAAGCGTAATTTACCTTAAAATAATTGGAAGGCATTTGAAATTGGGGGTCATTTGGCTAAAGTTGTGGGGGGTAGGGCTGGTTCAAGTAATTAGTGGGCCCAGTAAATCTGGACCACGTCACGGCAGTGGAGCAGGGAGAGGTAAGTATTTCAACTTTGCAAGTGCTGTGATCCTGAGCAAGCAGGGGGGGCCCACTCGTTGGCATTGGCACTGGCACAGGGCCCCTCAAAGTACAGCGGTGTGTTTGCACGGCGGGGGCGCCTCCCACCGGCAGCAACACTTTTGCGTACTATGAGAGGCCCTGTGCCAGTGACGTCGCCAACTAGTATTCCTCCCCCCACCTGATGAAGGAACCTGCACTTTCATCTGCACCTTCCTCTTTGTCCCCGTGTAAGGTGGTATGGTATGCGGGAAGAGCAACCTGACTTTCAGCAGGGTCACAATGTTGTTGTGTAGCGTGCACGGGGAATGTTGCGTTATGGGTCAATGTACCAGCAGACTCATCTATCACTGGCTGGGCAATGGGCACGATGAAGTGGAAACACAGATATAGGCCCAAAGAATAAAGTGGGCTAAATGCAGTTCAAAATTGGTAACACAGGAATAACCAGGGGGCATTGCAGTGGAGGACAACTGGAATGAGAGGCTGACACAGAGAGTAGGGCCAAATCAGTAAGTAGTCGAAATGCAGTTCAAAATTGGCAACCGTAGTAAACAGGCGGCACAGCTTTGTTCAGTGGAGGAGAACAGCAAGGAGTGGCAGACACCGATAGTAGGCCCCAACCCAACTAGTAGGCCAAATGCAGTCTAACATTAACAACTACTTAACGAGAGGCTGAAAATGGAATTTCAGGACAGGAAACCAGGAGAACAGCAAGGAGTGGCAGACACCGATAGTAGGCCCCAAACCAACTAGTACGCCAAATGCAGTTGTTCCATTTAACCACAATTTAATGAGAGCCTGAAGATAGAAGCTCAGGAAAGGCAACCTGGGGAACACCTTGGAGTGTAACACACCATCTCTCTCCACCCCATACCCATTTTGTAGGCCTAATGCTGTGTACTTTTCTACAACTACTAAACGAGAGTCGGAAGACCGAAGCAATGGCAAGGAAACCTGGGGAACACCTTGGAGTGTAACACACCATCTCTCTCCACCCGATACCCATTTTGTAGGCCTAATGCAGTGTAGTTTTCTACAACTACTAAACGAGAGTCGGAAGATCGAAGCAATGGCGAGGAAACCTGGAGAACACCTTGGAGTGTAACACACCATCTCTCTCCACCCCATTCCCCATTTTTTAGGCCTAATGCAGCCTACTTTCCGACACCTACTAAACGAGAGCATGAAGATCGAAGCTCAGGAAAGGCAACCTGGGGAACACCTTGGAGTGTAACAACAACCTCTCTCTACACCACGGAAGGGCTGATTCTTAGGAAGGAAGGCTGTTGTAAATAAGCATTGCGCGTCCGAGGGTGATTATATTCTTATTCGGTATCTACTCACCCTCGGACGCGCCATGCTTCTTGATTTGTAATTAATGTTTATTTGCAATGTGCTTTTGACTTACTCAATTATTTTTTTAATTATTGATTTTATTAAATTAATAGTTTAACATCTTATTGGAAATAATTTAAAGGAGACGCGACAGGACAACACTCGGTGGATGCCATATCTGTGTTAACAACTCCAAAAAACTTTCAGTTAACTTCTTGCAGGAGAAAGAAATTGTAGCTGTTGGACCTTTGTAGTACAGTTCCAGATATTTGTTGTGTGTTTGTTTTGATTGTTAAAATGTCTGCATTTGAGATCTCAACACGATCTTATTTTTTATAATCAAATTAATTTTTTAAATATTTTATTAGGTTGGTTCAAGGGGTACACGGGCCGCAGTAGACAGGTCAGTGGAGGCCTAGTGGAAGGAGGGACCGCAGATGCGCCACTGTTTCACCCATACACAATTAGTAGGCCTAATGCAGCGTAGTTTCCAACAGCTACTAAACGAGAGCCGGAAGATCGAAGCTCAGGAAAGGCAACCTGGGGAACACCTTGGAGTGTAACAACAACCTCTCTCTACACCACGGAAGGGCTGATTCTTAGGAAGGAAGGCTGTTGTAAATAAGCATTGCGCGCCCGAGGGTGATTATATTCTTATTCGGTATCTACTCACCCTCGGACGCGCCATGCTTCTTGATTTGTAATTAATGTTTATTTGCAATGTGCTTTTGACTTACTCAATTATTTTTTTAATTATTGATTTTATTAAATTAATAGTTTAACATCTTATTGGAAATAATTTAAAGGAGACGCGACAGGACAACACTCGGTGGATGCCATATCTGTGTTAACAACTCCAAAAAACTTTCAGTTAACTTCTTGCAGGAGAAAGAAATTGTAGCTGTTGGACCTTTGTAGTACAGTTCCAGATATTTGTTGTGTGTTTGTTTTGATTGTTAAAATGTCTGCATTTGAGATCTCAACACGATCTTATTTTTTATAATCAAATTAATTTTTTAAATATTTTATTAGGTTGGTTCAAGGGGTACACGGGCCGCAGTAGACAGGTCAGTGGAGGCCTAGTGGAAGGAGTGACCGCAGACAGGCATCGAAGGCCTAAAATAATCACACATGGCTGTAGGCAATTTTAAATTGGTTCCAGGGGTACACGGGCAGCAGTGGTGTGGTCAGTGGAGGCCTAGTGGAAGGAGTGACCACAGACAGGCATCGAAGGCCTAAAATATTAACACATGGCTGTAGGCAATTTTAAATTGGTTCCAGGGGTACTTGGGCAGCAGTGCCCTGGTCAGTGTAGTAGTAGTTGAAAGAATGGACCGCAGACAGGCATCGAAGGCCTAAAATAAAAAAATTGGGCTGGCTGTAGGCAATTTTAAATTGGTTCCAGGGGTACACGGGCAGCAGTGGTGTGGTCAGTGGAGGCCTAGTGGAAGGAGTGACCGCAGACAGGCATCGAAGGCCTAAAATAATAACACATGGCTGTAGGCAATTTTAAATTGGTTCCAGGGTTACACGGGCAGCAGTGGTGTGGTCAGTGGAGGCCTAGTGGAAGGAGTGACCGCAGACAGGCATCGAAGGCCTAAAATAATCACACATGGCTGTAGGCAATTTTAAATTGGTTCCAGGGGTACACGGGCAGCAGTGGTGTGGTCAGTGGAGGCCTAGTGGAAGGAGTGACCACAGACAGGCATCGAAGGCCTAAAATATTAACACATGGCTGTAGGCAATTTTAAATTGGTTCCAGGGGTACTTGGGCAGCAGTGCCCTGGTCAGTGTAGTAGTAGTTGAAAGAATGGACCGCAGACAGGCATCGAAGGCCTAAAATAAAAAAATTGGGCTGGCTGTAGGCAATTTTAAATTGGTTCCAGGGGTACACGGGCAGCAGTGGTGTGGTCAGTGGAGGCCTAGTGGAAGGAGTGACCGCAGACAGGCATCGAAGGCCTAAAATAATAACACATGGCTGTAGGCAATTTTAAATTGGTTCCAGGGTTACACGGGCAGCAGTGGTGTGGTCAGTGGAGGCCTAGTGGAAGGAGTGACCGCAGACAGGCATCGAAGGCCTAAAATAATCACACATGGCTGTAGGCAATTTTAAATTGGTTCCAGGGGTACACGGGCAGCAGTGGTGTGGTCAGTGGAGGCCTAGTGGAAGGAGTGACCACAGACAGGCATCGAAGGCCTAAAATATTAACACATGGCTGTAGGCAATTTTAAATTGGTTCCAGGGGTACTTGGGCAGCAGTGCCCTGGTCAGTGTAGTAGTAGTTGAAAGAATGGACCGCAGACAGGCATCGAAGGCCTAAAATAAAAAAATTGGGCTGGCTGTAGGCAATTTTAAATTGGTTCCAGGGTTACACGGGCAGCAGTGGTGTGGTCAGTGGAGGCCTAGTGGAAGGAGTGACCGCAGACAGGCATCGAAGGCCTAAAATAATCACACATGGCTGTAGGCAATTTTAAATTGGTTCCAGGGGTACACGGGCAGCAGTGGTGTGGTCAGTGGAGGCCTAGTGGAAGGAGTGACCACAGACAGGCATCGAAGGCCTAAAATATTAACACATGGCTGTAGGCAATTTTAAATTGGTTCCAGGGGTACACGGGCAGCAGTGGTCTGGTCAGTGGAAGTCTAGTGGAAGGAGTGACCGCAGACAGGCTTCGAAGGCCTAACATAACAAAAATGTCAAAACAATGGTATTGTCAGTGCCAGGCATTGAAGGATGTCAGCGCCTAGACTACACATTGGTGAAGCTGTGAGAGATAATTTTGCTAGTGGTAGAGCACTGTTTGAGCTGGGGGGGGGGGAACTGGCTTGTGGCCGGCGGTACAGGCACAGGGCCCCTCATATTACAACGGTGAGTCTGACGTTGGGTGCGCACCACCACCGCCAGAGACACTTTATTGTACTATGAGGGACCCAGTGGCAGTGCCGTCGACCAAAAGCGGCCACACCCACCTCTTCAGACAAACAGCACTCTCAAGGGTCCAAGCGCAAAGTGGCGATAGCACGACCCCGTGTGGGGAGTTTGGCCATTTCGTGAGGTGGAAACATGTCGTATGCTGGACAATCAGGTGAAGAAAATTACGAGATTGGAAAAGTCATTCAGAATAGTCCACAGGCAAGTCCTTTTCATAGGAAAGCTAGGTGTCAGCCGGGCAGGGTGGGGCAAAAGATTTTGAAATCCAGTTGTGGTTCATTTTAATGAAGGTTAGATCATCTACATTTTGGGTAGCCAGACGAGTCCTTTTTTCTGTTAGTATTGAACCTGCAGCACTGAATACTCTTTCTGATAGGACACTAGCTGCCGGGCAAGCAAGCTCCTGCAATGCATATTCTGCCAATTCTGGCCAGGTGTCTAATTTGGATGCCCAGTAATCAAATGGGAATGACGGTTGAGGGAGAACGTCGATAAGGGATGAAAAATAGTTTGTAACCATACTGGACAAATGTTGTCTCCTGTCACTTTGAATTGATGCTGCAGTACCTGTCCTGTCTGCGGTCATAGAAAAATCACTCCACAACCTGGTCAGAAAACCCCTCTGGCCAACGCCACTTCTGATTTCTGCCCCTCTAACACCTCTGGTCTGCTGGCCCCTGGAGCTCGTGTGAGAACGATCACGGGCGCTGTGTGCAGGGAATGCCAGAAGCAAACGGTCAACAAGAGTTGATTGTTTTGTTGCTAATATTAGTTCCAAGTTCTCATGTGGCATAATATTTTGCAATTTGCCTTTATAGCGAGGATCAAGGAGGCAGGCCAACCAGTAATCGTCATCGTTCATCATTTTTGTAATGCGTGTGTCCCTTTTGAGGATACGCAAGGCATAATCCGCCATGTGGGCCAAAGTTCCCATTGTCAAATCTGCGGTTGTGCTTGGTTGAGGGGCAGTTGCAGGCAAATCTACGTCACTTGTGTCCCTCAAAAAACCAGAACCCGGCCTTGCCACGCCACCAATTTCCCGTGCCCCCGGGAAAGCTTCCTCATTAAAAATATACTCATCCCCATCATCCTCCTCATCCTCCACCTCCTCTTCGCCCGGTACCTCGTCATGTACACTGCCCTGACCAGACAATCGCTGACTGTCATCAAGGCTTTCCTCTTCCTCTGGTGCAGACGCCTGATCCTTTATGTGCGTCAAACTTTGCATCAGCAGACGCATTAGGGGGATGCTCATGCTTATTATGGCGTTGTCTGCACTAACCAGCCGTGTGCATTCCTCAAAACACTGAAGGACTTGACACATGTCTTGAATCTTCGACCACTGCACACCTGACAACTCCATGTCTGCCATCCTACTGCCTGCCCGTGTATGTGTATCCTCCCACAAAAACATAACAGCCCGCCTCTGTTCGCACAGTCTCTGAAGCATGTGCAGTGTTGAGTTCCACCTTGTTGCAACGTCTATGATTAGGCGATGCTGGGGAAGGTTCAAAGAACGCTGATAGGTCTGCATACGGCTGGAGTGTACAGGCGAACGGCGGATATGTGCGCAAAGTCCACGCACTTTGAGGAGCAGGTCGGATAACCCCGGATAACTTTTCAGGAAGCACTGCACCACCAGGTTTAAGGTGTGAGCCAGGCAAGGAATGTGTTTCAGTTGGGAAAGGGAGATGGCAGCCATGAAATTCCTTCCGTTATCACTCACTACCTTGCCTGCCTCAAGATCTACAGTGCCCAGCCACGACTGCGTTTCTTGCTGCAAGAACTCGGACAGAACTTCCGCGGTGTGTCTATTGTCGCCCAAACACTTCATAGCCAATACAGCCTGCTGACGTATGCCAGTAGCTGCCCCATAATGGGAGACCTGGTGTGCAACAGTGGCAGGTGCGGATGGAGTGTTTGTGCGACTGCGGTCTGTGGACGAGCTCTTGCTTCTGCAGGAGGACGAGGAGGAGGAGGAGGAGGAGGGGGTGCGAACGGCTACAGACAACTGTTTACTAGACCGTGGGCTAGGCAGAACTGTCCCAAACTTGCTGTCCCCTGTGGACCCTGAATCCACCACATTTACCCAGTGTGCCGTGATGGACACGTAACGTCCCTGGCCATGCCTACTGGTCCATGCATCTGTTGTCAGGTGCACCTTTGTGCTCACAGATTGCCTGAGTGCATGGACGATGCGCTCTTTAACATGCTGGTGGAGGGCTGGGATGGCTTTTCTGGAAAAAAAGTGTCGACTGGGTAGCTCGTAGCGTGGTACAGCGTAGTCCATCAGGTCTTTGAAAGCTTCGCTTTCAACTAACCGGTAGGGCATCATCTCTAACGAGATTAGTCTAGCTATGTGGGCGTTCAAACCCTGTGTACGCGGATGCGAGGCTAAGTACTTCCTTTTTCTAACCATAGTCTCATGTAGGGTGAGCTGGACTGGAGAGATGGAGATCGTGGAACTAGCGGGGGTGCCGGTGGACATGGCAGACTGAGAGACGGTGGGAGATGGTATTGTTGCCGCCGGTGCCCTAGATGCAGTGTTTCCTACTACGAAACTGGTGATTCCCTGACCCTGACTGCTTTGGCCTGGCAAAGATACCTGCACAGATACAGCAGGTGGTGCGCTAAATGGTGGTCCTACACTGCCGGAAGGGATGTTGCGTTGATGACTAGCTTCATTGGCCGAGGGTGCAACAACCTTAAGGGACGTTTGGTAGTTAGTCCAAGCTTTCAAATGCATGGTGGTTAAATGTCTATGCATGCAACTAGTATTGAGACTTTTCAGATTCTGACCTCTGCTTAAGGAAGTAGAACATTTTTGACAGATGACTTTGCGCTGATCAATTGGATGTTGTTTAAAAAAATGCCAGACTGCACTCTTTCTAGCATCGGATACCTTTTCAGGCATTGCAGACTGAGCTTTAACCGGATGGCCACGCTGTCCTCCACCAGGTTTTGGCTTTGCCACGCGTTTTGGGCAAGATACGGGCCCGGCAGATGGAACCTGTGGCGATGTTGATGCCTGCTGCGGCCCCTCCTCCTCCTCTGCTTCAGAACTGCTGCCGCCTGCACCCTGTTCCCCCAATGGCTGCCAATCGGGGTCAAGAACTGGGTCATCTAATAACTCTTCTTGTACCTCCTGCGCAACTTCGTCTGTGTCACCGTGTCGTTCGGTGGTATAGCGTTCGTGATGGGGCAACATAGTCTCATCAGGGTCTGATTCTTGATCAGCACCCTGCGAGGGCAATGTTGTGGTCTGAGTCAAAGGACCAGCATAGTAGTCTGGCTGTGGCTGTGCGTCAGTGCACTCCATGTCAGATTCAATTTGTAATGGGCATGGACTGTTAACTGCTTCACTTTCTAAGCCAGGGACGGTATGTGTAAAGAGCTCCATGGAGTAACCCGTTGTGTCGCCTGCTGCATTCTTCTCTGTTGTTGTTTTTGCTGAAGAGGACAAGGAAGTGACTTGTCCCTGACCGTGAACATCCACTAACGACGCGCTGCTTTTACTTTTACCAGTTTCACGAGAGGAGGCAAAAGAGCTAGAGGCTGAGTCAGCAAGATAAGCCAAAACTTGCTCTTGCTGCTCCGGCTTTAAAAGCGGTTTTCCTAATCCCAGAAAAGGGAGCGTTCGAGGCCTTGTGTAGCCGGACGACGAACCTGGCTCCACAGCTCCAGACTTAGGTGCAATATTTTTTTCCCCACGACCACCTGATGCTCCACCACTACCACTACCCTCATTACCAGCTGACAATGAACGCCCCCGGCCACGACCTCTTCCACTAGACTTCCTCATTGTTTTAAAAACGTAACCAAACTAACGTTATTTGTTGCAGTCACACAACTTACACGGTGAGCTATAACTTCAGTATGATTTAGCTACCCCTTTACAGGTTGGTGAGACCACCGCGAAAATCAGGCACAATGTTACACACTCTTTTTTTGGTGGCTGCAAATTAGAGAGATGCCCCACACGCAGGACTGTCACTGAAGCACAAATGTTAATATTAATGTCACACTATTATTTGTTTTTTATTTTTATTTTTTTCAGGAACACTTTAGAAACCCCCCCAAAAAAAAAAATTTGATTTTTGCAGGGAGAATTTAGAAAACAAATGTAACAAACTATATGCTTTCTATGGGCCACTGAGTGAGAGATGACGTACACAGGAATCAGGAGTGGCACACAAGCCCAGAGGCCAATATTTTTCTACCAATGATTGATGGAGTTATTTTCTCTGGTAGATTTTGGAACCCAAATCAAGGAAAAAAAATATAGGCTTTCTATGGACCACAATTGGAGAGAGAGAGAGAGAGAGAGAGAGAGAGAGAGAGATGGCACACCCAGGAGTCAAGACTGGCACACAAGCAGAAAGGCCAATATTAATCTCCCACTGTTTTTTTTTTTTTTTTTTTTTTTCAGGGAGACTTTAGAAAAAAAAAAAATAAAAAAAATATGATTTTATCAGGAAGAATTTAGAAACCAAATAAAATAAAATGATTTTTTCAGGGAGAATTTAGAAAACAAATAAAACCAAAAATAGGCGTTCTATGGCCCACTGACTGAGAGATGACGCACACAGGAATCAGGAGTGGCACACAAGCCCAGAGGCCAATATTTTTCTACCAATGATTGATGGAGTTATTTTCTCTGGTAGATTTTGGAACCCAAATCAAGGAAAAAAAATATAGGCTTTCTATGGACCACAATTGGAGAGAGAGAGAGAGAGAGAGAGAGAGAGAGAGATGGCACACCCAGGAGTCAAGACTGGCACACAAGCAGAAAGGCCAATATTAATCTCCCACTGTTTTTTTTTTTTTTTTTTTTTTTTCAGGGAGACTTTAGAAAAAAAAATAATAAAAAAAATATGATTTTATCAGGAAGAATTTAGAAACCAAATAAAATAAAATGATTTTTTCAGGGAGAATTTAGAAAACAAATAAAACCAAAAATAGGCGTTCTATGGCCCACTGACTGAGAGATGACGCACACAGGAATCAGGAGTGGCACACAAGCCCAGAGGCCAATATTTTTCTACCAATGATTGATGGAGTTATTTTCTCTGGTAGATTTTGGAACCCAAATCAAGGAAAAAAAATATAGGCTTTCTATGGACCACAATTGGAGAGAGAGAGAGAGAGAGAGAGAGAGAGAGAGATGGCACACCCAGGAGTCAAGACTGGCACACAAGCAGAAAGGCCAATATTAATCTCCCACTGTTTTTTTTTTTTTTTTTTTTTCAGGGAGACTTTAGAAAAAAAAATAATAAAAAAAATATGATTTTATCAGGAAGAATTTAGAAACCAAATAAAATAAAATGATTTTTTCAGGGAGAATTTAGAAAACAAATAAAACCAAAAATAGGCGTTCTATGGCCCACTGACTGAGAGATGACGCACACAGGAATCAGGAGTGGCACACAAGCCCAGAGGCCAATATTTTTCTACCAATGATTGATGGAGTTATTTTCTCTGGTAGATTTTGGAACCCAAATCAAGGAAAAAAAATATAGGCTTTCTATGGACCACAATTGGAGAGAGAGAGAGAGAGAGAGAGAGAGAGAGAGATGGCACACCCAGGAGTCAAGACTGGCACACAAGCAGAAAGGCCAATATTAATCTCCCACTGTTTTTTTTTTTTTTTTTTTTTTTTCAGGGAGACTTTAGAAAAAAAAATAATAAAAAAAATATGATTTTATCAGGAAGAATTTAGAAACCAAATAAAATAAAATGATTTTTTCAGGGAGAATTTAGAAAACAAATAAAACCAAAAATAGGCGTTCTATGGCCCACTGACTAAGAGAGAGAGAGAGAGATGGAACGCTTAGTACTGGCACACAAGCCCAAAGGGCAATATTAATCTCCCTTTTTTTTTCCAGGGAGAATTTCTAAAACCCCCCCCAAAAAAAAAATAGGCTTTCTATGGCCCACTATTTGTGAGAGAGATGGGACGCTCAGGACTGGCACAGATGGCACGCTCAGGACTGGCACAGAAGCCCAGAGGCCAATATTAATCTCCCTTTTTTTCTGGGAGAATTTATAAAACCAAAAAAATATTTAAATAGGCTTTCTATGGCCCACTATTTGTGAGAGAGATGGCACGCTCAGGACTGGCACAGATGGCACGCTCACAACTGGCACACAAGCCCAGAGGCCAATATTAATCTCCCTTTTTTCAGGGAAAATTTATAAAACCAAAAAAAAAATTAAATAGGCTTTCTATGGCCCACTATTTGTGAGAGAGATGGCACGCTCAGGACTGGCACAGATGGCACGCTCACAACTGGCACACAAGCCCAGAGGCCAATATTAATCTCCCTTTTTTCAGGGAAAATTTATAAAACCAAAAAAAAAATTAAATAGGCTTTCTATGACCCACTATTTGTGAGAGAGATGGGACGCTCAGGACTGGCACAGATGGCACGCTCAGGACTGGCACAGAAGCCCAGAGGCCAATATTAATCTCCCTTTTTTTCTGGGAGAATTTATAAAACCAAAAAAATATTTAAATAGGCTTTCTATGGCCCACTATTTGTGAGAGAGATGGCACGCTCAGGACTGGCACAGATGGCACGCTCACAACTGGCACACAAGCCCAGAGGCCAATATTAATCTCCCTTTTTTCAGGGAAAATTTATAAAACCAAAAAAAAAATTAAATAGGCTTTCTATGGCCCACTATTTGTGAGAGAGATGGCACGCTCAGGACTGGCACAGATGGCACGCTCACAACTGGCACACAAGCCCAGAGGCCAATATTAATCTCCCTTTTTTTCTGGGAGAATTTATAAAACCAAAAAAATATTTAAATAGGCTTTCTATGGCCCACTATTTGTGAGAGAGATGGCACGCTCAGGACTGGCACAGATGGCACGCTCACAACTGGCACACAAGCCCAGAGGCCAATATTAATCTCCCTTTTTTCAGGGAAAATTTATAAAACCAAAAAAAGAATTAAATAGGCTTTCTATGGCCCACTATTTGTGAGAGAGATGGCACGCTCAGGACTGGCACAGATGGCACGCTCACAACTGGCATACAAGCCCAGAGGCCAATATTAATCTCCCTTTTTTCAGGGAAAATTTATAAAACCAAAAAAAAAATTAAATAGGCTTTCTATGGCCCACTATTTGTGAGAGAGATGGCACGCTCAGGACTGGCACAGATGGCACGCTCACAACTGGCACACAAGCCCAGAGGCCAATATTAATCTCCCTTTTTTCAGGGAAAATTTATAAAACCAAAAAAAAAATTAAATAGGCTTTCTATGGCCCACTATTTGTGAGAGAGATGGGACGCTCAGGACTGGCACAGATGGCACGCTCAGGACTGGCACAGAAGCCCAGAGGCCAATATTAATCTCCCTTTTTTTCAGGGAGAATTTATAAAACCCAAAAAAAAATAAAATAGGCTTTCTATGGCCCACTATTTGTGAGAGAGATGGCACACTCAGGACTGGCACACAAGCCCAAAGGCCAATATTAATCTCCCACTGTATTTTTATCAGGGAGAATTTATACACCCCACAAAAAAAAATACAGAAAAATGAAAAGGCTTTCTATGGCCCACTATGTGAGAGAGATGGCACACACAGGGATGGCACTCTAGCAGAAATGCCAAATTGCCAATCTTAATCTCCCACCAAAAAAAAAAAAAAAAAAAAAACAGGGAATGTCCTACAATTACTATCTCCCTGCCTGCAGTAATCTCAGCCAGGTATGGCAGGCAGCTACTATCTCCCTGCCTGCAGTAATCTCAGCCAGGTATGGCAGGCAGCAATAAGGAGTGGACTGATGCACAAATGAAATAAAAAGTGTGGACAAACAAAAAAGATAGCTGTGCAGAAAGGAAGGAACAAGAGGATTTGTGCTTTGAAAAAAGCAGTTGGTTTGCACAGCGGCGTACACACAGCAATGCAGCTATCAGGGAGCCTTCTAGGGCAGCCCAATGAGCTACAGCGCTGAGGGGAAAAAAAAAAAAAAAAAACTTCCACTGTCCCTGCACACCGAGGGTGGTGTTGGACAGTGCAAATCGCTGCAGCACAAGCGGTTTTGTGGTTAATGGACCCTGCCTAACGCTATCCCTGCTTCTGACAAAGCGGCAGCAACCTCTCCCTAAGCTCAGATCAGCAGCAGTAAGATGGCGGTCGGCGGGAACGCCTCTTTATAGCCCCTGTGACGTTGCAGACAGCAAGCCAATCACTGCAATGCCCTTCTCTAAGATGGTGGGGACCAGGACCTATGTCATCACGCTGCCCACACTCTGCGTTTACCTTCATTGGCTGAGAAATGGCGCTTTTCGCGTCATTGAAACGCGACTTTGGCGCGAAAGTCGCGTACCGCATGGCCGACCCCGCACAGGGGTCGGATCGGGTTTCATGAAACCCCGACTTAGCCAAAAGTCGGCGACTTTTGAAAATGTTCGACCCGTTTCGCTCAACCCTAGTAACCAGGGTAAATATCAGGTTACTAAGCGCGGCCCTGCGCTTAGTAACCCAATGTTTACCCTGGTTACCCGGGGACTTCGGCATCGTTGAAGACAGTTTCAACGATGCCGAAGTCTTTCCCCTGATCATTGGTCGCTGGAGAGAGCTGTCTGTGTGACAGCTCCCCAGCGACCACACAACGACTTACCAACGATCACGGCCAGGTCGTATCGCTGGTTGTGATCATTGGTAAGTCATTTAGTGTAACGGTAACTTAAGGTGTCTCAACTACATAGGGACATTGTACCTAATGGGTTGACTATAAATGGCACATGGTAGATGTTGAGCTCTGTTAGAGATTTTGCATTTGGGCGCAGAAGCTAAAAGAGTTTCCTCTGATTATGTGTAATATAATACCCTTTAAAACAAAAACATATATTTTAGGAAGGCTAATTTAAAAGTATATTGTAGGCATTATAAACTATGATGTTTTCTCACTATGCAGCTCTTACTGTGTAGGAACATGTCAGAAGAACTTTTCAATGTGACAGGTACACAAATAAGATTGCAAATGGATATATATATATATATATATATATATATATATATATATATATATATATATATAAAGATGGAGTTTTCAATATACAGTACATAATTTAATTCAAGGAGATATTGGACAGCACACTGTCCATTTATGCATCTTATTCTTTGTTAAACTCCAACAGCTAATATTGTCCTACAGTTCATTGTAATCTTAAAGGGAATCTGTCACCAGGTTTTGGCTATGTTATCTTAGGGTACCGTCACACAGTGCAATTTTCATCGCTACGACGGTACGATCCGTGACGCTCCAGCGTCGTAACAATATCGCTCCAGCGTCGTAGACTGCTGTCACACTTTGCAATCTACGACGCTGGAGCGATAATTTCATGACGTATGTGCGATGTAGAAGCCGTTGGTTACTATGCGCACATCGTATACGATATATGTTACACCATGCGATCATGCCGCCACGGCGGGACACTAGACGACGAAAGAAAGTTTCAAACGATCTGCTACGACGTACGATTCTCAGCGGGGTCCCTGATCGCAGGAGCGTGTCAGACACTGCGATATCGTAACTATATCGCTCGAACGTCACAAATCGTGCCGTCGTAGCGATCAAAATTGCACTGTGTGACGGTACCCTTAGAGCAGCAAAATGTAGCACAATAGGCCCTTATTCTAGCAATGTGTCACTGAGTGTAGGTTCATATTTTAGGTCCAATTATTGGTGTGGAAGCTTTTATACAGAGCTCAGCATTCAGAGAAATGGTAAATCTACAGCAGATAAAACAATGATTTTATCAAAATAGCAGCAAGCAGCCCATTAAGTGATTCATCACTGAAATTTGCAACTTTACCTCTATGCAGTGCCGATAGTGTCTGTAAAGCGCTGTGAAATTAATGGAGCTATATACTGCTGCATTCAGATTATGTTGAAAAACTTGGTGACATTCTCACTACAGGGTTTGTTTTATATATAGTATTTGAAATATTCAAATAAATTTGAGAGCTCTCTATCATCTCCAAATATTGATATTTTACTCTATGTGCCTTCTACAGGTTCATTAAGAAATATGTTAAAAGAAGAAGGCACAAAACTGACCCCTGTTCTACCCCCCATTTCTAACTGAGACCCAAACAGATTATGTTCCATTAATACTTACTCTCTGTTCTCTATGACTGAGCTAGTTTTTAACACAAGTACACATATTTCCCTTTAGCCCCATTGTTTTCAGTTTATGTGCCAACCTTTTATTTGACACTGTATCGAATGCTTTAGATATGTCCAGTTGTATAAAATTCACGGGCTTACCCTGGTCCAATCAGAAGCTTACTTCCTAAAAGAAGCTGATCAGATTATCTGATTAGTCAGACTACACCAATCCTTCATAAACTCATGTTGATGGTTGGCTATAAGGTTATTTTTATTGAGATACTCCAGGATAGCATCCCTTAGAAAACTCTCAAAGATGTTTGCCCTTATAGCCCTGTAATTTTCAGACTCAGATTTTGTTCCTTTTTTGAATATTGGCATCGCATTTGCTATTTGCCAGTTTTTAGATAAAGACTTTGTTATTTTGAAATCCCTGAGTATTGGAAACAAAGGTACCGTTACACTTACCGATTTAGCAACGATCACGACCAGCGATACGACCTGGCCGTGATCGTTGGTAAGTCGTTGTGTGGTCACTGGAGAGCTGTCACACAGACAGCTCTCCAGCGACCAACGATGCCGAAGTCCCCGGGTAACCAGGGTAAACATCGGGTTACTAAGCGCAGGGCCGCGCTTAGTAACCTGATGTTTACCTTGGTTACCATTGTAAAAGTAAAAAAAAAACACTACATACTTACATTCCTGTCGCGTCCCCCAGCGTCAGCTTCCCTGCACTGTGTAAGCGCCGGCCGGAAAGCAGAGCGGTGACGTCACCGCTGTGCTGTGCTTTACGGCTGGCCGGTGCTGACACTGGGGGACGCAGGGAAGCTGACACTGAAGGACGTGACAGGAATGTAAGTATGTAGTGTTTTTTTTTTTTTACTTTTACAATGGTAACCAGAGTAAACATCGGGTTACTAAGCGCGGCCCTGCGCTTAGTAACCCGATGTTTACCCTGGTTACCAGTGAAGACATCGCTGAATCGGCGTCACACACGCTGATTCAGCGATGTCAGCGGGTGATCCAGCGACGAAATAAAGTCCTGATCATTCCCCAGCGACCAACGATCTCCCAGCAGGGGCCTGATCGTTGGTCGCTGTCACGCATAACGATTTAGTTAACGATATCGTTGCTACGCCACAAAAAGCAACGATATCGTTAACGATATCGTTATGTGTGACGGTACCTTAAGAGTTTGTTACTAACACAATGTAACTCCAAGTCAATCACACTTCTGTGAAATCAAACTGTCCAGTAGTGCAGTACATCCAGTTGTGTCTGTCAGCACAGTGTCCAGAGCATGAAGCAGATACCAGGAGACAGGACAGTACACCAGGAGAGATGGAGGGGGCTGTAAGAGGACTACTACCTCTTCCTTTGTGTAAGGAGGAACAGGAGGAGCAGTGTCAGAGCCCTGCAAAATTACCTCCATCAGGCTGCTAACATACATGTGTCTGCTCAAACGTTCAGAAACAGACTCCATGATGGTGGTATGAGAGCCTGATGTCCACAAGTGGTGTTGCGTTTACATCCCCACACCGTGCAGGGAGATTGGCATTTGCCAGAGAAGACCATGATTGGCTGATTCAACAATGATGCCCTTTGTTCTTCACAAATGAGAGCAAGTTTGCACTGATGATGGAGCGCCATGTCAAGGCAAGGGGTACTCGGTACCGGGTCCGGTGTTCACAGGGGTATGTCACATGTAAAAGGGAAAGGTCTTTAAAGGGAATAAAGTTTATGTTCGTGATGCCACCTGTGGTATTTGGTCAGTGGGGACCCACGCTGCTTTAAGGGGTCTGCTGGGGTGATGTTATGGCAGCTAAATGGTAAAACTTCCCACAGGGGAAGTATGTCCCCAGGGCTTTCCAGTGTGTAGATGGTAGAATGGTGAGGGGTGCAGTAACGAACGAGGACACAGGTTTGCAGTCTCCTTACGTTGTTTACTGAAGGCTCAAATCAACAGTCATACGGGTTTTGTCCTATCCTATCCGGGGGACAGAGAGAAAGAGATAACATCTGTGAGGACCTTATGTGAAACTTCCAGCAGTAAGGGACTACACCGCTCCAGTGCAAAGGAAGGCATTTACTTTCCATCTGGATAAGGGGAATCTGCACTTGCCTCCAAACTGGCTGGACCCTACCTGCCCTGTGATCCAGTGCCCTGGACTGTGGCTGCTGAAGTCTTCAGTAAATGAGGTAAAGAGACTGCAAACCTGTGTCCTTGTTCCTTACTGCACCCCTCACCATTCTACCATCTACACACTGAGAAGCCCTGGGGACATACTTCACCTATGGGAAGTTATACTATCTAGCTGCCATAACATCACCCCAACGGATTCTTTAAAGCAGCGTCAGTCCCCACTGACCGAATACCACAGGTGGCGTCACGAACATAAACTTTATTCCCTTTAAAGACCTTTCCCTTTTACATGGGCGCCCATGGCCAAGGACCGGGTTGCAGCCACCGTGACATCCCCCTGCGAACACCGAACCCGGTACTGAGTACCCCGCTGCCTTGACGGGGTGCTCCATCTTTTTGTCACGAACAGGATGGACTGACCCAGCAAACCGGGCAATGTGCACCTAAAAGACTGTACCTAACTGTTTTGTGCTGAGAGACTGTGTATCGTAAAATACCGCCAAAATTGCCGCAAAAACCTCTGCCATTGCAGCACTATGAGGAGCACTGGAGAAGAAGGGCATGCCATCGTGGGCGGGTCCAGCAGAGTGGCGCGAAGAACATGCCCGCCCCCTGCCAGCACTGTGATGTGAAGAAGGAGGAAGAACCGGGAATCAAGATGGCGTGGCATGGAGCAAGAGGGCTCTCCCAGCCGGGATCTGCAAGAACTGCACCCATCACCGACGATGAGCCCGGACCTCCTGTGGAGAGGGATGGAGGAGCTGGCCCGACGACTCCTGTAGACCCAGATGACCGCGGTGACCGCATGGAAGGAGTCCCTGTTCAAAATGATGATGACCGCACAGTGACAAAACTTACCACCAGCGCCCGCAGACCAGGCACCGCAACAAGTGATTATTATTAAAAAAATCAAATATGTAGACAGGTGCAATAATCAAGACAATTATATATAAAAAAAAATATGAGAATAGATGTGTCCAGCAGGGGACAGGAAACAAACAAACCACGTGGCAATGGGCATGGAATAATACTGACTGTTATCACAATACCACCAGCATAAATAAATAAATAAATAAATAAGATAAATGATGGTAAACCAAATAAGGGTGCAATCATTGTAATGAATATATAAATTCATACAAATGTGAAAAAAATCAATAGTGGTAATGAGTGAAAAATATATATCAGAAAAAAACGCTTAAAAATAAGTGCAACAATGTGCAAGGAGTATATTATAAATCCCAGTGTAAACTGATACATATGATACATATTTTTATGAAGAGGTAAGCTATAGGCTGGACCACGGTGAGTCATTGGACGTGGTATATCTCGATTTTTCCAAAGCGTTTGATACCGTGCCGCACAAGAGGTTGGTACACAAAATGAGAATGCTTGGTCTGGGGGAAAATGTGTGTAAATGGGTTAGTAACTGGCTAAGTGATAGAAAGCAGAGGGTGGTTATAAATGGTATAGTCTCTAACTGGGTCGCTGTGACCAGTGGGGTACCGCAGGGGTCAGTATTGGGACCTGTTCTCTTCAACATATTCATTAATGATCTGGTAGAAGGTTTACACAGTAAAATATCGATATTTGCAGATGATACAAAACTATGTAAAGCAGTTAATACAAGAGAAGATAGTATTCTGCTACAGATGGATCTGGATAAGTTGGAAACTTGGGCTGAAAGGTGGCAGATGAGGTTTAACAATGATAAATGTAAGTTTATACACATGGGAAGAAGGAATCAATATCACCATTACACACTGAATGGGAAACCACTGGGTAAATCTGACAGGGAGAAGGACTTGGGGATCCTAGTTAATGATAAACTTACCTGGAGCAGCCAGTGCCAGGCAGCAGCTACCAAGGCAAACAGGATCATGGGGTGCATTAAAAGAGGTCTGGATACACATGATGAGAGCATTATACTGCCTCTGTACAAATCCCTAGTTAGACCGCACATGGAGTCCTGTGTCCAGTTTTGGGCACCGGTGCTCAGGAAGGATATAATGGAACTAGAGAGAGTACAAAGGAGGGCAACAAAATTAATAAAGGGGATGGGAGAACTACAATACCCAGATAGATTAGCGAAATTAGGATTATTTAGTCTAGAAAAAAGACGACTGAGGGGCGATCTAATAACCATGTATAAGTATATAAGGGGACAATACAAATATCTCGCTGAGGATCTGTTTATACCAAGGAAGGTGACGGGCACAAGGGGGCATTCTTTGCGTCTGGAGGAGAGAAGGTTTTTCCACCAACATAGAAGAGGATTCTTTACTGTTAGGGCAGTGAGAATCTGGAATTGCTTGCCTGAGGAGGTGGTGATGGCGAATTCAGTCGAGGGGTTCAAGAGAGGCCTGGATGTCTTCCTGGAGCAGAACAATATTGTATCATACAATTATTAGGTTCTGTAGAAGGACGTAGATCTGGGGATTTATTATGATGGAATATAGGCTGAACTGGATGGACAAATGTCTTTTTTCGGCCTTACTAACTATGTTACTATGTTACTATATGCAATCAAAAGGAACAAAATATCCGTGATCAAGTGATCAAAAAAGCCACCAACAATGGGGTATAAAAGAATAAGGGGTAAATCACATAATGCCACAATGCTCACCAGTGAAGAGCTCCACCATCCCCTGCTCACACCACTCCAACGCACGTTTAGCTACTGTTCCCTGATGAAGCGGTAGCTCCGTGAACCCTCTGTCCTCCGCAGACGGCTGTCTGGAACTTTATAACTCTCCCTACAGACTACCAGTTATATATTTATGGGGAGTCACCTAGTAAATAGGATCAAAAGCTCCCCGTGGTGGCCTGGAGTATGAATGTGTTGCCTGTTTTTGGTACCTGGCGACAGTTATCCTTTCTTGCCTCCAAACGTAGCATCACTCTCCTCGTGAGGAAAGCGACATTACTGTGATGACCAGGACCATGGGGCGCCACAATGACATGTGACAGACGTGATATAGTCTGGAGATGGCATTGAGAAGGTTCTGCTGCTTGCAACATCCTCCAGCATGACTGGTTTAGCAGTGGGTCAGCATGAGGAAACATTTCTTTGGAGAGCCACACAGCCCTCTTATGTGCTAGCCAGAGGTAGCCTGACTGCCATTAGGTACCGGGATGAGATCCTCAGAGCCATTGGGAGACCATATTCAGGTGCAGTGAGCCCTGGGTTCACAGCAGTGAATGGCACTACCACGTTGCTACAGTGCTTCAATGACACATGCCAACATTGACAGCTGGACTTCTGAGAGGTGTACAGTTGTGCCACACATAGCTAGGCCCTCTTTACACCCATTCACTGCCCACCAAATGAGTGAGTCACAAAAATCACTTACACAAATGACACACACAGGGCACTTCCACATTACATACCTGACACACTCATGACATTCACACATTAGACTTATGACATGTACAATTCACATCTTTGTTACATACAGATGCGCACGTCGATCACACATTGCATACGCGACACACATAGGTCAATCACACATTAAATATGTCTTCTACCCAGTCACTTGGGACATGTGATTACACCAATGGTGTCACTGGTGCTGCGTAGGAGGTGCTATCAGGGGGCATGGGTGTACGGAGTGCAGGAACAAGACATGCTGTGCACAACAACCTGAGACTAAGCAGTGAGCACAGGACCTGGCACTGAGCAGTCACATGATCAGGGGGTGGAGACACCACACGTGAGTGCAGGGAAGGCAACTGAATGCACGGACTGCGAGGCACAGACAGTAAACGTGGTCAATGAAAGCCAAGGATCAAAAGCCAGATGATAGCGTAGGAGCTAGGGATAAAACAAAGAGCAAACGGAACCAAGTCAAGGAGTTAGATAACTGGAAAGGACAGGGCAGTACAAAGCAAAATACAAAAGGCAAAAGTCGGAGGACAAACCGGGTCATACACAGCAAAGCACACAAGTACAGAGGCACAACGTTTACAGACGAGTAATCTGGGTCAACAGCCACAAACCGAGTACACAGAAGTATCACTTCTAGTATCACTATCACAAAAACATACTCATAGGGATTCTAGATTGTGAACCCCATCGGGAACAGCGATGATAATGTGTACAAAAACTGTAAAGTGCTGCGGAATATGTTAGTGCTATATAAATATAAAGATTATTATAATCACTGACACCAAATCCTGGAACTGCACACATTAAATAGCTGCCCTAGAACCAAAGAGAGGTGAACTAAAATTCATCCTGAACTGACCCGGATGGAGGCGGAACTATCCTGTCCAAAGTCACAACAGGATGTCAGTAGTCTTTACACATCTGTCACCCATCAGAAGGGCTTAAAGCCCTAGATAGACTAATGACAGATGCAAATTCAGACTCAAGGATCAAGGACCTCTGTTCTGATCTGCTGGGACTTGTTTTAAAAGATAGCTTCTTCCTATTCCAAGATACATTATATCCAGACACAGGGGACAGCGATGGGCTCAAATGTAGCCCCTCCGTATGCAATTGTCTACATGTCCTCCTTTGAGGAGGACTACATTTACAACTATCCATTGCTTCATCAACATTCTGTAATATGGCGTAGATATATAGACAACATCTGGAATGGACCATTATAAACACTCCGGTATTTTAATAGCTATATCAATGGGATCTGGCCTGAGCTCCAGTTTACTGTACAACATAGTAAGCATATGGTTAATCGCATAAACGACAAATGAGGATTCTTGCATTTATCTCTCTGATCTGTTTCTTTAAATATTTGTTCTGTACGTGAAGAACATAGTTATGAATTTAAATACACCAGAGCTCCTATTAGACAAATTGCATGATTATGATGTTGTATTTTTGCTCTTTTGTGCTACAATATTATCTTGTATATGTATAATATGACCCCTCTTTTTTTCTGTACACCCCCCTTTTTTTAGTTGTGATGAAAGTCTGATGGAAGACCAAAAACGTTTAACAAACCTTGAATGCTACAATAAAAGGAACTTTATTTCACCACATCTCCATTTGAGTGCCAAGTTCTACTATTTGTCAATACATGACACATGTCACTCATACATTACATACATGATGTACACACTTCATACACATGTCCTTCACACAACAGAGGAACTGCACACTATATCAGACTTATTTGCTTTGACATCTCCACTTTAAAGGGAACCTGTCACCCCCAAAATCGATGGTGAGCTAAGCTCACCATCACCAGGGGCTTATCTACAGCATTCTGTAATGCTGTAGATAAGCCGCCGATGTTACCTGAAAGAGGAGAAAAAGACGTTAGATTATACTCACCCAGGGGCGGTCCCGCTGCGGTTTGGTCAAATGGGTGTCTCAGGTCGGCTCCGGCGCCTCTCATCTTCATTCCATGACGTCCTCTTCTGGTCTTCACGCCGCGGCTCCGGCTCCGGCGTACTTTGTCTGCCCTATTGAGGGCAGAGGAAAGTACTGCAGTGCGCAGGCGCCAGAAAGGTCAGAGAGGCACAGCACCTGCGCACTGCAGTACTTTGCTCTGCCCTCAACAGGGCAGACAAAGTACGCCTGTGCTGGAGCCGCGGCGTGAAGACCAGAAGAGGATGTCATGGAATGAAGATAGCAGGCGCTGGAGTGGACCTGAGACACCCATTTGACCAGACCGCAGCGGGATCGCCCCTGGGTGAGTATAATCTAACCTCTTTTTCTCCTCTTTCAGATTACATCGGGGGCTTATCTACAGCATTACAGAATGCTGTAGATAAGCCCCTGATGACGGTGAGCTTACCTCACCATCGATTTTTTTGGTGACAGGTTCCTTTTAATAATCATCACCATGTCCAAGTAGTGAAATTAGACTCTGCTCAAAGGCGACAGCAAGCCACGTCCTCAGCTAGCAGCAGCTATAGGGAAAATTGTACCAAAACTGCAGTTTATCTACATGTTACCGTGCTGCCCATTACTGTGAGCACTTAATGCTTTTTGGGCGATATTGAAACCCTTCTGCTTCTTAACCCTTGTTAGCCCCTAGCGTGCAGAAGTATTGATCTGTATGTTCCAGTCTTATCCACTCTCTCACCCCTTCTCGGTGCCGACATGTCTCTTTTTTTCCCTATTTGCTCGATCCTTATTTCTCGTTTCTCTACTTAAAAAATTGCCCTTGTTATCCCTTGAACTCTCTTGTTTATTTCTGTAAAAATTCAATACTTGATCTGCCCATTTTGACCCCACAATCTTCTCCTTCTGTTCCTGCAGGACCTCTGTAGCTTCTTCTGCTGTTAGTCTAATGGTGAGCTCTGAATTCTTTCCTTATAGAAAAAAAATGAGATGGTTGTGTAGCTAACATGCTTTGCACCAGATTGCGCCAACAGTATAATCACATCACAGTGACTAAGACTGTTGAGATACTGCTGTCGCTGCCACCTGACTGAACCTGAGACTGTCGCCAGAGTCAAGATCAGGGATCCCAACTTACCTTTTTATTTTTTCTGGACAGCTTATCAAAAAATCACAGACAAACAATTTTTTTTGCGGACATATTGGAAAAACACATGAAAAATCATTATGATTATAAGTGATCCAAGTCTACAGCCCATAATTCTGATATGAAGACATGCCTAAAATGTAAAGCGATGATAAAATCTAAATATTCAGTATAAGTTTATCAGGTTCAAAAAAATCAAGGATTCCTTAATTTTTTTTACAGACAGGGAAAAAAAGTGTCCTGTATTTATGGACAGTCTTAGAATTTATGAACAGTTGGCAACCATGGATGAGATGTGGCCTTGCCTAGTTGGAACGGTGGATCCTTCACTATCTACTCTATATTATTATTATTATTTATTATTATAGCGCCATTTATTCCATGGTGCTTTACATGTGAGGAGGGGTATACATAATGAAAACAGGTACAATAATCTTGAACAATACAAGTCGCAACTGGTACAGGAGGAGAGAGTACCCTGCCCGCGAGGGCTCACAATCTACAAGGGATGGGTTAGGATACAGAAGCTGAGGATAGAGGTGGTCGTGCAGCGGTTTGGTCAATCGGTGGTTACTGCAGGTTGTAGGCTTACCGGATGAGGTGAGTCTTCAGATTCTTTTTGAAGGTTTCGATGGTAGTCGAGAGTCTAATATGTTGTGGTAGAGAGTTTCAGAGTAAGGGTGATGCGCGAGAGAAATCTTGTATGTGATTGTAGGAAGAGGAGATAAGAGGGGAGTAGAGAAGGAGATCTTGTGAGGATCGGAGGTTGCATGCAGGAAAGTATCTGGAGACGAGGTCACAGATGTATGGAGGAGACAGGTTGTGGATGGCCTTGTATGTCATGGTTAGGCTTTTGTACTTGAGTCTCTGGGTAAAGGGGAGCCAGTGGAGGGATTGACAGAGGGGAGAGGCCGGGGAATAGCAGGGGGACAGGTGGATTAGTCGGGCAGCTGAGTTTAGAATAGATTGGAGGGGTGCAGGAGTGTTAGCGGGGAGGCCACAGAGCAGGAGGTTACAGTAGTCGAGGCGGGAGATGATGAGCCCATGGACTAGGGCTTTACTCTATATAGAGGTTTGTATCTTTCATTGTTAGAAAAGTCACCCATAGAGAACAGGAAGTGTAAGCCTGGTATTTGGTTTAGTGTCAGTGTCATCATTGCACGTTTTCTGATTTTGTTTTCTATAGATAAATAGCTAGAAAGATTTGGAATAACAAAGAATGCCATTTGAGATGCTGAAGGGTGCAGGACTAAGAATGACATGTGTGCACAAGTATTATAACTGTCGTGCTGTAAGGGACCTGTTATAGATTTTGGCATTGGGTCCCAGGAGCCACCATTTTTGTCTCCTGCACCTTCCTTCAGCTGTTTTGCATTTATTTCTGTATATATATAAGATATTCACCCTCTTGGAATTGAGCACCTTCATGAATAATATATGTAAAACCTACAACTGCACATCATTCTAAACCCGACAAATCTGAGTGGGTGGCAGTCTCCCAGGGAATAGATGGCCAAAGTAGAATTGTACATAAATCTCTATTGCTGAAACCATGTAACATACATCGATCTCAGAATTGGGCAGTGTAGAAAAATTATAACCTGTCTGGTGGATTTTAGTTTGCATATGTTGTTCTTTTGAAAGAACAGGTAGACATCATTTCTTTTAGTAGTTGCATTCCTCTGTCTTTTCTTTCCGTTACCAGATCATTTTCATGCAATGCAAACTCCCTGCAGAGCAATGCTAAATGAGACACACATGGGGGTGTAGGTTTTAATAAAAGAGAAAGCTTCGGAATGTATTTTTTTTCCTTGCCGAGCAGGGTTTTTTTTTTTTCGACAGGAACATCTGTGCAGCTCCTGAGTGAGACAGGCTTGTGCCATAGAAAGACTGGGCCTTTGAGTGCAAACCTGTTGAAATATTATCAGAAGGCACAATTAAGGTTGAAACACATGAAGTAACCCAGATTTCTCAGGCACTGAGCCAAAGTTTACACACCTGTGAGCCATATGGGATTCCAAGGGGCTTTCTTTATTTAACATTTACATCTCAGTTTTAAAAGAACTAATATCTTAATCCCAGAAATTACTTCGTATTGTGCTTATTGCAGTGAGAATGAATGTGTAGCTAAGCCTGGTTCGCAGTCATTTCAGCAGTGCGCCATTCTCTACAATGAGTCGTATGTGGTCTGTATTTAATCTATATTCACGGGGATTAATGGATATAGTCTGGAAGAAGAATTGGTCTTGTGCAACTTCCGACTGGAAAAAAATAAAATATTTAAACAGGTAATATGTCCCGGATAGGGGTCGTCATTTTAATGCATATCTGTTAAGATTTTTTTCCCCAAAAAATGCATCTCTCATAGTCTTCTTGCATTTGATCCCCACCATCAATAAAACTAACTTTAGTGCACATGCCACTCTTATATGTCCAGGAAGTGTGATGATTCTCATACTAAATAGCTTGTCATCTACTGTGGTTGATTGGTTGGTCCCTCTTCATCAACCTTCCACCAACACTAAATGTGCTGGAAATTCCTTACCTGTACTTCTTAGCAGAGACGTAGGTAAGAATTCAGCACAGGAGAAGGTGAAGGGAGTGCGGTGGGGTTGAGTTGGAGGAAAATACATCTGACTGACCACCTAACCTAGGTAACCATTTTAAAACTATGGTGACACCATAATCATAGAGGTTAAAGGGGAACCTAACAGATAACCACCTTGGTTTCTGAAAAAAAATCATTATAGAAAAAGCAATATTACTGCTAAGCAGTGACCATTTAGAGGTATATAACAGTTCTATAGAACATATTAAAAGATTATATTTTGTAACTTAAAGGTGACGCTCTTTCTGATGAAGTAGGTAACTTTTTCCCTATTTTCATTTGCCCTGACCGCCATGATAACTTCTCCAACCACAACTCGTTCACACAATTTCCAATAAAGACACAGTTGACTCACATTTCAAGCCTATACAAACTTATCATTCTAGGGTTACCCCAATGGTGAGCCTGCTGCTGCTGGATTTGTCCCTATTACTTCACCTAATGTAAGGCATGGCATTAGTGCTCTACTTTGTGCCTCATTTAATAATTCCCACTACTGTGCCCCTTATAAAGTAAAATGTCACAATTGTACACTCTAGATAATAAAATTGATCTTTACACATATTATGCTCTCTGTAAGTGCTTTTAGAAAATAATAGGGTTCACATTTTGTTTCCTAAAAAGTCATAATGCCCCCTTTGTGCTCATTTGATAGTTACAATACCCTGAGTGCCTCTATTTTATAATAATGCCTAAGTTCCAACTTAACACATAATATGGCCCCCTAAGTGACCCTAAAATTAATAATAATGTCTTCTGATGCCCCAAAAGTCCCCTGCACACAGTACAATGCCATCAATGTCTCCCACACAATATGATGTCCCTACAGCTCTACTACGCCAAGTATGATGTCCCTCACTGGCTTCCACACATTATAATAGCCCCATCACCCCCTCATACATTATTATGGCCCCTCAATGCCCTTCCACATAATATGATGGCTCTAATATCCTTACACACAGTTTGATGCACACACAGCCTCCCGCACAGGTTGATGCCCACACAGCCGCCCACATACAGTATGATCACCCAAACAGCCTCTCACACATTATGATGACCCCTACAACCTCCTTACACAGTATGATGGCCCTTTACAGCCCCAAAACAGAATTAAAGCCCTAGCAGCCTCCCACACATTATGATGGACCCACAGACTTCCACATAGAATGATGCCCTCACATCCTCCAAACACACCATAATGGCCTCAAAAATTCCCACACAGTATGATGACCCCAACAGACCCCCAATACACAGTATCATAACATTACAGCCTCCAATACAGTATGAAGTCCCACAACCCTCACACAGTTTGAAAGTCCCACAGCCCCACAAACACTACAATGGCACTCACACAGTATAATGACCCCACAAACAACCACACAGAGAAAGATGGCCCTCTCAGCCCCTTTACACCACCTCCCACAAAGTATGATGGTCCCACAGTGGTCCTCGTACACAGTATGATGGTTTAACAGCCCCTACACAAAGTAGGACACCCCCACAGCCTCCCACACAGAATGATAGCCCCACAGTAATCCCTACCACACAGTATAATGCTCCAACATTCCCCTACAAGAAAGAAAGAAAGAAAGAAAGAAAGAAAGAAAGAAAGAAAGAAAGAAAGAAAGAAAGAAAGAAAGAAAGAAAGAAGGAAAGAAAGAAAGACTACAATGTTACCTCATTCCAGATCCTTGGGCACAATCAACATTTCAGCCCAGGAGGAGGGCTTCATCACGCCACCTTCACCTGGCGGCTGATATCCTGTATGCTCCCACCATTCTGTAGACCACAGACCTAAACAGACCTGCGAAGTACAAAAAGTGGAGCAGTATGGCAATGAGACCATGGCTTCCTACTTTAGACAAGAGTTTAATCTCTTCAGCCGCTGTGCACGCTGATACAGTTATAAATGGTGGCTTCTCAGGGTGGGCCCCCTCCATGTGAACGGGCCCCTTCAGCCCCCTCCCCTCCCCAGCATGCATTGCCTGGTATTTCCAGTTACAAAGAAGGAAAACACCCATTGGTTGGTATTTTGAAGAGATTTTATTTTTTACTGAATATGTAATTTGGGGTAATGTACTTTGCAATGTCATTATTCGTTGTATTGCCTGTTAGTTTAATGAAAGAACAGTGACCAACTAAGGCTGTGGCTTTTCTCCTATTTCATGACCAACCATAAAAGTTAATAGGCCATCCAAAAGTGTATTTAGCTTCTTTGGCAAAGCATAAGTGATAGCATAATCTAACCTAAGTCTAATGTGAAGCATTAGATTTTAAATAGACACACAAGCCACATACCATTGGCAAATGCAGGAACCATGTAAAGTGGGACTCTATAGTATGTGCTGTCCATATGCTTCCCGTAAGAGCCATTGGTCTTGATTCAACATTGCTCTTTCTCCAGGAGTAATATGGTATTTTTTTAATGGCTTTAGTATTTGCTCTTTATTTTATGTAAGATTTGTGAAATTTTTTTAAACAGACTTTCTCTTTGAAATCCTTTTTGTTTTTCCTTGACAACTTTGTATAACTAAATGTTAGAAAGATTCATGAAGTGCAACATTTACCCCTATCCTTCCCACACTAAAAGAAACTGCCGCAACCCCTCACACTTAAAATCTATGCCACTGACCCCAACCCCCCTGCTTCCTCTCTCTGGGGCACTCTGGAATGCCCGCTCTGTCTGCAACAAGCTCCATGTGATCCAGAATCTCTTCACTTCCCACAACCTTTCCTTCCTGGCTCTCACTAAGACCTGGCTGACGCCCCCTGACATGGCATCCCCTGCTGCACTGAGTTACAGTGGCCTCCACTTTACCCACACTCCACATTCTGGCAACAGACATGGTGGAGGAGTGGGTTTCCTTTTTTCTAAAAACTGCTACTTCAACCCTATCCAACCCCCACCCTCTCTTATCCTCCCTTCTTTTGATGTTGACGCTGTCCGTATCTACTCTCCCTCTAATCTCCAAATGGCTGTCATATACCGACCACCGGGCTCAGCCACTGGCTTCATTGACCAATTCTCCACCTGGCTTCTTCACTTTCTCTCTGTTGGCATCCCCACCATCATAATGGGTGAATTTAATATCCCTACTGACACCCGCCAGCCAGAAGCCTCCAAGCTCCTAGCCCTTACCTCATCCTTTGGACTTACTCAGTGGTCCTCCACAGCCACCCACGCAGACAGACATACACTAGACCTCATCTTCACTCGCCTCTGTTCCTTATCTAATCTCACAACCTCTCCCTTCCCCCTATCTGACCACCATCTACTCACCTTCTCATCCTTGTCCTCCTCACCCGCCCCCCATGTCCAGTCACTACCACATCCTCGCAGAAACCTTGCTTACCTAGACATTTATTATTAAAACACAGAAGTACCACAGAATATCACGGATTATATATCCATACTCATATAACACAATTTTATAGTGATTTCAGGTACTCTGTGTAGAGATGTGTGATTACCACCACCATAAGGACTAAGACAGCCCAAACACCATGACCATAGACTTCACCAGAGATTACCACCACATCAGGAATTTAATCATAAAATTAGTTTTTATTTGCAAAATTCAAGTGACAACGTTACATAAAATATAAAATCAATTATCAGTACGCACCACAGGACATCAGGATATAATATAATAGCAGCAAAACCCAAAACCATATAGATCCCACCTCAAAAAATATATTTTTATGTGTACAAAATTGTACCGTATATCATGTACAGTATATAGACCGTTAAAGTGCAGAAATAATTATTATGAATCTGTACAACTAAAATCTATGTGAAAAAAATATATATGTGAAAATTAAAATCAATAACCTACATATTTAACTATGATATTTGTGTGCTACAAAGATTAATCGTATGTGAGTTGTCTGTATATACAAAAGAATATATATAAAAAAGTAATTTAAAAATATTTATATAAAAATATAATGTGAAAAAATAAAAAAATATATATAAAGTGAATAAAAAACTATATATGCAAATATGATGTGCCAAAGAGACAATAAATATATATATACTCTGTTTATGCTCTGTATGCACCAGTAGATAGGTATATGCTGCAAACATAAAAGAAAGTGTCACGTGCCAAATAAAACCCAGCTGACTATTATCACACAAGGTGCTTGCGCACTCAAATGAACCCAAAAGATCAAGCTAAAGTGCTAAGTGCTGTGCTTATGTAAATATATATGTGCCAAAGAACTTGCTGTGCATATAGCACCATATATTCGCGTGGCAACTGGACTGCAGGATATACAAGTGAATATTGAGGGGATTAAAAAATATTTATGTCATTTCTCATACCTTGGGTAGCTTTAGTCCTGTGGGAACGCACCCCGACGCGCGTTTCGGAAGTATTCCTTCGTCAGGGGGTGTTATGTGTAAGTACGGAAGGAGGTTATATACTAGCGTTCAATCTATTCCTCGCGCCACTGGTACCGCCGGCGCATGCGCAGTCAGGAGGATCCGGGGAACTGACGTCACGCACCCACGTGACGGGACGTACGGGACATGGACCCGACGTTACCAAGGACACTGGGACGCGACAACAGACCCCGGAACACAGACCACACATGCGCTCCACCAGGGGCGCCAGTATAGAAGATCCCGCATACATAAGATTGTCTAAACTGACCAGAGTGGGTATCCGCAAATTTGGTCAAGAGATAGGGGGAATTTATATATCTGCGCACTTACATTCTGCTACTAGATAAAACATTAGCAGAACGCATTTGAATATAATGTGTCTAGGAATATAATAGTTGTATCGGATACATTGTATGTGCACATCTAGGTGCAACTACTAGGATGTAATGTTAATAGCACACTTTTAATCAGGTGTAAGAACATATCCGGGACAAGCCTATTTTCATATATTAGTGTGTCCTATCTAGATCATGTCCCTAGATAACAACTACCGTATATATACCACAGAGATTCCATGTTGCATAATAATCAATCTCCAGAGCACAGAGCCACATTAGTGGCATATTATTACTCCCACAATCTTCAAATAGTTAGTATGTACCACTGCACATAGTGTGATATAATTACGTATATTTATCATAGAGATATATATTACAAATATATAAATATATCTATCCTATACATCATCTCTACCAGACTTAAATAATAATTTAGAATAAATATACAGTGGATCTTAAATATGTCCAACTCTTCACAATAGAGGCAGATGACTTCATCCGGATCCACGTATCAGAAGAAATACTCAGACGTCCCACAACAGTTTATACAGGATATAAGGTAAGTACAATCTAAAATAAATAAAAATAATATTAAAATCCGCACTCTGTAAATAAAACAATTATATAAAAATATATAAAACACTGGTGTCTCTTTAAAACCTACATCATAAAAAAGGCGCAAAACTCAAGTTTTCGTTTAGGCCCATTGGTGATACTGTATTCAAAACCCAGATCCATCTTGTTTCTTTTTTGGATAGCGGTATTGTAATGGGTCCACCACGTTCACCATTTTCAATCATGTCGATACCAATTACTTTAAACAATGAGGAATCACAATTGTGGTGGACCTTAAAATGTTTCGGAATTGTTTTCAGAAGTGTGGGATCTACCACTTCTTTTGCTGCTTCAATCCCCAAAACATGCTCACGGACTCGTGTTTTTAGCTGCCTTGTAGTCATGCCCACGTATATCAATGAGCAAGGACAAGTGGCATAGTAGATAACTGCCCTCGAAGTGCAAGTTATACTATGCCTAATTGAAAAAATATTACTACCATCTGAGCTACCAAATGTCTGCTCTCTTGCTACGTTAGGGCATGCCACACATTTACCACATGGCCTACACCCTGGAGTCCGTTTAGCATTATCTAGAAATGATGGATGAGTCTGGTTATGGACGTAATGGCTTTTCACTAGGCAATCTTTTAAGTTTCTTGGTCTCCTATACGTGATGGTAGGTCCATCACCAACATATTGTGATAAAACAGGGTCCGCTTTCAAGATTCCCCATGATTTACTCAGTTGGGACCTTACCATTTCACTTTGCCCATGATATTTAGTGATATACCTTACCACTTGATTTGTCTTGGCTGGTTTCGTTCCATAAAGTGCTTGGTGCCGCGAGATATTCTTAGCCCGATTATAGCCCTTTTTCACTGAACGTCGGCTGTATCCACGTTCTAAAAATCTATCCCTTAGCTCTGAGGCCTGTTTTTCAAATTCTGTATCCTCAGAACAAATTCTCCTCAAACGCAGGAATTGACCAATAGGGATAGAGTTGATCATTGTAGGGGGGTGTGCCGATGTCGCATGTAGGAGTGCATTCACAGCTGTTTCTTTACGAAACATCCTAGTCTCCAAACAGTTTTCCATATTCCTATGGACACTAACATCCAGGAATTCCATCATGTTTTTGTCATATTTATATGTTAACTTTAGATTCCGAGAATTCTGATTTAGGCCTGACATAAAATCCTCCAGGGATTCAACTGAACCCTGCCAGATGAAAAATACGTCATCAATGAAACGCACCCATAATGGGATGCGATCCATTGATGACTCAGGCCCTAACATCAGAAGGTCCCTCTCCGACAGCCCCAGGAACAAATTTGCATAACTGGGCGCAAAAGCCGCGCCCATTGCAGTGCCCTGGAGCTGTAGGTAGAGGGACCCCTTGAAAAGAAAAAAATTCCTCGTTAATGAGAATTCCAATAATTGGATGGTAAACTGTCTCATCTGCACAGGCAAGATAGATGAATCTAAAAAATATTTTACAGCCTGAATCCCGTCTTTATGCCTAATATTTGTGTATAGGCTTTCAACGTCACACGACACCAGCAAAGAATCTCCTCCAATGTATAAGCCATCTACTTTTTTCAAGAATTCGTTGGTGTTCTTGATAAACGATGGTAGCTCTTCAACCAATGGTTTTAATTTTTCATCCACAAATTTATTTATTTTCTCTACGTAATTACCACAACCTGAGATTATTGGTCTCCCAGGTGGATTATTTTGATCTTTATGGACTTTCGGTAGCAAATATAAAGTTGGTACTGTCGGTTCCATTGTCTGAAGAGCCAAAAATAAATCCCTAGAGATCACTTTGTTCTCATGGGCCTCACGAAGTATGTTCGAAAGTTCACCTTGGAACTTCGTCAGCGGATTAAATGTCAATTTTTTGTAACATACACTATCCCTAAGTTGGCGGAGAGCTTCCTTCTCATACAGATCTTTAGGCCATACCACCACATTCCCGCCCTTGTCGGCCGGCTTAAATATCACATCCTTCAAGCCTTGTAAATTTTTAAGAGCTATTTTCTCATCCATATTCAGATTAGCATTATGAGGAAATATAGGAATATTGTCAAAAGCTTTACTTACTGTTTTCACAAAAACATCTATTGTAGCACAGGCCGACAAGGGTGGAAACTTACGTGATTTAGGGCGAATGGATGGTGGAATCTTACCTCCTATTGCTTCATTATGCTCCTGAGCCAATTCTTCCAGGGTAGCTAGTGCCTCCTGTTCCGCCTCTGTAGGGAACAATCGCAACACATCCTCATTATGAAAGTGTTTTTTGAATAGAAGTTTCCTTGCAAATAAATGCAAGTCCTTAACAGCCTCAAATTTATTAAAATTGGCCGATGGACAAAACATCAAACCTCTCTGAAGGACATCTAATTCATTTGTAGATAACACATGTGAACTTAAGTTAATCACCTTTAAAGTATTTCCAAATCTCTCAGGGGATTGTCCAAAATTACGTTTCGATGATGTATAACGTGGCTCCCGTTTGCGTTTAGGCGTTGAGGCTGTAGTTGTAAATACAGAGGCGGAAGAGGAGGCACCAGATATATCCACGGCAACAGTATTTGATGAGGCGGAAAAGCTTCGGCTCCTATTCTCTCCATTTTGATTGTCCCTCCGCCATCTATAAATGTTACCGCTTGAAAAATCCTTCTGATCCCGTACTAGTTTCTTTGTTTGGTTCATTCGGATCTCTTTTATCCATTGGTCCATCATTTTTTCAAGTTGATCATCCATAGATGTAAATTGATCATGTGGTAAGCAAGATTTACCTAGACATTAACAAACTCTCAGACTCTCTTCTACCCCTATCCTCCATATCTTCACTCCGCGACATGGACAGCGCCACCGCTTTCTATAACTCCACCTTCACATCAGCCATAGACTCAGTTGCCCCTTTCATGCATGGTAAAGTGTGACAAATCAATAGGCAACCCTGGCATAACAACCTCACCAAAAAACTCCGACGAGCATCCAGGGTCGCGGATCGGCGTTGGAAGAAAACACGCCTGCCAGACGACTTCACTGCTTTCAAACAAGCTACACTTGCCTTCAAACTGGCCCTCACTTCTGCTAAACATACCTATTTCACTAACCTTGTATCCTCACTATCCTATAACCCAAAACAACTGTTCAGCACATTTACCTCTCTCCTCCGCCCACCACTGCCACCTCCAACTCCCCTCATCTCTTCTGAGGACTTTGCCACCTACTTCAAAAAACTAAATCGACCAAACAAGGCAAACCTTTACTGTTCCATCCCCCAACCACTCCATATACCAGACCTCTGCCCTTCCCTAATAACTTCCCTTTCCAACATCAATGAAGGAGAACTTACTCACCTCCTTTCCAAATCACACCTCACCACTTGTGCACTTGACCCCATCCCTTCCCACCTGCTCCCCAACCTCAATAACATGCTCATTCCAGCCCTAACCCATCTCTTCAACCTATCGTTATCTTCTAGTACCTTCCTCTCTGCCTTCAAACATGCCACCATCACACCCATCCTCAAAAAAGCTAACCTTGACCCAACTGCTATGCCCAGCTATCGTCCCATATCACTGCTCCCGTTTGCTTCCGATCTCCTTGAGCAGCTTGTCCATGGTCAACTTTCCTCCCACCTCTCATCCAACTCTCTCCTTGACAACCTCAAATCTGGCTTCCGCCCCCACCACTCCACCGAAACTACTCTGACCAAAATTACTAATGACTTACTCACAGCCAAAGCTAGCAGACAGTTTTCCATCCTCCTCCTTCTTGACCTGTCCTCTGCTTTCGACACAGTCGACCACTGCCTACCAACCAGGTATGAATATATACTGGAGAGTAAACCTCTGGGTCCTTGAGATGAGAATATTGCAATTAATAAGAATTTAGAAATAACTAGTCTGTGGTTTGGAAATTGCTGCCCATAAAGTTGGGTAAATAAGCTTCTAAATTAGGTAAAGGATCAGGCATCAATTGCATTCTGATATACTTCAACTAACCCATTAAGTATTATATAAATAAGTCTGAAAATGTTCTAGATTTACCACAAATAAAAGAAAATATGATGAAGTCCATAGACCAAAAAAAAAATAATTAAAACTAGTACTGGGAATGTTGTAGGCCTTACAAATATTTATATCAGTTGATAGCGAGCTCCATATCTTGAATTTGTTTTTAAAATGATATATTAGAAAAGTTAATGCCTTGATATTAGTATAAGAGATATGGATCCATAAATATTTAAACCTTGAAAGAATCTGAAGACTACAAAATGACTCCCTTGTGTTCAACCTACATTTCTGAGTAAGAAGCATGAAGGATGATTAGGCTCAATTAATATGTAGACCTGGGAAGTGATGATGAGGGGTCAGAGAGTAAGCATTAAATTGTCTTCATATAATGCAATTCTGTTTTTGCTTTGGCCTATAGGCAAACCTTTGCAATAAGAATGAGCTCTTACTTTGATGACCAGGGGTTCTATTGCTAGAATGCTTTTATGGATACCTCTCTGTAAAGAGGATAATGCAAATATAGCATTTTGATGTTGAACTTGAAACAGAAAGGACTATTGGATACAATATAATGCTTTTGCAGCATGAAGCTATTTATGCTAATACCCAGGTCTCTTTATTTGATGGGCCTATTTGTGATATCACATGGATTCATCTAAGATTTTCATTTATAGATTATTCAGTCATAATGTCATGGTTCCACCCCTCAGGGTGTCTGGGATGCAGTTACTGACAGCTCGGCCTTCCAATCTGGTATAGGGGTGTGCTGAAGCTGTTAGTACTGTGATTGACAGCTTGGCCATCCAACTTGGTACAGAGGCATGCTGAGCTGTCAGTTTGTTGATTGACAGCTCGACTATCCAATCTGAGACTGTGAAGCAGCGGCTGTCTCATGTGTTCATTATTCCACTTAATGGCCATGCTTCTTAACTGAGCTGAGTTTCCTAGAACACTGCCAGATGTACATTCATCTTGTGAGGTTTGTGTTGTGCTCTCTGTGACTTGAGTTCTATATGTTTGGTCTGTTGCCTGACCTTGGACTTTGTTCTGACTACCTGCCTGTTTAACCCCTTCAGCTCTGATCCATTATCCTCCCGGTACTCTGACCTCGAAACGTTCCCTGTCTACGCTTTTGTCTCTTCCTTCTGTTTATGACGTACTCTCCTGGCTTCTGACCTAGGACAACTTGACCACTATGACTCACGGCTTGGCCATGAGAAGTGACTAGCGTCACACATAAAGCCAGATTGGTCAGAGTGATGTCGATTAAGCTGAATTGTGTTCAAGGGAACCTATCATATTGAAAATGGTATTTGATGTTCAGACAGGCTGTTATAAACCAGGAAGAGTTAATGAGATTGATGTAGATTTTTTAGGGGAAAGTTTCAGTATAACTTGCCTTTTAATTAGGTAGTTGAAATCCCTGGTGTTTATTTATATATGAGTCCAGTGGGCAGTCTTATTCAGTAGTTGAAAGCTATCACTGCATGCTCATTGCAAAATCTTCAACAGGGTCCTCAACTATCATTGGTCTTTAATAGTATTGGTCTTCTTATATATGTTAAAGGCACCTTTTGGGCCACATAGGCTCCAGGGCCCAGTTGTACCCTTTATAGATGTACCCATCTCTTTGACACAAAAAAGAACCGTTATAATAGATGAAATGTGGATTACATCTGCGCTGCTGCGACAAATAATAGATCCAGATATACTTGTAAGATGTTGTAAGATATCTTTGTGTGGAAACTTCCTGAAGAAGGAGCCATGAGCTTCGAAACGCGTTGAATAAACCACCCGAACATCTTACAAGTATATCTGGATCTATTATTTGTCGCAGCAGTGCGGATGTAATCCACATTTCATCTATTATAACGGTTCTGAGAGGTCGCAGCGCCGACCTGTGGATCTGCAGCAGCTGACAAACTACACGCTTGTACTGTGTACCACCAGGTGAGCAGTTCTCTCACTATTGATTAGAAACAATCCTGGGGATAAGACCCTATTTGCGCTTTTTTTGTCTCCTATTTTTCTACACAAAAAAGAAACACTTCTCAATTAAACACAGTTTAAACATCGTATGTCTTTTACGCTTTGCTATCTTGTGTGTCCATTTATTATTACAACATGACTACACCGGGCCACTTGTTGCTTGTGCTAGTGTGAGCAGCCTGCATGGTCTACGTGCTACTATGTCCCGCAGTGTCTCCTGATTTGTCTCTCAAGCACACCCACAATATCATTGGTTGGCAATTGCAAAGGGAGCTGCCAGTAGCGGATCTTGATGATTCAGAAGGCATAACTTTCCTCAGATAACCATAAATACCTCATATATAGATGCCACGGCATGTAAGTGCGGGGATTTCTGTACAAGCTTCTCATACACCATACTGAATAAATCAAGATGTATTGACAATTTGGTTTCCATTTTTACAACACTTGCATATCATTCCCATATCTATCTATCTTGTGATTTTCATAATTCCACGACTTTTACCTTCTGGTGATACAATTTCAATGTTGAGGAGTAGATATCGTATAGTCCATAACGTAGTCTCCTTACAAATTCCAAGGACACACAATAACTCTCATTGCTAAAATTCTCCCCAATGAGCAATGCTCCTAAAATAAAACGGGTTAAAGTATAGCTCCACCATACAGTGGCACTGAAAATGGCTATGGCTCGGTAATAGGAACTCACTTGGAGTTGCTATGTCTATCATTCCAAGTCATGACTCTGTGCACAGTGGTCCTTAAACAGTTCATCCAAATTCGGAAAAAAAAACGTGTTGTAAATATCATGCAATAAAAAAATAATCATTTCTCACTTTTTCTTTTCTGGGTTAATGTTCTAATGGTCATCTAGTCTTTCTTCAAAAGCAGAGAGCTTGTGACTGTTGTAGCCAATTAGGAACCTCACCTGTTACGGGATGCACTATTGGCATCATGGCTCTGCCCTGAGCGCTAATGCATATAAAGTATTGCTTATGACGTCAGAACCACTGATTGGCTGTTGAGGTCACATGATTTGTACCCTGAGTCCAGGACTGCGGCTGCAAACTCTTGGACAGGTATGAGTATTGTTTCTTTTTTTGTTTTACGATGTGTTTTTACTTTTTAAAAGTGATTGACCCCTTTAAGAATAAACTCCTAGTTTCTGACAATTGTTGTAGAAGGTTGAAATGGAAAAACCTTTCCGATATAATCCTACCCAAAATGGCTTATTGGACAAGAAAGCGACTACATGGACATGTTCAGTGAAACAATTTATTCAGCCTGAAATCTGATTAAGTCAGATGTGCGATATTTCTTTTCTAAAGGTGGTCAAAATCTTTTCTTCCTGTGCTCACTATGTCCTAGTAATAGGCAGTAATAATAATTATGCAAGTGCAGACTGCATTGTTTACTGAAGGGGAAGGAGACGTTTCAATGCCTTTGATTTCCCAGCCAGTATTACCTGTATGCAGCTACTTCAGTCAGCTTCAAAGCCTCGGAACATATGAAGCACTTGTATTCAGACGCTTACAAAACCCTGAAGTATAATCAATAAGATATGTATTTGGAGTTAGGACACAGCAGCAAATTGGTGTATTTTTTCTATTCTGGTAAAGCATAATGGTACAATCCAATATCTACATTTTTGCCATTTTTTGCAAGATCGGTGCATCTGTTTTACAGAAACTACAGACTTTTTCATGTACTGTTCAGAGGTAGCATTGTATGCTGCAGAATATATTATAGAACATTAGATAGCATATCCTTTTGCCTAACATGTTTGCATGAAATGCTGTTTACCCAGGGCCAATGTAAAAAAAGTGTGGCCCTATGCAAGAGTAAAAGAGGGTCCCTAATTATTAACATATTGCTCCATCCCATAAACAATTAGGGTGTTTAGACAAGCTGAATTCAGACTGTTAAACAAGGGGCAATAGTCTATCTCCAAGTCTGAAGAAGAATGATAGAATGATAGGGGCAGAATGATAATAAATTATTCTGTCCCCACACAGGATCATGTTATCTGACGCACGTCATGCGATGTGTGGCCATGAACAACAAGTTTTGTTCCATTATAAACAATTCAAATACCCTATAAATGAGCATTTTCCTCACATGTCTATCCTTACAATTGTTCACCTGCGCTACTGGCATTTTTAAACATGGATTCTACACATACTCTATGTTACACATAAACACGCCCCACGCTAAACACATACTATATATCACACATACTACACACTTTCCATGCTTATACATAACCAAAATCCAAAAGTGGACTCTCCACCTCCAAATATACTTTTCATAGGTGAAAAAGAGGCATGAGCAGATGTAATATATTTAAAACATGATACTTTGATTAGACAAACAAATATTTAAAACAAGACAAGGAAATTCAAAAAAATTACTGATGGAAAACACACAAGGAAAAAAGGAAAAAGGACAAAGCTGCATAACACAATAGCACCTTCCAAATATTTACATATATTTATGGGAACCAGCCCTATAAAAATAAAAAATAAATAAAGTGGCATGTGCACGCAATATCTATTACTAGAAAGACCGCATCTCTGTATTAGAAGCAATATACAATGACTACTTTATAGACAAACCTACGCATATCGCTCAATAAGGCATATATATTCGCCTCTATAATTCAATCTACAAAGTGCCTAATGCTAAACTGTTGCGGTTATCAGAAGATCATTTCCATGATAGTTTCAATATTCACAAGACAAAGTGTCCGTGTGCTTGCACCGCCTTAAAAAAGCTGAAGATACCTAGTGCAAGAAGTAACACGGAGATGTAAAAATGAGCAGTAGCAGCAAAGAACCTGTTTGCAGGAGTTTCAATACTCACAAGACAAAGTGTCAGTGTGCCTGCACCGCCTAAAAAAAGAAGCTGAAGGTGCCTAGTGCAAAAAGTGACAAGCAAATGTAATAATGAGCAGTAGCAGCTAAAAACCTATTTTACTCACATATATGTGTGTCCTTTCCTGTGTGTCCATCAGAGACCCCGACAGCGCCGTTTTGCCTGGTGGCTTCCTCAAATAGGGGCCACCAGGCTGATCTGCAGCTGTTTTCCATGCGTTGTACAGAGCACATGCTGCGGAAAATACCGTGAAAAAAAGCAGCGGTGTTTTTTCTGCAGCATGTCAATTCTTTGTGCAGATTCCGCAGCGGTTTACACCTGTTCCTCAATAGGAATCCGCAGGTGTAAAACCGCAGTAGGAATCCACACAAAAAACACAAAAAAACGCTGTAAATCCGCCGGTAATCCGCAGTGCGGTTTACCTGCGGATTTTAAAAACAGTGCGGAAAAATCCGCACACCAATCCGCAACGCGTGCACATAGCCTAAGATAGTCATTCTAGTTTATCAGATTTCTGGGATTTAGACACATTTAATCTATTCATCCTTTCTGTCCAGTTTATTGATGACTGAAGCTATAGTACAAGGGCTGTTATTTTAGCCATCAATTATTTATTATTACAAAGATTTTATTAGTCAGGATTTTCCAATATTCCAATAATCTTACATCTTTCATACAGTGCATGTCAGAAGATTACATTGGGCTATAATGTATTTCATGTAGTGAAGAGATAGTCGCTTTTGACTTATATAAAACAGTTAATTTTATCTCGACTTTTCAAGGCTGAAACAAGAATCCAGGCATTGACTACTGGAGGTGTTTCTACAGATACAGCCAAAAGTGGCTGAGCTGTGAAATGAATAGGAGTTACAGAAATGGCAGAACACAGTAAGCTATGCTGCAATTCTTTCGAAACTCTCTGAGGACAGAGTTACTCCTGTCTCAGACATGAAAAGCTGAGATGGGAATATCTGTTTAGTAGTACATGTTGGACACACAGGTAACCTGAGGCTGCTGGGCCCCAGTACAAAATGCATAACTTCCCTTGTGGTGAAGGCCCCTTGCATCCCTCATACACTAGGCCCTTGGCTCATCTGCAAGGTCTGCACTTCCTATATCTACATCCCTGTTTGGAAATGAATAGTGGTTTCAGTTTAAGTTTTCGTTCACATCTACATTTCCAAATTCTGTTGTTCTGCTCTGCTAGGGTGGGTTTCCATAATTCCATCAATCCGGCTTTTTATCTTGTCTGGCTTGCCAGAAAAACATTGGGAAAACTGATGAAGAACACATCCCATAGTTTGTTATTGGATCATTCACATTTATCCAGTATTTCAGTTGTTCTTCTGGAGCCTAAAAGAGCCAGATCAGATAACACTACATGTTGCGTTATTTTAAACCAGCTCACCAGTTCGCAATATAGAAGCTGATGGAAAAGCTTGATGAAAAATTATGCTGTTAAGACATCAGTTATCATCAGATTAGGTGCAAAAAATGGATTCTGAAGGGTTGTTTATAAAACCAGGCCTCATAGGAGCTGATCAGGAAAATTAAAGGAAGTGCAGTTCACTGTTCTCAAACTTGGGGGTTGACAACATTTGTTTTGCTGCCTTTAGGGTTTAAATTAAAAAGGAAATAGAAATTTGCTGCCACCTGCCCAAGTTCCTCAAGCCACCACGGATCTCAAATGATGTGTCTCGAACACATGGAGAGATTTTGTGAGAGCGCTGTTCACTTCATAGCAAAATGTCGCTGCACATTCGACTTCATAGGGGAAAGGGGTCTGAGTCTAATTGACGTCTGGGAGCACTTTGGAAATGTTATTAAATGAAACAAAAGTCTAACAGAACAACAAGGCTGCACCTGGTGTCAGCAGATAATTGTGTTATTTGGGGGACATGTTTGCCAGTGGTACTTTGCTAGAACTTGATTTTCTTCCACTTACACAGCCTTATCAGTCACTTCCAGGGTCAGGTTACCCAAATGACCAGTTTGTTGGCTTTGTCGAGAGGGGATGGAGTTACATTAACCTGAACGTTTTCACTTTTGTCTGTCTGGTATCAGGCTGGAAATCTGGATGGCTGAAACTGTTTCTGACTGAGTGATATTCTAATGGAGACAAATTAGCATGATACGCTTGTTTCCTACTTGGACTATCTGGAAAGGATAAACAATGTGTACTTTGTTCCCTCTAATGAAATCCATCCAACATGTATCTTGGACCTCCTTCCAGACTGATGGCAGGCAGATTAGAGCATGTGGCCACATCTGGATTAGAAGTACCCATTCCCCCTCAGCAAAGTTTAATAGGCAGGCAATAAAGACTATGTGTGTATTGACACCTCTGCTGCCAAGTTTAACTTGTGTCTAGAATTTAAAGCATTTTTAAATGCCCTTTTTCTTTCAGACCAGCGCAAGTCACAGACTGAGAAGCAAAACACAGGAAATAAGTCTAAATTACATTGTATTGATATAATGTTTAATAAACAGATAAAAACAAGAAAAAAACACAAAATAAGTTCAGTTTTCAAACTGTAAAAGAGGGAACAATTTGCAGCATCGTGGACTAGAATTTCAGTGTCACACATATGGCTTTGTTTTGGCTTATTATAAGTTTCAGAACCAATATGAACAAATTAAAACAGACATGACAAAAAATGTGCCGGGACTAGGGTAAATGCAAATACTAAAAAATATATTTTTGCTAAATAGATTTTAAAAACAGAAGTATATATCCAATAAAACAGACACAAAGATAAATGGTGGATGAGGTGCAAGGTAAACCTACAAAAATAAGGAGGCACAAATCAATGTCCACTACTTCTTCTACTCCTGAGGAAGCATTGGTGAAACTCGAGTCAGTTGTAAGGTGGGTGAGCCTCATTATGTCTACAGTATTACATGCACCTTATGTGACTTACTCTACAGGGAATTATATTTGCTGGCACTACAATCTGTATCATGACATAACTTTAATGCTTGAATTAAGTTTCTCACTTACTATTTGTATGAATGCGTTTTTTTATCTATCTAATAAAAATATACTTTTAGTATTTACATTTACTTTAGTCCTTGAACATTTTTTGTCACATCGGTTTTGTATTCAGGCTGTGCCTTTGTGACATCTCACTCCTTCTCGGTATCATAGATAAACGCAAAGAGTGACTACAGTTTCATAGCATGTGTAAGGCAGCAACTTTCCCATCAGTAAGGTAGTGAGGCAGTTACCCAGGTAAATTCAACATAATGACTTTATTTGCCAATTTTACAAATAAAATGCAAATCTTTCTCATCCAAATCTCAGCCGGTAATGTCCTTGTACAGTTTGGTGGTGTCGTGGGCGCCTGCACCACTGTAAGAATCTCGGGTGATATGTCAGTTTTACCCAGATCTCTGTCACTGGCACTCCTGTAGAAATCGCGACTGCTCTGTTGGCTCTACCTAGGTCTCTGGATCAGGTCTGTCTTCAAGCTCACACAGCCAGGCACACACAGATACATACACAGACATACACCTACAGCTCTGCTGCACAAGAAACCAAAAAACTAACACACCCAACCCCTACCAGCAGGTTTAAATGTAAACAGTGGCCATGGGCCACTTGCAAGACCCAGACAGGAGGGAAAGATCTGTCCCACTACCTTCCTACAGAGATTTAAAGCCCATATCAGGTTTTCCTAAATTTGACCTGGTCAAATAACTTGACCCAGTCCACATCTACTTTTATTTGCATTGTAACCACAGCTGTGGCTGTGACTACAACACTCCCCAGCAGGTTCAGCATGTTTCCAAACACATCCTGGTAACGACCCTCATATCCCTCCCTCCTACCCTCGTATACGTAATGACCCTCGTATATGACTCCCACCACTGCCTCGCACATGATTCTGTCATTTGCAAGCAATCTATTATGTCCCCATATTCCCGAAGAAAGAATCACAAACCACTGAAGTTCAGAAGATGGCTTCCAGTCACGTGCAGTGCACTTCTGAAGCTGGGAAGTGCCAAATTGAGCGGCGTGCATGCTCTACATTTGCGTGAGCTGATGATGAGACCGGCTTGTGCAGGGGTGTGATAACTTGGAGAGAGGGATGATTAGTCTGGGTAAACTAACGCCCCATCGACTAGTCAAAACCCTAATTAGCATAGGAAAAGGGGACTTTATAAATGCTTGTTTAACTGAAATACATTATACATTGCTGGTTAGGCAGACAGTTTAATCATACATAGGTGAATGCTACTGAGTTGGAGAAAATGGGGGACCTGACAGGTTCCCTTTAAAGCATCCACACACATAACAGAAGTCGAATGAACCTGCCAATTTTAGAGGGCTCGGATGGTAATTTCTTAGCTCCATAGCCAAAAAACAAAACAAAATCCCAGTTATCCCCTTTAAGTCATTCTCATTTTCTTTAATAATCTTTTCTTTCTGAGATGCTTACAAATGACATTGAGAATGCAAAACTATTGCACAACTCTATCTATGCTTAGATAGAAAGGTTAATCTTTATAGATAGATACCTGAAGGTTTTTGTTTGTTTTTTTCAATTATTTTTTATTAGGTTTAACAGTAACAAAATAGATTTTCAAACATAATTAATAATAATACATTTTAACTATAAAATAACAGGATCGGGAGGGTAGTAAAAAGAAGTGTAAGCTGTTGGGATAAATGTATGAACAAAATAACAGGGTTTACGGGAGGCGAAAAAGGGGAAGGAAGCAAGAAAGATAAATACAAAGAATGCTATTTTTGAGAGGTATTTAATAAAGCAGGTATGCAAAATAGAATTGACATTTCTGCGTTTGATAATATACTAAATAACAAATATAATCCTTCACTTAGCTAGAAATGTATCTTCTTCCTTAAATCATATCTCTGAACAAGAAGATGAAAATAACACAAAACAGTCTGCATTAATAGGAAGAAACCCTTCTTAATTGCAAAATTCTGGAGCTATTGATCGAACTGAGATGCATTAGGGATCAGTGTCACCCTAACTGCTAATGTCCAATGTTTAGTGAAAGAGCATCAAAGGACATTTTAATGTCATACACTTTCCCAGGGAATTTTTAAAGAACGTTTCTCATTGGCTAGCCTATGAGTGAAAAGGACAAAATGCAGACAAATGTAGAAACAAATGGGATAACAATTTTCCTCTAATCAAACCCTACATGAGATTGATTTTTAGGCAAAAGTTTACGCCACATAGATTTTTCAGCCCTGCCGACATTTAAAAGTCAGAGTGTATGCTGCCTGTACGCGTAAAGTCTGACATGATGGAATGAGGTGTCTCCAGTGACAAAGCAACATGCCCCATACAACTGTCACGCTGAGAGTGCGAAATATAAGGTTACATTATAACAACAATAGCTTTATTGTCCGTGTCAAATCTGGAAGGAAAAATGTAAACAGCCAGATCAAATCTATTATATTCCTGTAATTAGCCTAGAAAACTTTTAAAAAGCAAAAGTACCCAGGAAGTGATGATCTCTGCTTGTTAACCTGTTAAGGTTAATTCTAAGAAATTAAACATGAAAAAGCAAATTAGCTAAATACAGTAGATGGGTAGATCAATTCTTATTGAAATTGAAAGAAACATTAAATCTATTAGGATTTATTTTTAAAGGTAGAATGTATTAATAGATTACCCTCGAGGGTCCATCAAATGAAACTGGAATCTTTTCACTCTCACTCCTCACTCTGCACACAAGATATTTGTTCCAGCCCCCACAAAGCATGCACACTTCACTTGGCTGAGTGTGAACGTGGTTTTAGAATGGAGAGGAGGATAAGTTACACTCAGACACCTTTGTGAGAACATACAATTGAACATATAGAAATTCACATTTCTGATATTTATCTTAATGGGAAAGATTTAGTTCATCCTTTTACATATCCTCATAATATTACTGACGCATGTGAACCTTTAATTGGTCATTGTTGGTTGAAACACCATCACAGCATTTGGTTTTTATTTCACTGCTTGAGTGATATCACTAATCTAATATCACCGATTCACTGCCCTTAGTTTTATACTTAACAGCTGCTGTTTTCTCATTTTAGGTACAGGTGCATCTCACAAAATTAGAATATCATCAAAAAGTCAATTTATTTCAGTTCTTCAATACAGAAAGTAATACTCATATATTATAAAGAGTCATTACAAACAGAGTGATCTATTTCAAGTGTTTTTTTCTGTTAATGTTGATTATTATGGCTTACAGCTAATGAAAACCCAAAAATCATTATCTCAGCAAGTTAGAATAATTAACAAAAAACACCTGCAAAGGCTTCCTAAGTATTTAAAAAGGACCCTTAGTCTGTTTCAGTAGGCTTCACAATCATGGGGAAGACTGCTGACTTGACAGATATCCAGAAGGCAGTAATTGACACACTCCACAAGGAGGGTAAACCACAAAAGATCATTGCTATAGAAGCTGGATGTTTACAGAGTGCTGTATCCAGGCATATTAATGGAAAGTTGAGTGGAAGGAAAAAGTGTGGTAGAAAAAGGTGCACAAGTAACTAGGATAAACGCAGCCTTAAAAAGGATTAAGGAAAGGCCATTCAAAAATTTTTGGGAGATTCACAAGGAGTGGACTGCTGCTGTAGTCATTGATTCAAGAGGCACCACAAACAGACATATCCAGGACATGGGCTACAAGTGTCACATTCCTTGTGTCAAGCCGTTCATAATAATAAAAATATAATAATAATTTTATTCTATAGCACCATCATATTCCGCAGCACTTTACATTATAGAGTGGACTTGTACAGACAAAAGACATTACAGCATAAATAATAATCACATAGATCAACAGATACCAAGAGGAATTAGACAACGCCAGAAGCTGCTTGAGGTCTAATGTGAAGTTTCCATGATCAGTGATGGTTTGGGGAGCCATGTCATCTGCTGGTGTTGGTCCACTGTGTTTTATCAAGATCAAAGTCAGCGCAGCTGTCTACTAGTGTTGAGCGACTTTTACTTTTATAGGATCGGGTCGGGTTTCACGAAACCCGACTTTTTCAAAAGTCGGGTCGAGTGAAATCGGCCGATCCTATAAAAAAGTCGGGGTCGGGGTCGGCCGAAACTCGAAACCCAATGCAGTGCATTGGGTTTCCAATGGTTCCCAGGGTCTGAAGGAGAGGAAACGCTCCTTCAGGCCCTGCGATCCATATTTAAGTGTAAAATAAAGAATTAAAATAAAAAATATCGCTATACTTACCCTCGGACACGCCCTGGTACTAACCGGGAACCTTCCTTCCTTCGAATCAACGCTTCCAGGACCTTGCGGTGACGTCGCGGTGATGTCGCGGCTTGTGATTGGTCGCGCGACCACCCATGTGACCGCTCGCGCGACCAATCAGAAGCCGTGACGTCACCGCAAGGTCCTGCAAGCGCTGATTCTTAGGAAGGAAGGCTGCCGGAAAGAAGCAGGGCGCGTCCGAGGGTGAGTATATTCCTATTAGGTATATACTCACCCTCGGATGCGCCCTGCTCCGCCCTCCTCCTATTAGGTATATACTCACCCTCGGACGCGCCCTGCTTCTTTCCAGCAGCCTTCCTTCCTAAGAATCAGCGCTTGCAGGACCTTGCGGTGACGTCACGGCTACTGATTGGTCGCGCGAGCGGTCACATGGGCGGTCGCGCGACCAATCACAAGCCGCGACGTCACCGCGACGTCACCTCAAGGTCCTGGAAGCGCTGATTCGAAGGAAGGAAGGTTCCCGGTTAGTACCAAGGCGCGTCCGAGGGTAAGTATAGCGATATTTTTTATTTTTATTCTTTATTTTACACTTAAATCTGAATTCCGATACCAATTCCCGATATCTTAAACATATCGGGAATCGGTATCGGAATTCCAATTCCAGATTCAGAAGATCGCCGACTTCATGGCCGACCCCACACAGGGGTCGGGTCGGGTTTCATGAAACCCGACTTTGCCAAAAGTCGGCGACTTCTGAAAATTGCCGACCCGTTTTGCTCAACCCTACCTTCTACCAAGAAATCTTGGAGCACTTCATGCTTCCCTCTTCCGACAAGCTTTCTGGAGATGGAAATTTAATTCTCCAGCAAAACTTGGCACCTGTCCACACTGCCAAAAGTACGAATATCTGGTTTAAAAACAACAGTATCACTGTTCTTGATTTGCCAGCAAACTCGCCTGACTTTAACCCCATAGAGAATATATGGGGTATTGTCAAGAGGAAAAACAGAAAACTGAACCGTAGTATGACTTGAAAACATGCATGATGTAAAGGCATGTTCACACTGGCCATAGAAACAAGTAAAACCAAAGAAAAACTATGTGTGCATATACCCTAATGAAAATAAATAAGTAAAAAAAGCAAGTGCATTAAATTATTAACATAGGGTATTTAGTAAACACTGTTTTTGATCAAAGCATAAAGCTGTCCCACTACGACAAGGTATACCCAATTGGGACAGTAACTACATTTTCTAATGTTAAAACCTACCTAGTGTGAATAGTGGCAGAGAATAACCGGCACCCAACCAGACACCCAGCTTTGGAGGGACGATAAATGAACTGCCCAGCTCAGTGAAGAGGGGGCCACACCAAGAGGAAGATGAGAGACACAAGATCCAACAATGCAGTGGAGCTGAAAGTGCTATCAAAGCAACCTGGGCTTCCATAACACCTCAGCAGTGCCACAGGCTGATCCCTTTCATGCCACGCCGCATTGATGCAGTAATTGATGCAAAAGGAGACCCGATCAAGTTTTGAGTCCATTTACTGAACATACATTTCAGTAAGCCAGCATTTCAGATTTTGAAATCATTTTTCAAGCTGGTATTATAAAGTATTCTAATTTACTGAGATAATGACTTTTGGGTTTTTATTGGCTGTAAGCCATAATCATCAACATTAACAGAAATAAACTATTGAAATAGATCACTCTGCTTATAATGACTCTATATGTGTTTCACTTTTTCTATTGAAGAAATGAAATAAATTAACTTTTTGGTGATATTCTAATTTTGTGAGAACCACCTGAATGTTTCAATCAGGTGGGATGACATCAGTTGTTAGTGACAGGTTGAAGAGGTGGGTTAGGCTTGGGATGAAGACTGTGGTAAGATTTGGAATGAGGTGGGACGTTATTGTGTCAAGTTCACAGATAGTGAGGCAAAGTCTTCAGGCTAGATGAGAGGAGAGGGAGAAAGAGCTGGGGGACGCAGGAGAGAATTAAAAGTACTGAATAGCTGCCTAGGGTTTTGAGACAGGTATGATATGTAGGGAAGAGAAGTTGGTTTGTTTTGCTGCAGTAATTGCCCAGCATTTTTACAACTTCTGTTACTGAATGGGCTACTTTACTCCCTTTCTTTGGCAGCTGTACAGTGGTACGCTTTGAAGATGAGGGCCAGAAAGAACATGTGCTACAGTAGATGGCAAGCGCTGCATCAAATGGCCTCGTCTCCTTTTCCTCCGCCTTAACATCACACACAGTACAGTCCTCAGTCCTTGTTGTCCCCCACATCACAACACTCCAATCGCCCAACTGACTGTTGGGAACCACAGATGGCTGAGTCTGCATATCTTTTCACACATTGTGTGCCATGGGCATCGGAAGTGTACTTCAAAGATTCACAGACTCAAAAGGAGGAAATCATCTGCACCAAGAGCCAAATTTTTCTCAGTTTGATCCATGGCCGGACAAAGTTAGGTCTGAGCATAATCCAAGCCCTTATCAACAGACGTTAACCCCGTTGGGTGAAGGTGATCGATTTGTGACGAGACTCAGATACTTGAGGCGCCCATGGACCGTACTGTGCTGTTGTTGCAGAAAAATGCGGAGGGTGACTTTCAGGGTGAGGAGTGGGAGAACAGAGAGGATGACGATGAGCCAGTAGAAACACTTTGTGTAAACCCAGAGGCATGCTGCTGAGTACTTCAGCAGAGGACAAGAAGGAGGAATATGAGGAGGTTATGTAGACACAGAGTTATGCAACCACGACAACCAATGCATCCTGAGCCCCAACTCTGGCAGTGGACAGCAATGTTCGCAGTCCTGCAGTTGCCTAGCTTGGGTCTTTTTTTCAAACAGAAACTAAAAAATCACGTTATCTGTCAACTTTTTTAAAAACGACAGAGTAAAGAAAATGAAATAATTTCAGTACTACATGCATGAATTGGCACATGCGTGATCAACATGCATTAACCTGGGAATGTCATTGTGCTAAAATTCACCCCATCAACTGAATATTCTGATTCTTCCTCCTCCCTCACTGTGGCAAGTGTTGTCACACAGGTCTCTGACTGCAGAACCTCTACTTGTTTACCTCCTACAGTTTGGGTGACTGAGAACCTGTCAGCTGATATGGTAGTGGACATGCCTGCTGTTTTTCACTGATCTTACATATGAAGCACACCCCATCTTTCTCAATCCACCGTAACATCTCGGCCTGCACCGCTCTCACAATCCAGCAACTTGTCATGGGCACTCAACTCCACCCTGTGTCAGCACAGCAGCGAATCCTCATTTGTGCAGTTGTGCTCATATAAATGATTCTTTCATTCTACTCATGGCAAAGCTAACAGCTTGAACTTCATCATCTTCAATCTACTAATAATAATAATCTTTAATTATATATTGCATACATATCCCGCTTATCTTTACAAGTCAGCAGTTCATATAACACAGTCAAAAGTTACCAAGTTTAAGATAATCAAACAAATAAAGCTAAATTAATGACGACCCGACTCTTCAGAGCTTACAATCTAAAATGAGGTGGGGGTGACACAAATTACAGGTACTTATTTACAATGATGGTACAACCATCCTGAGGAAATGGAGAGTAGATAAAGGCTGCATGCATGAGCCTTTTGGGTACGGTTGAGTTTGATGCTGAACTATGTTCAGAGAAGTAGAGAATAAGCTATTTATATGAAAAGGACTTTGATTAGGAAACATGATAAGCTGCCCTAAACAGATGCAGTTTTAAGGAGCACCTAAAAATGTCTAAATTGTGATTATACTCCTAATTTTAAGGGTGACAAAGAGTAAGAGGTGAGTAATCTAGGTAGGAGATTGAACTGAGCCGGACAAAGTCCAGACCAGGGGTGTTACCGTCTTTGTGTGTCTCAGAGTTTGAATGTTGTGAGAGCCCAGGAGAATTGGCTGGAGATAGAAGCTGGGATGCAGTTGGGGAGGTGGGGCTGTTGAAGTCTCCCAGGATATGGGTTGTTAATTCTGAGGACATGAAGTGTGGCAGCAATGCATAAAAGTGGTCAAGGAAGTGGGTGGGTGAACCTGGGGCCGGTATATGACTGCTACTCTGAAGGAGAAAGGATGGAACACCCTGATTGTGTGAACCTCAAAAGAAGCTAAACAGCTATGATTGCAGAAGGAAAGAAATACACACCAAAACATGGATAACTAAACTAATAGACAACAGGGGTTGGAGAACTAAACTACAAAACAGCTTGGGTTGGAGAACTAAAGTGGTACACACCAGGTGATGGAGAATAAAAAGTAGTAGATACCAAGGTCCAAGGTGTCACTAGTAGTGTTGAGCGATACCTTCCGATATCGGAAAGTATCGGTATCGGTTTGGATCGGCCGATATTCAAAAAATATCGGATATCGCCGATACCGATACCCGATCCCAATGCAAGTCAATGGGACCAAAATATCGGAATTAAAATAAACCCTTTCTTTCCTTGTAGGTTCATTCTACATGAAGGAAAACAACTAAGAATAATGCCGGATGTATTTGGGGAGGTGGCGGAGACATTAAAGTCATAGAGGTTTATCCCAATCAAATAGAATAGCATGTTTTTTGTTTTTTTTTAAGACGTTCGGAGTGACAAAGATATTGACTATGTAAATTTTTTTTTTATTTTGTCAGATATTGATGTTTCACTATTCCACGCCCTTCCCCTTCTTTTTTTTCTTTTTTTTTTTCTTTTCCCACACTTTCATCTTCATCATCATCAGCATCTTTGACATCAACTTCTTCACCTTATTCATCTTCTTCTTCATCTTCTACCTATTTTTTTTTTTTTATTACATTCTTCATATTCATTTTATTCAACTATTATTATTCTTCTTATTCTACATATTCTTTTTATTCCACTGTTATTATTCTTCCTATTCTACTTCTTCATCATATTCTCATTTGTGACAGGCATTCCCGTAGTTGTTATCTATAAAAGTTTGAAGATTACACCTTCCGTTCTGCCAGTCACAAAAGTTACATTTGTCCGCGTTCAGTTTGGCCTGCAGCATCAGGCTTTATCCAGGGGCACCACGAGGAGGAACGGACTCACCCCCATACACTGCTTAGTCTTCTTCTGCATATAATTTAGATAATATCTTTTGCTCTGATATTAAGTCTTATGCTTAATGTTCTTCTGCTCTTTGTTCTGCAGCCTCTTGTTCTTCTGCTTCTCGGTCTTCCATGTTGTCGTCTCCAGGGTCGTCGTCTCCAGTGTCGTCATCTCCGCCGTCGTCGTCGTCGTCATCGGGGTGGTCTTCCGTGTCGTCGTCATCGTGGTGGTCTTCCGGGTCGTCGACGTTAGGGTCTTCAACTTGGAAATGTAGCAGAAGGTACAAGAAGGCTGAGAAAATGCCAAGAACCAGCTGATGGAACTGGAACTCGGATGGCTACCCGAAGGTTCAAGAGCCTATGGAACTACCGAGGACCAGCTGACGTTACTGGAACCCGGTTACTAAGCAGGAGGTACCCGTGCTAAAAAGCACTACCAAGGACCGCCTGACGTTGACGGAACTCGGATACCCAGAAGGAGGCACCTAAGCCAAAGGCTCTGCCCGGAACCAGCTGACGTTACTGGAACCAGGATGGGGAGCAGAAGGTACAAGAGCAAAAGACACTGCCGAGAACCAGCTGACGGTACTGGAACCCGGATGGGTAGCCGAAGGTCCAAGAGCCAATGGAACTACCGGTGACCAGCTGACGTTACTGGAACCCGGTTACTAAGCAGGAGGTACCCGTGCCTGAAAGCACTACCAAGGACCATCTGACGTTGGTGGAACTTGGATACCCAGAAGGAGGCACCTAAGCCAAAGGCTCTGCCCGGAACCAGCTGACGGTACTGGAACCAGGATGGGGAGCAGAAGGTACAAGAGCAAAAGACACTGCCGAGAACCAGCTGACGGTGCTGGAACCAGGTGGTGGACCCGAAGGCCCACAGGAGAGGAGAGAACAGCTAGGCCGCGAGGCAGCCGCAGTTACCGAACCCCAACAGTCCTACAGGGGGAGCTGGGCCTACTGGCACTACATAACCAGCCTTGACTACCAGTTCACGCAGCCCACATAGGAAGCTCCTAAACTGGAGGCACCCTGGAGTTGGCTAACCCGACCGCACCACGACGAGGCAAGCATAGGTGTCTCAGTGAGCTTGACACAACCCGGAAACAGCTGACGGTGCTGAAACCAGGCTTGGCACGAGGGAGTACCTGTGACAAAAACACTGCCGAGAACCAGCTGGCGGTGCTGGAACCCGGATGCGTTGCCCCAGTGTGCAAGAGCCAATGGCACGACCGAGGACCAGCTGACGGTGCTGGAACCCGGTTACTAAGCTGTAGGTGCCCGCGCTTAAAAGCACTACCAAGGACCGCCTGGCGTTGGCGGAACTCGGATACCCAGGAGGAGGCACCTAAGCCAAAGGCTCGGCCCGGAACCAGCTGACGGTGCTGGAACCAGGTGGTGGACCCGAAGGTCCACAGGAGAGGAGAGAACAGCTAGGCCGCGAGGCAGCCGCAGTTACCGAACCCCAACAGTCCTACAGGGGGAGCTGGGCCTACTGGCACTACAGAACCAGCCTTGACTACCAGTTCACGCAGCCCACATAGGAAGCTCCTAAACTGGAGGCACCCTGGAGTTGGCTAACCCGACCGCACCACGACGAGGCAAGCATAGGTGTCTCAGTGAGCTTGACACAACCCGGAAACAGCTGACGGTGCTGAAACCAGGCTTGGCACGAGGGAGTACCTGTGACAAAAACACTGCCGAGAACCAGCTGGCGGTGCTGGAACCCGGATGCGTTGCCCCAGTGTGCAAGAGCCAATGGCACGACCGAGGACCAGCTGACGGTGCTGGAACCCGGTTACTAAGCTGTAGGTGCCCGCGCTTAAAAGCACTACCAAGGACCGCCTGGCGTTGGCGGAACTCGGATACCCAGGAGGAGGCACCTAAGCCAAAGGCTCGGCCCGGAACCAGCTGACGGTGCTGGAACCAGGTGGTGGACCCGAAGGTCCACAGGAGAGGAGAGAACAGCTAGGCCGCGAGGCAGCCGCAGTTACCGAACCCCAACAGTCCTACAGGGGGAGCTGGGCCTACTGGCACTACAGAACCAGCCTTGACTACCAGTTCACGCAGCCCACATAGGAAGCTCCTAAACTGGAGGCACCCTGGAGTTGGCTAACCCGACCGCACCACGACGAGGCAAGCATAGGTGTCTCAGTGAGCTTGACACAACCCGGAAACAGCTGACGGTGCTGAAACCAGGCTTGGCACGAGGGAGTACCTGTGACAAAAACACTGCCGAGAACCAGCTGGCGGTGCTGGAACCCGGATGCGTTGCCCCAGTGTGCAAGAGCCAATGGCACGACCGAGGACCAGCTGACGGTGCTGGAACCCGGTTACTAAGCTGTAGGTGCCCGCGCTTAAAAGCACTACCAAGGACCGCCTGGCGTTGGCGGAACTCGGATACCCAGGAGGAGGCACCTAAGCCAAAGGCTCGGCCCGGAACCAGCTGACGGTGCTGGAACCAGGTGGTGGACCCGAAGGTCCACAGGAGAGGAGAGAACAGCTAGGCCGCGAGGCAGCCGCAGTTACCGAACCCCAACAGTCCTACAGGGGGAGCTGGGCCTACTGGCACTACAGAACCAGCCTTGACTACCAGTTCACGCAGCCCACATAGGAAGCTCCTAAACTGGAGGCACCCTGGAGTTGGCTAACCCGACCGCACCACGACGAGGCAAGCATAGGTGTCTCAGTGAGCTTGACACAACCCGGAAACAGCTGACGGTGCTGAAACCAGGCTTGGCACGAGGGAGTACCTGTGACAAAAACACTGCCGAGAACCAGCTGGCGGTGCTGGAACCCGGATGCGTTGCCCCAGTGTGCAAGAGCCAATGGCACGACCGAGGACCAGCTGACGGTGCTGGAACCCGGTTACTAAGCTGTAGGTGCCCGCGCTTAAAAGCACTACCAAGGACCGCCTGGCGTTGGCGGAACTCGGATACCCAGGAGGAGGCACCTAAGCCAAAGGCTCGGCCCGGAACCAGCTGACGGTGCTGGAACCAGGTGGTGGACCCGAAGGTCCACAGGAGAGGAGAGAACAGCTAGGCCGCGAGGCAGCCGCAGTTACCGAACCCCAACAGTCCTACAGGGGGAGCTGGGCCTACTGGCACTACAGAACCAGCCTTGACTACCAGTTCACGCAGCCCACATAGGAAGCTCCTAAACTGGAGGCACCCTGGAGTTGGCTAACCCGACCGCACCACGACGAGGCAAGCATAGGTGTCTCAGTGAGCTTGACACAACCCGGAAACAGCTGACGGTGCTGAAACCAGGCTTGGCACGAGGGAGTACCTGTGACAAAAACACTGCCGAGAACCAGCTGGCGGTGCTGGAACCCGGATGCGTTGCCCCAGTGTGCAAGAGCCAATGGCACGACCGAGGACCAGCTGACGGTGCTGGAACCCGGTTACTAAGCTGTAGGTGCCCGCGCTTAAAAGCACTACCAAGGACCGCCTGGCGTTGGCGGAACTCGGATACCCAGGAGGAGGCACCTAAGCCAAAGGCTCGGCCCGGAACCAGCTGACGGTGCTGGAACCAGGTGGTGGACCCGAAGGTCCACAGGAGAGGAGAGAACAGCTAGGCCGCGAGGCAGCCGCAGTTACCGAACCCCAACAGTCCTACAGGGGGAGCTGGGCCTACTGGCACTACAGAACCAGCCTTGACTACCAGTTCACGCAGCCCACATAGGAAGCTCCTAAACTGGAGGCACCCTGGAGTTGGCTAACCCGACCGCACCACGACGAGGCAAGCATAGGTGTCTCAGTGAGCTTGACACAACCCGGAAACAGCTGACGGTGCTGAAACCAGGCTTGGCACGAGGGAGTACCTGTGACAAAAACACTGCCGAGAACCAGCTGGCGGTGCTGGAACCCGGATGCGTTGCCCCAGTGTGCAAGAGCCAATGGCACGACCGAGGACCAGCTGACGGTGCTGGAACCCGGTTACTAAGCTGTAGGTGCCCGCGCTTAAAAGCACTACCAAGGACCGCCTGGCGTTGGCGGAACTCGGATACCCAGGAGGAGGCACCTAAGCCAAAGGCTCGGCCCGGAACCAGCTGACGGTGCTGGAACCAGGTGGTGGACCCGAAGGTCCACAGGAGAGGAGAGAACAGCTAGGCCGCGAGGCAGCCGCAGTTACCGAACCCCAACAGTCCTACAGGGGGAGCTGGGCCTACTGGCACTACAGAACCAGCCTTGACTACCAGTTCACGCAGCCCACATAGGAAGCTCCTAAACTGGAGGCACCCTGGAGTTGGCTAACCCGACCGCACCACGACGAGGCAAGCATAGGTGTCTCAGTGAGCTTGACACAACCCGGAAACAGCTGACGGTGCTGAAACCAGGCTTGGCACGAGGGAGTACCTGTGACAAAAACACTGCCGAGAACCAGCTGGCGGTGCTGGAACCCGGATGCGTTGCCCCAGTGTGCAAGAGCCAATGGCACGACCGAGGACCAGCTGACGGTGCTGGAACCCGGTTACTAAGCTGTAGGTGCCCGCGCTTAAAAGCACTACCAAGGACCGCCTGGCGTTGGCGGAACTCGGATACCCAGGAGGAGGCACCTAAGCCAAAGGCTCGGCCCGGAACCAGCTGACGGTGCTGGAACCAGGTGGTGGACCCGAAGGTCCACAGGAGAGGAGAGAACAGCTAGGCCGCGAGGCAGCCGCAGTTACCGAACCCCAACAGTCCTACAGGGGGAGCTGGGCCTACTGGCACTACAGAACCAGCCTTGACTACCAGTTCACGCAGCCCACATAGGAAGCTCCTAAACTGGAGGCACCCTGGAGTTGGCTAACCCGACCGCACCACGACGAGGCAAGCATAGGTGTCTCAGTGAGCTTGACACAACCCGGAAACAGCTGACGGTGCTGAAACCAGGCTTGGCACGAGGGAGTACCTGTGACAAAAACACTGCCGAGAACCAGCTGGCGGTGCTGGAACCCGGATGCGTTGCCCCAGTGTGCAAGAGCCAATGGCACGACCGAGGACCAGCTGACGGTGCTGGAACCCGGTTACTAAGCTGTAGGTGCCCGCGCTTAAAAGCACTACCAAGGACCGCCTGGCGTTGGCGGAACTCGGATACCCAGGAGGAGGCACCTAAGCCAAAGGCTCGGCCCGGAACCAGCTGACGGTGCTGGAACCAGGTGGTGGACCCGAAGGTCCACAGGAGAGGAGAGAACAGCTAGGCCGCGAGGCAGCCGCAGTTACCGAACCCCAACAGTCCTACAGGGGGAGCTGGGCCTACTGGCACTACAGAACCAGCCTTGACTACCAGTTCACGCAGCCCACATAGGAAGCTCCTAAACTGGAGGCACCCTGGAGTTGGCTAACCCGACCGCACCACGACGAGGCAAGCATAGGTGTCTCAGTGAGCTTGACACAACCCGGAAACAGCTGACGGTGCTGAAACCAGGCTTGGCACGAGGGAGTACCTGTGACAAAAACACTGCCGAGAACCAGCTGGCGGTGCTGGAACCCGGATGCGTTGCCCCAGTGTGCAAGAGCCAATGGCACGACCGAGGACCAGCTGACGGTGCTGGAACCCGGTTACTAAGCTGTAGGTGCCCGCGCTTAAAAGCACTACCAAGGACCGCCTGGCGTTGGCGGAACTCGGATACCCAGGAGGAGGCACCTAAGCCAAAGGCTCGGCCCGGAACCAGCTGACGGTGCTGGAACCAGGTGGTGGACCCGAAGGTCCACAGGAGAGGAGAGAACAGCTAGGCCGCGAGGCAGCCGCAGTTACCGAACCCCAACAGTCCTACAGGGGGAGCTGGGCCTACTGGCACTACAGAACCAGCCTTGACTACCAGTTCACGCAGCCCACATAGGAAGCTCCTAAACTGGAGGCACCCTGGAGTTGGCTAACCCGACCGCACCACGACGAGGCAAGCATAGGTGTCTCAGTGAGCTTGACACAACCCGGAAACAGCTGACGGTGCTGAAACCAGGCTTGGCACGAGGGAGTACCTGTGACAAAAACACTGCCGAGAACCAGCTGGCGGTGCTGGAACCCGGATGCGTTGCCCCAGTGTGCAAGAGCCAATGGCACGACCGAGGACCAGCTGACGGTGCTGGAACCCGGTTACTAAGCTGTAGGTGCCCGCGCTTAAAAGCACTACCAAGGACCGCCTGGCGTTGGCGGAACTCGGATACCCAGGAGGAGGCACCTAAGCCAAAGGCTCGGCCCGGAACCAGCTGACGGTGCTGGAACCAGGTGGTGGACCCGAAGGTCCACAGGAGAGGAGAGAACAGCTAGGCCGCGAGGCAGCCGCAGTTACCGAACCCCAACAGTCCTACAGGGGGAGCTGGGCCTACTGGCACTACAGAACCAGCCTTGACTACCAGTTCACGCAGCCCACATAGGAAGCTCCTAAACTGGAGGCACCCTGGAGTTGGCTAACCCGACCGCACCACGACGAGGCAAGCATAGGTGTCTCAGTGAGCTTGACACAACCCGGAAACAGCTGACGGTGCTGAAACCAGGCTTGGCACGAGGGAGTACCTGTGACAAAAACACTGCCGAGAACCAGCTGGCGGTGCTGGAACCCGGATGCGTTGCCCCAGTGTGCAAGAGCCAATGGCACGACCGAGGACCAGCTGACGGTGCTGGAACCCGGTTACTAAGCTGTAGGTGCCCGCGCTTAAAAGCACTACCAAGGACCGCCTGGCGTTGGCGGAACTCGGATACCCAGGAGGAGGCACCTAAGCCAAAGGCTCGGCCCGGAACCAGCTGACGGTGCTGGAACCAGGTGGTGGACCCGAAGGTCCACAGGAGAGGAGAGAACAGCTAGGCCGCGAGGCAGCCGCAGTTACCGAACCCCAACAGTCCTACAGGGGGAGCTGGGCCTACTGGCACTACAGAACCAGCCTTGACTACCAGTTCACGCAGCCCACATAGGAAGCTCCTAAACTGGAGGCACCCTGGAGTTGGCTAACCCGACCGCACCACGACGAGGCAAGCATAGGTGTCTCAGTGAGCTTGACACAACCCGGAAACAGCTGACGGTGCTGAAACCAGGCTTGGCACGAGGGAGTACCTGTGACAAAAACACTGCCGAGAACCAGCTGGCGGTGCTGGAACCCGGATGCGTTGCCCCAGTGTGCAAGAGCCAATGGCACGACCGAGGACCAGCTGACGGTGCTGGAACCCGGTTACTAAGCTGTAGGTGCCCGCGCTTAAAAGCACTACCAAGGACCGCCTGGCGTTGGCGGAACTCGGATACCCAGGAGGAGGCACCTAAGCCAAAGGCTCGGCCCGGAACCAGCTGACGGTGCTGGAACCAGGTGGTGGACCCGAAGGTCCACAGGAGAGGAGAGAACAGCTAGGCCGCGAGGCAGCCGCAGTTACCGAACCCCAACAGTCCTACAGGGGGAGCTGGGCCTACTGGCACTACAGAACCAGCCTTGACTACCAGTTCACGCAGCCCACATAGGAAGCTCCTAAACTGGAGGCACCCTGGAGTTGGCTAACCCGACCGCACCACGACGAGGCAAGCATAGGTGTCTCAGTGAGCTTGACACAACCCGGAAACAGCTGACGGTGCTGAAACCAGGCTTGGCACGAGGGAGTACCTGTGACAAAAACACTGCCGAGAACCAGCTGGCGGTGCTGGAACCCGGATGCGTTGCCCCAGTGTGCAAGAGCCAATGGCACGACCGAGGACCAGCTGACGGTGCTGGAACCCGGTTACTAAGCTGTAGGTGCCCGCGCTTAAAAGCACTACCAAGGACCGCCTGGCGTTGGCGGAACTCGGATACCCAGGAGGAGGCACCTAAGCCAAAGGCTCGGCCCGGAACCAGCTGACGGTGCTGGAACCAGGTGGTGGACCCGAAGGTCCACAGGAGAGGAGAGAACAGCTAGGCCGCGAGGCAGCCGCAGTTACCGAACCCCAACAGTCCTACAGGGGGAGCTGGGCCTACTGGCACTACAGAACCAGCCTTGACTACCAGTTCACGCAGCCCACATAGGAAGCTCCTAAACTGGAGGCACCCTGGAGTTGGCTAACCCGACCGCACCACGACGAGGCAAGCATAGGTGTCTCAGTGAGCTTGACACAACCCGGAAACAGCTGACGGTGCTGAAACCAGGCTTGGCACGAGGGAGTACCTGTGACAAGAACACTGCCGAGAACCAGCTGGCGGTGCTGGAACCCGGATGCGTTGCCTTGCCTATTAAAGATTGTCTTCCTAGAGCCCCAACTAGCGGTGTTGGAGCAAAGGGTAAGCAGGGGGAGATGAGTGTAGGCCGAAGCCTGCACTGGAGGCAGCTTTGTGTCTGCGTTGCGTTTGCAGGACACTTTGCCGGCTACACACTGGGGGAACAGCTGGCGTTGCTGAACCCCACTAACACAATGGCGTGTGTTTTTCTCTGTGCAGCTAGCACTTGCGGGCAAAAACTAGCGATGTTAGAGCCCGTGTTGAAGCAGGAGGAGGAGGAGAGGAGCAGAGTGTAGGCCGAAGCTTAGTTGAACCAATTTCAAAGGAAACCTTTAACCCCCCCCTCAGGTGTTACAAAGTACAAGAGACACACCTTGTGCAGTATTAATGCTGCACAAGTGAAAGGTTGCTCTATTAATTTGTCTACTTGCACACGCTGAATGAAAGACATACACAATTTACCCCATTCTACAGTCAAACTGTAGTGGATGCGTGACTTGGTTTTTTGATGAGACGCAGCACAGGTGTCCAAAATAACGCCTTGGTGCTTGGAGCAGCTTCCTGAGCGTTGTTATTTGCTGTACAGGAGTCTGCGCTCTTGTGTTATCCCTTGGCAATGCCCTGTTAGCGCTGCCCATCTTATGACATCATTTCATGTTGGCCGGTGCGGTTAACGATGGCCATAAATCCCAGACCCACAGTGTCTTTTCATAAAGCCACACTGCGGTGCTGGGATTCGTGGCCTTGAGCAGTAAATATTTTGGCCGCTCACACACGTCCTTACACCTGCTTCAGACTGGGCGGCCTCTGCTGATCCCTTCTTGCATGCCGCGGCCATGAGGCTGCACAGTCTGAAGAAGGCTGAAGGAGATGAGTTAAGACAGGCGAAGATATGCACTGCTCGTGCCCATCAATCACACCCTCGCAGTCAAAATAATTAAGACAACGAGGAGCATTTTATTCAGGCAGGGCGGACGAACAGGCGCAAGTAGCCAACCAATGATGTCAGAAGACGGGAAGCGCTACCAAGGGGGGTGCTGCGTATCATTAGAAAGGAAAGTCACACCTCAGGGACAGTGGAATGGTCTCAAAGAGACACATTTTGTACGTGTTGAGTTCCACGTGGGCAAGGAGAAAACATCAGCCACCTTGTACAAATGCAGCAGTACTGCTGTACAAGGTGGCTGTTATACATAGAAACACCTGGGGGTGGGGGCCAGGCTCCCTTCAATTTCAGTTCATGTGCCTGCGTGGCGTTTGCAGGTCACGTTGCAAGCTGCACAGCAGGGGAACAGCTGGCGGTGCTGAACCCCACTAACACATTGGCTGGTGTTTTTCTCTGTGCAGCTAGCATTTCCGGGCAAAAACTAGCGGTGTTTGAGCCCAGGGTCAGCAGGAGGAGGAGGAGAGGAGCAAAGTGTAGGCCGAAGCCTGCACTGGTGGCAGCTTTTGGTCGGTTGTGCCAGCGTGGCTTGTGCTGGACACGATGCCGGCTACACAGCGGGGGAACAGCTGGCGTTGCTGAACCCCACTAACACATTGGCTGGTGTTTTTCTCTGTGCAGCTAGCATTTCCGGGCAAAAACTAGCGGTGTTTGAGCCCAGGGTCAGCAGGAGGAGGAGGAGAGGAGCAAAGTGTAGGCCGAAGCCTGCACTGGTGGCAGCTTTTGGTCGGTTGTGCCAGCGTGGCTTGTGCTGGACACGATGCCGGCTACACAGCGGGGGAACAGCTGGCGTTGCTGAACCCCACTAACACATTGGCTGGTGTTTTTCTCTGTGCAGCTAGCATTTCCGGGCAAAAACTAGCGTTGTTAGAGCCCAGGGTCAGCAGGAGGAGGAGAGGAGCAGAGTGTAGGCCGAAGCCTAGTTGAACCAATTTCAAAGGTTACCTTTAACCCCCCCTCAGGTGTTACAAAGAACAAGAGCCACTCCTTCTGCAGCATTAATGCTGCACAAGTAAAAGGTTGCTCTATTAATTTGTCTACTTGCACAAGCTGAATGCAACACGTAGACTATTTAGCCCATTATACTGTTTAACAGTAGTGGAGGCGTGACTTGTCTTTTTAAAGAAAAGCAGCACAGGTGTCGAAAACACCTTTTTGCATGGGCGCAGCTTCCTGAGCGTTGTTAGTTGCTGTACAGGAGTCTGCGCTCTTGTGATCCTTTGGCCATGCGCTGTGAGCGCTTCCTGTCTTATGACCTCATTTCATGTTGGCCGTTGCGGTTAGCGATGGACATGAATCCCAGACCCACAGTGTGTTTTTAAAAAATCACACTGCGGTGCTGGGATTCGTGCCCTGGTGCAGTAAATATGTTTGCCGCTCACACATGTCCTTACACCTGCTTCAGACTGGACGGCCTCATCTGATCCCTTATCGCCTGCCGAGGCCATGAGGACACCCAGTCTGAAGAAGGCGGAAGGAGATGAGTGAACACAGGCAAACATATGCACTGCACATGCCCATCAATCACACCCTCGCTGTCCAAAAAAATAAGACACCGAGGGGCGTTGTTTCGAGCAGGGGAGATGCACAGGCGCAGCCAGCTAACCAATGATGTCAAAAGACGGGCAGCGCTAATAAGGGTGGTGCTGCGTGTCATTACAAAGGAAAGTCACACCTCAGGGACATTGTAATGGTCTCTAATGAGACACATTTTGTACGTGTTGAGTTCCACGTGGGCAAGGAGAAAAAGTCAGCCACCTCGTACAAATGCAGCAGTACTGCTGTACAAGGTGGCTGTTATACATAGAAACACCTGTGGGTGGGGGGCAGGCTCCCTTCAATTTCAGTTCATGTGCCTGCGTGGCGTTTGCAGGTCACGTTGCAAGCTACACAGCAGGGGAACAGCTGGCGTTGCTGAACCCCACTGACACATTGACTGGTGTTTTTCTCTGTGCAGATTGCATGTCCGGGCAAAAACTAGCGGTGTTAGAGCCCAGGGTCAGCAGGAGGAGGAGGAGAGGAGCAAAGTGTAGGCCGAAGCCTGCACTGGTGGCAGCTTTTGGTCGGTTGTGCCAGCGTGGCTTGTGCTGGACACGATGCCGGCTACACAGCGGGGGAACAGCTGGCGGTGCTGAACCCCACTAACACATTGGCTGGTGTTTTTCTCTGTGCAGCTAGCATTTCCGGGCAAAAACTAGCGGTGTTTGAGCCCAGGGTCAGCAGGAGGAGTAGAGGAGCAGAGTGTAGGCCGAAGCCTAGTTGAACCAATTTCAAAGGTTACCTTTAACCCCCCCCCTCAGGTGTTGCAAGGTACAAGAGCCACACCTTGAACAGCATTAATGATGCACAAGTCAAAGGTTGCTCTATTTAATTTTGCTCCTTGCACACGCTGAATTAAACACGTACACTATTTAGCCCATTATACTGTCAAACAGTAGTGGAGGCGTGACTACTAGTCTTTTTAAGGAGACGCAGCACAGGTGTACAAATTTACACCTAGGTGCTGTGCGCAGATTCCTTACCGTTGTTATTTGCAGTACAGGAAACTGCGCTCTTGTGTTATCCCTTGGCAATACCCTGTTAGTGCAGGCCGTCTCATGACCTCATTTCATGTTGGCCGGTGCGGTTAACGATGGCCATAAATCCCAGACCCACAGTGGCTTTTCCTAAAGTCACACTGCGGTGCTGGGATTCGTGGCCTTGTGCAGTAAATATGTTCGCCGCTCACACATGTCCTTACACCTGCTTCAGACTGGGCGGCCTCAGCTGATCCCTTATCGCATGCCGCGGCCATGAGGCCGCACAGTCAGAAGAAGGCGGAAGGAGGGGAGTGAAAACAGGGGAACATATGCACTGCTCGTGCCCATCAATCACACCCTCGCAGTCAAAATATATGAGACAACGGGGGGCGTTGTGTCGGGCAGGGGGGACGCACAGGCACAGCCAGCCAACCAATGATGTCAGGAGACGGGCAGCGCTAACAATGGGGGTGCTGCGTGTCATTAAAAAGGAAAGTCACACCTCAGGGACATTGTAATGGTCTGTAATGAGACACATTTTGTACTTGTTGAGTTCCACGTGTGCAAGGAGAAAAAGTCAGCCACCTTGTACAAATGCAGCAGTACTGCTGTACAAGGTGGCTGTTATACATAGAAACACCTGGGGGGGTGGGGGGCAGGCTCCCTTCAATTTCAGTTCATGTGCCTGCGTGGCGTTTGCAGGTCACGTTGCAAGCTACACAGCAGGGGAACAGCTGGCGTTGCTGAACCCCACTGACACATTGACTGGTGTTTTTCTCTGTGCAGATTGCATGTCCGGGCAAAAACTAGCGGTGTTAGAGCCCAGGGTCAGCAGGAGGAGGAGGAGAGGAGCAAAGTGTAGGCCGAAGCCTGCACTGGTGGCAGCTTTTGGTCGGTTGTGCCAGCGTGGCTTGTGCTGGACACGATGCCGGCTACACAGCGGGGGAACAGCAGGCGGTGCTGAACCCCACTAACACATTGGCTGGTGTTTTTCTCTGTGCAGCTAGCATGTCCGGGCAGAAACTGGCGTTGTTTGAGCCCAGGGTCAGCAGGAGGAGGAGAGGAGCAAAGTGTAGGCCGAAGCCTGCACTGGTGGCAGCTTTTGGTCGGTTGTGCCAGCGTGGCTTGTGCTGGACACGTTGCCGACTACACAGCAGGGGAACAGCTGGCGGTGCTGAACCCCACTAACACATTGGCTGGTGTTTTTCTCTGTGCAGCTAGCATTTCCGGGCAAAAACTAGCGGTGTTTGAGCCCAGGGTCAGCAGGAGGAGTAGAGGAGCAGAGTGTAGGCCGAAGCCTAGTTGAACCAATTTCAAAGGTTACCTTTAACCCCCCCCTCAGGTGTTGCAAGGTACAAGAGCCACACCTTGAACAGCATTAATGATGCACAAGTCAAAGGTTGCTCTATTTAATTTTGCTCCTTGCACACGCTGAATTAAACACGTACACTATTTAGCCCATTATACTGTCAAACAGTTGTGGAGGCGTGACTTGTCTTTTTAACGAGACGCAGCACAGGTGTCAAAATTTGCACCTAGGTACTGGGCGCAGATTCCTGAGCGTTGTTATTTGCTGTACAGGAGTCTGCGCTCTTGTGTTATCCCTTGGCAATACCCTGTTAGTGCAGGCCGTCTCATGACCTCATTTCATGTTGGCCGGTGCGGTTAACGATGGCCATAAATCCCAGACCCACAGTGGCTTTTCCTAAAGTCACACTGCGGTGCTGGGATTCGTGGCCTTGTGCAGTAAATATGTTCGCCGCTCACACATGTCCTTACACCTGCTTCAGACTGGGCGGCCTCAGCTGATCCCTTATCGCATGCCGCGGCCATGAGGCCGCACAGTCAGAAGAAGGCGGAAGGAGGGGAGTGAAAACAGGGGAACATATGCACTGCTCGTGCCCATCAATCACACCCTCGCAGTCAAAATATATGAGACAACGGGGGGCGTTGTGTCGGGCAGGGGGGACGCACAGGCACAGCCAGCCAACCAATGATGTCAGGAGACGGGCAGCGCTAACAATGGGGGTGCTGCGTGTCATTACAAAGGAAAGTCACACCTCAGGGACATTGTAATGGTCTCTAATGAGACACATTTTGTACGTGTTGAGTTCCACGTGGGCAAGGAGAAAAAGTCAGCCACCTCGTACAAATGCAGCAGTACTGCTGTACAAGGTGGCTGATATACATAGAAACACCTGTGGGTGGGGGGCAGGCTCCCTTCAATTTCAGTTCATGTGCCTGCGTGGCGTTTGCAGGTCACGTTGCAAGCTACACAGCAGGGGAACAGCTGGCGTTGCTGAACCCCACTAACACATTGGCTGGTGTTTTTCTCTGTGCAGCTAGCATGTCCGGGCAGAAACTGGCGTTGTTTGAGCCCAGGGTCAGCAGGAGGAGGAGAGGAGCAAAGTGTAGGCCGAAGCCTGCACTGGTGGCAGCTTTTGGTCGGTTGTGCCAGCGTGGCTTGTGCTGGACACGATGCCGGCTACACAGCGGGGGAACAGCAGGCGGTGCTGAACCCCACTAACACATTGGCTGGTGTTTTTCTCTGTGCAGCTAGCATGTCCGGGCAGAAACTGGCGTTGTTTGAGCCCAGGGTCAGCAGGAGGAGGAGAGGAGCAAAGTGTAGGCCGAAGCCTGCACTGGTGGCAGCTTTTGGTCGGTTGTGCCAGCGTGGCTTGTGCTGGACACGTTGCCGACTACACAGCAGGGGAACAGCTGGCGGTGCTGAACCCCACTAACACATTGGCTGGTGTTTTTCTCTGTGCAGCTAGCATTTCCGGGCAAAAACTAGCGGTGTTTGAGCCCAGGGTCAGCAGGAGGAGTAGAGGAGCAGAGTGTAGGCCGAAGCCTAGTTGAACCAATTTCAAAGGTTACCTTTAACCCCCCCCTCAGGTGTTGCAAGGTACAAGAGCCACACCTTGTGCAGCATTAATGCTGCACAAGTAAAAGGTTGCTCTATTTGTTTTGCTCCTTGCACACGCTGACTAAAACACGTACACTATTTAGCCCATTATACTGTCAAACAGTTGTGGAGGCGTGACTTGTCTTTTTAACGAGACGCAGCACAGGTGTCAAAATTTGCACCTAGGTACTGGGCGCAGATTCCTGAGCGTTGTTATTTGCTGTACAGGAGTCTGCGCTATTGTGATCCCTTGGCCATGCGCTGTGAGCGCTTCCTGTCTTCTGACCTCATTTCATGTCGGCCGTTGCGGTTAGCGATGGACATGAATCCCAGACCCACAGTGTGTTTTTAAAAAATCACACTGCGGTGCTGGGATTCGTGCCCTGGTGCACTAAATATGTTTGCCGCTCACACATGTCCTTACACCTGCTTCAGACTGGGCGGCCTCATCTGATCCCTTATCGCCTGCCGCGGCCATGAGGACACCCAGTCTGAAGAAGGCGGAAGGAGATGAGTGAACACAGGCAAACATATGCACTGCACATGCCCATCAATCACACCCTCGCTGTCCAAAAAAATAAGACACCGAGGGCCGTTGTTTCGAGCAGGGGAGATGCACAGGCGCAGCCAGCTAACCAATGATGTCAAAAGACGGGCAGCGCTAACAAGGGTGGTGCTGCGTGTCATTACAAAGGAAAGTCACACCTCAGGGACATTGTAATGGTCTCTAATGAGACACATTTTGTACGTGTTGAGTTCCACGTGGGCAAGGAGAAAAAGTCAGCCACCTCGTACAAATGCAGCAGTACTGCTGTACAAGGTGGCTGATATACATAGAAACACCTGTGGGTGGGGGGCAGGCTCCCTTCAATTTCAGTTCATGTGCCTGCGTGGCGTTTGCAGGTCACGTTGCAAGCTACACAGCAGGGGAACAGCTGGCGTTGCTGAACCCCACTGACACATTGACTGGTGTTTTTCTCTGTGCAGATTGCATGTCCGGGCAAAAACTAGCGGTGTTAGAGCCCAGGGTCAGCAGGAGGAGGAGGAGAGGAGCAAAGTGTAGGCCGAAGCCTGCACTGGTGGCAGCTTTTGGTCGGTTGTGCCAGCGTGGCTTGTGCTGGACACGATGCCGGCTACACAGCGGGGGAACAGCAGGCGGTGCTGAACCCCACTAACACATTGGCTGGTGTTTTTCTCTGTGCAGCTAGCATGTCCGGGCAGAAACTGGCGTTGTTTGAGCCCAGGGTCAGCAGGAGGAGGAGAGGAGCAAAGTGTAGGCCGAAGCCTGCACTGGTGGCAGCTTTTGGTCGGTTGTGCCAGCGTGGCTTGTGCTGGACACGTTGCCGACTACACAGCAGGGGAACAGCTGGCGGTGCTGAACCCCACTAACACATTGGCTGGTGTTTTTCTCTGTGCAGCTAGCATTTCCGGGCAAAAACTAGCGGTGTTTGAGCCCAGGGTCAGCAGGAGGAGTAGAGGAGCAGAGTGTAGGCCGAAGCCTAGTTGAACCAATTTCAAAGGTTACCTTTAACCCCCCCCTCAGGTGTTGCAAGGTACAAGAGCCACACCTTGTGCAGCATTAATGCTGCACAAGTAAAAGGTTGCTCTATTTGTTTTGCTCCTTGCACACGCTGACTAAAACACGTACACTATTTAGCCCATTATACTGTCAAACAGTTGTGGAGGCGTGACTTGTCTTTTTAACGAGACGCAGCACAGGTGTCAAAATTTGCACCTAGGTACTGGGCGCAGATTCCTGAGCGTTGTTATTTGCTGTACAGGAGTCTGCGCTATTGTGATCCCTTGGCCATGCGCTGTGAGCGCTTCCTGTCTTCTGACCTCATTTCATGTCGGCCGTTGCGGTTAGCGATGGACATGAATCCCAGACCCACAGTGTGTTTTCAAACAATCACACTACGTGGCTGGGATTCGTGGCCTTGTGCAGTAAATAGGTTTGCCGCTTACACATGTCCTTACACCGGCTCCAGACTGGGCGGCCTCAGCTGATCCCTTATCGCCTACCACGGCCAGGAGGCCGCACAGTCTGAAGAAGGCGGAAGGAGATGAGTTAAGACAGGCGAACATATGCACTGCTCGTGCCCATAAACCACACCCTCGCTGACAAAATAAATATGACAACGAGGGGCGTTGTTTCTAGCAGGGCGGATGCACAGGCGCAGCCAGCTAACCATGATGACAAAAGACGGGAAACGCTACCAAGGGGGGTGCTGCGTATCATTACAAAGGAAAGTCACACCTCAGGGACAGTGGAATGGTCTCAATGAGACACATTTTGTACGTGTTGAGTTCCACGTGGGCAAGGAGAAAAAGTCAGCCACCTTGTACAAATGCAGCAGTACTGCTGTACTAGGTGGCTGTTATACATAGAAACACCTGGGGGGGTGGGGCCAGGTTCCCTTTTAATTTCAGTTCCTGTGCCTGCATGGCGTTTGCAGGTCACGTTGCCGGCTACACAGCAGGGGAACAGCTGGCGTTGCTGAACCCCACTAACACATTGGCTGGTGTTTTTCTCTGTGCAGCTAGCACTTCCGGGCAAAAACTAGCGGTGTTTGAGCCCAGGGTCAGCAGGAGGAGGAGAGGAGCAGAGTGTAGGCCGAAGCCTGCACTGGTGGCAGCTTTTGTTCTGTTGTGCCAGCGTGGCTTGTGCTGGACACGTTGCCGACTACACAGCAGGGGAACAGCTGGCGGTGCTGAACCCCACTGACACATCACCTAGTGTTTTTTTCTGTGTAGACAACACTTCCAGGTGGCAACTGACAGTGTTGAAACCCAGGGAATCAAAGAGGAGCAGAGTGTAGGCCGAAGCCTGCAGTGGAGCAAGTTGAAAGGGAACCTTTAACCCCCCCCCCCCAGGCATTTGTTGCTGAAAGAGCCATCTTGTACAGCAGTAATACTGCACATGGAAAATGGTGGCTCCGAAAATTATGCTCCTTGCAAACGCTGAAGTACACACTCATATAATGTGTCCCCTCACACCGTCAAACCATCCCGGAAGTGGGACTTTCCTTTGTAATGTGACACAGCACAGCCGTCATTCCAACCCCCTTGGTGCCGGGCACCACCTCCTCAACGTTGTTTGGTTCTGTCACGGAGCCCGCACTGTAATGTTATCCCTTGGCCATGCACAGTTAGCGGTGCCCGTCTTCTGACATCATGTAGGTGTCAGGCTGGCAGTGCCTGTGCGTCCAAGCTGCCCGAGATCCAACCTTGCAGTGTCATCTAATGTAGTCCCACTGCGGGCCAGGGATCCATGGGCATGCGCAGTGCATATCATCGCCTCTCACTCACCTCCTTCCTGCTTCTTCAGACTGTGCGGCGTCACGGCCGTGGCATGCTATTAGGGATCAGCTGACGCCGCCTAGTCTGAAGAAGCGTGAAGAAGGGGAGTGAGAGGCTAGTATATGCACTGCGCATGGCCATGGATACCAGGCCCACTGTGGGATCACATTAGACGACACTGCGAGGTGTGATTTCGGGCAGCGTGGACGCACAGGCGCAGCCAGGACGACAACAAATGATGTCAGAGGACGGGCAGCGCAAACTGTGCATGGCCAAGGGATAACATAACAGCGCAGGGTCCATGACGGAATCAAACAACGCTAAGGAGGCAGCGCACGGTGCCAAGGGGGTAGCAATGACGGCTGTGCTGTGTCACATTACAAAGGAAAGTCCCACCTCCGGGACGGTTGGACGGTGTGAGGGGACACATTACATGAGTGTGTAGTTCAGCGTTTGCAAGGAGCATAATTTCAAGAGCGACCTTTCCCTTGTGCAGTATTAGTGCTGCACATGGTGGCTCTTTCAGTAACAAACGCCTAGGGGGGGGGGGGGACAGGTCCCCTTACATTTTAGTTGTGCCAGCGTGGCGGTCGCATGACACGTTGCCGGATACACAGCTGGGGATCAGCTGACGTTACTGAACCCCAATAACAGAGGAGCGACTGTTGACTGTGCACACAGCACTTCCAGGCACCAACTGGCGGTGTTAGAGCCCAGGGACAGCAGGAGGAGCAGATTGGAGGTATTGCCGCACACACAGCTGGGGATCAGCTGACGTTACTGAACCCCAATAACAGAGGAGCGACTGTTGACTGTGCACACAGCACTTCCAGGCACCAACTGGCGGTGTTAGAGCCCAGGGACAGCAGGAGGAGCAGAGGAACAGAGTGTAGGCCGAAGCCTGATTGGAGCAAGTTGAAAGGAAACCTTTAACCCCCCCCCCCAAGACGTTTGTAGCTGAAAGAGCCATGTTGTGCAGCACTAAGGATGCAAAAGGAAAAGGTTGCTCTTTTAATTATGCTCCTTGCAAACACCGAAGTAAACACTAAAAATGTGTCCCTTTATACCGTTAAACCGTTCCGGAGGTGCGAATTTCCTTCGTAATGGGACACAGCACAGCTGTCATTCCTATCCCCTTGATGCCGTGCGCTGCCTCCTCAGCGTTGTTTTAAGCTGCCACGGAGCCTGCGCTGTTCTGTTAGCCCTTGGCCATGCCCAATTAGCGCTGCCTGTCTTCTGACATAATTTGGTGTCAGGCTGTCAGTGCCTGTGCGTCCACGCTGCTCCAGATCCCACCTCGCAGTCTCATCTAACGTAATCCCACTGCGGGCCTTGGAACCATGGGCATGCACAGTGCATAACCTCGACTCTCACTCCCCTCCTTCCCTCTTCTTCAGACTGTGCGGTGTCACGGCCGTGGCATGCTAGGGATCAGCTGACGGCGCACAGTCTAAAGAAGGCGGAGGGAAATGAGCGAGAGCCCGAGGGGAAGATATGCACTGCGCATGCCCATGGATCCCAGGCCCGCAGTGTGACTCAATCAGAAGACACTGCGAGGCGGGATCTCGGGCACCGCGGCCGCACAGGCGCAGCCAGCCTGACACCAAATTATGTCAGAAGACAGGCAGCGCAAATAGGGCATGCCCAAGGGATAACAGAACAGCGCAGGCTCCGTGACAGCTTAAAACAACGCTGAGGAGGCAGCGCATGGCACCAAGGGGGTAGGAATGACGGCTGTGCTGCGTCACATTACGAAGGAAAGTCCCAGCTCCGGGACGGTATAACGGTATCAGTGAACACATTTTATAAGTGTTAAGTTCTGCGTGTGCAAAGAGCTAAAAAAAAAGAGCTACCTTTTCCTTGTGCAGCATTACTGCTGCACAAGATGGCTCTTTCAGTAACAAACGACGGGGGGGGGGGGGGGGGACAGGTTCCCTTACATTTAGGTTGTTGTGCCAGCGTGGCGGTCGCAGGACACATTGCCGGCTACACAGCTGGGGATCAGCTGACGTTACTGAAACCCAATAACACTGGGTCGTATGTTTTTACTGTGCAGCCTGCACTTCTGAGCCGCAACTGGCGGTGTTGGAGCCCAGGAATAGCAGTTCAGGTGGTAGAAAGATGAACACAGCAGGAGACCTGGATGACACCCAATTACTTAATCAGGCAGAGGAGTGGCAAATTCCTGCGAGATCCAGGCCTGGTTCATTTTCAGGAAAGTAAGCCGGTCAACGTTATCGGAGGATAGTCGCATGCGACGGTCTGTTAGTACACCACCTGCGGCACTAAAGACACGTTCCGATAAGACACTAGCCGCAGGGCAAGCCAGCACCTCCAATGCATACTGGCTTAGCTCTGGCCATGTATCCAGCTTAGAGACCCAAAACTTGAACGGGGAAGAGCCGTCTGGGAGTACAGTAAGAGGGCAAGCCATGTAGTCTGTCACCATCTGACGGAACCGTTGCCTCCTGCTGACTGGAGCCGCCGGTGATGGTGTAGACATTTGGGGCGGGCACACAAAAGTGTGCCAGAGTTGTGCCATACTGGGCTTGCCTTGGGCAGAGGCACTGCTTCTGCTCCCTCTTTGGGCAGAGCCTCCCCCACTGCCTCGACGCACTGAGCTGCTTTGTAAAGCACTAGCAGCACTCCTCTCAGTTGGACAGGAGAAGATGATGGAATTCACCAGTGTGTCGTGGTACTCCCGCAATTTACGCTCCCGGGTCAACGCAGGGATGAGGTTTTGGACGTTGTCCCGGTAGCGAGGATCGAGGAGGGTGAACACCCAATAATCAGGCATGTTGAGAATGTGGTCGATGCGGCGGTCGTTTCTCAGGCACTGCAGCATGAAATCCACCATGTGCTGCAGAGTGCCAACCGGCCCAGAAACGCTGTCCCCTGCTTGAGACATGATCTCTGCCCGCTCGTCATCACCCCACCCTCGCTGTACACACTGACCACTGGACAATTGTGTCGCTCCCTCCTCTGGACGGAGCTCTTCCTCCTCCATTGACTCCTCCTCATCCTCCTCACAAATTGGCCCCTGCGTACCCCTTTGTGAGGAACCACGTGGCGCTGACTCTCCAGAAGCTGATGGAAAAGGTGACTCCTCATCCTCCACCTCTTCCACCACATCATCCCTTAACCCTTGCAAAGTTTGCTGAAGCAGGCAGATAAGGGGGACAGTCATGCTGACTAGTGCATCATCTGCACTTGCCATCCGCGTGGAATAATCAAAAGGACGCAAAACCTGGCAGACATCCTTCATAGTGGCCCACTCTGTGGTTGTGAAGTCTGATCGGCGCTGACTGCGACTTCTTTGCGCCTGATGCAGCTGGTACTCCATAACTGCTTGCTGCTGCTCACACAACCGCTCCAACATATGTAACGTGGAATTCCACCGGGTAGGTAGGTCACATATGATGCGGTGTTCCGGAAGGCGGAATCGGCGCTGCAGAGCAGCAATGCGGGATCTGGCCAAGCTGGAACGCCGCAAGTGAGCACACTCTAGGCGGACCTTGTGCAGCAGGGCATCAAGATCCGGATAGTCCCTCAGAAAACTCTGCACAACCAAATTGAGCACATGTGCCAGACATGGGATGTGAGTGAGGTTGCCAAGGGCCAAAGCTGCCACCAGATTTCGGCCATTGTCACACACTACCATGCCTGGCTGGAGATTCGCTGGCAGTAACCACACATCGCTCTCCTGCTTTATGGCATTCCAGAGCTCCTGCGCTGTGTGGCTTCGATGCCCCAATGAAACCAGTTTCAAGACGGCCTGCTGACGTTTGGCCACGGCTGTGCTCATGTCGGTCATAGGTAAACGTTCACGGGTCCATGTGGGGGTGGACTGTGACGGATCCTGCAGAGAGGAATCAGAGGAACTGGTGTAAGAGGAGGAGTCGATGCGTACAGACTGGATTCCTGCAATCCTTGGAGTGGGCAGGACACGTCCTGCGCCACTCGCACGATCTGTACCTGGCTCAACAACATTAACCCAATGGGCAGTGAGGGAAACATATCGCCCCTGTCCATGCTGACTGGTCCACGCATCGGTGGTGAGGTGGACCTTGCTACTGACGGCGTTCAGTAGCGCATGTTTTATGTTTGCCTCAACATGCCTGTGCAGGGCAGGGACAGCCTGCCTGCTGAAGTAAAAGCGGCTGGGCACCTTGTACTGTGGGACTGCCAATGCCATCAAGTCACGGAAGCTGTCAGTCTCCACCAGCCTGAACGAGAGCATTTCCAGGGACAACAGTTTGGCAATGCCTGCATTCAGAGCCTGTGCTCGGGGGTGGTTGGCCGAGAATGCCCGCCTTTTCTCCCATGCCTGTACTACCGATGGCTGTAGAGTAGACTGGGAGTGTGAGGATGACTGGGAAGGTGGTGCTGTGGGTGGAATTACACAAGGTCTCTGGGAGGAAGCCAAACCAGCTGTGCGTGAGCTGGAGGAAGAGGCAACACGAGCTGAAGAGGTGGTAGCTGCCGCTGTTGGTTGGCCTACATCTTCAGTGTGTTTCTGTAACTCCACCGCGTGCCTGGTCCGCACATGTTTCCACATATTTGTGGTATTGAGGTTGCTGACATTTTTCCCTCTTTTTACTTTATGATGACACAGCTTGCATTTGACAAAACAAATGTCATCTGCAACTGTGTCAAAAAAGGACCAGGCACTGCAAGTCTTGGGAGCGCCCTTTTTGGCTTTGGAAAGAGACAGGCTCCTAACGGGTGCCAAAGTGGAGGCTACAGGCTCCGCAGTCTTCCCCCTCCCTCTCCCTCTTTGGCCCGTAAGAGGAAGCTCTTCCTCTGAGCTGCTCCCACCACCTTCCTGTTCCTCACGCCACGATGGGTCAAGGACCTCATCATCTCCACTACCCTCTGCCACCAACTGCTCCTCCTGGGTAGTCTCAGCAGCACAGTACGCACGAGAAAGCGGCACCTGAGTTTCATCATCAGATGCGTACTGCGCTGTGGTCACCGGAGGCACTGGCCCACCTGCCTCTTCAGAGTCAGAGAGAAAAAGGTGTTGGGCATCACTGCACACTGCCTCTTCTTCCATTTCTCCAATGCTGCTTGGCTGGCCCCCTGTTTCCAAGCCAAGAGATTCAGAGAACAGAAGTAGAGACGGCTCCTGTCCTGGGCTCTCTGACTGCCTGGCCAATTTGGCAGGTGGTGAAGAGACAGATGGCTGCTCTCCAGTGCTCTGTGCCTGAGAGGATGTGGCACTAACTGAAGTCGATGCCGAGGCGTTAGCTGCCATCCACCCGACAACGGCTTCAATTTGGTCTTCACGCAGCAGCGGTGCACGGCGCTCTCCGACAAAGCTGCGCATGAAGGACTGTTCCCTGCTGAAACTGAGTGACGACGAGTCACCGGCGCCCGCAGCAGGCACAGAATCACCACGTCCTCTCCCTGCTCCTCTCCCTGCTCCGCGCCCACGCCCACGTGCCTTACTCCCTGCCCTCTTCATCTTGGTTGACAGATAAAGATAAGCAGAAAAGTACTAAGGCCTTAGTGTGCTTATTCCTGTAATGCTCCTCCTAACAGGTGTAAGAAACACTAATGTTGTAAATTGTGGACTAAACTTTATTATTTTTCAAATGTGGCCTACACAAGTGTAAGTTGTGTTTGGTGAACTTAACCTTTTTTTTGGTGCAGATCGGGCTACAGAGCTAGTTTAAATCACACGGAGACCGTGCAGACAGCCGTAAACGGCGCTGCAAGGCCAAGAAACCCTCCTCTAGGTTATCCTATATAGTGTTTTTCCACTATTTAGCTGGATACAAGTGGAAAGACACTAATAGGAATTTTTTTTTTCAAATTTTAAACTGGCTGCACTATTTGAAAAAAAGGAAATTGTTTTTCAAGGTATGAGGCAGTAACGCACCCTGAGCTGAATCCAACCGGCTATGGCTGCACACAGACTACAGGGCGAGCTGGGCTCACACGGAGACCGTGCAGACAGCCGTAAACGGCGCTGCAAGGCCAAAAAACCCTCCTCTAGGTTATCCTATATAGTGTTTTTCCACTATTTAGCTGGATACGAGTGGAAAGACACTAATAGGAATTTTTTTTTTCAAATTTTAAACAGGCTGCACTATTTGAAAAAAAGGAAAATTTTTCTCAAGGTATGAGCCAGTAACGAACCCTGAGCTGAATCCAACCGGCTATGGCTGCACACAGACTACAGGGCGAGCTGGGCTCACACGGAGACCGTGCAGACAGCCGTAAACGGCGCTGCAAGGCCAAAAAACCCTCCTCTAGGTTATCCTATATAGTGTTTTTCCACTATTTAGCTGGATACGAGTGGAAAGACACTAATAGGAATTTTTTTTTTCAAATTTTAAACAGGCTGCACTATTTGAAAAAAAGGAAAATTTTTCTCAAGGTATGAGCCAGTAACGAACCCTGAGCTGAATCCAACCGGCTATGGCTGCACACAGACTACAGGGCGAGCTGGGCTCACACGGAGACCGTGCAGACAGCCGTAAACGGCGCTGCAAGGCCAAAAAACCCTCCTCTAGGTTATCCTATATAGTGTTTTTCCACTATTTAGCTGGATACGAGTGGAAAGACACTAATAGGAATTTTTTTTTTCAAATTTTAAACAGGCTGCACTATTTGAAAAAAAGGAAAATTTTTCTCAAGGTATGAGCCAGTAACGAACCCTGAGCTGAATCCAACCGGCTATGGCTGCACACAGACTACAGGGCGAGCTGGGCTCACACGGAGACCGTGCAGACAGCCGTAAACGGCGCTGCAAGGCCCAAAAACCCCCCTCTAGGTTATCCTATGTAGTGTTTTTCCACAATAGAGCTGGAGACTGGTGGAAAAACACTAATAGGAAATTTGAGAAAAAATGTGCAGCAGGCTGCACTAAGAGCAAAAAAGAACAACTGTGTGAGGCAGTGTGAACCCCCCCTGAGCTGAATACAACCGGGTATATGGCTGCACACAGACTACAGAGTGAGCTGCACACACACACACACAGAGACCTTGCAGAACGCTGTTAAAACAGCGCTGCAAGGCAAGAGCAAGGTGAACAGTGAAGAACACACAGCGTTTTGCTAAATTAGCCTTTGGAAAGGAAAATAAAGCAATTAGCTAGCTCAACTGGCCCTCAGTTAGAACACAGCGTCCTGTCCCTAACTGAAATCACAGCAGAGTGAGCGCAAAATGGCGGCAGCGCTTTTTTATAGTGCAGAGTGACATCATTTCAGCAGCCAATCCAAGCCTTGCCAGTACTTACATGCCCACCATGCTAAACAGGATGTGCCCACACTTTCATTCATTCCTCATTGGCTGCTGCGTTCAATTTGAATTCTGGGAACTTCCGATTCCGGTATCCGATACGCGGGAAGTATCGGAATTCAGTATCGGAATTCCGATACCGCAAATATCGGCCGATACCCGATACTTGCGGTATCGGAATGCTCAACACTAGTCACTAGACACCAAATCCCCAGGGCTTGCAAACCTCTGTTTGTAACAGTTCCTTCAGTACATCTGCCTTCTCCACCTCCTCTAGTGCCTCCACCTGTGCCCATAACCTCTGCCTTAATGAAACACACGTTCCAACACTGCAGAGAAAATACCCCCACCTCCGTACTGCGCAGCAAGGGCTCACCACAATCAGGCAGTGTCTACCTTAATATGCCTTGGAGATTGCAGACATGCAGATCAACAGTTGTGGACAGCTATCCATGCCAAGTTTGAGCAATGCCTGTCTACTCTTAACCTGGAGTCAAGGAAGGCCGCATGCCATAATGGTGCAAACCTGGTTGCCGGGCCAACCCTACACACATGCCTTGCATGGCTCCCATCTTTAACCTGATGGTACAGCAATCCTCTGCCACTATTCAAGCCTGGACACGCTGCTGCAGAAACCTCTGTCATTGTGTGCTCACTTTCACCATTCCACTTCAGTTGGTATAGAGATCTTTTGGCCTACCGGTTAACCGATTGTTATGTAATATGATCACACAGTGGAATTAAGCTCTGCACATGTTGCAGCAACTCTGGCAGCAGGGCTGAGACCTGGTGCAGTATGACATTTTTCATAGCCAGGCACAACGCAGGAAGTACGGGGTGCAATTCACACAATTCACACAGATGAATGACTTCTGCACCATTCTGCACATTTTCTTTATGGAAACTATGATGCTGGCGGTGACGATGCTGTCATCAGCATCACTATTACTGTTACCTACATGCTGGAGCACATTTTAACACCTTTCTGCCATCGGAGGGAATAGTACGTCCAATGACAGCACCCCCCGCTTTGATGTGTGCTCCAGCGGTGAGCCTGCATCAAAACAAGGACATGTCAGCTGTTTTGAACAGCTGACATGTGCCCGCAATAGGTGCGGATGGATCGCATTAACTAGTTAAATGCCACTGTCAAACTCTGACAGCAGCATTTAACAAATGCTTCTGGCCATTCAGCTGGAAATGTGCACACCGGTGATCCCTGTCACATGATCGAGGGTAATCGGTGCATCTGTGGTTGGTGATGCCGGATTGCCATGAGCTCCACCCTGTGGTCGGCACTCGTAGCAGAGCCGATCAAGTTGTGGCATCTTCTAGCCTCCCATAGTGGCTATTGAAGCATGCCAAAATAAAAAAAATTGTTTTTAAAAATATGAAAAAAATAAAAAACATAAAAGTTTAAATCACCCCCCTTAGCCCCATTCAAAATAAAACAATAAAAAAATTGGTATCACCGCGTTAAGAATCACCTGATCTATCAATAAGAAAAAGGATTAACCTGATCGCTAAACAGCGTAGCAATAAAAAAAAGTCAAAACATCAGAATTCCTTTTTTTAGTTGCCATGACATTGCATTAAAATGCAATAATGGGTGACCAAAAGAATTTATCTGCACAAAAATGGCATAATTAAAAACGTCAGCTCGGCAGGCAAAAACTAAGCCCTTACCCAACCACAGTTCACGAAAAATGGCGACGCTACAGGTATTGGAAAATTGCGCAATTTTTTTTTTTTAAAGCAGTGTTTGGAATTTTTTTTCACCACTTAGATAAAAATGAACATATTTGGTGTCTATGAACTCGTAATGACTGTAGAATCATAATGGCAGATCAGTTTTTAGCATTTAGTGAACCTAGCAAAAAAGCCAAACAAAAAACAAGTGTGGGATTGCACTTTTTTTGCAATTTCAAATAATTGGAATTTTTTTTCCTGTTTTCTAGTACATGACATGGTGAAACCAATAGTGTAGTTCAAAGGTACAACTCATCCCACACAAAAAATTAGCCCTCAAATGGCCAAATTGATGGAAAAATAAAAAAGTTATGGCTGTGGGAAGGAGGGGAGTGAACAACGAAAAAGCAAAACCGAAAAAAGCTCCAGGGGTTAAGGGGTTAAATAGTCTGGTTGAGGAGGTGGCGATGATGGTCCTGGGGGAAGAGGAGGAAGCAGAGGAGGATTCCGTTTGGGTTATCAATATCTATAAGTTCAGGTCTGTCGTTTCACAGGTGGTTTCCATGGGAATAACAAATAGAGATGGACCATGAAAAGGACAAGAAGGAAGAGGTGATGGATGCACAACAGTTAGGAGATGAAGATGATAATGATTCCCTATATGTTGTACATGGTGGTCAGGAGGGGATGGAGGAAGAAAGCTTAAGTGTTATACCGCCACCAACACACTGTGGAGTTGAACCTCATGAAAGAGACTGACTATTGAGCGCGTTGAGCGTGTTGTATCTGCAGCACGATTGTTATCCTTAGGCCGGCGTCACACTCAGCGATGCGTATGAAAATACGGTCCGTTATTTACAGCCGTAATACGCAGAAAAGTCCCCAAAATAGTGATCTGTATGTCATCCATAGGCAGGGTGTGTCAGCGTATTTTGCGCATGGCATCCTCCGTATGTAATCCGTATGGCATCCATACTGCGAGATTGTCTCGCAGGCTTGCAATATGGACATATCATGATATGCTCAAATAATCGTAAAAACATATATACTGTCTATATATATATATATATATGTCAGTGAGACACATATATAAATATATTAATATATCATACAGCGCTAGACAGCTTAAAAGCCGGTAATTCAATTGCCGGCTTTTCCTATCTCCTTCTCAAACCCGACATGATATGAGACATGGTTTACATACAGTAAACCATCTCATATCCCTTTTTTTTTGCATATTCCACACTACTAATGTTAGTAGTGTGTTTGTGCAAAATTTGGGCTCTCTAGCTATTAAATTAAAGGGTTAAATCGCCGAAAAAATTGGCGTGGGCTCCTGTTATGGACCTGGTGGTTTGGAGCACCCGGAAAGACCTGATGGTAAAACTATCACAGGACAAGCTCTGGGAAGTGGGAGCTCTGCTGACCGCAACCCCTAATCCTATAACACACACTAGAAATAGCCGTGGAGCGTACCTAACTCTGCCTAGACGCCTCTTCACAGCCTAAGAGCTAACTAGCCCTAGAGATAGAAAATAAAGCCTACCTTGCCTCAGAGAAATTCCCCAAAGGAAAAGGCAGCCCCCCACATATATTGACTGTGAGTTAAGATGAAAGTCACAAACACAGAAATGAAACAGGTTTCAGCAAAGGAGGCCAGACTTACTAAACAGACTGAGGATAGGAAAGGTATCTTTGCGGTCAGCACAAAAACTACAAAAAGACCACGCAGAGTATGCAAAAAGACCCCCGCACCCACTCACGGTGCGGAGGTGCCACTCTGCATCCCAGAGCTTCCAGCTAGCAAGGCAAAATCATGATAGCAAGCTGGACAAGAAAACAATGAACAAATAATTAACTAGCAGGGACTTAGCTTCTGCTGGAGTAGACAGGTCACCAGAAAGATCCAAGAATGAACTGAACCAGTACAAGAACATTGACAGCTGGCATGGAGTAACGATCTGAGTGGAGTTAAATAGAGCAGCCAGCCAAAGAATAAACTAAGTCAACTGTGGAAGGAACCTCAGAACCAGCAGCTCCACTCACAGCCACCAGAGGGAGTCCATGGACAGAACTCGCCGAAGTACCATTCATGACCACAGGAGAGAGTTTGATAACAGAATTCACAACAGGCTCCCGTGCAATTTTCTCCGCCAGAGTGGTGAAGCCAGTGACTGAGGACAGACATTAATAGCCGGGAGAGGGTCCATGGTTATTGCCCCCCCCCCCCGGCTAAAAACATCTGCCCCCAGCCACCCCAGAAAAGGCACATCTGGAAGATGCGCCTATTCTGGCACTTGGCCACTCTCTTCCCATTCCCGTGTAGCGGTGGGATATGGGATAATGAAAGGTTAATGTCACCTAACCTTGCTATTGTAAGGTGACATTAAGCCAGATTAATAATGGAGAGGCGTCAATTATGACACCTATCCATTATTAATTCAATAGTATGAAATGATTAAAAAAACACACACACATTATTACAAAGTATTTTAATGAAATAAATACACAGGTTGTTGTAATATTAATTATTATACTGGTAATCCACCTGAAGACCCGTGTCACATGAAACAAATTTAAACAAAACAAACAACAATATTCCATACCTTCCGACGATCAGTCTCGTCCCATGCTGTAAATCCATCGGAAAGGGTTAACTAATTTTACAAGCAGAAGCCTGCTAATGCAGCCGCCCCTGCCTGTAAAAACTCGGCGAATGAATGGAATGTAGGTGAATGACCTGTAGTTACCTCGAGTTGCGATGATGTGCCCTCTGCTGGATGTCCTCATATGAACTCGAGCCTGGGAACTTTTCAGAATATTTTCCCCTATACTATGTGTAGACATTTATCTTAGCTATTCTATTCTAACCTGTCAGTGGGATTTTACTGTACACCGCACTGAATTGCCGGCTTTTCTATAGAACACCGCTGCATATTTCTCGCAAGTCACACTGCTGGTCCGTGTATAATCCGTAATTTTCTCACCCCCATAGACTTTCATTGGCGATTTTTTTGCGCAATACGGTGACAAACGCAGCATGCTGTGATTTTCTGCGGCCGTAGAAGACCGTATAATACGGATCAGTAAAATACGGCAGATAGGAGCTGGGCCATAGAGAATCATTGTACTGTATGCAATCCGTATTTTCTGCACCTCTCATACGTCCGAAAAACTCGCTAGTGTGATGCCGGCCTTATAGTTATGATTCAAAATAACGCTGACAAGTGGGTTAGCAATGCAAAACCATTAGCAGCCTTGCAGATCTGGAGTCCTGTGTTCCAACCCCACCAGGAACAGCAGTTTCAAAGCATTTGTATATTCTACCCATGTTTGCGAGAAATCACTCCCAGTAATTATTTTTCTACCCACACTGCAAAGACATAGAGATAGTAAATTTAGATTGTGAGTCCCAATGGTGACAGTGAGATTGAATTATTGGTGCTATATAAGTGAGAAAACAAAACAAAAAAATTGAAATTGATACTCAGCCACACTCATGAGGCACACATATTAGTTTCATAGATTACTATTGTCAAAAAAATTTAAGGATAATAACATGGGTAGTTGACTCAAAGAGAGTGGAGGACTGCCGGTATTGGAGGCCTACTGCTAGAGGCAACATGCATGAAGGAGACCCAACCAGGAGTCTACACATTTAAAAAAAAATATTGCCAGACACTAAAACTGTGACATGAATTTTACCACAGTAGAAATAGTCTAATAGGGACCGACAGGTCTTCCACTACACCCAACCCAGCAGATGGACACCCAACCAGGAGTGTTCACATTTCCAAAAATTGGTGGCATCAATTTTACCACAATAGAAATAGTATAATAGGGACCAACAGGTCTTCTAAAACAATCAACCCAGCAGATGGACACCCAAGTAGGACTGTTCCCATTCCCACAAATCAGTTAACATCTCCAGCAGTAACAACAAGCAAAGAAGCCACACTAAAGATATCAGAGACTGCAGTTACGCGAGAACAATGCAGCACCCTGAAAACTACAACATCCAGTAACACGTAAGGATAGTAACAAGGGTAATTGACTCAAAGAGAGTGGAGGACTGCCAGTATTGGAGGCCTACTGCTAGAGGCAATAGACATGAAAGAGTTCCAACCAGTAGTCTACACATTTAGGCTGGTAGACTTGTGTATGGGAGTGCTGCAGATGGCAGAATACTTCCTCCCTGAAACCATGCCTATGCTCCGCCTACGCTCTGCCTACGTCTCCTTGCGACCTGTGGTGCCCTGCATACTTAACTTTAACATTGGGTACACAGGAATGTACGCTGTATGCCGATGCCTCCACATGCGCCGTTTTGGCTCTGCACCGAACGCAACATGTTGCATTTTGTTGCTGTCGGCGCAGCGACAAAACGCCGCACGTGGAGGCATCCGCATACAGCGTATGTCCCTGCATACCCAATGTTAAAGATAGGTACACAAGGCACCTCAGGATGCAAGGAGGTGTAGTTGGAGCGTAGGCGGAGCATAAGTGTGGTTTCAGGGAGGAAGAAGGGAGTAAGTACGCTGCCATCTGCAGCATTCCCATAAGTCTGAAACCAGCCTTACAAATTATTATTGCCAGACACCAACAAAGTTACATCAATTTCACCACGATAGAAATATTTCCCAATAGGGACTGACAGGTCTTCCACTACACTGTTCACATTTCCAATAATTAGTGGCAGACACTAACAAAGAGGCATCAATTTTACCACAGTAGAAATATTATAATAGGGACCAACAGGTCTTCCAATATACCCAATCCAGCAGATGGACACCCAAGCAGCACTTTTTACATTTCCACAAATTAGTTAACATCTCCAGCAGCAGCAACAACAAGCACAGAAGCACCATTAAAGATATCAGAGACTGCAATTGTGTGAGAACAATGCAGCACACCGGCACGGGTAAAGTAGCTCAGCAAGCCATTGCTGAGGAGACCAATTCTTGGCGCAGGAGACACACCCCCGAATATAATCCCCTACATCACAAGCCACATGCGGCCACCAGTATGTCCTCGCCAGAAGCTCCAATGTCCTCTTGGTCCCAAAATGTCCACCCACCCTGGACCAATGAGACCAAGAGAGAACCTCCGGTAGCAAACTTGATGGTACAAAAGTATTGCCCGGGGGCCCAGACTCTAGCAAAACCGGAGCCACGGTTCTCAGAAGGGAAAATAAGCTGAGGCTCCTCCTCCTCTGATGACACTACGGAGCGGGAGAGAGTGTCGGCACAAATGTTCTTCTCCCCGGAGAGAAAATGCAGAGTGAAATTGAACCGGGAGAAGAACAGAGACCATCTGGCCTGGAGAGAATTTAGTCACTGGGCTGTCTGTAAGTACACCAAATTTTTGTGGTCTGTAAAAACCTATAAAAACCTATAAAATATAGGGGTACCCCACATCATTTTTTTGGGGTCCCCCTATTTTAATAGCCAGTAAAGGCTATGCAGACAGCTGTTGGCTGATATTCATAGCAGGCTACAAATATTGGCCCCCGGCCGTCGGCTTTCCCCCTCTGGCGCAGAAAGTTGCGCGGGAACCCACACCATTCTTTTCCGATTTTTTTTAAAATTAACCGCTCTTTAAGGCCTCTTTCATACTTGCGTCGGTACGGGTCCGTCGCTATGCGACGGGCCGACGTACCGACGCACGTTGTGAAATTTGTGCACGACGTGGGTAGCGGATGCAGTTTTTCAATGCATCCGCTGCCCATTCTGATGTCCGGGAAGGAGGGGGTGGAGTTTCAGCCGCACATGCACGGTAGAAAATGGCGGACGCGACGGCCAAAAAAGTTCACTTGAACGTTTTTTCGTGCTGACGGTCCGTCAAAACACGACGGATCCATTGCACGACGGACGCGACGTGTGGCCATCCGTCGCGTTCTGTCGCTAATACAAGTCTATGGGTAAAAAATCCTGCAAACACGTGCCCCACGCTCATGATACAGCACCATTATCATAACAAAAGTGCTGAAAATACTTTTGGGGCAACATAAATGTTTTCCTGCACTTTTTACTGAATGTTTCCAATTTTGGCGTTTGCTTTCCGAACAAATTCGCTCATCACTCTTTGTAACCCGTTAGATCAGTCCAGTGTTTGCTGGGGGAGTTGGAGGTCACTTTTTAACGTAAGCTTATGAGAATATGAAAGAGACTCACATAAACTTAGTTTGAGAGATATCAATGCTACTGTGGTGTAGAATATGAATAATGCTTTGTACCTAATATGTTTCCTTGTTCTAAACAAGGGGCAGTGGATTGTCAGAGATCACCTCCACATGAATCCCTTTGCTAGCCTGAGAACTCAAGATAAATGTCGGGGCACGGGAGTACACTCTTCCTGCGAATCTGCAGGTGATATTGGACTCCAGCTCTCAGAGGCAGAGTGAGATGGAATTCGAATATACTGCTACAAGTAGAGAAGAATACCTAGTGCCAGGGAAGAAAGCAAGAGGGATACTCTACTCATACCAATAGCCAAGGATGATTTGTGTCCAGTACCTGTGGTAAAGATGAAAACTTGTTGGGCCTAATCCTGTATGCCTGTTTAAGACTGTCATTTTGTTTTCAAGTAAAAGTTTTATTGTCTTTATGGAATCCATGTCTCATTGAGTTAATACTGCTGAGTAGGGTTGAGCGAAACAGATCGGCAATTTTCAAAGTCGCATATATATATACAGTGGGGCAAAAAAGTATTTAGTCAGTCAGCAATAGTGCAAGTTCCACCACTTAAAAAGATGAGAGGCGTCTGTAATTTACATCATAGGTAGACCTCAACTATGGGAGACAAACTGAGAAAAAAAAATCCAGAAAATCACATTGTCTGTTTTTTTAACATTTTATTTGCATATTATGGTGGAACTTGCACTATTGCTGACTGACTAAATACTTTTTTGCCCCACTGTATATATATATATATATATATATATATATATATATATATATATTATTATTTATTATTATTATACATTTTTATAGCGCCATTTATTCCATGGCGCTTTACATGTGAATACGGGGCAAATATAGACAAATACATTAAACATGAGCAGATAACAAGGCACACGAGTACATAAGGAGGGAGGACCCTGCCCGCGAGGGCTCACAGTCTGCAGGGGGTGGGTGAGGATACACTAGGAGAGGGAAGAGCTGGCTGTGCGGCTGTTCAGTAGGTTGAGGATCACTGCAGGCTGTAGGCTTGTCGGAAGAGATGAGTCTTCAGGTTCTTTTTGAAGGTTTCTATGGTAGGCGCAAGTCTGATGTGTTGGGGTAGAGAGTTCCAGAGTATGGGGGAAGCACGGGAGAAGTCTTGGATGCGGTTATGGGAAGAAGAGATGAGAGGGGAGTAGAGAAGGAGGTCTTGGGAGGATCGGAGGTCGCGTGTAGGTAGGTACCGGGAGACCATGTCACAGATGTATGGAGGAGACAGGTTGTGGATGGCTTTGTATGTCAGTGTGAGGGTTTTGAACTGGAGTCTCTGGGCGATAGGAAGCCAGTGAAGGGCTTGACACAGGGGAGAGGCTGGGGAATAGCGGGGGGACAGGTGGATTAGTCGGGCAGCAGAGTGTAGGATGGATTGGAGTGGTGCCAGAGTGCTAGAGGGGAGTCCAGAGAGTAGGAGGTTGCAGTAGTCGAGGCGGGAGATGATAAGGGCATGCACTAGCGTTTTTGCAGTGTTGCAGTCAAGGAAAGCACGGATCCGGGAAATATTTTTGAGTTTGAGACGACAGGAGGAGGCAAGGGCTTGGATATGTGGCTTGAAAGAGAGGGCAGAGTCGAGGATCACCCCGAGGCACCGGGCGTGTGGGACTGGGGATAGTGAGCAGCCATTGACATTGATGGATAGGTCTGGTGGAGGGGTAGAGTGAGATGGGGGAAAGATGATGAATTCTGTTTTGTCCATGTTCAGTTGTAGAAAGCGAGCAGAAAAGAAGGCTGAAATGGCAGACAGACAGTGCGGGATTTTGGTAAGCAAGGAGGAGAGGTCAGGACAGATATATATATATATATATATATATATATGTCATAGAGACACATATCTATATATATATATATATATATAAATATATATATTTATATTTACTTCAGCGCGATAATGTTGAAAAGCCGGTAATTCAATTGCCGGCTTTTCATTTCTCCTGCCTACACCCGACATGATATGAGACATGGTTTACATACAGTAAACCATGTCATATCCCTCTTTTTTTTTGCATATTACACACTACTAATGTTAGTAGTGTGTATGTGCAAAATTTCGGCACTCTAGCTATTAAATTTAAGGGTTAAATCGCGGAAAAAATTGGTGTGGGCTTCCGCGCAATTTTCTCCACCAGAGTAGTAAAGCCAGTGACTGAGGACAGATATTAATAGCCTGGAGAGGGTCCATGGTTATTGCCCCCCCCCCCGGCTAAAAACACCTGCCCCCAGCCACCCCAGAAAAGGCACATCTGTAAGTTGCGCCTATTCTGGCACTTGGCCACTCTCTTCCCATTCCCGTGTAGCGGTGGGATATGGGGTAATGAAGGGTTAATGCCACCTTGCTATTGTAAGGTGACATTAAGCCAGATTAATAATGGAGAGGCGTCAATTCTGACACCTATCCATTATTGATCCAATTGTATGAAAGGGTTAAAAAAACACACACACATTATTAAAAAGTATTTTAATGAAATAAACACACAGGTTGTATTAATATTTTATTGCTCTCACAATCCACCTGAAGACCCTCGTTCTGTAACAAATTAAAAATAATAAACCAACAATATACATACCTTCCTCCTGTAACGTCCCATGTTGTAAATCCCACGCTTTGTCTACAAGACAAAAATTGATGAATCAAAAGCCAATATGTCTCCCTCTTTCCTCTTAATTTTACTGATCATTGCTCGTTATCAAATGAGATCTATCCTAATTAACAGATAAGCAGTCATGGATAACAGGAGGTGGGGTTGGGACTTATCATCTACTAGATGTGAGGTACTGCATACAGAACAGATAGTACTGTTGTTTTTTGTCACGGATGTGTTAGAGGCTGCAGACCATTGCACTGCATCTCTCTGCAGAAGGTCTCAGCAATTTGCTTTGCAGACTTCTGCCTCGTCCTTCTGATGCTAGGACCCAGTGGCCATCTCCACTGCCTCTAATGGTCACACCTGGATCTGGGTGTTTATAACTCCCAACTTCCTGCTGGGAGTTACAGGTGATATTTTCATTTGGATTTCTCAGTTGAGGCTTGGAGCCGTAGCAGTCGGCTATTGTCCTCTTTGCAGTTTAAAGGACGTTGGTGTTTCTCTCTGAGTCTACGCAAGCTTAGTGTCTCCCTTGCTTCATGTATCCTAGCTGTCCTAGTGTTAGTGTGGTTGGACCAGCGCTCACCCCTTACTTCCCTAAGCAGGACTTACCACTAGGGTCTGGCAGATATTATGTATCCTGATTGGCGATAGGTGCAGAACCTATTTAGAGTCTCTTAGGGAAGACAGGGTCACATTGGATCTGCCTAGGGGTCTCCACTCCCAGCTTCTCTAGAGTTGGGCCCCCCTTCCCCTTATCCCTTCGTGTTGCACTTAGCCTTTCCTACATGTTGCGTGACACTTTGCCTTTCATGCACAAAGTATTCACAGTTCCTCTCTAGTCCTCCTCTCATTGATCTGCAAATGTTTTACTCCCCACACAATAATACTTCCTGTCCTTTATTTCTTCTAGCCAGCTCTGCTGCACCACTATTAAGGTTCACAGCTATAATAATTTATGCTGCTGTCACGTCTCATTGTGCTGTCATCTCCAAAAACTAGGACTTAATAAGGAACCCCAGACACAAGCTAATTCATTTAATTTGTAATTTGATGAAATGACGAGTAAACTTTAAGATATCATCGCTGCAGAAATGTCTGTTCCTGCCTTAAAATGAGTAGACAGACATTGATATGCCAAGATTAGAAGTAATAGTATGGTTTAACAAACATGTCAGTGACAGGCCCAGCCTATTTAGAGATTTAGAGCAGTACACCCATGTGCACCTACAGTGCTAATTAAACACACACATGGCTTTAGGTAATAGAGAAATCATCAAAAAAGGAACTTCACCTATAAACCAACAGATGAGAAAATGTTAAAAAAAAATTCTGTTGCAGCCATCTAATTTTATAGAAATACATGACAAACATATAACAGTATACATGATAAATATGACTGACACTACATACAGTCCATTTCCATTAAGGACAATCGAAGGAATCAATTCTTGATATCAATGTGAAAATAGCGTAATCTAGGCAGTCTCTAAAGCATTCTATACATACAGTTATTCAGAGCAGATGGCATAAAATGGACAGTCAGAGAACTGTAATAAGCAAAGCAATTTGTAGGACCCAGGACTTAAAGTTATCAGCTAAAATAGCGTTAAGTACCTTTTTTTCATAACTTTAAGTGCTTATAGAAATATTCAGGTATCAACTGTTTTGACTGCTATGTCTTTGTGAAAATTTTTTCCAACTTTTCTGTGTAATTGGGTACACTTTGGAACTCTTGCAATACTTAAGTAATCCAGTAATAAATTCTCTACAGTACAAGGCTTGGAAAAAACTTGAAATATTTTAACAAATTAGTTCAGTAAAGACATTATAACATGAGCCATTAGTGCACTATTCACAAACGACACAATAATGTCTTAAAAAGAAATTACACAATGTAAAACCTTTTTATAGCTAGCATTTTGTTATTTGTTTTTGCTAGAATGCTCTCATATTTTCCATTTCTTCTGTATTTATAGAGTTTTGCTTTGAAGATTATTCTTTTTGCTTTTTCTGGATTTTGACTAGGCCATTGCAACATTTTGATTCCTTTCTTTTTCAGCCATTCTAATGTAGATTTGCTAGTGTACTTAGGATCATTTTCTCACTGTTAAATGATGGACTCCAAATTGTTTGAAAATGTATTATAACCGTTTAAATATTAATGTGCAGCAACCATTGTTTTTCTATGTTATTGATGCCTTTATCTCCTTGGCATTGATTTAATATACTCTTGAATGTTCCAAGTCAGGAAAGTGCCCAAACTTCTGCTTTTATAGATGTGGTCATACGTGCTGATGAGCTATTAATCAAGGGCATTTATTTAGCAGCAGCTGGATGCTACCTACTCTCTTAAATCTTCTTTAATACATAAGGGTGTACTTAATTTTGCAAACACATATTGGCCTAATTTTTCTGGAATATATATTGACACATTATACTTTGTCATGTATTGGTCTTCATTTGAGTTTGTATTTATCAAATTTTAAGTCCTTCTAAGGACCAAATGTTTTTATTTTTATTATGTGCTCATAAGTAAAGAATCCAAAGAGGACCTACTTAGTTTTTCTCATGACTGTATGTGTCTCTGTGTGGCCACACAGTACTTGTGATGTGTATTTCAGTCTGTAAAGAGTTTTGCTTATGTGACGTGATACTTTGATACATTTTTTTTAGTAAGAAATTAGAGTTGTTAACCAAATTCGAGAAAAAAAAAAGGAAGCTTGGATAAGATCTTTAGGTAATGCCAAGAACATGTGCAAAATAAGGTAAATGGAGATAATTTTGCAAAGGTGAACGGCCATAGATGGACTAGTCAGTGAGTACAGTAATGTAATATACAATCATAGCCTTTGGAACCACTGAGTGCTATAGGACATGAACAGATTTTTGAAAAATCCAGTAGTTTAACTTCACAATTTTAGATGTATTACTATATAACTTGGAAGAACGAAAAGACTGTTACTTGCTTACATGGCTGCAACATATTTGCATTTCTCACCAAACTAGTCATCCTTTACACCTCGAAAGAATCCAACACCTGTCATACCATTTTCAGTGAGCGAAAAGAATGAATAAAATGTTTGCAAATAATTTTATTTATCAGTTCGAGGATATAAATTTAGACAAAATATTTGTGTGAAAATCTTCGAAGGAAACGTAAAAGCTAAATGCAAATATTCATCTTTGCTCTTTCCCAACTATCACAATTTTACTACAAATTTTTGCAGCGCCATTTGTCTGCTGAAAATCCTTCACACTTACTGTGTATCCTGTTTTAAACATCATCTACATGACATGAACAAAATGGAAGAAAAAAATCATTAAAAAGCTCCTAGCACGAATGCCAGATTTATACACTACATTCTACATTACATGTAACAATGTAGAATACCGTACAGAGGCATTCAGTTAAAAGGCATTGTCTCCTCATCTTAAATGGGTAGAATTGCAAAGTATTTAGTAAAACAAGTAACACTGCAATTTACTCAGTTTATTTTTTTCTCTATTAAGGAGGAAATTTTAATTCTATCGTTTATTACATATTGGCTAGGTTACCTGTCACCCTGGAGTCTATCAAAGGAGTTCAGTGGCTGACAACTGCACTGATGATGGCTTTAGTACAACTGTGCTCCATCAATGCAGTGGAGGAAAATTTCCATCTGTATGCAGCATTCGCGAGTGTACCGATCAAGACGTCATTGTGAAAATGTTGCTGGCCCAAACTGTCAATCAACCAACCAGGAACTCTCCCTCTTCCCCAGCAGGCAAGATGCTGGGATGCAGAAGAGCAAGACACTACTCTTCAGGAACATGAGACAACCCCTTTCACCTTTTTTTTCCTTTTGCTTTTTAACATGGGAGCCTAAGATTGACATATGTTACTGTATGACAATACTACAGTTCATGTTGGAGGCTTCCATCAGAGTTATATGTTGGGAAATACTATACATTACTTCCATTGAATAATTCCAACATACATTTCATATCCAGTGAGAGGAAACAAATGCAATCCAATTGTTTCTCCTATGGAGACTGAGCACCAAGAATTGTACTTCAACTCTATTCTGTATATAACTCACAAAATCTGTGAGAAACATTATGCCAGTTGCCTTATCCTGAGCAAATGTCTGTTTCATTAAAATTTTGCTGTGTCTGTGTAAGGCCAGGTTCATACTGTGTTAAAGCAGCCTGTTCAACGCATAGTGTTGACAGGCTGCGTTAACGCTATAGCATACACGCCATCGCATTATGCTGTACCGCTAGCACAGATAAATCATCTGCTGCGGCCCGCCTCTGAGGCTCCGTCACTGAATGACAGCACATTGCTAGTGCATGCCGATTATGGCATGTGTTGGCAAGGCGCCCGATAATAGGGGTTAACAGACTAGGTTACACCGCGTTATGCTGTGGTGTAACACAGTCCATCTAATGGGCTGACGCACTGTGACCCCAGCCTAAATCTCTGAGTGAGGTACCAAGTTCACAGCGATAGGCCCCACACATAAAACTGAGCCGCTAACAAGAATTTAAAAAATTTTGCCCAAGAAAACTTCATGGTTCATTATTCACTCTGCCCTCATATTTCTACTTTTTATTTTTATCTCAGAATTAAGTGGATCTTGTGAAATTTGCAACTTAGCCAAATTTTCTAAAAAAAAATATGATTTGCAGGGAAATTCACACAAATGTCATTACTGGAAAGCTTGGAATTGCTCAGAAAATACATGTGTGGTAGAAGAGAGAAAGAGTGAGAAAGGATCGCACTGACCATAAGAGCTTACACACTGCAGGAGAAAGACTTAAACAGTGACTCTGGAGGTGGAAAATGACTCTGTTATATAAACTGTGGTCAACTGGGTTCTGGCGATCTGTAACGGCCCAGGAACTGACCACCAATGTCATAGCTACAGCGCACTATGGGAAAGCTCACATGGCAAAGCAAAATGACATTAGTCCACTCTCTGATGCTTCAACAGTGTGGAAGATGGTGTTGGTCAATCAATTTTTTTTCATGTGAACCACAAATTGAATCTCAAAATATTCCAATTCACGTGAAATTACAAATTCAAATCGGCTAGAACTGTACTTCTGGCTAGAAAAAGGCTGAAACGTTGCTCCACTCATATAAACATCTGGAAAACCATACTGTAAAATCAGAAAATTAACTGAAACCAAAAAAGACAACTTAAAAAATATATAACTCGTTTAATGATTTTTTTGCAAATCACAAAATCACTAATTGAAAAGTATTCACAACTAAAATCTAATGGAAATGCAATGATGAATCAGTCCCTATTAGTGTTGAGCATTCCGATACCGCAAGTATCGGGTATCGGCCGATACTTGCGGTATCGGAATTCCGATACCGAGTTCCGATACTTTTGTGGTATCGGGTATCGGTATCGGATCCATAGTAATGTGTAAAATAAAGAACTAAATTAAAAAATATTGATATACTTACCTCTCCGGAGGCCCCTGGACATCACCGCTGGTAACCGGCAGCCTTCTTTGTTTAAAATGAGCGTGTTTAGGGACTCCCATGACGTCACGGCTTCTGATTGGTCATGTGCCGCTCATGTGACCGCCACGCGACCAATCAGAAGCCGCGACGTCATTCTCAGGCCCGAAACTCCTCATTCTAGGAATTTAGGACCTGAGGAATGACGTCGCGGCTTCTGATTGGTCGCGTGGCGGTCACATGAGCGGCACGCGACCAATCAGAAGCCGCAACGCCATTCCTCAGGTCCTAAACTCCTCATTCTAGGAATTTAGGACCTGAGGAATGACGTCGCAGCTTCTGATTGGTCACGTGGCGGTCACATGAGCGGCACGCGACCAATCAGAAGCCGCGACGTCATTCTCAGGTCCTAAACGCGCTCATTTTAAACAAAGAAGGCTGCCGGTTACCAGCGGTGATGTCCAGGGGCCTCCGGAAAGATGGTAATTATATCAATATTTTTTATTTTAATTCTTTATTTTACACATTAATATGGATCCCAGGGCCTGAAGGAGAGTTTCCTCTCCTTCAGACCCTGGGAACCATCAGGATATTTTCCGATAGTTGGTGTCCCACTGACTTGTATTGGTATCGGATATTGGTATCGGCGATCCTGGTGTGTCCACAAAAAAAACTTGCTCAGCACCTCTCTTCTGTAGAGTGTAAGCTTTTATGGCCAGTGGGGTCCTCTCTCTCTCACCTGTAAGCTCTTATGATAAGCTGGGCCCTCTCTTTACTGTAGAGTGGAAGCCAGAGCTAAGCAAAGTGGAGCCCGCAAGCCACATGTGCCTTCTGGTTGTTCCAGTCTGACCAGCAGACAGAGACAGCTATAGGGGTGAAACAGTGACCCACGGGGTGCAACATGCCCTTGCCTGCTGCCAGTTCACTACCTAATGCTGTCACTGCTATCCACAGCCTTAGGAATCAGACAGTAGTGTATACATTGGTGGAGAATGGAGCCTTTGAAACCTTCTGTTGCCAATCAGTGTGTATGCCTGGGAAAGCAGAGGCGATGATGTCATTAATATATTGTCAGCGCATCGGAGACAGGAACAGAGTGCCTAGGAAAAGGGAGTGAGATGAGTATGTGTTGTTTTTTTCATATGTATGCTGGATGTTTCCATATACTGTGCATAGGAGACTATGTGGAGGCTAGTACTGTATATTGGAGGCTATGTGGGGCTCATACTCTATATAGGAGCAATGTGATCGTTCATACTGTATAGGAGGTGATATGGGGCACATATAAATAGGAGGCTATAATGGATATATAGGGGCTCATACTGTATATAGGGGTTACGTGGGAGCTTATACTGTATATAGGAGGCTTTTGAGAGCTCATACTGTGCAAAGGGGCTATGTGGGGATTTAGAATATATATAGGGTCAGTGTGAGGGCTTAAATTGTATTTAGGGGCCATGTGAGGGCTCATACTTATAGAGGGCTATGTGGGGGCAATGTGGTGGCTTATAGTGTATATAGGGGCTTATGTAGAAGTCTGTTACTGTATATAGAGAGGCTATGTATGTGTTCACACTGTGTACAGGGGGCTATGTGGCACATCATACTGTATATAGAGGGGCTATGTGGGGGCTCATACTGAATATAGGAGGCTGTGTGTAGGCTCTTTTGGAATATATGAGGACTGTGTGAGGGTTCATATATATATATATATATATATATATATATATATATATATATATATATATATATATATATATAGGGGGATGTCAGCACACTTAATTCTGCTCAATATTAAGTCATATAAATATTATAATTATTATAATTATAATGATAATATTAATTTCAGCCTATTGGTTTGGCCCTTCACAACAGTCATTGCCTCTCTGCCTCTCATGTGGTTCCTCAAGAAAATGAATTGCCCACCCCTGGAATAAGCTCTTATAGTCAGTGGGGTACTTTCTTTCTCACCTGTAATGTGCAAGCTCTTATGGTTTGTAAAGTTCTTTCTCTCTCTCCACCATGTTTATTTTTATGAGCAATTACAAGCTTTCTTATTCTTCGTGAATTGAATTCTTGGGGAAAATTCAACAAAGTGGGGAAATTCAAATTTGAAAAGATTTGCTCATTTCTACTATTCATGATTAACAATCAATGTATTGGAGAAACTTTGTAATTTATTTATTATTTTTCCTTATAAGAAAATCTCTGATGAAGCTCAGCTCAAAAAACCTGATGACACTTAGACCGTTTTTTATCGTCATGAAGACTCACTGACGTCTAAAATAAGGCCTAATAGCATCCTGGCAGGGAACATTGGATGTAAATTGACCCATGAAAGGCTCTGTTCACTTCTGCTTTTGGGTCTCTGGTACAGAGTCCATCATTGCACAAAAGATAATGCTGAAATGGGTTCTCTCTGGCTATGGGGGTCTCTGTCTGCTGTTAAACAGATCCAGAAGCTTGGTTTCATTATGAAAGGAAGCCACAATGCTAATGTGAATATAGTCTATGAACATGTTAAATTAAGCATATAGATATATAGAATAAAGTGCAGATATACAGTAGTTCCACGGGCCAATATAACATTACTCCTGTTCTCACAGAAACCATTAGCTACAGATGTACATCCATATGTATTATACGTACTGCACAGAATCATGCACCGCTCCCATGAGCCCTCTATTAGGTCACTCAGTCCATCCATTTTGCCAGTAATATCCATTTAATCAAGCTACCTTACTCTAAGATTTAAGGACAATTTTACAAGCACAGACACACAAAAGTAAGAATGGGTATACATGTTTAAGATCCCCAAAAAAATACTTAGTAGCAGGATCCAAACTGATCTGAAAATTTATTTTTTTACATAAGTGATATCAGAAGCTTAATTTCCGAAATGTGTGACTTTAAGGCAGTGTCTTGTTAACTGTAATCCAGACAAATTTTGCATGAAGCCTTGTTAAATTTATCTTATGTGATTCCGGTACATGGACGTAATTTATTTTTGCACTGCAGCAGAAGAAACCTAAAACTTTAACAAGGGGTTAAGGGCCGGAAGCCACATTTATAACTTTATAAATGTCAGCAGGAAAAAAAAATATCCAAAAGTTAAGTCATCAGGTGACCTGGGATTGAGTTATGGCTTCATTGTATCTCTAGTCAATGACCTAAGCATACATCACATGAACACATTTATAACAGCGCCTCATCCTTCATAATGAATGGAGCAGAACTGTACAAAGTGACCATCTCATCCCTCACTAGGAAATTAATGACCGAGATGGAGCAGGGAAGCAGTAAAAGTCACCGCTGCCTTTGTGAATCCTTAGCTACTTGTTACAATGTGGCTGCGCTTCTGACCGCCCAATAACCAGACTCCTACCCGGTAAATGTAAAGCCATGGAAAGGGGCCTTTCTACTGACATTAAAATAATAATTATAATAATGCAAGGAGAACTCTGACCTCAGGCAAGTCTGCGATACCTCATCATCCATCATACACTGCCTGCACAAAGTTCCTCTCTACAGGACTTTTCTTATGGGGTTGCACTACTAAGTTGATTTTTTTTTCATTACTCCGATTCATGGAAAAAAATGGCTCACACACTTTTATTCAATGGTTACAATAAATGCAGGTACAAACAACATCATTTTTTACGTGGATTTTTTTCTTACATTTCTTTCAGCAGCTTTGGATGCTCTTGAGTGTTTTTGCATCTACGGACGGTTTGTTTTTTTAAATAAAGGGAATTTGTAAAAAAAAAGAAAAGAAAAGTAAAACAATTAAAAAAAGTATTAATGTTATTTTTTCAAATATATAAAATATAAAAAAAATAATGTGACATGAAAACTAATTGTAACACTTGCTCGCATTATGATTGCTGTAAATGTGGCCACTGCTGTAAACGCGATGTCGATGCTTCCCTTCTTGGGGGTTTGCAAAAAGAGAATAAAGTTTTGGATCCTAGTGCAATTCAGTCAGTGACCATAATGTGATACTGACTTGTGGACAGTGTTGAAAAAAGTTGTTAAAAGAATGTTGAGTACAATTTCTGACATTTGTAAAAAAAAAATGATTTTGTCACCATTTTCTTGGACCCATTAAATATTATTTTTTCAGACAATGGAGATGTGATAGGGCTGGCTTTATGCATTGTGAGCTGACATTGTTTATCGATATCATATTGGGTTATAAATGTTTTGATCGCTTCTTGTTGCATTTTTTTAAGGGAGGTAACCAAAAAACCTAAATTCAGTCATTTTGATTATTTTTGTTTATCGCATTTACAACAGGGATTTAATTACAGTAATAGTATATTTTTATAGACTGAGCTTTTACAGGTGCAGCTATAGCAACTATATTTATTTTTTTATTTCTTTATTTTTAATAGGGAAGAAATGTGAAGATTCAATAGTTTTTTATCTTTTTATTTTATGTTTTTTTTACTTATTTTTTGTTTTTCACTTCATTTTTTTTGTCACGTCACATTATTCACAGTGAGAACAGGTGGAACAGCATACAAATATAATACTAATGCCAGGCTACCCAGGCTGTTCTCACTGCAGGAAGGAGTCAATGCTGCAATCCTGATGCCCAGACTTGTTCTCATCACTAACTGCTAATTAGGCTACGGTCACACTATCAGTATGTGGTCAGTATTTCACATCAGTATTTGTAAGCCAAAACCAGCAGTGGGTCAAAAATACAGACTTGGTGACGTGTTTCTCTTATAGCTTTCCCCTCTGTTTGTTCCACTCCTGGTGTTGGCTTACAAATACTGATGTAAAATACTGACCACATACTGATAGTGTGACCGTAGCCTTACAGTGTAAAAAGTGCTGGAGTAAAATCATCAGCAGCAGCTGTGCTCTGAACACTTCAAATAGTGATGAGCAGGTCTCGGCACCAAGATATGGGTGGTGATAGCAGGTCGGACACCAGGGCTACAGTGGTGACTTCTTTCTGTGGTGAGAACAGGTTGGGTGGCATGACATAAGTAGTACAATTGCAAGCTATTCAACATTTCCCCACCTCTGGATGAAGTCACCACCTCCCACCCGAATGCCTGTCCTGCTACCTCTGCTCATCATTAATTACAGAGCTCAGTGCACAGCAGCCTACAATGATTTGCTGCACTCTGAATACTGTAAATAGTGGTCAATGGAGACAGATGGGCTACAATACAATGGTGCCTAGCACCATCAACGGGTGTGGACTGCACATGGCAGGGGGTGTACGTAGTTCACAGCTGATGCGGCCACAGCATACATGATAGGGTTGGAGACCAGTCCTACTCTCCTATAGCCTGTCTCTACCATATTTACTGTGTCGTGCGGTGACTTAATGCACACAATCAACTACAAATGACATTCACCAGTGGCTGAAGGGAAAATAAAGTGCAAAAATCTATATTTCACCAGTTAATTTTATACTGTTACAAATGAACATGCATACATAATTAACAATCATTAATGAAAACATTTTTTGATACACTTTTATGCTTAATTGTGTTACTAGCGATGCCACAAATTGTGATTCCTCTAAAAATTGTACTGCCAAAAAGCAAAAAAAAAAACACCCGCAAAAATGCAATACACAGTAAAAATAGAGGTCTATATGAAATAATTACACAAAATGCTTTAACACTAGGATTACCGGACTGGTGACCCCCGTAGAACTACCAAATTGAGTCATTTTGACTCCTAGCTTGTCTTAGTTTCTTTTTAGAGTTTATTGCTCCTGGTATTGATGTAATTTTAATTTATAGAATGTATAGAATGCAAAATAGCAAGAATTTCGTCAGGCTAAAGCGCAGTTCTTCTAGCTGTGTGAGCAATTAGAAAAACTGCAGGCCGTATTCTACAGAATACATTATGTTGTCCACTTAAGAGTTCACTGGTTCACTGACGGATATCCTGTATATGTCCTGTGTATGTCAAACATATTTGCAAAAATGCTAATTATTCTAAGTCAAAGCCAACATTTATTCTTAACATACAAGTAAATGAAAACTAAAATAAATAATAACGTTCAGCGACAATGACTTGTGTGGCGCCCCAGGGTCCTGGTCATCACAGTAACATTGCTTTCCTCACAGGGAGAGTGATGTTACATTTGGAAGCGATGCAGGATATCTTTTATCAGGTAACCACAATACACACAACATGTTCACACTCCAGGCCACAAGGGGAGCTTTTGATCCTATTTACTAGGTGACTCCCCTATATATATTATGGTTTGGAGGGAAGCAGGGATTAGATTGTCAGAGACACAGAAGAGAGCAGACCGACATAGAGTGTCAGAAGGTCTGAAGGGGCCGTGTAGTCTGAAGCTCTACAGCTCCTGGAGAAAGAGACATACAGAAAGCCGAACATTGTTCAGTGAGCGTGCAGGAGAGTGAAGCACAGGAGAGTAACATCAGGGGAGACCAGCTGTGAATGAACTATCTCCCTCTGAAGCGCAGATCACCGGTAGCCGGAACGCCGAGGCTTTTGTGGGATGCTAAGGCTGCTGTCACACTAGCAGTTTTTGGTCAGTATTTTACATCAGTATTTGTAAGCCAAAACCAGGAGTGGGTGATAAATACAGAAGTGGTGCATATGTTTCTATTATACTTTTCCTCTAATTGTTCCACTCCTGGTTTTGGCTTACAAATACTGAGGTAAAATACTGACCAAATACTGCTAGTGTGACGGCAGCCTAAGACACATAGCAAAGACCGGCAGGACAGCTGAGTTGCATTTTTAATGTTTTTTCTTAAGTCAAAAACTCACAAAATTATGCTGCGTGAAGGGGGTCCTTATATGAAAATGTAATTCCCTACAATAAGAGGAAAATAATTTAAAGCATAAAAATCCATTCCATGTAGAACTTATTAGATGCACCTTACACCCCGCGTAGAATATATTCGAGGCACCTTAGGCAACAATTATATTCTTGATTCGGTGTAAGTAGATAGCCATCAGCGTTCCAAACTGAAAACAAAAAACATAAGGGGCAAGTTATGCCTTTATAGTAACTTTGACAATGTTTTTAAGTTGCAGAGGGTGTTGGATAACGGTAATTAAAGATGAGATGATGGACTTTGTTGGAAAGATATATCATTTGCTGTTTCTTCCCATGTTATTTACAGCACATCTTAGCCTGCCGGGCTATGTATAAATAAAAGATCTCTGCCTCGTGTATGATGTACTGCCATAACATCCACTGGAGAAGAACGAAACACATTCAGACAATGTAACTTTTACTTGCATTGACTGCATGTTAAGCTGAGAGCCTAATCATCTCTGTGACCTTGATTGGTGAACTACAAATGCCCTGCTCTGAAGAACAACAGAGACCTTCTCATGCCCAGGGCTGCCTCTTGATTGTATCTGTTCCTTGGGGTTACTGTAACTGCTCTTTTCTAGGGGTAAAAGAATAAATAAAAAAAACAAAACTCTACGCAGAGTAGAAACACTTTACTGAATACTCCAGGCCACCTCCGAGGCTTGTTACTACCATAAATCTATTAATAACATACAACATTTTCATTAAACGATGCACTTTCCAGCTCCAGGACAGACTTCACTTTTCTGTCCTGATCATTATAACTGTCCCTTGAGGGCTTCTATAACCGCAGTGTCTTCACAACGCAGACAAGGATATCTGTTCTAACATACAACATCCACAACGCTTCTCCCAAGAGTAAGGAAGACCTAATAACCCATGGGTTTATAAGGTACAAAAGCTAGTTATCAAATTCTTTCCTCTAGGATAAAAGCAAACCTATTCAAAGTTCTCATTGAAGATAAAAGAATTTCCCCAGCTGCCACAATTTGCAGGACGTCTTCTTTATTGTCATACAATTATCCCTGTTTTTTCAAAGTGAGGAAACCTTTCCCAATCTTGTTAAATAATATTCCTCGGTCTGGATTTTTCACCCATTGGCTGAAGCTGACTTCTGTGCTTCGCAATTCACTGAAGAAGGGTGGTATATGGTATTCTATCACCTTCAAGTGATATCCTAATGGCATGTAAGGGGTTAATTGCGCCCTATGGAACAAAGTAGTCACATTGACATGGATACAGTAACATCGAACCAGTGTCACTACTTTTTATAGACAGTTACATACACGATTCATAGGGTTAGCATAAGCTAGACACAATGCGGCGGTTATCGCAGCCAACGAGAACTATTCTTCTACATTATGTGATTACAATTTTTAAAAAAAAATTTACAATATTATTATGGTGATTAGAGTTGAGCAAAATTATTTCCTCAATCTCAGTCCATTCTCCACTTCGGTATTTTGTGGCATATCAACCAGGGCAGTATGAACTTCCTTAGCCCAGCATTGTTGGGATCACATGTGGAGACATGCCTTCCAGTCACAATGCACGTCATGGCATTATAAGGGGACTTACTGACCTCATGTGAAATCATATTATCGAGTGAGCTTAGTAAATGTTAGAGTCATCCAGGACGCCAATATGTGAGGAAGTTCACAGTGTCAAGTCTGGCTACAGCAAAGCAACTACGTGGACGCTGGACTAAGGCAGTTTGAATCTCCTGGCTTATCTCTACTAGCAATCATTTATGTATTATTAGTACCTGGATTCTTTGCAGGATATACAGCGGAACTTAAGGCCGGATTCAGGTGGCCACATTTCACAGTTCACATTTGGACTGCAACGTGTCTATGTGGCTGTAAACACAGGTCATGAGAACCACGGTCAGGCTGGGCATTGTGGTCCATTTACAGACCGTAAAATGCAGCCGCCTGCACCCGATCTTGTTGTTCCACGTAAATTGCTTACTGTTCCTTACTTTATTTAGGACTGTGTGATTAAAAGGAATTGGTCAGTAAGATCAACCCTCTTAAGCCTTCTATATGGGCATGTCGATGATAGGAACCTGAGTGAAATGATGTCTGGATATCTACAATCCGATGTCTTGTTCCAGAAAAATCCACATTTTTCTTATATGTAAATGAACTGTACAGATCTAAGGGCCGGAATAGATCTCCCTGAGAATCTGCCTCCAGAGATTATTGTAAATATAAGGGTACCGTCACACAGTGCAATTTTCATCGCTATGACGGTACGATCCGTGACGCTCCAGCGTCGTAACAATATCGCTCCAGCGTCGTAGACTGCTGTCACACTTTGCAATCTACGACGCTGGAGCGATAATTTCATGACGTATGTGCGATGTAGAAGCCGTTGGTTACTATGCGCACATCGTATACGATATATGTTACACCATGCAATCATGCCGCCACAGCGGGACACTAGACGACGAAAGAAAGTTTCAAACGATCTGCTACGACGTACGATTCTCAGCGGGGTCCCTGATCGCAGGAGCGTGTCAGACACTGCGATCTCGTAACTATATCGCTCGAACGTCACAAATCGTGCCGTCGTAGCGATCAAAATTGCACTGTGTGACGGTACCCTAAGAGGCAGTTACCAGTGTGATGTGTGATGGCCGCTCTATCCTATCCTGATCTCACTGCAGAGATGTGTGTGATTATACCGGACACATCTGCAGGTTCCTCTCAGTTTCAGCTTCCATCTCACATGCAACAGGTGGCGCTATAGAGTTTAAGTCCTCTTTTTCTCAGAAGAGGCAATTTGCATCTCACATGCAGTCAGGGCTGCAATATTGTTCGACAGCAGAGCTCAGAGAGCTGCAAAACATGCGTAAGACAAAGTTCAGTTGTCCCGATTTGTGTTTTTACATGTCTCAAACTTAGAACTCCCCTTAATGTAAAATAAGCTCTGGAGGCAGATTCTCATGCAGATCAGTGTCCTGCCCATAGCCCCAAACAGCTCATTTATATATAAAAACATAGATATCTCTGGAATAAGACATTGTATGGGATTATTCAGAGCCAGAGGTGGCATCTGGGGAGTACACTGTTATCATGTGGGCTAGATTAGGGGTTATGATAATGATTTCATGTGTCTGCTGGAGTTTCTTTATAGAATGTAATTTTCCAAAATTGTGAACAATCTGTAGTGCATTATACTATTTGTTGGGGGCACAATAAGATTCTTAACCCCAATTTTCAATGTATACTACAGACCTAAAGCACATTAGGGTCGCAGTTAAAATAACTAATCTAAAAGCATGAACTCTCATCAAAAAGGACATTACAGCCAGTCTTGTAATATCCAAGTTATTATACAACTAAGTACTGCAGGCTGTATGTTAAAAAAAAATGTGATGAAATAGTGAAAGATGATTTTCAAATGATTGATGTCTCCTAAAAATTTCCACAAATAACTACATACCAAAGGAACTACAATCTTTATAAACACGTTTTTGTTGTGTGTTTTTTAAGAGGCATAGAATTACTTTTTACATGTTTTTATATTTTATTTATTTGCATTTTTGAGGCTTTAATTCTATTTACCTTAGGCTTTTTCATTAAGTTGGCTTTATGAGTTACCCAGAAAAAACAAACAAAACCGCCCTGTCCACTATCGCTGCACACATCTGATTTTATAATAGGTGCGAATTGTTCAGTATAGTCAACAGTTAAAAAACGGTAACTGTTTAACAGCCTGTATGAGTTTCCTTTGCATATGTTTTCATTAGGAGCTGTGCTTATTCTGGTCAGATCTTGGGATTAATGATGGCTAATTTGCCTTAGGTAGGTACGGCCAATGCAGCGAGCATCCTACCACCAGCCTTTCCATGCCATATGGGCAGAAGCAGCTGTTTCAATTACTTTCTGTGCCCAGATGTGTCAGACGAGACACCAGCACGCTCTGCGGGGTGTGTGCAGCCGCTCGGCAGATAATTACTTCAGCGGCGTGTCAAAGCATGGTGCTGTGTGCTGGAGAGAGTGGGTTTTTTTCTCATTTTTTTTTCAAGAGACACAGGAAAGCCAGCTGTCACTGGGCCTCTCGCTGATGTGAGGATGATAATCAGAGACGAGATTGGTTCATACGTGGCATTTTTTGGATGTATGTAAAGTGGCAAACTAAAATCAACAAAGAGAAAGAGAATGCTGTCACATTGTCCTTTCCGTCATCTCCGCTCGCAAGTCCCACTCTGCTGACAGGAAGCATCTCTGCTTTTTCAACACAAAATCTACAGCATTTCTTATACTTACATCTGCAGCGGGGAGAGGAAAAGTGGAATGATTGCAAAAAAAACCGAACAGTTGTAATGGAGACATGACCAATGTCAACCATGACCCGAATCATAAGTCATCATACAATTTACAATCTGACATCCTGATTTTACCATGGTTGTCTACCTCCAAGCCTTATCAATCATCTGTAATAATCTATGCTGTCATTATAATGGTTAATGCTATTTGCTAATAATGAATTTTAATTAAATTAATTAATAACAATATCATGCAAAATGAACTGTAAAGCTCATCTATATCACACACATTCATTCTCTGCATGTGCCTTCTCAGGAGATATATATATATATATATATATATATATATATATATATATCAAGAGAATGCCAAGAGTGTGCAAAGCAGTCATCAAAGCAAAAGGTGGCTACTTTGAAGAACCTAGAATATAAGACATAATTCCAGTTGTTTCACACTTTTTTGTTAAGTATATAATTCCACATTGTGTTAGTTCAACCTTCAATTAAATGGGAAGGTGTGTCCAAACTTTTGGTCTGTACTATATATATATAGATAGATAGATATATAGATCTGGTGACTGCGCCGGCCACTCCATTACAGATAGAATACCAGCTGCCTGCTTCTTCCCTAAATAGTTCTTGCATAATTTGGACTTGTGCTTTGGGTCATTGTCCTATTGTAGGATGAAATTAGCTCCAATCAAGCGCAGTCCACAGAGTATGGCATGGCGTTGCAAAATGGAGTGATAGCTTCCTTATTTAAAATCCCTTTTACCTTGTACAAATCTCCCACTTTACCAGCACGAAAGCAACCCCAGACCATGACATTACCTCCACCATGCTTGACAGATGGCGTCAGGTACTCTTCCAGCATCTTTTCAGTTGTTCTGTGTCTCACAAATGCTCTTCTATGTGATCCAAACACCTCAAACTTGGATTTGTCTGTCCATAGCACTTTTTTCCAATCTTCCTCTGTCCAATGTCTGTACTCTTTTGCCCATATTAATATTTTCCTTTTATTAGCCAGTCTCAGATATGGCTTTTTCTTTGCCACTCTGCCCTGAAGGCCAGCATCCCAGAGTCGCCTCTTCACTGTAGATGTTGACACTGGCGTTTTGCGTGTACTATTTAATGAAGCTGCCAGTTGAGGATCTGTGTCAATTTCTCAAACTATAGACTCTAATGTACTTGTTGCTCAGTTGTGCAGTGGGGCCTCCCACTTCTCTTACTATTCTGGTTAGAGCCTGTTTGTGGTCTCCTCTGAAAGGAGTAGTACACACCGTTGTAGGAAATCTTCAGTTTCTTGGCAATTTCTCACATGGAATAGCCTTCATTTCTAAGAACAAGAATAGACTGTCAAGTTTCACATGAAAGTTCGTTTTTTCTGGCCATTTTGATAGTTTAATGGAACTGACAAATGTAATGCTTCAGATTCTCATCTAGCTCAAAGGAAGGTCAGGTTTATAGGTTCTCTAATCAGCCAAACTGTTTTCGGCTGTGCTAACTTACTTGCACAAGGGTTTTCAAGGGTATTCTAACCATCCATTAGCCTTCTTACATAGTTAACAAACACAAAGTACAGTAAGAACCCTGAAGTGATGGTTGTTGGAAATGGGCCTCTATACATCTATGAAGATATTGCAGTACAAACCAGATGTTTGCAGCTAGAATAGTCATTTACCACATTAACAATGTATAGCGTGTATTTCTGAATCATTTAATGTTTGCTTCATTGGAAAAAACTGTGCTTTTCTTTCAAAAATAAGAACATTTCTAAGTGACCCTAAACTTTTGAAAGGTAGTGTATATATATTCTGTACTTTTACATATGCCTGATGTGTAATTTTAGAATATTTTGGCAAATTAATCAAACCTCCCAATCTAATGTATAATGCACAGACAGAGATGTGTGCATGGAGCAGGTGGGACAACACACAAAGTTTCTGCAGTCCTAAGTCATCTGCTTTCTGTGTACCACCGCATGTTGCCTTTGAACTGCACCAAATTACGCGGATATTCTCCTCTTGAAGCAGTAACTCCATAGAGGAATACCTCTGTAACATGTCATGCAGTCATGGAGGTAAGATCCCTGAGAGCAGTCTAGCAAAGGTGGAAACAAGCTCTCAGCTACCAAGGCCAAATGGTTGGAAGAATCAGGATAAATCCACCTCCTAGTCTCACATGCCCTTTCTGTACTTTCACCAATACATGCTGAATATTTTCAAGGATAGCTCGCTCCCTCAGATATTTCACCCACCAAGCTTATGCTCAAAAACAGCAAATGCATATTGCATAAGAGCAATCAACTACAGCAATAAACATATTGCACAAAAAAAGGACGACTTGCCCAGTAAAGCTCAGGTGGAATAAGACAGACATATGCATTCATGGTGGTGATGGTGCTGGTGAAGCAGGTGTGTGGGTAAGGGTTAATGGATAATCCAAACATCCTGGCAGCTTATTTGGTTAGAGGCTGATGAGACTCCACTTCCACCCCCTTACTTGCATACTATTAGCACCTGTGCAATGAAAAAACATTAAGTTGGCTCCTTACTACCAAACAGCTAATTTGTCAATTAATCGTTGCTGATAACCTCCCTAAATTCTTCATATGGGGAGATTCTTTTTTTTCTTAATTATATTAGTGGGTTCCCTTTGATATGGGGGTAATTTATCATGTGCTGTAAGGGTCCCTGAATTTATTGCTTGTAGGCTGACTTATGGAAATATTCCGCCATGTTGAACTCATTTTTCCGGGTGGTACATATCAGTACTGTGACTATAAGTTTGGAGAGACTTTCAGTTTCAGTTTGCATTCTACACCTGAAAAATGAAATCCGTGCTATAATTGGCTGCTTTGGACTACTCAGAGAGCTTTTCTTTTAGGCTACGTTCACACTAGCGTTGCGCCGACCTGCGTCGGCGACGCAACGCGCGACGCACGAAAAAACGCGCGCAAACGCGCGCAAAAATGCGCGCGTTTTGCGATGCGTGCGTCGTTTTTTGACCAAAATCGGACGCACATAAAATGCAACTTGTTGCATTTTTTTGCGTCCGACGCTAGCGTCGGAAACGACGCAAGTGTCGAAAAACGCCACCCTAAAAACGCACGCGTCCCCTATGTTAAACATAGGGGCGCGTCACCGCTGCGTTGCCGCTGCGTCGCCGGCGCAACAGCGACGCACATTGGCGGAACGCCAATGTGAACGTAGCCTTAGACAGTTTTATAGTTCAGTTCCAGGTGTAAAGGGACCGGGCTCACTACACTAGTCGAAGGTCCTTGTGCACTGGGTTCCTTCTGCCTGAACTCCCTGTGCTCATTCACTCGCCCCCTGACAGCACCCCCTGGGCAGCACCAGAGACACCTTAGGTGTCATTACAATAGCACCTTTATGCACACTTCTAAAAAAGCAGACGTCAGACGGCGTCCACATTGCCTACATTTGCCTCATTATAGGGAATCTTCCATCAGGAGTTCCGTCTGAATGTCGTATTTCAGATATTTACACGGAAACCCCTGAGTAAGCTCACAGCCCAGAGAAGAGGATAAATGTGAGCCAAGCCTTACTGTAATTTTTGAGAGACAGAATGAACAAATCAACAGTAGGTGAAGAACTGGTTTTATTTATTTTTTATGCAGTTCCTTATGCTGTACAAGTAATAAAACAACTTTATTCTTCTGGTCGGTGCGATAACAGCAATACCAGATTTATATTTGGTTTTTATGTTTGGCTGCTGTTACAAATGAAAAGATGCTTTTTTTGTAAAATCTAGTTTTTTCATCACCAAATTTTGACAACTATAATTTTTCCATATTTCTGCGGACAAAGTCATGGGAGGGCTATATTTTGCGGGAAGAGTTGACGTTTTTATTGGTACCATTTTTGGGCACATGACATTTTTTGATTGCTTTCTATTCCAATTTTTGGGAGGAAAAATTAGCAAGAGTCAACAATTTAGGAAACAGTTTTTTGTTTTTTATGTCATTCTGCATGTGGTAAAATTGATAAGGCATCTTGATTCTTCGAGTCAGCATGGTTGCAGCAATATCACATTTTTTTATGTTTTGGCGCTTTTACACAATAAAACTATTTTATAGCAAAAAAAATATATATTTTCTTGCATTGCTTTATTCTAAGAGCTAGAACTTTTTTATTTTTACAATCATGGAGTTATATTATGACTTATTTGTTTGCGGGACAAGATGATGTTTTCAGGTATACCATTTTATTTGCATTTGTCTTTATGATCCTCATGTTATTTAATTTTTTGTTTGATGGTATGTTCATGAAGCATGCTTTTTTTGGCTCATTTTTTATTTATTTTTTATGGCGTTCACTGTAGGGGATAAATAGTGTGACATTTTTATAGGGCAACCCCGAAACAGCTGTCTGTGGATGGATACCATGCTTGGCATAGGTGGCTTTCCTTCATAGGATGCTGCCCTTCCCGTGGTTGTTCCTTCCCGGGGAAAGGCCTGGCTATTCACTGCTTGCGTCGAGAAACACGTGATGGTGTCTCCGCAGCTTCTTTACATGCATCTGCATATTTCCCATAAGGGATGGGGGCAGTGTTCTGGAATCACTGCGTTGAGAAACACGTGACGGTGTCTCCGCGGTGTTGGATGTTTTGGTCTCCCCGAGGCCAATCATCTGTGCCTTTATAGCCTTTTTACTAGGCACTGCTCCTAATAGCCAGATTCCTACTCCACACTGATGAGGGGCAAAAACCCCGAAACAGCTGTCTGTGGATGGATACCATGCTTGGCATAGGTGGCTTTCCTTCATAGGATGCTGCCCTTCCCGGGGAAAGGCCTGGCTATTCACTGCTTGCGTCAAGAAACACGTAATGGTGTCTCCGCAGCTTCTTTACGTGCATCTGCATATTTCCCATAAGGGATGGGGGCAGTGTTCTGGAATCACTGCGTTGAGAAACACGTAATGGTGTCTCCGCGGTGTTGGATGTTTTAATCTCCCCAAGGCCAATCATCTGTGCCTTTATAGCCTTTTTACTAGGCACTGCTCCTAATAGATTCCTACTCCACACTGATGAGGGGCAAAAACCCCGAAACAGCTGTCTGTGGATGGATACCATGCTTGGCATAGGTGGCTTTCCTTCATAGGATGCTGCCCTTCCCGTGGTTGTTCCTTCCCGGGGAAAGGCCTGGCTATTCACTGCTTGCGTCGAGAAACACGTGATGGTGTCTCCGCAGCTTCTTTACATGCATCTGCATATTTCCCATAAGGGATGGAGGCAGTGTTCTGGAATCACTGCGTTGAGAAACACGTGATGGTGTCTCCGCGGTGTTGGATGTTTTGGTCTCTCCGAGGCCAATCATCTGTGCCTTTATAGCATTTTTGTAGGGCAGGTCATTTCGGACTTAGTGATATCAACCATGTATACTTTTTTTGTAAAAAAATTTTCTTAAAAGTTTTTGTGGGTACAATATATTTTTATTTTTATTATTATTTGGTGATTTAATAAAAAAAATGTACAACTTTTTTCGTTCTTTTTTTTTTATTTTTTACTAAGTCTCGTTATGGGACTTTGACTTTAAACATTCTGATCGTAGTTATAAAGCATAGCAGTGCATGAGCTGTTCAAAACAGCTGACATGTAACAAGAAAGATGTGGGCTCCGGCGGTGAGGGAAGGGAGGGAATCCAACATCTTCGTAAATGTATGCCTGATGTTGGAAAGGGGATAAAAATGTGTTTTAAATGAAGTATGTATATCACATGTTACTGTTTTCTCCTCCCCTTTTCCTTGACGCCTTTATTGGAATTTTTTGTATTTAACTGCATGCAATTGTATTGGTCACTGTATATGTGGGTGTTTTGAGGAAGGAGTCAGATTGACTTTGAAACGCATTGAAAATTAAAACACTTTCATCCTATCAATCCTGGATCCTGTTTGTGTCCATCCAGCACAGGATATCTCCACCTCCTTTGGTAATTCTTGCAATTGAGCATGGTTGCAGCATCGGCTAGTGCCTGTACACTAAAGAGTGGTTGTGTCACATACAACCCCAATAGGTAAGGAATTCATATGGGTACGTACTCTATATAACTACGATAAGACCCTATTGTGCTTTACGTGTTTTTTACAGTCTTAACATTTTCCCATCGCTGCTGGAGTCCAATTTTTATGAACCCTTTCTGAACTAGATACCAACCACGGATTTCCGGTTTGGGCTTTCCATGTGGCTGAAAGCCACAGGTTTGTTTGTTAAAAACCCTGCGGTAAGAAGAATGGGTGTGTCAGGTGCAACGTCAGTGTCCGTCTGGTGTGTGCTGTTGTGCACAGCAGAGGCCTGCAGAGTGCTGGCTGTGTGTGAAGCATCACAGGCCAGTAGAGCCAGCAGCTATGGCAGCTGAATAGCCTGGCACCGGCAGCGTATACAGCGATGCAAGTCGTCCATTGTAACTGGTCTCAGATGTGGACAGTCCTGTGCCTGGAGGTGGATGTCCTGTGCGTGAAAGAGTCGGCTGTGGACAGTCCTGTGCCCAGAGGTGTACCGGATGTGGATTTCCTGTGCTCAAAAGAGGACTGGCATGTGTAACGATTGGATATGGTGCCTGGCTGCTATCCGGAGGATATCCTGGGCTGTGTACGGCTGTGTGAGTAAAGAGACTGTGATACAGCGGTGCAGGACACCCACGGGAACTAGTCACAGGAGGACTGGCTTGTGTAGTGTCTGCAACATGTAAAGCTGTGTTTGGAGACTGTAATATGGCATGTGGTCGCCCCACGGATACTGGACAAGGAGACATCCGGCATGTTTAGGGACTGCAATCTAAAAGCCATATGATGTGCAGTGCTATGAAACGAGCACTGATACGAGATGCAACTGTGTGTATTGAACTTTGATGACATGTACTATAAAATGCTATGCACCTTTATGTGTGAAGTAATACATTAAAGAAACTTTAGTGTTTGAACATTGTGGGTCACTGCCTCTTCACTGCATATGGTGCTACTGCAGCACTATAATACTGACAGACCATGTCACACTTAGATTGCACACAGGTGGACTTCCTTTCAGTAAGCATGTGACTTATGAAGGTAATTGCTTAAACCTGAAATTTTTAGGAGCTTCATTGGCAAAGGGGAAGAATACATATGTAACACCCCAGGTAACCAGTTGTTACAGGGATGTTGCCTTCCTTTCGGGGAAGGCGATGTCATACCTGGAAGCAAGGAAGATCCCTTTAACAGGTAGTACACCAACATGCAACACATTCTGATTCCTGGCCAGAAGGGGGAGCTCTAAACCCGGTTTCAGGGGAGCTTCCCCCAGATATAGATATATTCTGGTCTGGAGGAGGTTAGTTACTTGGAGTTAGGAGTTGGAGAAGGCAGTTGGTCCAGGCAAACCAGAGGAGAAGGCAATAGGAGTGATCTGGGGCTGTGCAGCCACGTGTGGTGCTGCAGCTCCAGGAGAGAGGGAGGAGATAAGCAGACTGGTTGCATTGATAGCAAGTGCCTGAGGGGAGAAGCACAGGAGAACAGAGGAGCTGGAAGGGAGCTGCGGTTGCACTCCTTCCAAGCCAAAGCCCAGAAACCGGACAGCGGGAGCCCGAAGCTGTGTAGTACTCTATTTCCCACAGAAGAACCGGAGGACAGTAGATTTTATGTCGACTATCCGCACCCCAACCTGAAGATACAGCAACACACAGAGCCTGAGTTGTGATAGAGACTCTGTAAAAAGGCTCGATTCGCCTACCATGCAGGTACTGTCCCAGGACAGGAGAGAGAGGACCTTGACAGAAGCCACAGGCACCAAGGAACTCGCTTAAAAGCGCGAGATGGAAGGCTTACGAACCTCATTTGGGAAAGGGATCTGTAATTGCTTCCCGGCCTGGCCGGTCCTCACCTACACCCGTTGCTGGTACCCTGGACTGTGGCTGTCTACAATCAGTAAACCAGGTAAAGAGACTGCAACCCTCTGTCCTCCATTTATTTTCAGGCACCACACCATCCTTGCCAACCACACCAAGAGCCCTGGGGACCCAGCTTCACCTGTGGGAAGCCATACCATCCCTGCTGCAATAACATCACCCCAGAGGATCCCTTTAAGCAGCATTGGTCACCCCTGAAAGAGTACCACAGGTGGCGTCACAAAATTTTATTATTTCACAAACCCCTTTAAAAATCATCCCTTTTACTTTACTGGCATCTAGGGCCATGGACCGGGTCACCACTGCCGTGGCATATCCCTTTGAGCACCGGACCCGGTATCGAGTAGCCCACGGCTCTGGCAGGCACTCCACATATGCACATGCCAATTTTTAGTTATTTGATCCCATAAATTTAATTTATGTCTAGATTTTTCTCACTCAACTTCATAAACTTAGACTATTTAATGCTGCTGCATCACACATAAATTGGATTACAAAAATATTTTAACACAGGTTGTAATGTAACAAAGTAGGTAAAAACCCAGTGGGGGTGAATTCACTGTATTAGTAAAGTCAGCTGGAGTAGTGTGTGATATCCCATGTAGTCTACAATATGGTTAATTCAAAGCTGTGATTTTCTTTCTGACTGCTAAGGAATTCTCTATAATATTGTGTTTTTGAGCCGTGGCAGCATCACTGACTTGATCTGAGCTAGTGTGTATGGCATGGTGTGTCCTGAAGGTTGGATGTTAACCCGTGTCCCAGGCAACTTATAGTGGTGAGCCCTAGGCAAATGTCTTATCCAAGAACACACGATCCAAGTAAATCCAAAAAATGACAACCTTGAGAGCCGGTGGAAAGACCAAAGAATGAAAAGGTTCCTAGCACCGAGCCTTGGGGCCAGGGCAAGAATTATCTAATGTGGATGAATAGGTTAAAAGGATATCCACATTCTAAGTTTTGATAAATTTAGTATTGACAGGTCGAACAAGAGAGGTAGCCCTGAGCATAAGCTTAGATTTAGGGCAGATGTCAACTGCAGAAAAACCAAGCACAAAGCAGAGACATATGATTTAATCAGGGGAGCCTGCAGGCCACTCAGCGGCCGCATGATAAGAATAGCAAAATTAAAGGGACAATGTCATTAAAAGAATTTGAAGTACAAGATACAACGTTCTCTGAAAAAAAAATCTGAGGTATATTGAGAGACATTATACGTTGCTATATATCATTTATATAAAAAATATGTAGCATACAGAGGTAGATACTGTATCAGTACTATAGATATTAGGTATCAACCAGTAAATTATACCATTTTCACTGCAATTCTAATGTACTTTTCAAAAATGTAAGTAAGTATTAAGTATGCAGTAGGGATGAGTGAACATACTCGGTAATACTCAGATATCACTCGAGAATCTGGGTGCTCGGATATGCTCGTTACATGGCGAGCATTAGCTTGTCCTTGATTTCAAACTCAAATCTCTGTCTCACATGTTTGGCACCTGATACACAACCAATAAGCATGTGGGGATTGACTGCGAGTCATGGAAATGTCGTAGCCATCTTGGTAGTGGCATTACTGTGATTGGCTGGCCTTGTGACATGTGACAGGGGCCATAAAAGGACAGGAGCTGCCAGGTTCAGCACACCGACGCCATTGCACAGTTCTGTGACAGCAGTTATTGGAGGGAGAGAGTGCTTGTCCAGGTGTGTGTGTGTACAATTTAGAGTCCTATAGTGTTGATACTGGTGCTAAAGCTGAACCATCAAACTAACAGTCCTTGTAAAGGCTATTTTTGCGCTTAGCTGTTTGTATCAGATGCAATCTGTTTTTAGCCTTGGGAGGGAGAGAGAGTTGCAGGAGCAGGAGTGGCTGAATACAGTCTCTAGGCAGGTATTAGCGCTTTGCAGTCCATTGCTAAACATAGGGGGGCGGCAGTTGGTGGTGTTCATTTTTCTTTTGTAAAAAAGAATTATTTGCATCTGGTAAATTTATAGGGAGGGCATTAGTGTAGTGAACGTCTTTTTTTTTTTAATACAACTTTTTTTACATCTGGTTTTTCTTTTCATTTTTTTCTTTTCTACATTTTATCCCTCTACTTTGTTTTCTTTGTTTTTTTTATAATAAATTGTACCGTATTAGGCTGGTTTCACATTTGTGTTTAAAAACGCAGTGTTTTACACACAAACACAAACTCTAACCCTAACCCTAAAACACAAACTCTAACCCTAACCCTAACCCAAACTCTAACCCTAACCCTAACACAAACTCTAACCCTAACCCTAACCCTAAAACACAAACTCTAACCCTAACCCAAACTCTAACCATAACCCTAACACAAACTCTAACACAAACTCTAACCCTAACCCTAACACAAACTCTAACACAAACTCTAACCCTAACCCTAAAACACAAACTCTAACCCTAACCCAAACTCTAACCCTAACACAAACTCTAACCCTAACCCTAAAACACAAACTCTAACCCTAACCCTAACCCAAACTCTAACCTTAACCCTAACCCTAACACAAACTCTAACACAAACTCTAACACAAACTCTAACACAAACTCTAACACAAACTCTAACCCTAACACAAACTCTAACACAAACTCTAACACAAACTCTAACCCTAACCCTAACACAAACTCTAACTCAAACTCTAACACAAACTCTAACCCTAACCCTAACCCTAACACAAACTCTAACACAAACTCTAACCCTAACCCTAAAACACAAACTCTAACCCTAACCCAAACTCTAACCCTAACCCTAACACAAACTCTAACACAAACTCTAACCATAACCCTGAAACACAAACTCTAACCCTAACCCTAAAACACAAACGCTAACCCTAACCCAAACTCTAACCCTAACCCTAACACAAACTCCAACACAAACTCTAACACAAACTATAACCCTAACCCTAACCCTAAAACACAAACTTTAACCCTAACCCAAACTCTAACCCTAACCCTAACACAAACTCTAACCCTAACCCTGACCCTAAAACACAAACTCTAACACTAACCCTAACCCTAACACAAACTCTAACCCTAACCCTAACACAAACTCGAACCCTAACACAAACTCTAACCCTAACCCCAACCCTAGCCCTAACCCTAGGGATCCTAACCCTATCCCTAGGGATCCTAACCCTAACCCTAGGGATCCTAACCCTAACCCTTAGGGTTAACCCTTAGGGTTAAGTATAGGGGAAAAAACGCACGTGTTTTTTTGCGTTTTTTTGCGCAAAAAAGCAAAAAAAAACGCAAATGTGAAACCAGCCTTACACAAGCCCCACACATTACACATGTAAAAGCACCACTTTCACACACATCCCTGGGGTTTGGGAAAAAAATTAAAATGGCCCATTTGTCAAGATGCTATTCACCAGAGGAGGCTTACACCATCCTTGCGTCCTATACGGATTCAGCCAGTGAGGAAGATCCCACTTTCCTCTATTCCTCCTCTCCTCACCAAGTGAGGAAGGACCCCCATCAAGGCGCCCTTGGAACCAGGCAACTCCTGCTGCAATCGATCCCATATGGATTGCACCCCCTGAAAATTATCAGCCTGTCATTCCGGATTTCATAGGCAACTCAGGAATCCAGTTTGACACCACTGACTTCACTGAAATTGACTCCTTCAAATTATTTTTCAGTGATGAAATAATAAATCTTTTGGTTGCCCAGAGAAACCTGTATGCCCAATAATTTTTCACCCAAAATCCCACGTCATCATTCGCCAGTTGGACCCCCGTAACTGCAGCAGAGATGATGACATTTTGGGGAATTGTGCTGCATATGGGCATAATCCGAAAGACAAAGCTTCGGCAATACTGAAGTACTGATATTCTCTACAGTACACCGGTATTCCGCATGGCCATGAAAAGGAAACGTTTTGAAGTGATACATATATTTTTGCAATACAGTGATAATGCACAGTGTCCTCTCCGAGACGATCCTAACTTTGATCATCTATATAAAATTCGGCAAGTGGTTGACCACTACAGCAGAAAAATTGCTGAGGCGTACACACCCCAGAGGGACATCGCTATTGATGAATCTCTCGTTCACTTCAAAGGGAGGCTAAAATTCCGACAACACCTGCCCAGTAAGAGGTCCAGGTATGGAATGAAGCTGTACAAACTGTGTGAGAGTACCACAGGGTGCATCCACAGATTTAGGGTCTACGAGGGGATGGACACCCTGATTAACCCCCCTGAATGCTCCCCCATCCAGCGGGTAAGTGGAAAAATTTTGTGGGAGTTGCTGCACCCACTGAGGGATAAGGGTTATCACCTCTACATTGATAACTTTTACACCAGCATCCCGCTCTTCAAGACCATCTCTGCCAGAGGTACAGCTGCATGTGGCACCATGCAAAAAAATCAGCGAGGCCTCCCTAAGCCGCTAATTGGGCAAACACTGTGAAAAATTGAAAGCAGAGCCCAATGCAGCGACAACATGCTGGTGGATAAGTATAAGGACAAAAGGGATGTACTTATCTTGACCACCATACACAGTGACAACAGATCCCTTGTCACCATTCATGGGACCAAGTCCCAAGACACAAGTCCCAAAGCCAAATTGTATCTTGGATTACAATTGGTACATGGGGATGTAGATCTCTCAGATCAGGTCCTCCAACCATACAGTGCCATGCGAAAAGCCAAAGTATGGTACAAAAAATTGGCAGTGCACATTGAACAGATGGCAATGTACAATGCTTTTGTGCTGTTATAATCTGCAGCCAATACGGGGACCTTCCTTCAGTTTCAGGAGGAAGTTATCAAGGCCCTAATGTTTGGCACTCAGGTTGGTGAGGGTCCCAGTACGTCTGAATCTAATAGTGCCCGCATTGTCCCAGGTCAACATTTCCCAGGACAGGTTCCCCAAACAGCGAGGAAAGGACGATCACAAAATGCGGGAAAGAGTATGCTCCAAGAGGGGAATCCGAAAGGACACAATTTACCATTGTGAAACCTGCCCTGAGAAATCTGGCCTTTGCATTAAGGATTGTTTCAAAGCATACCACATATCCACAAATTAATAAAATTAGTTTATACCCTGTTGACTCAACACACTTTTATTATCTGAGGAACCCCGCACATCTTACACATACCACTACATTAAAAATACATACACCAGTAAAACCAAAAGAATTATAATTAATACTGTAAAAATATTCCTCTAGATGAATTCCTTCTGGGGTGGAGTTTCCAAAATGGGGTCACTTGTGGGGATTTCCACTGTTTTGGCACATTAAGGGCTCTTTAAATGCAACATGACGGCTGCAGACCATTCCATCAATGTCTGCAATCGAAAACATAACTCATTTCATTCCGAGCCCTGCCTTGCACCCAAGCAGTGGTTTTCTCCCACATGTGGGGTATCGGTGTACTCAGGAGAAATTGCACAACTTTAGCAGACCTTCTTCTCCTGTTACCCTTGTGAGAATAAAAAAATCATTGCTAAAGATCATTTTTGTGGAAAATGTGATTTTTTTATTTTCACGGCTCCACGTTCTAAATTTCTGTGAAGCACCTGGGGGTTCAAAGTGCTCACCACACAGCTAGATAAGTTCCTTGAAGGGTCTAGTTTCCAAAAGAGCATCACTTGTGGGGGTTTTCCAATGTTTAGGCACATCAGGGGCTCTTCAAACGCAACATGGCGTCCGCTCTCAATTCCAGCCAATTTTGGGTTCAAAAAGTCAAGAGATGCTCCTTCCCTTCTCAGCCCTGCCGTGCGCCCAAACAGTGGTTTTCCCCCACATATGAGGTATCAGCATACTCAGGAGAAATTGCGCAACAAATTTTTAAATTTCTCTTGTGGGGGTAACTCTATGCCCCACAGCAGAAACCGGTGGACAGCAGATTGCAAGTCGCCTGTCGACCATTACACATGAGGGCACAGCAACACAAAGAGCCTGGAGTCATCTTATAGACACCTGTAAAAATGCTCGAGTTGCCTGCCATGCAGGTAGTATCCTACTAAAAGCGACAGAGAGAAAGTGAGGACCTTGTGTGAGGCCTTAGGCAGCAAGGAACTACAACACAGCGCAGAAAGGAAGGCTGCCAATCCCACCTGGCTAGGGGATCTCAGAATCGCTTCCAGGCCATCCGGACCGAACCATCATGTGTGATCTGTACCCTGGACTGTGGCTGCCTTGCACCAGTAAAAAGGTAAAGAGGCTGCAACCATGTGTCCTCTGATTTTTCTGGCAGTACATCATCTTCTTCTACTACACTGGGAGCCCTGGGGACCCTTTTCAACTGTGGGAAGCCATACCATCCCTGCTGCCATAACATCACCCCAGTTGACCCCTTTAAGCAGCATCGGTCATCCCTGACGGAGTACCACAGGTGGCGTCACAAAAAAACTATATTCTTTATTCAATAAATCCCTTTTACTTGGACTCAAGGGCCACAGACAGGGTCGCTGCCACCGTGACCACCCCTTTAATGGCAACCAGACACGGTACTGAGTATCCCCTAGGCCCTGGCGGGCGCTCCAGTGTCACTTTTGGGTATTTTGTTTCATATAGACTCCTCAAAGTGACTTCAAATGTGATGTGGTCCCTAAAAATATGGTTTTGTAAAATTTGCTGAAAAAATGAGAAATCGCTGGTCAATTTTTAACCCTTATAACTTCCTTACCCCAAAAAATTGGTTCCAAAATTATGCTGATGCAAAGTAGACATGTGGGAAATAATATTTAGTAACTTTTTTTTGCGATATGACTTTTAAGGGCATAAAAATTAAAAGTGTGAAAATTGCGAAATTTTCAAAATTTTCTCAAAATTTCCTTTTTTTTCACAAATAAACACAAGTCAAATAGAAGACATGTTACTGTTATGATAAAGTACTAAATATGTCATGAGAAAACATTCTCAGAATCACCAGGATCCTTTGAAGCATTCTAGAGTTATGACCTCATAAAGTGACAGTGGTCAATATTGTAAAAATTGGCCGGGTCATTAAGGTGAACACAGGCTAGGTCTCAAAGGGGTTAAAATATAAGTTTAAGTAAGTATATTTAAAAAAACAAACACGAGTCTAGATACCCACTAAGTGAAGGTGCAAAAGTTGTTGTCTACCCTTCATTATATAAGACTATAGAACCCATGCCCTTATCATCGCGGTTACTGGGATTGTCCACTTAAAGGGAACCTGTCACCTCCAAAATCGAAGATGAGCTAAGCCCACCTGCAGATGAGAAAAAGAGGTTAGATTATACTCACCTGGGCAGGTGGTCCGATCCGATGGGCGTCGCGGTCCGGTCCGGGGCCTCCCATCTTCATGCAATGACGTCCTCTTCTTGTCTTCCTGCCGCGGCTCCGACACAGGCGTACTTTGTCTGCCCTGTTGAGGGCAGAGCAAAGTACTGCAGTGCGCAGGCGCCGGGCCTCTCTGACCTTTCCCGGCACCTGCACACTGCAGTACTTTGCTCTGCCCTCAACATCCAGCCCAGGCCTTTCACTTTTGGGACTGGAGTGTCGCGAGGAGCATCGGTAAACGCCTGGGCTGGATCCGGGGGCCGACAGAAGGTGAGTATATAACTACTGTATTTTTTATTTTAACTCTTTTTTTAACCAGGATATGGAGCCCACATTGCTATATACTATGTGGACTGTGTTAGATACTGCTTGGGCTATATATTACCTGGTTGTGGCATATATTACATGGCTGGGCAATATACTACATTTCTGTGCTCTATACTACGTGGCCTGGGTTATATACTGCATGGGCAGTGTTATATACTACGTCTCTGTGCTATATACTATGTGGCTGTGCAATATATTACGTGGCTGTGCAATATACTATGTGGCTGTGCAATATATTACGTGGCTGGGCAATATACTATGTGTCTGTGCTATATACTACGTGTCTGTGCTATATACTACGTGTCTGTGCTATATACTATGTGGCTGGACAATATACTACGTGGCTGGGCAATATACTACGTGGCTGGGCAATATACTACATGGCTGGGCAATATACTACGTGTCTGTGCTAAATACTATGTGTCCATGCTATATACTACGTGTCTGGGCAATATACTACGTGGCTGGGCAATATACTACATGGCTGGGCAATATACTATGTGGGCTGGGCAATATACTACATGGGCTGTGCTATATACTACGTGGCTGGGCAATATACTATGTGGCTGTGCTATATACTACATAGTAACATAGTAACATAGTAACATAGTTAGTAAGGCCGAAAAAAGACATTTGTCCATCCAGTTCAGCCTATATTCCATCATAATAAATCCCCTGATCTACGTCCTTCTACAGAACCTAATAATTGTATGATACAATATTGTTCTGCTCCAGGAAGACATCCAGGCCTCTCTTGAACCCCTTGACTGAGTTCACCATCACCAACTCCTCAGGCAAGCAATTCCAGATTCTCACTGCCCTAACAGTAAAGCATCCTCTTCTATGTTGGTGGAAAAACCTTCTTTCCTCCAGACCCAAAGAATGCCCCCTTGTGCCCGTCACCTTCCTTGGTATAAACAGATCCTCAGCGAGATATTTGTATTGTCCCCTTATATACTTATACATGGTTATTAGATGGTTACGTGGGCTGTGTTATATACTATGTGGCTGTGCTATATACTACGTGGCTGTGTTATATGCTACATGAGCTGTGTTATATGCTATTTGGCTGTGCTATATTTCTCTGCTGTATCTGTGGATCATGAATCGTGGTATGTGTTAAAGAGGGGGGCCCAGTGAGACTCTTTCGCCCGGGGCCCTCAAAAACCTGGAGCCGGCCATGGCTTCACTGATTGGTCATGCCCGGCCGCGAATAATCAGCGACCGTCACAGTCAGCCCGCGAATTGGCGCGGAATTTGAACCACACTTCGTTAATTGGTCGCAGCCGGCCGGCCAAATCCTTTGTATAAATTGCATTATTCTGAAAACTTCATAAATAAACTACATACATATTCTAGAATACCCGATGCGTTTGAATTGGGCCACCGTCTAGTTGATCCATAACTGGCTATATAATGCTCATTATTTTATACAAAAAAGTAGTGCTAAGCAAAAAAAACAGGACAGTGAAAATGGCAGCTTTATGGCAATTCAGTGCATTGCACCAATAATGTGTAGTGGGCTAGGTTTGCTGGTAGGACCAGAAGCCAGTGGGCATACGGCAAGCCACTCTGCCTTGGCCATAATGCCTTGGCCATAATATACATAAATACAGAAATAAATCAATGACTTGGCTATGATTATGAAGTATATAAAAAACATTGCCAGAGAGGTATAATGATTTAAGAGAACCTCTCTGAAAATTGTTGGCTGGACAGCTATCTTCAGGCTTCATTCCGCATATCTCAACTTGATTGACCGAGCTGTCCATATTTGTGTATAGAGAGAAAGTAGTGGTGAGCGAGTATACTTGTTACTCGGGTGGTATCCGAGTATTTGGGACTGCTCGGAGTTTTAGTTTTCCTTGCCGCAGCTGCATGATTTACGGCTACTAGACAGCTTGATTACATGTGGGGATCCCTAGCAACCAGGCAACCCCCACATGTTCTCAGGCTGGTTAGCAGCTGTAAATCATGCAGCTGTGTCAACAAAAACTAAATCTCCGAACAGTCACAAATACTCAGAGACCACCCGAGTAACGAGTATACTTGCTCATCACTAATAGAGAGAGTCCTGTACGTTGCAATGGAGAAGCCTGTCTGTACTTCACACTGTCCATGGTTGAGCAGTTTGCATCTCTTGACAGGTTTCCTTTAGGTTTCGATATTATATTGGTACTATCATTGCATCTGTTCTGGTCAAACCTATTATGTAGACACAATTCTTTAATAGGCATGTACCACCTAAAGCTCATTAGTATGTAGGACCTAGTTTACGAGCATTAGAGCTATTTTTGCAGCATTAATGATGGGAACTAAAATAAAACACCTTTACCTCTGATTAATAAGTTAACGTAATATGTTATATTTTCAAATCTTAAAATCTTAACAAAAAAGTGCAGTCAATGTATGGATACAATAGATAGAATAAAGCAAAGTCTAGTATACTGGTAGTCTGAAGTGGTCGTCTTTGATACATTAGCAAGTCAATACTGTTTCTCTACAGCCAATTAGAATGCTTCCTGCGTAGCTTTTCCAACACACTCGATGCAAAAACAAACATGAAAATGTACTCAGATTGTAAAAATCTGAAATATGCAAATGTTTCCATGGCAATAATTAATTCAAGATTAATTTGTGAGCCCCTCTCATCTGTTGTCTGTGATAGTGCTTTATTTTTTCTGCACTTGCTTGTTTGCTCCATCCAAACATCTTTTGAGCATTATTCTTTTTGCCATATTGAGTTTAGCACTGCTGATACACAGTAATGAATGATTTCATGGATATTTTTGCCTTTTGATTAATAAAATTACACATGAATATCGACCTCCCTTGTGCCCTTTAACATGGCGATACGGTTAAAGAAGTTAATAAGCCACTGAATCGGCCATTCACAGTCATGGCATTTATTTTTTTATTTTTACTGAACAGATGAAACTCAGAAATAATCAGATGGGGAGAATGTTCTCCTAAATTAGACCTCTTGTTTGTAAACTCAAAGAGTACTAACGCAGTTCACCCTCAGCTGTCAATGTCATATGTACTCTGCCCGCCAGGACTATACAGACTGGCAGATTAGAGGGTTTTGTTCCAGACTCTTTGTCTTTCCATGTGAGAGAGCCTTTCATTGAAACGATGTGTTACTCTTTCTATATTTATAGAATGCAGACATTAGCATCAAACCGTTAGTTGTACAAGTACTTTGATGTCAACCTCTGTGCCAAGGACAGACCCTTGTTGGTGGGTGACTAGCAAGCAAAGTAAGGACATGTGTGGGAGAGAATAAAAGCATGAACCTCTAGGACTACATAATATGATCACATTCTTGTCTGTTCACTGAGCTTTATTCTCCCTTTCTAGGCTTCTGATCATGAAGGTTATGAACCAGTAAAAACTTCAGAAATGTCCACTGAAAGGGGTGCTTTGGTTAAGAATACCACTATTGTTCCTCCCTTGGTTTTAAAGAAAAAATAAATTCAAAGCAGCTCAAGTGGGTGTCAGCACAGAAGTGGCAGTGAGAATTTTCTGAACTTGGTACTTGACATTGTTCTATAATTTTTCAAATCTGCACAAAGCAAATAATCATTGGCCCATATAGGCAGGTTTGTTAAAAATGCATTAAAGCCGACACAGGGTCAAAGTTTGGATTTTTACTGTAAAGCCCAGTCGGCTGGTTTAAAGTTACATATTATTACTAATTTTGTGTCAGGTTTCATGATATCTTATGTAGGTTAATCCTAATTGGGACCTTGTGGTCTGATGTTTCCTTTTCTCCAGAAATGTGTTGTCCTAATCCTTGATTTTATATTGTCATCAAGTATCCCACTTTCTTTCTTTTTTCATTCCAAGAAGCTTCATGTAATGATACTATCAAATGCTGAAGTTTCCTGTTACCTCAATTCTTCTAGAATCAGAGACAGATCTTTGCAGAATTGTCATCAAGTCCTCTTTTTCTCTGAAGAGGCAATTGGCACATTAAATTTCCCAGAGGAGCAATGCATGGCTAATAGGCCTCCTTACCTTGACAATCCAGAGCTGGTATGTCACTCTCCACAAGGAGAAACCTCACCCCTCAGACCTCAGTCCAGAGCCTCGCACCTAGCCAAATCAGTTTTCATGCTTCGCACTGATGAGGGCCAACAGCCCGCATCACCGTGTCTACTCGTTAAAGGGTTGATTGTGACTTGTAGGATCACTACTTCCAACAGGTGGCGCTATAGAGTTCAAGTCATCTTTTTCTCTGAGGAGGCAATTTGCATATTAAATTTCCCAGTGGAGCATTGCACGGCGAATAAGCCTCCTTACCTTGATAAGCCAGAGCTGGTATGTCACTCTCCATAAGGAGAAACCTTAGTAACATGACTCAGGACAGTAGCCATGGGTGAGGTACTCATCTCCTATGCCCCAGCACATTACAAGAAAGTGGGGGTCCTGGCTGGATGTGTGGGCTTGTGCCCTAGGGGTAGATTGTCCATGCAGGATGCATGTGACGCTGGTTTGGCAGGACCATATGTTAACCAGTTCATGAAAGCAGACCACCATTAAAAATTAAACTTCTTTTTACTGAAGAATAATTTCATATGAATTATATACAGCAGATACTAGGCATTTATCTTCAAGGATGTTTCTTTAACCACAAGCAACATGAACACACACATCTTCTTCCCTGAAAACACTCTATCTTCTTCACCTCCTTTACTCTTTACACAAACAAGCACACTATCTTGCGACCTTCTGTTTTATTCTCCGGAGACCGCACAGTCGAGGTGTAATGCTCCGGCCCCTTTTCATCTGTGGGAAACACACAGGTTGAGGTGTTACCCTATGGCCCCACACAGTTACTCTCAGTTTCCAGTCCGCAAGAGTCATAGACTCCATACTGTAGCAACGCGTCCTGTGATTTCTCCATAGAAGAGGATGTGTCCAAATATGGCGACACTTGACTTTCTTTGCTGTTGTCGTTTAGCAGCTACTGTACACTGATATACACATTCTCTTCCTTTAGCTTCTATTTTCTTTTGCCTTCCGTTACCTCTCTGACGAAGACTCCATACTGGCCTGCTAGACTTCCTGCCCCAGGCCCCGATTTTATCTTCTTCAGTTACTTCCCCTACTCTTTGCACAAACCAGCACACTATCTTGTGAGCTTCCATTTTCCTCTCTGGAGACCGCACAGCTTGAGGTGCAACGCTATGGCCCCTTTTCTTCTGTAGGAAACGTACAGGTTGAAGTGTTATGCTTTGGTCCCACACAACTACTCTCAGTTTCCAGTCCAAAAGAGTCATAGACTCTATCCTGTAGCAACGCGTCTTGTGATTTCTCAGTAGAAGAGGATGTGTCCAAATATGGTGACACTTGACTTTCTTTACTGTTGTCATTTAGCAGCTACAATGATATACATAGTCTCTTCCTTTTTCTTCCCTTTACTCTTGCCTTCCGTTACCTTTCTGGCAAAGACTTCAGACCATCCTGCTAGGCTTCCTATCCCAGGCCCCGATATTCTTTCTCTCACTCTCTCTGTCCCGATTCTGGACTGCTACTCACTTCTCTTGTCCGCTATCTCTCCTCTTACAAGCTCTTATTATCTGCTCCGGTAGTTTCTCTCTTGCCACAGTGACACACACTGCATGCAGCACTGCTCACACTAGTCCTGAGGTCTTTACTCTGCACACGCTTTTTGACTAACTAACAGGAAGTTATTTTTGTTCCTGCTGCATAGCCCCTCCCTCTCTGGGATAAACTCTGTACTTAACTCTATCTTACGCTACTTACTGATTGTTGCTGGGCAGACTATAACAATGTTATTGCCATCTTGTGGCCATTATACTTAACATCACATAACATTATGCATCACACAGTACAACATTGCGTCAATGCTTCTCAAGGTGCGTGAGCAACGTGCCTATCATCCTACATAAGCACAGTATGGGATACAGAAGCCTGGCAACTGACAAGTTGCATAAAACTATAGAATGGAGAATATTGCTCAGGCATCTCCCTACTGGAGAGCAAGCTTTTAATACTTATTGCCTCCCAGATATTGGCTGAGGGCATTTCCACAGAAGACCTGTGGGGCATACACTGACACAGAGCAGGAGGAAGCACAGTAGGGAACAAGGATGTTGCCACAACTGGAGCAGTGCACATGTCAGCATCCTTGCTGGAGGAGGAAGAGGGACCACGCAGGGATGCCGGCATGGCGTTACAAGTAGCTAGCAATAGTTAAAATAATGCAGTCCAAATTTCACTTATTCACTGTTTGCATACAGCTTAAGGCTTACAGAGGCCGCTGTATTCTTTTGTGTGTATTCACAAGAGATTTGCTCAAAAATCTGAAAAAAACCCTCCAATATGAGGGAAATAGTACCTTTACCTATAATCTATCTCACAAATAGCATGACCACAAATGCGCATTTCGCAATGCTTCTTCGGGAGGCGTCTCCCGAAGAAGCATTGCGAAACGCGCGTCGGGGCAGAGGGACGGCGAGGTACTTTCGTTTGGTTGATAGTCAGCAAATTATATTTCACTCTATTGCCTTATATTTAGCGCTGTGTTTGCATTACATCTCCCTGCATGTATAGGAGTTTGTATTTGTGAGGGCACGCTTGTCTACCTTTAAAAAAATCTTGGGGTGTCATTATGTGCATACCTCACGTACAGACCAGTGCATGTTATACTATATGATCTAATTTTGTACAGCGACAATATGACTTTCTGCATATGTTTTTTTACTACCAACCTAAGAATTTCGTACGAGTACCTATGGCAGTACAGTCCCTTGTTCACTGGATTGTGTACCCTTCTTAACATGTAGTATTGATAATTTTATATTTTTTTATCATGTCTTTTCAATAAAGTACTGTTTTATATTAGTACCCTAGTGGAGATCAATCATTTGTGGTCATGCTATTTGTGAGATAGATTCTTTTGTGTGTGCATCATCATCCCTGGTGATTTGGATCAGTACTTCTTAGTAACAGTCCACAGTCCTATTTACTGCTAAAGTGTAAAATTTACAGAACCTTTGGCTTCTGCTTCTGTGACGTTAATTTCTGTGTCATGTAAGTTTACAGCACCACTCTGACATTTTTTTTTTAATTTCAGCGTTGGAGTGGTATCAGTAATCCAAGTTTCTTGCACCTAGAAATATACTTACTCCTAGCCATCTTCTGATCTTCTCGGTTCTGATCTGATCCAGTGTCACCATGTTGTGACCGCAACTTCTGACCAGAAGTCAGAGGTAATGGTCACAAGTTCTCAGTATAAGTCTATGAGAACTTTTTTCTGACTTAATTCTGGCTCTCATAGAATTACAGTACACCGAGAAGTGACCTTCGGCTCACCCAGCAAACACTGGATCCAGCAGGTCACAAACTGCTGAAAGACCGACCAGAGTGGTGCCGAGAACAGGTGAAGATGCCGGCTGGTCAGTATAATGCCAGGGGCCTGGAACTTACATTAGTGACACCACTCCTCTGGGGAAATTAAATACCATACACAGCATGAATCTTTGACACTCAGAAAAATACTCTAACCCTAGACAACCCCTTTTGAAGAAAAGCGGAAATGAAATATGAAATGAAATATTGCATGTTATCAAACAAATAAGGTAGAAAAGTACTGGTTCTCAATGCAGAGATTCAGCAGTGGTAAAGAGTGTTACACACAATACTCTCTGGGAAAAGTATTCAAATTAGATTTCCTCCCGAAGGTTGAAACTTTTGGCTCTCGTGCTACCTATATTTTTCCATGTAAGTCAATGCCCTACTTAGTAAAGAATCTTGAAGTAAAGCATTTCTATTGATGGTTTGAATAATAACCTTAATCATGTTTCAAGGCTCAGTGAAAGGTTTATCCAACTTTTTAAAATTAATAGCAAATTCTTAAGGTGCAATCTGGCGGCCGCATAAATTGGAGCAAGATTGGACTGCAGTGCTCGGTCTAGCCGGGGAATCTCCCAACCCAACTGTGTCCTTAGGAAAAGCCATCAAAATCAGATCAGTGAGGGTCTGACCAGTGGCACATCCTCCTATCAACTTCAATGGAGCCATCCAGTGAAGCTAATTGGCGGGGAATATTGGTGTATATTACTTTTAAGAAACTGAATAACCCTTCAATAAGTCAGACATTGACATACTCGTTAAATCACCAAAAGATGGCAGTAGAGAGAACATTTTCTTCTTCATAAAGGGAGAGCTAATTTGCATAGTCTACTATATAAAGCTGAATGTGTGTGTGTGTGTGTGTGTGTGTGTATGTCTGTGTGTGTATGTCCGGGATTGGCATCTGCACCGTCGCAGCTACAGCCACAAAATTTTGCACAGTCACACGTCTGGACCCCGAGAGCGTCATAGGCTATGTTGTGAGGCGAAATTGTAACCCCGCGCGTTCCAATTCACCAAACAATTTTGCCCCTATCTACATAATGGGGAAAAAAGTGAAAGGAAAAGTGTTGGAAGCGTCGCAGCTACAGCAACAAAATTTTGCACAGTCACACGTCTGGACCCTGAGAGCGTCATAGGCTACGTTGTGAGGTGAAATTTTAACTCTGCACTTTCCAATTCACCAAACTATTTTTCCCCTATCTACATAATGGGGAAAGTGAAAGGAAAAGAGTTGGAGGCAAATTGACAGCTGCCAGATGTGAACAAGGGGGACTTAAAGAATGAGAGCGATGGCGCAAAAGAGTATATACCGTACAGTTGCTAAGGTGGAGCCCCGACATGGGATACTCACCACACATGCGGATATGAACACACACACAAAATGCGCCACACACTACCACGTGCTTGAACACATATACCACCCTCAGCACACATTTCACCACACATACACCAACCTCGCCACATAAAAGTCGAAACACAAAAGTCGCCGCTCAAAACTCGCCACGCGCAAAACTCGCCACATGCAAAAACTAGGCTCACGCAAAACTCGCCACAAGTGCAAAACTCACCTCATGGAAAACTCGCCACACGCAAAACTTGCACACGCAGAAAAATTGCCACATGCACAAAATTTGCAACACATGCAAAAGTTGCCTCACACAAAACTTGCACATACTCAAAAGGCACCAGACATAAAACTCACCACGTGCAAAACTCACCATGCGCAAAACTTGCTGCACACAACTTGCTACACTAACCTGTTACATGCAACTCGACACACAAAAAGTTGCTACACGCATGTTGCCACACAAAACTCATCTCACAAAAGTCGCTACATGCATGTCGCCACACACAACTCAACACACACAACTTGACAAACGAAACTCACCCTAAAAAACACACAAGTCTGGTATTAGCCTTCAAAAATAAAAATCTGATTAATAAGCAGACAAACTACAAGAGCAACAAATGTACCATATAGGAAATACAGCAGCTGTCAGTCACATGACCTGTCTATTATGTGTATGTGTGAGCTAATATATACTGCCAGGGGGAGGGCTTCCTGTTGGCTGGGGATTTATCAGGCTGCCAATTTATCTTACAAATACTGAGGTAAAAATACTGAGCAAATAACGTGTTAACGAGGTCTAATACAGGAGATCACACAGGTATATACTATATACAGGGGAGATGACACACAGATATATACTATATACAGGAGAGATAACACACAGGTATATACTATATAGAGGAGGAGATGACATACAGGTACATACTATATACAGGAGGAGATGACATACAGGTATATACTAAATACAGGAGGAGATGACATACAGGTATATGCTATATATATAGAAGATGACATACAGGTATATACTATATACAGGAGGAGATGACACACAGATATATACTATATACAGGGGAGATGACACACAGGTATATACTATATACAGGAGGAGATGACATACAGGTATATACTATATATAGAAGGAGATGACATACAGGTATATACTATATATAGGAGGAGATGACATACAGGTATATACTATATATAGGAGGAGATGACATACAGGTATATACTATATATAGGAGGAGATGACATACAGGTATATACTATATACAGGGGAGATGACACACAGCAGGTATATACTATATACAGGGGAGATGACATACAGGTATATACTATATACAGGAGATGACATACACGTGTATACTATATATAAGGGAGATGACAAACATGTATATACTGAGGTGAAAATGAGAGGTATGAGGTGAAAATGAAAAGGTGTGAGTGCAAAATGAGAGGAGTGAGGGAAAATAGTGGAGTGATCGGAAAATGACAGATGTGAGGTCGAAATGACAAGTGTTAGGGGGGGAATGAGAGGAGTGAGGGAGAAAATGAGAGGTGTGAGGGAGAAAATGAGAGATGTGAGGGGGTAAATGAGAGGCGTGATGGGAAAATAAGAGAAGTGACGTGCTATAACTAACCACAGATATTTACTATGCCCAGGCAACGCCGGGCTCTTCAGCTAGTTATTTCTATATAGTTAATACAAATTATAGTACTAGTTACCAAAGATATATATTATCTAGCCTTTGATTTCTTTTAAAGTCTAATATCACCAAACACAATTTGGATCAGACTAAATAAAAAAATATCACTGAAAGGGTAAAAAAAAAAATCATAAAATACAGCACTTTTCCTGGGAAAGCCATATACTTCCAGCCAAGGCTGTCAGTCAAATGCACCTCTATTCTCTAATGCGTTTCTATGTAACAAGATCTCCTTGTAGTTTACCATAATAAGACTAAGTAGGCTAAAATGTTGTCCTAGGTGTATATTAACATAATAACATCTGACAAAATAGGCATCTCTAAGTGACCAATTTCAGGCATTAAATAAGATAACTGCAGCCCCTACAATGGTTCCTATGCTTCATGAGTATAGAGAAGGCAATGTAAAATTGAATTTAAAATTATCTCCTTTCGCATTGAAACATGACTGTTCCCTGGTAATTATCCAAGATAATGCCTGCAAATTTCAGCAGACTTTTCCTTTTATAATTGCTAAAGTTCACTGAGGGTACCCACCAGACTGAGGTCAAAAAAATCTTAGATGCATACAACAATGTAAGTCATTTTTCTCCATTATTGCATGAAACACATACTAGTAGAATGAATACAACAAGGGAACATTATCACCTGAGTTTACTTTTAGCTGGATGAATGTTATTATCATTACAATATCTGTGATGCTATTTGCCCTGCACTGAACAATTTTTAAGCGCTTTTGAAAAGAGTGAGTGTTTTTGTTGTTTCTAATGGTGGAGAGACCAGACAGTGCTTTTCAAATAACAGATTACAATAAAAGTGGGGATAACTGGTGTGTGTTTGCATAAGGCGGAGGAGAGCACTAAAAAATTTTATCTATTCCACAGAAGAGCTTGACTGCTTCTGCCGCTATTTTTTTTATCCCATGGTTTACAGTATTCAGTAATGAACTCAAAAGATCCATTCGATCTCAAATCATAGATATTAAACAGGTACTTCTGCCAATATCTACAGTATTTATAACTGTTCCCTTTATGTGCCAAATTACTTTACAAACGAAGAATGCAAGACACCTGCCCAAAAGTAACAACAGAAATATGAAAAAAAAAACACTTTATTTGACAATACACATTATATAGTTTAGAAAGAATTCATTCTAGGGTATTTATTTTTATTTTAAAAAAACAGAGTAGGATTATACCCGATGGTCAAATGAAGTGTCGGATGAAACGGGATCCACTCACCTCTCTTGGTTGTGCACCCTAACGTGTTGTGTGTTCAGCATTTTAATAAAGGTCTGTACATTTTAATAACTTTTTGCCCCCTTTTGTATGCCCAGCGCTCCGCCTGACAGCATTTTTGTCTTCATAGGGTATTTATTTTGGCTCAGCGGTTGGTTAAGTGTTGCTTTGCAGAACTGGGGTCCCGGGATCAAATCGAAACCCCATCTGCAAGAATTTTGTATGATCTCCTCTTGCTTATGTTGGTTTCTGTCAGGTACTCTGGTTTCCTCCAACACTCCAAAGACATACTGCTAGGGAATTTAAATTGTGGGCCCCAGTGGGTACAGTGATGATGTCTGTAAAGCGCTGTGGAATTAATGGCTCTTTAAAAGTAAGTATAATAAATAAATGTAAGAACTTTTCTTTTCCAGCCACTTGCACGCCAGTAAATTTGGGCGACCATGCAAGTGTTCTCAATCCGGATGGGGGAGTAAAGTTCTGCATCTCGGATGACAGATTATCTTCCTTGAATGTAATGTTGAATTCCAATTACTTGATCCATCTCTCCCTCAATATTTACTGTCAGAGACAAGCCAGCATTTCCCCATATTCACAATGGATGGTCACATGATCAGAGTGGTTATTACCACCTTATAATGCAGAAGGTGGAGGTGACATCAGTGCTGAGTGGTGTGTCCGCACCACAGCATGCTCTGCTTATGACTCTACCAATAGTAAAGTTCATTATGCTCCTACCGGGAAATATGTGTGCTACCCAGCTATTAATACACAGGTGACTAATCATGTTAAAAGACCTGCTAGGCTGCCAATCGCTGGGGCTAATGGATGGACAAATAAAATAATAGATTCAGTAGCCAAAGTGGGCCAGCAGTGATCTACCGTAGTTAAAACTGGACATTGCTCCCTCTGGTTTCCAGTCACTGCTGCATTGTATTGTAACTCCCATGTACTTATGCTGGAGCGCCCCTTTGTTTACTTACCCCAAATCTGAACTTTATAAGTCTTTGGTGCCCTTAAGACTTGATGCCTGAAATGTTATCTCTGTCTGACTATCTTCTAAGTTCACTTCTCTCAACTCGCTCCACCGGCCAGTAGCAATTTTGTGGATACAGCACAGAAACCTCTGTAAGGGTACCGTCACACTATACGATTTACCTACGATCACGACCAGCGATACGACCTGGCCGTGATCGTTGGTAAGTCGTAGTGTGGTCGCTGGAGAGCTGTCACACAGACAGCTCTCCAGCGACCAACGATGCCGAGGTCCCCGGGTAACCAGGGTAAACATCGGGTTACTAAGCGCAGGACCGCGCTTAGTAACCCGATGTTTACCCTGGTTACCAGCGTAAAAAAAAACAAACAGTACATACTTACATTCCGGTGTCTGTCCCTTGCCGTCTGCTTCCCGCACTCACTGACTGCCGGCCGTAAAGTGAAAGCACAGCGGTGACGTCACCGCTGTGCTCTGCTTTCACTTTACGGCCGGCAGTCAGTGAGTGCGGGAGGCAGACGGCAAGGGACCTGACGGACACAGGAATGTAAGTATGTACTGTTTGGTTTTTTTTACATTTACGCTGGTAACTAGGTTAAACATCGGGTTACTAAGCGCGGTCCTGCGCTTAGTAACCCGATGTTTACCCTGGTTACAAGCGAACGCATCGCTAGATCGGTGTCACACACACCGATCTAGCGATGACAGCGGGAGATCCAGCGACGAAAGAAAGTTCCAAATGATCTGCTATGACGTACGATTCTCAGCAGGATCCCTGATCGCTGCTGCATGTCAGACACAGCGATATCGTATGGATATCGCTGGAACGTCATGAATCGTACCGTCGTAGCGACAAAAGTGCCACTGTGTGACGGTACCCTGACAAAGGCCAATTTGCTGAATATCAGTAAAAGGAAAAACACCTGCTAAATACTTTGGCACCTGCTAAGTTCCGTGTCTAGTGTCCATGGCAGTTCTTTGAATGTTGCGGTATTTTGAAATCACTCTTGATTTCTTGGTCCTGACGCAGGTTGGTTTGGGAGTCATCAGATGCAGCTGCAGACTCACATGGAGACTTGTCTATGCTAGCATTAGTGTTGTGCCTGGATTACACAACATCATCCCCCTTTTAACTCCTCCCAACTGTTTAACTCTTAGTATTCTGTCCCCAAGCTAAACATGTACATTACAGTGAAAAACAATAAGAGTACACATTCAGCACATTACACATCAGAGTGCAACACATCACAATGACATACATAGCAATATAAAACATTAGTAAACCATCAGAGTGCTGCAGGCGACACGTGTGACCAGTATAAAGGAGAGAGGAGGCATGTAAGGGTCCCCGACACCTCTTTACATGATCGTACCACAGCTCTTGGGCAGGGAGGGAAGGAAACGAGTATACAAACTTTACAGCAAGGGATCACAGCTGAATTTTTCTGCGAGGTAAAATAAGCTTTTAAACAGGCATAAAAATGTTTTACCTCAGAGTAAGAAGCAGTTGAGATCACATGCTGATCTATCTGTATAAACCTCAGAATTACATGCCATCGCATTCCTATACCTTCCACATGCAATACATTCTTTAAAGAAGTACTACCATTAAAGTTTTTACTCTCTTAATGTATTGCAATTATCAGTGGCATAACGAGAGCCTGATGGGCCCCCGATGCAGGATTTGGACCAAGCCTAACCCATCCTGAATAAAATATACTTCTCAAACAAATAAAGGGAACACTTAAACAACAGAATATAACTCCAAGTAAATCAAACTTCTGTGAAATCAAACTGTCCACTTAGGAAGCAACACTCATTGACAATCAATTTCACATGCTGTTGTGCAAATTGAATACACAACAGATGGAAATTATTGGCAATTAGCAAGACACCCTCAATAAAGGAATGGTTCTGCAGATGGGGACCACAGATCACATCTCAGTACCAATGCTTTCTGGCTGATGTTTTGGTCACTTTTGAATGTTGGTAGTGATTTCACACTCATGGTAGCATGAGACGGACTCTACAACCCACACAAGTGACTCAGGTAGTTCAGCTTATCCAAGATGGCACATCAATGCGAGCTGTGGCAAGAAGGTTTGCTGTGTCTGTCAGCGTAGTGTCCAGAGGCTGGAGACGCTACCGCGAGACAGACCAGTACACCAGGAGACGTGGAGGGGGCCATAGGAGGGCAACAACCCAACAGCAGGACCGCTACCTCCATCTTTGTGCAAGGAGAAATAGGAGGAGCACTGCCAGAGCCCTGCGAAATGACCTCCAGCAGGCCACAAATGTGCATGTGTCTGCACAAATGGTTAGAAACTGACTCCATGAGGATGGTCTGAGTGCCCGATGTCCACAGGACGCTTAGCATTTACCACAGAACACCAGGATTGGCAAATTCGCCACTGGCGCCCTCTGCTCTTCATAGATGAAAGCAGGTTAACTCTGAGCACATGTGACAGACGTGACAGAGTCTGAAGATGCCATTGGAGAGCGATCTACTGCCTGAAACATCCTTCAGCATGACCGGTTTGGCAGTGGGTCAGCCCTCCATGTGCTTGCTAGAGGTAGCCTGACTGCCATTAGGTACCGAAATGAGATCCTCAGACCCTTTGTGAGACCATATACTGGTGCGGTTGGCCCTGGGTTCCTCCTAATGCAAGACAATGCCAGACCTCATATGGCTGGAGTGTGTCAACAGTTCCTGCAAGATGAAGGCATTGAAGCTATGGACTGGCCTGCCCCTTCTCCAGACCTGAATCCCATTGAGCACATCTGGGATATTATGTCTCGCTCCATCCACCAAGGTCACGTTGCACCAAAGACTGTCCAGGAGTTGGCAGATGCTTTAGTCCAGGTCTGGGAGGAGATCCCTCAGGAGACCACCCGCCGCCTTATGAGGAGCATGCCCCGACATTGTACGGTAGGGAGGTCATACAGGCACGTGGAGGCCACACACAATACTGAGCATCTTCTCCTTGTCATGAGGCATTTCCACTGAAGTTGGATCAGCCTGTAATTTGATTTTCCACTTTGATTTTGAGTATCATTCCAAACCCAGACCTCCATGGGATATGCATTTTGATTTACATTGGTAATTGTTATGTTTTATTGTTCTGAACACATTCCACTATGCAATGAATAAAAATTTTCAAATGGAATATTTCATTCAGAGATATCTAGGATGTAGTATTTCAGTGTTCCATTTATTTTTTGGAGCAGTGTATATTTCCAAACTACAAAGAATGGAGAGGTCTGCAATTTTTATCATAAATAAACTTCAACTGTGAGTGACAGAATCTAAATATAAATAGAAAATCACATTGTATGATTTTTTAAAAATTAAACTGCATTTTACTGCATGAAATAAGTATTTGATCACCTACCAACTAACAAGAATTCTGGCACTCACAGACCTGCTAATTTTTCTTTAAAAATTGAGATGCTACAGGTCTAGGAAAATTACTTAATTTTTTTTTACAAACTTTTCACCATTTAAATAAAAAAACAACATATACATGTTTAATACCTACAAACTCATAATTACCTGGAGAATGATAATGACAGGTCAGTTATAGCACTTGGTGAACATGGTAAAAAAAAATAAAAAAAACACTGTGGAAATACATTTTTTTTGCAATTTCTCCCAACTTGGAAAGTTGTTTCCCATTTTCGAGTTCACTGCATGGTAAAACCAATGGTATCATTCAAAAGTACAACTCATCCCCAAAAAACCAAGCCCTCACATGGCCATAGTGACAGTAAAATAAAAATGTTATGGCTTTTTGCATGCTTCAATAGTCTCCATGGGAGACTAGAAGCTGCAGTACTTTGCAATATTTTGATCGCTTCTGCTACAAAGGCGATGATCAGATCCCCTGTATGTGGCAGAAATGCTCACTTGCTATGAGCACCGACAACAGGATGGCGCTCATAGCAATCTGGCAATGACAACCATAGAGGTCTGCTTTAGACTTCTGGCTGTCATGCTGACCCATTGGTGACCCTCGATCGTGTTACGGGGTCATTGATGGGCGGGATTAACAATGTGCTTCCGGTAAGCACAATTTAAATGCCACTGTCAGAGATTGACAGAGGCATTTAAAGAGTTAACAGCCTTGGGTGGATCGTTGTATAGATCAGCTGTCATGTGCATGATATATGTGGGATCAGCACCAGTACCTGCACCAAACAGGGGGAGTCCTTCGTGAGCGTACTATTATGTCCATTGTCGGAAATAGGTAACGAGAGTGAAAATAAATGCAAGGTACAATATCCTTTCTGTTTCTACATAGAAAAGAGAAAACAGAAGAATTTACTTTGTAGAAAGGCAAAATGAGTAACTGTAAGTATACAGTGTCTGTATAATGTGAGGACTGCAATATATTAATTGGATTAAAACTTTGATGGGTGTGTTTCTTTAATTTCCACTCTCCAGCATGACTTTGACTTATATGTTCCACTCTCCAGCATGACTTTGACTTATATGTTCCACTCTCCAGCATGCTTTTGACTTATATGTGAGCATAGTCAAGAACATACACATTACGTTTTATGGTACCCTGAACTGGCACACACTGAGGACTCTACACAGCTCAAAATCCTGAACACTGCACAAGATAACTAATCCAGATATACAATCCAACTGTTATGATTCATTTTGGATTCGTGGCAGCTCTGGCTCCGCTATAATTTAAAAGTACCGTATTTTTCAGACTATAAGACGCACCGGACCATAAGATGCACCTAGGTTTTAGAGGAGGAAATTAGTAAAAAAAATTGAAGCAAAAAAGGTCAGTTCTGTACTGCAATATCCCCTATCCTGGTATATACGGTCCTTTCATCCCCATTCTGATACACATGGTCCCTCATTCCTATCCTGGTATGCATGGCCCACCATCCCTATCTTGGTATTTTTGGCCCCCTCAACCCTATCCTGGTATGCATGGCCCCCTCATCACTATCCTGGTATGCATGGCCCCATCCTTATCCTGGTATGATTGGCACCATCCCAGTCCTGGTATGCACGACCCCATCCCAGTCCTGGTATGATTGGCCCCACCCTGTTCCTGGTATGATTGGTCCCATCCTGCTCCTGGTATTATTGGTCCCATCCTTTTTCTTTTATAATTGGACCCATTTCCATTCCTGGTATCAATGGCCCCATCAGGAAAGATTAAAAAAACAAAACATTACACTCACCTACTCGGCGCTCCCTCACAGCTGCCAGAATACTCACCGGGACCGTTTATCGCAGAGAGCGGTGAGTATCCATTCCTCTTCAGTAGAGCGCAGTGTCAGCCTGAGTCTTCCTGCTGCGGCCGGCGGTCATGTGGGCCGATACTTAAGAGAAATGAATATTCAAAATATTCAATTCTCTTAAGTATCGGCACATGTGACCGCCAGCCCCAGCAGGAAGCTGCTGGCCAACAGTGCGCACTACTGAAGAAGGAATGGATACTCACCGCTCTCTGCGATGAATGGTCCCGGTGAGTATTCTGGCACCTGGGCTTTGCTTGTGAGCAGCGCATGACGTCCCTGCCATGCACTGCTTACAAGCATTAAGCAGCTGCTAGCACCAGAGCAGGTGAGTGTAATGTTTTTTTTTTTAATCTTTCCTGATAGGGCCATGGATACCAGGAACAGGATGGGGCCAGTTATAAAAAAAGGATGGGATCAATAATACCAGGAACAGGATGGAGCCATTTATACCAGGATGCCAGAAAAAATGAATATGCATTGCCCGCCACGCCCATGGGCATGGGATGCAGAGCAACATATTCATTTCCGTTAGCAGGGGGCACAGGAGTTAGCCGGAGCTGCCGGCTCCAGCCTCCTGTGACCCAATGCTCCGCCAAAACGGCACCCCCACCTCCCCACCACAGCCAGACACCATACATCCGGACTATAAGACGCACCCCCCATTTTCCTCCACATTTTGGGAGGAAAAAAGTGCGTCTTATAGTCCAAAAAATACAGTAGCTTCTTTGCTTTCAGGACAGCAAGAGTTAAATGTCAGTTTCATGACTGGCAGCTGCTTTGATTTTGCTAATCAGCTGATGTGTGGTGGTGATCACTTCCACCATCCTTTAAAAAGTCACATGACCCATCAGCTCACTTTCGGTGATAGAGTAATCTATGTTGACCAAGCCTAGAGTAAAGAGCTCTCTTTTTGCATTGGTGCTTCTACTGTGTTCATGGAGTTTGTGGTCCTGATGCCATATCCTCAGCTGTGTAGTGCTTTTCAGCAGGGACAGTTCTATTTTCCCTTTTTCTGTCTGTCTTATTGTTGTCCCTCTCCCTGTGTTGTTCACCATCTGCTGTGGTGGCTAGCGTCCTTGCCGGCCAGTGCCCTAGCCAGGGAATAGCGAGAAGACGAACAGGGTTTAGGTATGAGATGGCAGCAAGGGGAAGGACCCGCTTAGGCCGTTAGGAGAGTTTAGGGACAGGCACCGGTTGGAACTCAGGAGGTGCCCCATCACTTGTTCACTACTGTGAGGGCCTTCATCCCGTTGTTTGGTGTAAGTGGTGTCGTCCGCTGAGCTTAACCATATTGGTTTGTGACACCATCATGAAATATCTAAAATTAAAATATCATTCAGCCATAACCCTAATCTAACACACCCTGATAACACCAAATAATATACTGGAGGTGACAGCTAGAAGTTTACAGCATTAAAAGGCGTCCATTCTCTCCTATGATCTTCACTACTACTGTGTCAACTCTCCTTCGCTTATTTACATGTCACATTCTGAAGTAACGTGAAGTATTTCATAGTCATTTAGTTTGACTACAAACATATTAAATTTGTCAAGTAACCACCAATTACATATTGAGGTAAAAAAATGTATATCCTGCAATGAATGAAAGCAGTCACATACTTACGTATTTTATCATACCACTTATTGTAGTATGAGGGCCAGATAAAGCTTCCATAATTTGTGCATAATGCCCTCCCCCCTCTCTCCAAGAAATAAGTTGCTTACTTATAATGGCTAGAATTTGGGTGATACAATGTACGGTTCCTGTTGAACATGCTGCAATAATACAAGTCTATTTTTGTTTCATTTTCTTTCTTAGATGTACAGTATCTTTATCATTGTCGAGAAGGTCTGAGATGCATTAGTGTAGGTCTTATAGCAGCAGTCAGGGGAATAGTGATGGTTTATCAGACCGAAGGGCTTCATCAGAAGTTAACATTTTCTGAAGATAAAAATGTACAAAGATAGAAAAAGAAACATCCAGATTAATGACACAGATGACCCCAGAGTCATGGTAAGGGCTGCCAAGCCAATGACCTTGAGGTTTGAAAGTAAGTTTTCATGGCTCAAAGATATTCTGCTGGTCAACCCATGACCTGTCCTGTATTTGAACACAGTTTCATTGTTCTTTTGTTTTCTTGCCTGTTGCTTTCACTCCGTTATATATAGATATATAGATATATAATTATTTATTTATACCGTGTACTCTGTGTATATCTGTTATATATATATATATATATATATATATATAGTGCCTTGCGAAAGTATTTGGCCCCCTGGAACTTTTCAACCTTTTCCCACATATCATGCTTCAAACATAAATATACCAAATGTAAATTTTTGGTGAAGAATCAACAAGTGGAAAACAATAGTGAACTTGAATGAAATTTATTGGTTATTTTAAATTTTTGTGGATATTCAAAAACTGAAAAGTGGAGCGTGCAATATTATTCGGCCCGCACGTCAATAGTTAACAACAGCCACCAGCCAATTGGAGGCATCTGACGTCATTGTCAGTCGCTGGCGAGTGTGCGCTGCTGGAGGGAGCTCGCCGCTGGAGCGCACAGGTCAGGTTAAGAGAACTCGGGTTTTGGGGGGGCAGATTGCTGGACACACTGGGGGCAATGCTGTACACACTGGGGGTAATATCCTGGACACACTGGGGCAGATTGCTGGACACACTGTCTGGGGCAATGCTGGACACACTGGGGCAGATTGCTGGGCACACTGTCAGGGGGCAATGTTGGACATACTGGGGCAGATTGCTGGACACACTGGGGGTAATATGCTGGACAATTGGGCAGATTGCTGGACACACTGGGGGCAATGCTGGACACACTGGGGCAGATTGCTGGACACACTGTCTGGGGGCAATGCTGGACACACTGGGGGTAATATGCTGGATACACTGGGGCAGATTGTTGGACACACTGTCTGGGGGCAATGCTGGACACACTGGGGCAGATTGCTGGACACACTGTCTGGGGGCAATGTTGGACATACTGGGGCAGATTGCTGGACACGCTGGGGGTAATATGATGGACACTGGGGCAGATTGCTGGACACACTGGGGGCAGGATGCTGGACACTGGGGCAGATTGCTGGATACACTGGGGGCAATGCTGGACACACTGGGACAGATTGCTGGACACACTGGGGGCAATGCTGGACACACTCGAGCAGATTGCTGGACACTGGGGCAATATGATGGACATATGGAGGTAATATGCTGGACACACTGGGTGTAATATGCTGGACACACAGGGGCAGATTGCTGGACACACTAGGGGCAGGACTGGAGGCATGAGCAGAATGTATATACGGGGCATGATTGGAGACACGGGGCAGAATGAAAGACATGGGGCAGGATTGGATCATGGGGCAGGATGGATACGATGGAGACAGATGGGGCAGGATGGGGAGATCATATGGGGTAGAATGGATACTCATGAGGGCAGGATGCGAGAACATATGGCTGGAGCCAGGAATGAGATAAACGGGGCCAGGTTGGGGAATTGTTATGATCAGGTGACCTTGGAGCAGCATGAAAACTTTCACTGGAGTAGGTGGTAACTATACTGACTGCAAACCCTGATCTTATCACCGCAACTAGAAGTAGCCGTGGGGTGCGCCTAACAAAACCTAGACACCTCAACACAGTAGGAGGACTAAATACCCCTATAGATGGAAATAGGAATTTCTACCTTGCCTCAGAGCAGAACCCCAAAGGATAGGCAGCCCCCCACAAATATTGACTGTGAGTAGTAGAGGAAAAGACACACGTAGGCAGAAAACAGGATTTAGCAAATGAGGCACACACTAGCTAAATAGGAAAGGATAAGACAGGATACTAAGCGGTCAGTATTAAAAAATCCTTCCAAAAATATCCACAGCAGAAAATACAAAAACTCCACCATCTAACTAAAGATATGGAGCGTAAATCTGCATCTCCAGAGAATCCAACAAGACCGAGAAAACACTGACACAGTCTAAGCTGGACAAGAGAAAAACAAATGAATAGCACAGAATATAAGCACACTGCATGTGTGCCATAGAAACAAAAAACAGACACATATCTTTGCTGAATTGACAGCTGAGCAGGAGAAGCCAGAAAGTGATCCAACACTTCAGAAGAAACATTGACAACTGGCAAGGGCTAATAAATCCTGCACACTTAAATATCCCAGTCAAAACAGCAATCAGCAGATACACCTGGCCAGGACTGTGACTCAGAGACAACTGCATTCCCACCTACAACCACTGGAGGGAACCCAAGAGCAGAATTCACAACAGTACCCCCCCTTGTGGAGGGGTCACCGAACCCTCACCAGGGCCTCCAGGACGATCAGGATAAGCCAGATGAAAGGCACGGACCAAATCAGCAGCATGGACATCAGAGGCAAAAACCCAAGAATTATCCTCCTGGCCATAACCTTCCATTTGACAAGGTACTGAAGCCTCCGCCTCGAAAAACGAGAATCCAAAATCTTCTCAACCACATACTCCAACTCACCATCGACCAACACAGGGGCCGGAGGATCAACAGTGTGAACAACGGGCACCACATATTTCCGCAATCAAGATCTATGGAAAACATTATGGATAGCAAAAGAGGCCGGAAGCGCCAAACGAAAAGACACTGGATTAATAATCTCAGAAATCTTATAAGGACCAATAAACCGAGGCTTAAACTTAGGGGAAGAAACCTTCATAGGAACATGACGGGAAGACAACTAGACCAGATCCCCAACCCGAAGCCGGGAACCAACACACCAACAACGGTTAGCAAAACGTTGAGCCTCCTCCTGAGACAATACCAAATTGTCCACCACATGAGCCCAAATCTGCTGCAACCTGTCAACCACAGAATCCACACCAGGACAGTCAGAAGGCTCAATCTGCCCAGAAGAAAAACGAGGATGAAAACAAAAAATTACAAAAGAAAGGCGAAACCAAAGTAGCTGAACTAGCCCGATTAGTAAGGGCAAACTCGGCCAATGGCAAGAAGGCCACCCAATCATCCTGATCAGCAGACACAAAGCATCTCAAATAGGTTTCCAAAGTCTGATTAGTTCGCTCGGTCTGGCCATTTGTCTGAGGATGAAATGCAGAAGAAAAAGACAAATCAGCCTAGCACAAAAGGCCCGCCAAAACCTAGAAACAAACTGGGAACCTCTGTCGGACACAATATTCTCCGGAATCCCATGCAAACGAACCACATGCTGAATAAACAACGGAACCAAATCTGAAGAGGAAGGCAATTTAGGCAAAGGCACCAAATGAACCATTTTAGAGATCCGGTCACAAACAACCCAGATAACAGACATTTTCTGGAAGACCGGAAGATCAGAAATAAAATCCATCGAAATATGCGTCCAGGGCCTCTCAGGGACTGGCAATGGCAAAAGCAACCCACTAGCACGGGAACAACAAGGCTTGGCCCGCGCACAAGTCCCACAGGACTGCACAAAAAAACGCACATCACGCGACAAAGAAGGCCACCAAAAGGACCTACCAACCAAGTCTCTGGTACCAAAAATGCCAGGATGACCAGCCAACACGGAACAGTGAACCTCAAAAATCACTCTACTACTCTGTCAGGAACAAACAGTTTCCCCACAGGACAGAGGTCAGGTTTGTCAGCCTGAAATTCCTGAAGAACCCGTCGTAAATCAGGGGAAATGGCACAAAGGACCACCCCTTCTTTCAGAATACCGACCGGTTCTAAGACCTCAGGAGAATCAGGCAAATAACTCCTAGAGAGGGCATCAGCCTTAATATTTTTAGAACCCGGAAGGTACGAGACCACGAAATCAAAACGGGAAAAAAACAAGGCCCATCGAACCTGTCTAGGATTCAGCCGTTTGGCAGACTCGAGGTAAATAAGATTCTTATGATCGGTCAAGACCACAATACGGTGCTTAGCTCCCTCAAGCCAATGTCGCCACTCCTCAAACGCCCACTTCATAGCCAACAACTCCCGATTGCCGACATCATAATTGCGTTCAGCAGGCGAAAGCTTACGGGAAAAGAAGGCACACGGTTTCATCAAGGAACCAACAGGATCCCTCTGAGACAAAACGGCCCCTGCCCCAATCTCAGAAGCATCAACCTCAACCTGAAATGGAAGAGAAACATCTGGTTGTCGCAACAGCGGAGCAGAAGTAAATCGACGTTTAAGCTCCTGAAAGGCAGAGACAGCCGCAGAGGACCAATTCGCTACATCAGCGCCTTTCTTCGTCAAATCGGTCAAGGGTTTAACCACACTGGGAAAATTAGCAATGAAACGGCGATAAAAATTTGCAAAACCCAAAAATGTCTGAAGGCTCTTCACGGATGTGGGCTGAATCCAATCATGAATGGCCTGAACCTTAACCGAATCCATCTCTATAGACGAAGGAGAAAAAATAAAGCCCAAAAAAGAAACCTTCTGCACCCCAAAGAGACACTTAGACCCTTTCACAAACAAAGCATTGTCATGAATGATCTGAAATACCATCCTGACCTGTTGCACATGAGACTCCCAATCATCTGAAAAAATCAAAATATCGTCCAAATATATAATCAAGAATTTATCAAGATAAGTCCGGAAGATATCATGCATGAATGACTGAAAAACAGATGGAGCATTACAGAGTCCGAATGGCATCACAAGGTATTCAAAATGGCCTTCAGGCGTGTTAAACGCAGTTTTCCATTCATCACCCTGCTTAATACGAACAAGATTATATGCCCCACGAAGGTCAGTCTTAGTAAACCAACTAGCTCCCTTAATCCTAGCAAACAAATCGGAAAGCAAAGGTAAAGGGTATTGAAACTTGACCGTGATCTTATTCAAGAGGCGATAATCAATGCAGGGTCTCAAGGAACCATCTTTTTTAGCAAAAAAAAGAACCCCGCTCCCAAAGGTGAAGAAGATGGCCGAATATGCCCTTTCTCCAAAGACTCCTTAATATAGCTCCGCATGGCGGTATGTTCAGGCACAGACAGGTTGAAAAGTCGACCCTTAGGAAACTTACAGCCTGGAATCAAGTCAATAGCACAATCGTAGTCCCTGTGTGGTGGAAGGAAACTGGACTTGGGCTCATCGAATACATCCTGAAAATCAGACAAAAACTCTGGAATTTCAGAAGAGGAAGAAGAGGAGATTGACATCAAAGGAACATCATTATGAACCCCCTGACAACCCCAACTAGTCACAGACATGGACTTCCAATCCAACACAGGATTATGTACCTGTAACCACGGAAAACCCAGCACGATAGCATCATGCAAATTATGCAACACCAGAAATCGACATTCTTCCCGATGGACTGGCGCTATGCGCATGGTAGCCTGTGTCCAAAACTGGGGTTTATTTTTAGCCAAGGGTGTAGCATCAATGCCCCTTAAAGGAATAGGGTTCTGCAAAGGCTGCAAGGGAAAACCACAATGCTTGGCAAACTCGAAGTCCATTAAGTTCAAGGCGGCACCTGAATCCACAAACGCCATGACAGAAAATGATGACAATGAGCAGATCAAGGACACAGATAATAAAAATTTAGGTTGTACAGTACTGATGGTAATTGAACTGGCGATCCTCTTTGTCCGCTTAGGACAGACAGAAATGACATGAGAAGCGTCGCCACAATAATAACACAACCTATTTTGACGTCTGAAACCTTGTTGTTCCGTTCTAGACAGAATCCTATCACACTGCATTGGCTCAGAAATTTGCTCTGAGGATAACGCCACAGCGCGCACAGTTCTGCGCTCCCGCAAGCGCCGGTCAATCTGAATGGCCAGAGACATAGAATCACTCAGACCGGAAGGCGTGGGAAACCCCACCATAACATATTTAACGGATTCAGAAAGACCCTTTCTGAAAATTGCCGCCAAAGTATCATTATTCCATTTAGTCAACACCGACCATTTTCTGAATTTCTGACAATACAATTCTGCCGCCTCTTGACCCTGAGACAGGGCCAACAAGGTCTTTTCAGCTTGATCCACAGAATTAGGTTCATCATATAACAATCCCAAGGCCTGAAAAAAGGAGTCTACATCAAGCAAAGCCGAATTTCCAGATTCCAGGGAAAATGCCCAATCCTGCGGGTCGCCACGCAGCAGGGAAATGACAATTTTTACTCGCTGAATGGAATCACCGGAGGAACGAGGTCTCAAAGCAAAAATCAGTTTACAGTTGTTTTTAAAACTCAAAAATTTGGACCTGTCACCAAAAAACAAATCAGGAGTAGGAATCTTCGGTTCTAAAACAGGAGTCTGAACAATATAATCAGAAATACCCTGTACCCGAGCAGCAAGCTGGTCTACACGAGAAGCTAATTCCTGAACATTCATGCTAGCACAAGGCTCTTCAGCCACCCAGAGATAAAGAGGGAGGAGAAGACAAAGTAGACTGAAGAAAAAAAAATGGCTCAAGACCTTTCTTCCCTTCTTCTGAGATGCATTTAACTCATTATGGGCCAGTTGTACTGTTATGATCAGGTGACCTTGGAGCAGCATGAAAACTTTCACTGGAGTAGGTGGTAACTATACTGACTGCAAACCCTGATCTTATCACCGCAACTAGAAGTAGCCGTGGGGTGTGCCTAACAAAACCTAGACACCTCGACACAGCCGGAGGACTAAATACCCCTATAGATGGAAATAGGAATTTCTACCTTGCTTCAGAGCAGAACCCCAAAGGATAGGCAGCCCCCCACAAATATTGACTTTGAGTAGTAGAGGAAAAGACACACGTAGGCAGAAAACAGAATTTAGCAAATGAGGCACACACTAGCTAAATAGGAAAGGATAGGACAGGATACTAAGCGGTCAGTATTAAAAAATCCTTCCAAAAATATCCACAGCAGAAAATACAAAAACTCCACCATCTAACTAAAGATGTGGAGCGTAAATCTGCATCTCCAGAGAATCCAACAAGACCGAGAAAACACTGACACAGTCTAAGCTGGACAAGAGAAAAACAAATGAATAGCACAGAATATAAGCACACTGCATGTGTGCCACAGAAACAAAAACCAGACACTTATCTTTGCTGAATTGACAGCTGAGCAGGAGAAGCCAGAAAGTGATCCAACACTTCAGAAGAAACATTGACAACTGGCAAGGGCTAATAAATCCTGCACACTTAAATATTCCAGTCAGAACAGCAATCAGCAGATACACCTGGCCAGGACTGTGACTCAGAGACAACTGCATTCCCACCTACAACCACTGGAGGGAACCCAAGAGCAGAATTCACAGCAGGGAATATTATTACCATAGAGGCTAATTAAGGGATATTATTAACGCAGTGATGTATTTATTTTATTTTTTGAGTATACTGTTTTAAATGGGGGGGCGGTCCTGTTACAGTGCAGAGTGACACTATATCGCCTTTTTTTCTTCATGTGGTGTAATGTAGAAATTGTGAAAAATTAAGTAATGTGTTCTGCAAGCGGAGCTTGAGATAACTGTGAGAAACGAGTCCTGGCTGGAAGAAATGATGGCGGTCTGTGCTGGATGAAAGATGAAGGACTTCACCTAGAGACGTCACTGGTGAGTCAATGTTACCTATACACTGACACTATACACTGTATACTATATACAGAGGTCCTGTGTACAATGTCACCAGTGACCACTGTATGACCTATGCATTATATACAGAGCTCCTGTGTATAACACCACCAGTGATCTCTGTATTACCTCTACACACACACTGCATACTAAGTACAGATCTCCTGTGAATACTGGCACTTATGGTGATAGTATTGTGTTTTTTTTTTATTATTACTGATCAGTATTGTAGTATTCAGTCACTATGTGGTGGTAATATGTGGTCTGGAAATGGTGTTGTAGTATTTGTCCCTTGTACAGTGGGGCAAAAAAGTATTTAGTCAGTCAGCAATAGTGCAAGTTCCACCACTTAAAAAGATGAGAGGAGTCTGTAATTTACATCATAGGTAGACCTCAACTATGGGAGACAAACTGAGAGAAAAAAATCCAGAAAATCACATTGTCTGTTTTTTTAACATTTTATTTGCATATTATGGTGGAAAATAAGTATTTGGTCAGAAACAAAATTTCATCTCAATACTTTGTAATATATCCTTTGTTGGCAATGACAGAGGTCAAACGTTTTCTGTAAGTCTTCACAAGGTTGCCACACACTGTTGTTGGTATGTTGGCCCATTCCTCCATGCAGATCTCCCCTAGAGCAGTGATGTTTTTGGCTTTTCGCTTGGCAACACGGACTTTCAACTCCCTCCAAAGCTTTTCTATAGGGTTGAGATCTGGAGACTGGCTAGGCCACTCCAGGACCTTGAAATGCTTCTTACGAAGCCACTCCTTCGTTGCCCTGGCGGTGTGCTTTGGATCATTGTCATGTTGAAAGACCCAGCCACGTTTCATCTTCAATGCCCTTGCTGATGGAAGGAGATTTGCACTCAAAATCTCACGATACATGGCCCCATTCATTCTTTCATGTACCCGGATCAGTCGTCCTGGCCCCTTTGCAGAGAAACAGCCCCAAAGCATGATGTTTCCACCACCATGCTTTACAGTAGGTATGGTGTTTGATGGATGCAACTCAGTATTCTATTTCCTCCAAACACGACAAGTTGTGTTTCTACCAAACAGTTCCAGTTTGGTTTCATCAGACCATAGGACATTCTCCCAAAACTCCTCTGGATCATCCAAATGCTCTCTAGCAAACTTCAGATGGGCCCGGACATGTACTGGCTTAAGCAGTGGGACACGTCTGGCACTGCAGGATCTGAGTTCATGGTGGCGTAGTGTGTTACTTATGGTAGGCCTTGTTACATTGGTCCCAGCTCTCTGCAGTTCATTCACTAGGTCCCCCCGCGTGGTTCTGGGATTTTTGCTCACCGTTCTTGTGATCATTCTGACCCCACGGGGTGGGATTTTGCGTGGAGCCCCAGATCGAGGGAGATTATCAGTGGTCTTGTATGTCTTCCATTTTCTAATTATTGCTCCCACTGTTGATTTCTTCACTCCAAGCTGGTTGGCTATTGCAGATTCAGTCTTCCCAGCCTGGTGCAGGGCTACAATCTTGTTTCTGGTGTCCTTTGACAGCTTTTTGGTCTTCACCATAGTGGAGTTTGGAGTTAGACTGTTTGAGGGTGTGCACAGGTGTCTTTTTATACTGATAACAAGTTTAAACAGGTGCCATTACTACAGGTAATGAGTGGAGGAAAGAGGAGACTCTTAAAGAAGAAGTTACAGGTCTGTGAGAGCCAGAAATCTTGATTGTTTGTTTCTGACCAAATACTTATTTTCCACCATAATATGCAAATAAATTGTTAAAAAAACAAAACATGTGATTTTCTGGATTTTTTTTCTCAGTTTGTCTCCCATAGTTGAGGTCTACCTATGATGTAAATTATAGACGCCTCTCATCTTTTTAAGTGGTGGAACTTGCACTATTGCTGACTGACTAAATACTTTTTTGCCCCACTGCATGTGCTATTTGGTCACCAAGTGGTGGTAATATGTGGTCTTGACATGTTGCGGTGGTATTTGTTCCTTGTATGTGATATTATTCGATCACTGTGGTTGTAATTTGTGGTCTGGTCATGGTGCGGTGATATTTGTTCCTTGTATGTGATATTGGTCATTTTAAAAATTAACAAATAAATCAAAATATATCTAAATTGTATTGCATATTTTAAGAAATATTTAATAAGTTACAGTTGAGTAGGGCCGACCATTTTTCTGGAATAATCTGGTTCAGGTATATCATGACCCCCGTCACATGACCCCCGTCACATGACTCCCGTCACATGACCCCCATCACATGACCCCTATCACATGACCGGGGGGGGCCGCAGTGTCTGAACTTTCATCTCAAACAAGGAGAAGACTGATTAGAGATGCAGCCAAGAGGCCCATAATCACTCTGGATCAGGGCCAGACTGGGACCAAAAAGTAGCCCTGGCACACAAAAAAATTCACCAGCCCACATACAATGAATTACATACACTTCATATAGTCACACACATCATACATGTACACCGCACACATGCTGGACAACACAGACTCATTACATACACATCAAATAGTCACACAGACACATCATACATGCACACAGCAAACATGCTGGACAACACAGGCTCATTACGTACACATTGCTCATTATTATTACACACACACGCACACACACACAAGTATTACACACATGCAAACACTACAGATACCGCACACACATTGCACACACACACACACACTACAGATACCACACACACATTACACACTCACACACTACAGATACCGCACACACATTACACACTACAGATACCTCATACACAAGTATTACACTATAGATATCGCACACACAAGTATTGCACTACAGATATCGCACACACAAGTATTACATACACCATACACACATGGATTACACTCAGAACACTGATAACACACACACTACAGATACCGCACACACAAGTATTACACTACAGATACCGCACACAAATTGCACACCTACACACTAACAATACTTCATACACAAGTATTACACACACCATACACACATGGATTACTCTCAGACTACAGATAACATACACACACTACAGATACCATATGCTCATGTATTACACACTCACAGACTACACACACACACTTCTGTGGTGCAGGGGAGGCTGATGTCCATGTGCAGCTCTTCAGGTTCTAGTGCTCACAGCAACTCTGTCCCTACACCTCCCCCGGTCTCTCCTTCTCTGCTGGGAATGAAAGCAGATCAGAGCAGGAGATAATGTCACTGCGCTGACTGCGTGCTTCCAGGGAGAGCTAGGGAAGCAGTTCCACCGGCAGGTATTATCTTTCATCTTGCGTGCTATGGCTCTCTCCACTCTCTGACGTTGGTACTTGCCAGCATGCGTGGATCGAGCATCCCACTACAGGGAGCAGCCCTTCTGGCATTTGCCAGAAGTGCCCGATCCTCAGTCTGGCCCTGCGCTGGATGAACTGCAGAGGTCTACAGCTGAGGTGGGACAGTCTATCCATATGACAACAATCAGTCGTACACTGCACAAATCTGGCCTTTATGGAAGAGTGGCAAGAAGAAAGCCATTTCTCAAAGATTTCCATAAAAAGTGCTGTTTAAAGTTTGCAACAAGCCACCTGGGAGACACACCAAACATGTGGGAGAAGGTGCTCTGGTCAGATGAAACCAAAATCAAACTTTTTGGCAACAATGCCAAAGGATATGTTTGATGTAAAGGCAACACAGCTCATCACCCTGAACACACCATCCCCACTGTCAAACATGGTGGTGGCAGCATCATGGTTTGGGCCTGCTTTTCTTCAGCAGGGTCAGGGAAGATGGTAAAAACTGATGTGAAAATGGACACTTCTTGAAGAAAACCTGTTGGAGTCTGCAAAAGACCTGAGACTGGGATGGAGATTTGTCTTCCAACAAGACAATGATCCCAAACATAAAGCAAAATCTTCAATGGAATAGTTAACAAATAAATGCATCCAGGTGTTAGAATGGCCAAGTCAAAGTGCAGACCTCAATCCAATCGAGAATCTGTGGAAAGAGCTGAAAACTGCTGTTCACAAGCGATCTCCATCCAACCTCACTGAGCTCGAGCTGTTTGCCAAGGAAGAATGGGCAAGAATTTCAGTCTCTCGATGTAGAAAACTGATAGAGACATACCCCAAGTGACTTGCAGCTGTAATCGCAGCAAAAGGTGGCGCAGCAAAGTATTAAGTTAAAGGGGCCAAATAATATTGCACGCCCCACTTTTCAGTTTTTGAATTTCCCCAAAAATTTAAAATAACCAATAAATTTCGTTCAGCTTCACAATTGTGTTCCACTTGTTGTTGATTCTTCACCAAAAATTTACATTTGGTATCTTTATGTTTGAAGCATGATATGTGGGAAAAGGTTGAAAAGTTCCAGGGGGCCGAATACTTTCGCAAAGCCCTGTATATATACGTATGCATATACTTTGCATATGTTAAATTTCTATAGACATAATGCTGTATTATATTTTTATTTTAAAAAATTTTTTGTTAAACCCTTTTAATTTCTATGTCAGTCTTACTGGGTATCTGAAGCAATTGCTATTCATTGATGCTTATCTAAATATTAAGGCCAGGAACGCAACAGGTTGCATAATCTCTAAAGCCTATTGGCAGCTATTACTAGTTTATCCAATAGGATGTTGTCAATCTTTCTGCGAAGCTCATTGTACACTTCCAAAGACAGACGTGTATAAAGAATGTAGATTTTCCATGCTGTGAATTAAATGGACTTCCACAAGCATTGAAAAAAGAAAAAAAAAAGGTTATTCTTGGCTCCTACAGTGCTCCATACTTCCAACAGGGGCACCACGTGACGTACAGGACACGTGACCCGAAATCTCCACAGGTCCTGTCAGCTGCAACGAAACAGAGCGCCCAGCTCTCATCTACTTCCTGACGCAAGGGCGGCTGTCACCGGCCGGGACAGCGCGCCGAGGAATCATTACCTCCGAACACCGCTGAGCAACTTAAGGGAAGTAAATAACCAAGTTACCATCTTACCGCTTCACGTGTGCTGCTCCTGTCGATACCCTCCAGACCTATGTGTCTGCACATCTGATAGTACGTATGACCGTTCCTGGATTATCATTGCGTGTTTATACATGGAGGCACAACTCTGCAAACCTCTATATCACTGGTTTCTTTTAAAATCGTACTTTTTATAGTAGTTCTACTTATACTGGTCTGCTTGTTAGTTTGCCGAGCATATAGCAATATATATTTTTTCTGAGGATTATATATACACCCGTTTCCCTTTTCTATCCTTAGTCTCAGAGTCCGAATGTCATATCTTTATCTACATACGAATATTTGTATCGCTTTCTGCACCATCTTCCCCCTAACAGGTAAATAGTTATTATTTAATTTCTATGCATGTCTTAGCGCAGGTATAATAATCACTAAGTTTATTTTAAGCAGTCAACAAAATGCAAAGTGAATGAACAAAAGAAAAATCTAAACCAAATCAATATATGATGTGACCTCTGTTTGTCATCAAAATAGCATCAATTCTTCTAGGCTCACTTGCACACTGTTTCTGAAGGAATTCGGCAGGAAGGTTGTTCCAAACATCTTGAATGTAGGCTTGCAGAGATCCTTTTTCCTCTTCATGTAATCCCACACACCCTTGATGATGTTGAAACCAAGGTTTTGTGTTTGCGATATCATAATTTCTAGAACGCCCTGTTCTTCTTTATGCTGAATATGATTCTTAATGACATTGGCTTTATGTTTAGTGTTGTTGTCCTGTTTGAAAATAAATTTGGAGGCAATCAGACGCCTCCCAGATGCTATTGCATAATTACTGTATATGCCTATATTTCTCAGCATTGAGGACACCATTAACCCTTACCATATCCCCTACACCACTTCCTGAAATGTATCCCCAAACCTACAAGTAGCCTTCACCGTGTTTCATTATTGTACCATTGGTTGCTTCCCTATTCTGAGCTGCTGGCAATGATGAACATATTTCAATTTTGGAGGGAAGTAAGTACAATGTGTTTTCCGTCTGCTGCACTGAATTAACTTGGTGTTAGGGGTTGAGTTCCTGCCTCTGCACAGGGGGAATCTCGAGCCATCTCCGCTGCGGTCTCCCATTCTTCTCCTGCCGCAGTGGAGCCTGCTCAGCGGAGGCGTTGGTCCCAGCGTCATACTCAGTCTGACACTGTGCGAAGGCTTACTGCTGTCCTTCCAGCTTCTGCCATTGTGGCCAGTACTGGTCAGCAGCGAGCAGACGTCTTTGGGACTAAGTCCTACTTTTCCTCTTCTGAGCATGCCCAGGGTAAGATCTCTTATTGGAGATCAAGGGTCACATGCTCAGGTACTGCAGCAAATCCTATTGGTCCTCTAGGAAGGTCCTGAAGGTGTTCAACCTCTATGGCAGTCTCTCATTGGTCCTTCTAGGAAGGTCATGTACTTGCTGCAGCTATAAGAGGTGCGCATGACCACACGGCCATGCGCTAGTGTCAATTTATGTACGAGCTCAGCGCCAGTGTGGTCATGTTTGTGTGTGTATTCAGGGACCCGGCTGAAATAAGCCCCTAGAAGGCTGGTACCTCCGGCGATGAGTTTCATGTTTGCACTTGATTGCATGACCACCATCTGCTCTACTAAGTAGCTGTGTTCCTCTGTGAGCCAAACAGGGCACAGCGTTATCCTTGCTTACAGACTCTGTGAAGTAACAGAGTTTGCTTATACTACTAAATAGTACCGACATATCTAGCTGCAGGTGCTTTCCTGCATGGTGGATCCCGGGTTGCGAACGCACCAACTTCTCCTAATAAATATATATATTCGGTGCGTTCCGCCAACCCTAACACTTGGTCAACTAATGCATCCACAGTTCTGAAGGTTGCTCATTTCTTGGTGCTTCTTCAAAAGAGCTTAAACAGCATATGTTGAAATCTTTTCTTGGTAGAGATGAGGCTGATGGAATGTACCATATTTTTCGGACTTTAATCCGTGGACTTCAGGGATATGTCAACCAGAGGAGCCGCTTACACAGACTGAGATCTCGGCCGGGTCGAGATCCAAGTCTGTACATGTACCACCTCCGAAGTACCACAACTTCAGGAAAATGGCCAACAGGAAAGCAATGAACTCTGCTCTGACTCACCGCCAACACTGGGTCCGTAGCATAGCATTGTTTCTGATGCCTCATTTTCCCCAAAAAAAACTTTGGAGAAAAAAGTGTGTCTTATTGTCCAAAAAATATGGTAACTACGTGGTGTCTTATTGCTGTGCTCAGTTTTGCCATGATGACATGTGACTTAGAAGAAGAAAGAGTCCTAGAAGCGATGATATTGCCCACATAGGGCCCTGATCTCAACATCATCAAGCCTTTATGGGAATACATGAAGAGAGAGTAGGTTTTTCGTAAGCTTATATGCAGAGAAGATCTGTGATTAGTTCACCAAGATGTTTGGAACAATCTTCCTTCCAATTTCCTTAAAAAGTGTGCAGAGTGTACCTAGAAGAATGGATGCTGTATTGAAGGCAGAGGGCAGACACAAAAAATATTGATTTGATTTAAATTTCTCTTTTGTTCATTCACTTTGCATCTTATTAATTTATAAAAAAATAAACTATTAACACTTCTATTTTCTAACGCATTTTTACTAGGGTTGAGCGAAACGGGTCGGCCATTTTCAGAAGTCGCCGACTTTTGGCAAAGTCGGGTTTCATGAAACCCGACCTGACCCCTGTGTGGGGTCGGCCATGAGGTCGGCGATCTTCTGAATCTGGTATCGGAATTCCGATACCGAGTTCCGATATGTTTGCAATATCGGAAATCGGTATTGGAATCCATATTTAAGTGTAAAATAAAGAATTAAAATAAAAAATATTGCTATACTCACCCTCTGACGCGCCCTGGTACTAACCGGCAGCCTTCCTTCCTTAGAATCAGCGCGTGAAGGGCCTTAGATGACGTCGCGGCTTGTGATTGGTCGCGCGACCGCCCATGTGACCGCTCGCGCGAGCAATCACAAGCCGCGACGTCACCGAAGGTCCTTCAAGCGCTGATTCTTAGGAAGGAAGGCTGCCGGAATGAAGCAGGGCGCGTCCGAGGGTGAGTATATACCTAATAGGATACCTAATACCTAATTCCTTGTGCTACCTGGATGTTGATATCTTGCTGCATTATAAATAAACCAAACCACTACAAAGTGTCATTGCACTGTGCAGGTCAAATATGACACAATGTTAATATTCTGAATGCTTCCTTCAGGTTTGTGTACTGTCCAGGTATAAGTAAAAAGAATGTGTAGGTGTACTCTGGTAAAACATCAAAGGGCAACAAAATATACAGTGTATACAGAGGCTACAGAAGTACACAGTTAAAATAATTTAATCTTAATCATTTTATCAGGTGTGCATATGTGTGTAGAATATGCTATACCTAATCTTTGATAACTTCCCCAAATTAAAAAAAGCCTATCTGGGTACAGTCTGGTGAGGTCAAGGAAGTCATTCAAGGAGGTCTACGTATGCACTAAAATTAATAAAAAAATATGAATAGACTCTATGCCTGCATTTAGAAACCCTTGTATTTATAGTGCTGTATAAAAGTTTTAGGAAGTTGTGGAAAAAATGCTGCAAAGTAAAAATTAGGGTTGAGCGACTTTTACTTTTATAGGATCGGGTCGGGTTTCACGAAACCCGACTTTTTCAAAAGTCTGGTCGAGTGAAATCGGCCGATCCTATAAAAAAGTCGGGGTCGGCCAAAACACGAAACCCAATGCAGTGCATTGGGTTTCCAATGGTTCCCAGGGTCTGAAGGAGAGGAAACTCTCCTTCAGGCCCTGGGATCCATATTTAAGTGTAAAATAAAGAATTATAATAAAAAATATTGCTATACTCACCCTCTGACGTGCCCTGGTACTAACCGGCAGCCTTCCTTCCTTAGAATCAGCACGTGAAGGGCCTTAGATGACGTCGCGGCTTGTGATTGGTCGCGCGACCGCCCATGTGACCGCTCGCGCGACCAATCACAAGCCGCGACGTCACCGAAGGTCCTTCAAGCGCTGATTCTTAGGAAGGAAGGCTGCCGGAAAGAAGCAGGGCGCGTCCGAGGGTGAGTATATTCCTATTAGGTTTCTAAATGCAGGCATAGAGTCTATTCATATTTTTTTATTAATTTTAGTGCATACGTAGACCTCCTTGAATGACCTCCTTGACCTCACCAGACTGTACCCAGATAGGCTTTTTTTTAATTTGGGGAAGTTATCAAAGATTAGGTATAGCATATTCTACACACATATGCACACCTGATAAAATGATTAAGATTAAATTATTTTAACTGTGTACTTCTGTAGCCTCTGTATACACTGTATATTTTGTTGCCCTTTGATGTTTTACCAGAGTACACCTACACATTCTTTTTACTTATACCTGGACAGTACACAAACCTGAAGGAAGCATTCAGAATATTAACATTGTGTCAGATTTGACCTGCACAGTGCAATGACACTTTGTAGTGGTTTGGTTTATTTATAATGCAGCAAGATATCAACATCCAGGTAGCACAAGGAAAGAATTAAAAGAGCATAAAGCATATAAAGCATAAATACATACAAATAGAGCAAAAATCTGTCACATTGCCTGATGTAAGCAGAATCAGGTCCTGTTATACTATATGCATGTGTATGGTTGTAAAGGAAACATTGGGAAATCTTCATATACATACAAACATGTATATCAACATTTGGCTCCATTATGGAAATATTACATACAATGAATGTGCTGTAACACAAGCTTGTGTGCAAATTAAGGAAAGGTTTCCTAGAATTCTCATACATTATACTTGTCTTAAGAAATGAAGTCCATCAAACATTATTCATTTCCTAAATTAGCACTAGAAATGGTTCATGAAATCATTCTATTTCATTGTGTAGTGCTGCTCATTAAACAACAGTCCATTTATAGGTACACTTTGGCACCTACATCTTGAAACATTAATATATTATACTTGGAATGTCATTGTGATGAGAATTAACAATGTTGTGAGACTGAATCTAAATTGTTCCATACAGAGTCTTCTGTTTTACACGTTTAATGTTAAAGAGTTGCATGCAAACAAGATTTGCCATCTATTCACATGATAAGTTATAAATGCATAATCACCGAGATCCCATCTTTATCACAAGAATAGGGGTCCCAAGTTCCCAATTAAAATGAAGCAGTTGTCATGCAAAGTCTGTCAGTTCTATCGACAATGAATGAGGTTGCGCTTTCTCGTTATTGGTATGGGTCCCAGGAGTGAGTCCCCTTTTATATAAAATTGATCACAGGAGTCAAAGGGGGTCAGATCGGAAGACCTTGGTGGCCATTCAACTGACCCATGTTGACCAATCCACTTTCCAGGAAACTGCTCATGTAGGAATGCTCGGACCTGACCCCCATAATGTGGTGGTGCACCATCTTGGGTGTCAGGTCTGAGCATTCCTACATGAGCAGTTTCCTGTAAAGTGGATTGGTCAACATGGGCCAGTTGAATGGCCACCAAGGCCTCCCGATCTGACCCCTTTAGACTCTTATATATGGGTCATCTGAAGGCAATTGTCTATGCTGTGAAGATACAAGATGTGCAGCATCTGAAACAAAGGATACTGGAAGCCTGTGCTAGCATTTCTTTTGCGGTGTTGCTATCAGTGTGTCAAGAGTAGGAAAAGAGGGTTGAATTGAGAATCCAACACAATGGGCAGCACGTTGAACACATTTTATAAGTAGTCTGAACTAGTAAACAGCTGAAAGAATAAATGAAAGAATAAATTTACGTAAAAACCAAGCAAACCATTGTTTTTCCTGTGCAATTCTCAATAAGTTTGATGTGTCACATGGCCCTCTTCCCATTGAAAAAAATAAAGTTGGATGCAAAATGGCCAACTTCAAAATGGCCGCCATGGTCACCACCCATCTTGGAAAGTTTTTCCCACCCATATACTAATGTGCCACAAACAGGAAGTTGATGTCACCAACCATTCCCATTTTATTTAGGTGTATCCATATAAATGACTCACCCTGTATATTTATTACAGGTGTCGAAGTCCACCTGCCATAGAGATGTTTTGGGTCAATTATCCAAAATTGTTTGGACAGGTGAATGTTCTTAGATAAGTTGCGATGCAGTGGCCTTGTATAAATGGATACCTCACTGTGATAGAATTTCACTTGCATAGATACAGTGATCACATCATGATCTCTGTTCCTATATAGTTCAGGTGACTCAGTTTTTGATGACTAATAACTACTTTTCCTTTGATGGATGCTATTATTCCCAAAGAAAGGGGTTGGCCATAGGAGAAAAACACAAGCCATCATTGGCATATCTAATCATGTTCTATTGGGAAGAATGTTTTTTACATGTTGAGGACAATCCCTTTACAGCAAATGTGTTTTGGTATGGCAAATACATAGATATATGCTCTTCATCTGGAGGGGTGATTTATCTGCCATACCAAAATTTGTTCAATATATGAATTTGAACCATTGTAATTTATCATTTAATCATGTGACTAATCCTCTTTCCATACCCTTTCTAGATTTATTTGTGGAGGGTTTTAGTGGTGAAGTTATTACCACATCTATATTTTCCAAGCCGTTATATGGTAATAGCATTTTGCATGCCAGGAGCAGTCACCCCAAGCACGCTATCAGGTCGGTACTGGTAGGCTAAATGACCAGGATCACTAAAAATTGCAGTGATAGAGTCAAACTTAATGTGGAATTGAAACAATGTCAGGACAGATTGAAAAAGCTAAATATTCTGGGTGCTCACTGAATAGGGCAAGGGTAATTGTGCAGAGCAAGGATTGACAGAAATTGATCACAGTTAAGAATTAGTGATGAGTGAGTATACTCGTTGCTTTGGTTTTCCCCGAGCATGCTCGGTTGATCTCCAAGTACTTATTAGTGCTTGGAGATTTAATTTTCGTAGCCTCAGCTGCATGATTTGCAGCTGCTAGACAGCTTGAATACATGTGGGGAATCCCTAGCAACCAGGCAACTCCCACATGTACTTGACAAAGGATGCTTGTTGGCGTTTGAAACGCATTGCTACTATGTTTCATGATGTGACTTTTGTAGCCTGATTTATTTTACCATGTTAAAATCAAACGGATTTTATGAAGCTGGAACCATTTTCCCTTTTTTGCTGTTGGGCAGCCCTTGTGAAATAAAATCCTCACATTTAGACCACATTCACACTATCAGTATTTGGTCAGTATTTTACCTCAGTATTTTTAAGCCAAAGCCGGGAGTGGGTGATAAATACAGAAGTGGTGCATATGTTTCTATTATACTTTTCCTCTGATTGTTCTTCTCCTGGTTTTGGCTTACAAATACTAGGCTAAAATACTGACCAAATACTGAAGGTGGGAACATGGCTTTAAAGGGAGTCTGAAAGCAATTTTGATCTTGCAAGATCAAAGATAGCAAAGTAAATTGTTTGGGATAAGCACTCCACCTAAATGTAGGACACATGATCCCCATCTCCTTTGTGTGATTAAAAGGAACCTGTCAACTGAATTTGGCGGGACCGGTTTTCGGTCATATGGCCGGAGTTTTCGGGTGTTTGATTCACCCTTTCCTTAGCCGCTGGCTGCATGCTGGCCGCAATATTGGATTGAAGTTCATTCTATGTCCTCTGTAGTACACGCCTACGCAAGGCAAGGGTAAGGAAAGGGTGAATCAAACGTTCAAAAACTCCACCCATATGACCAAAAACCGGTCCTGCCAAATTCAGGTGACAGGTTCCCTTTAAGGGGGGTCCTGAGTCCCCTCTATATCATAGTAAGAAGATGATGTGATGATTTGTTGCTGTGGGACAACCCCTATAAGCCCTGTTCAGTTATGCATCATGACTTCGATTCATAATGGAAACAACAACATGGTGTCAAGTCTGTCCGATTTAAAGGGTGCTTAGAGAACCTCATTGATTTTATTGTTGGGGTTCTTTTAAGGTTTCAATCATTTTGGTGTCAAAATGGTGCTGCACCAACTGCTGTTCTTGCAATCAAAACTGACAAAAGATGCCCCAAATGAACCCAAACACCTGTGTGAACATAGACTTATACCATATTACTTCAAATGCAAGATATCAAAGTCTCTAGCTTAGCATTTTCTTCTGAATGCTCTTGATCAGGACATAGTGGTTGTAGGACATGCTTGACTAGGGTTCATCACAGGACAGCATATTATAGCATACTTATTAACGTACATTAAGTATAAGGGAACAGTATGTATTTGCTTCACATGGGTTCTGGGTAAAGTTTCCTGCTAGCAACTAAATTGTTCAACAAGAATCTTTGAAATTCTTTACACATGAATGAAAATAAATGCTTCAAATGTCTGAGTTTCATATCACCGGGATTGTTAATACAATGAAAATGCTGTGCTACAAGATTTTGTCATGCCGTTATTATATGTAAAAGCGTGCCTGCTTCTCTGTATTAGCTGAAAGACTGCATGCCTTGTAGAAAAAAAAAATCAGCTTGCCCCTGCTAGGGAAGTTACAGGTCATCATTCACTCCTTGACATGCCCATAAGTGGTCTATTAAGTTTAGTTCTTGCACCTGCCCCCCCCTCTGCCCAGCTCCTTTCATCCTACCTGCTGCGCCAGGAATGCAAATTTTAAACACGTAGAAAGATAAAGTGGGGGGAAAAAAAGAAATAAAAGGTAAGAGCTGGCACAGGATGTTTTGTTTATCCAATCTTTAAATAATTCATTTCTATCCCTATTGAGCTCATCATCCCAGCATGTCAAAAATAAGCATGTTCTCCGTGGCCTGTTGTTTAGGGCCTAGAATATCAGACCGAGAGGGAAATATTACAGAGACTGAGGGAGATACACGAAGAGACTGACCTTTAACTGTACTACCTATAACCAATCTCATCAAATTAAAGCACTGTATATTTTCCTTAATAATCTTTGATTACGCTGGGGTATGAGTGAGCACGGATAGTCAGCGTTGCTATGCAGCGGGATGCCTGCTTAGCACCAGCAGTGCGTTTGGGGATAAGTGAGCAAAGAGCTTTAATTTCATAGGGTTAGAATCCTGCAGGCTTTGAGGTTAAAGGTCACTGGCAGCCCCGCTCACACTGAATATGCAGGAATAAAGGAGTAAATTGCTTGCATCTGTTACAGGCAGAACAGACAATGATATGATTGGTGAATCAGAGGGTTCTCTGTCCTTTGGGGTGATGTAGAGGGGTCCAACCATCAAAAGCTCATAAATAGAGTAATTCTAAATTAGTCTGGCGATGCTGGGGTTAAAATATCCCTTATTTTCAATCAGCTATGTGTTTTGGAATGAGCGAGAAGCAAAAAGAAGTGAGGGAAATGAATCGAACGAGCCATCGATATGACTGTATGAAACCATAGGTGACTCTTCATTACATGGAAAGATTCTGTCACCGATTGCCATGTGCCGTTCAATAACAAAACCTCATCATAAGCTTAAAATAGTTAAGCCCCACACTGCTGGAGAGAGTCAAAGCTAATTCAATAAGAAATACAAGTTCGGAAGAGGGTTGTAGAAGCATTTGATTAAAGATATTTGCCTGAACAATCTTTTATCAAAGCAAATAGTTCAGTTTGATCAAATTAATCCTGAATTTTAATACAGATTTCAAATTTCCTGATTCCAACTGTAAAGTGTACAGGGAAGGAAGTTCAAAGTCATAAAAGACACACACAAACATTGAGATATGAAAAGACAATATACATAAACGTGAGTAAGATAAACCAGCTCACCCCAGCTGGACGTCCTAGCAAGCACGGAAGAGCAAGGGACCAGTTGTTGAGCAAAAATAGAAAAAGATGATCCAGCTTGCAAAGGCAAAGATGTATTAATTTAAAAAAATTCCATCACGGGTGTAGAAACAGCTACACGTTTCGAACATACATTGTGTTCTTTAACAAACTCAAAAGAACACATTGGATGTTCGAAACACGTAGCTGTGGTGTCTACACCCATGAAGGATTTTTTTTAATCAATAAATCTTTGCCTTTGGAAGCTGGATCATCTTTTTCTATATACACAAACGTACCTGATCAAAATGATTGCCGCATGCTGCCAAGAGTTGTAGTGATTCTATCATGATGTATTTTGTAAGCATCTACTGTAGAAACCCGCCAGCCAAAGTGCCCCTTACAGTGACAGTGTCTGTTTCCCCTAATAGAACTATCTGCATATCAACAATGCAAGAGAAAAGTAATATAACTGTGCCTATAACCGTGCCCCAAGAAACAACCCCTGACCACCAACCAGTGCACCACCATAATCGTGGAAGCCACACTGTGTCCATTACTGTATGATTATACGGTGTCCACATGTAGTGCTAGTTACCACAGAATCCTTCTTTGCCACCTTATTATTTTTTTGTTGGTGTGCCTTGCACTGCCACCAAAAACTATAGATGTTCACACCATTAACATATGACTGGCACACACCATCCTCCCATGAGTGTCAGCGACAGTGCCTCCATTTGCTTACATCTACCATTAATGAGCAGATAGAGGAATATATTGTACTTGCACTTCCCCACAACTGTACTCATCTCTGTTCAATTTAACACAAATATTTGGCTTCTGTGTGATGTGTTTTAATCTATGGAATAAAGAAAGAAGTTTTTTTTCTCTGCTGGAGTTCTGTGATTACCTTTGTCTTCTTTAACTGCACTTTTTTCCTCAATATGCTATGGAACATATTACTAGTCCTGCTACATTTGTTTCTAGGTACATGCAGTGTGCAAAAAATATGGATTTTTTAAATTAGCCCTGTAAAGTAATACGACTAAGAAAAAACACATCTACAAAGGGCACCGGGCCCTAAATGTGTATATAATCTCCTATATGCTTAACTTCATCAAGCTGCAAGACAGCTGGACACCACTACCCATAGATAATAAGATACGGGCCCTCTTTTGACCATATGGGGATCCTGTAAGCAACATTGCAAGGGAAGGACCTCATACACTCCATGTGGAGGAAGCAAATGGGTGAGAGAGTTCCATTTATTTTACACTCATTAATGATTTGCTCTCCCACATGTATATCTGGTATTATACAATAGCCATCTAGTTTTTTTGTATATGCACTATGCACATGAACTGCATTACCTCTGTCTAGGGCTACGTATGAATATTGGGTCTGGGCCTAAAGTGATTGAGACTTTATTTGACTCGGTGTCCACCATTGCCTTCCTAGAGTTAGTATTCGATTACTGGGAACAGAGGGCTATTTTAATTTTGCCATGTGATACTATGTCTCTTTTTTATATGCTATTATTAAAAGCTAAGTTGTAATATATTCACCATTGCTGCAATTCCAATGCCCTGTAAAGTAATACAGTACAACATTTGGCTAGATGTAGTATGCTAGCAGGTGTGTAGGATGCAGTGACACACAGGAGGCAGAGCAAGGGTTAACAGGTTATTTTTATATATATATATATATATATGTATACATATAAACAGTAATGGTACAAGCAGGGGGTAACGGATGTGAACTTGAGGATGGGAGAAAGTCGAATGCAGAAGAAAGTAATAGGTTAACTTATCGGTCTCTGTGTGCTGGAGTAAAGTGGCTGGAAGATCTTTCGGCGCGAGATGTCTCCAATTCGGTCCTGCGGAAAGGCAATGCACTGTCTCCTGGCAATGACGAATTCTTCGGGTTATTTGGCACATGATCTCCTGATCTGGGCACACAGTGGGGTAGAGATGATGGTCGGCAGCACAGTGGGAGAAATGGAAGGTTCAGTAGACAAGGCCACAGCTGAAGCACACAGTTCAGCGGACACTGCCACAGCCACAGGCTGGTCCTCAGCAGGCACCACTAGGATGGGACTAAGCAGTGCCTCCACGGTTGGGAGCAGAGCCAAGGTATGCACTCTATCCTGGTCACTACCCAGTGAGGAATGTCTCCCTGGGCTGGGGGCAGTATGTGTCGGCCGTATAGCTAGGATACAGGGACAGTTAGCTGGCTTGGGTCTGTTGAGAGGGAGTCAACCATCTCACTACTCACAGGCTTGTTCCCCACCAAATGTCCCTTCTTCCCACTCAGACAGCTATTTATGTCAGACTTGCCCCATCAGTCAGGTGTCCTGAACTGCTCCGGTTCGAAATCTCTTCCCCCTGAAACACTGGTGACAGTTCAGACAGTTCTGGCCCAGACACGCAAGAGAGACTTCAAGTTTGACTCTCCTTACACAGACATGAGCGTATCTTTTGTCATTCAAAATCACCAGCTTTGCCAAACTTTCCCAAATAATTCAATTTGGAGAGAAGAAATTTGTGTGAATCTCAATACTGGAAAGCTTGTAATTACTCTGAAAATACATGAGTGGTAGATGAGAGAGACCTGCTGACCATAAGACCTTACGCTCTAGAGAAGAGAGAAGAAAGGAAAGAGGACCCCACTGACCATAAGAGCTTATATTCTACAGGAGAGAGGGAAGACCCTGCTGATCATAAGAGCTAACATTTTATAGTAAAGAGAGAGAGAGAGGGAAGACCCTGCTGATCATAATAACTTACATTCTATAGGAGAGAGGTAGAAAGGAAGATCTCACTGATCAAAAGAGCTTACACTATATAGGCGAGATAAAGAGAGAGGACCCTTCTGACCATAAAAGCTTGTACTTTACAAAAGAGAGAGACTTACCCAATGACTCTGGAGATGGAAAGCAACTCTGCCATAAAAACTGTTCTCCACTGGGAACCGCTGACCTGTGACGGCCCAGGTCAGATAATGTGGAATATGTTGGTGTTATAGAAAAAAAAACTATTATTATAATTACATATGATAAAACAAACAGGTGTACCACAATATTAGTGTGGCACCCCTAGGGGTATTTGCCACAAAAATAGTTACTGACAGTAAGTACAAATACTAAAATAGCAAGACTGCACTACCACCTCCGGCCAGAAGGGGGAGCTCCAGAGACTCCCCTTGATCCATTCTGGTCTGAGAGAAGAAATGGCAGTTGGGCCAAGGAGCTGATAGTGAGAGGTCATACAGTTGAATCTCTAACAGCCCTGTGACTGTTACCAGGCCTAAATCACCGGCCTGAGGAGAAGAGGGATAGAGAAAAAGGACATTGTGAGAACCGGGTAGCATTAATCACTACCCAGAACAGGCGCAAAGACGGATACCGGATCCGTGGCTGTATTCATTAAATATAATACAGCAACCGGAAAAACGTGAGGTGATATCAGCTTCACTAGGGTCGGATGCAGCAACAGACACAGAGTTCAGCGGTACTCCCAGAGGGGGTAAACCGATAAAAGGACTCGGGTTGCCCGTCGAACCAGGACCCGGAGGGGACAGATTGGGCCGGCAGCCAGTTCACATACAGCAGCAGAGCCACACAGAAATTGCGCACAATAAGAGGCGAAGACCCCGGCAGGGTCAAAGTAACTCAGAGTTCCCATACAGACTCCGGTGACAGGACTGGTTGTAAATCCTTTTATGTTAAAGTAAACTGGTTAAACGTTTCAGTGCCTCAGTCTTTCATTTGGACAATAGCCATCTATCCAGGATCGAGATCGTCACCGCTGGGAGAACCTGCTGCTGATCAAGTAAGTGCCTGTCCCCTCATGATACCCCTTACACTGTGCATTGCCTGAGGCCACAGCACCGGGTCAAGCCACCCGTGACATCCCCCTCAAGAGACAGACTCCATTGGTCCGGTGCTGGGTATCCCAGTCTCCTGGGCGTCACAATTGGCGTCACGAACAGGATCTAGCCAGCCCGTATACCGGGTATTGTGTGCCGTGATTGGAGCCCAAAACTGTGAAAACTGGGATGAAAAATCTTGAAAATTGACTTTATTAAAGAAAAATCCATTCCCCATTGAAAACTATTGAAAGTGACTTTTCCCCATTGGTTATAATGGAGTAAAGATGACCGCCATCCCCTGAGGTAATCACTTCATAACCGTTAGGCACGAGACTGTTAATTGAGCTACGCCATCACCTGAACCCCAGTCTAACTGAAAAACTTCAGAATCCGCCATTACAGAGCGCGGTGGGTGGGAGCAGCAGGGGGCGTGTCATTGTGGGCGGCACCAAGCTGAGCGCTCTGACATCAGAGCAAGGGGAAAATCGATCCTGCTGCACAGCGGAACGAATCTACACTATCCCGACGGAAGCGGAGGACCGGAAGGGTCCGGATTAACTAAGGGGGCACAGTATGTCGCAGCACGGAGACGCCGCAGCACTCGGCAACGCTAATGCAGCTGAAAGACAGAGTGTCAATAGAGAGTCCGGCAACGCAGCGGTGCAAGGAGTGGCGCCCATCATGCCGGTGCTGATGCCATATACCCCGGGTGGCCCATGGCTTCCAATGTATGAAGGTGAGCCTAATACCCTTGACGATTTCAGAGAAAAGATGCTGGCCCATTTTGACATGTTCCCTGTGGGTGAAGTTCAGCGTGTTAGTCTCCTGATGATGCAGTTAAGTGGCCATGCTAAGCGAGAAGTCACAGCATGGGCAGCTGATCTAAAAGGCACTGTTGAACGCATATTTGCTGGATTAAAAGCTACATTTGAAACCACTGCCAGCAGCAAAGCTAAAATACGATTCTTTAGTTGCAAACAAAAAGCTAATGAGGGCGTGAGAAACTTTGCCTTAAACCTGCAGGAAGCCCTTAAATCACTTACACTGGCTGAACCCATTTTTAACACCGGAGCGGATAAACTGCTAAGAGATCAATTTATTGAGGGACTCTACACCCCTTCTCACCGGGGGCATGTGAGCATGCTTGTTTTTAAGAACCCTGAATTGACATTTGCCCAATTAAAGGAGAGCGCTATACGTCTCCAGCTGGCAGAGGCACCTCGGGATCAGGATCCTGCGCAACCCATGGCAGAGGCACCTCAACAACAGGGAGTGCCAGTGACATCAGCTATGTCTGGGGCCATTGCTAAGCCCCTGGGGCCCAGTACTAATGAGGCTCTTCAACAAAAGCTTGACTCTTTAGCTGATGTTGTTGCTTCAATGGCTAAAACCATGCAGGAGATGAGAGGACACAAGATGGAGTTGGCAAACTGTAGAGAGGATGTTCCATGGATGAGACCCCGGAGATACCCGACATGGAGAGGACGACCCCGCGACCGCTACCAACCGGATGGACAGCCCATTTGCCGCCGTTGCCAGCAGCCGGGCCACTTTGCACGAGATTGTGATTTAAACGGGAATCCCCTGGGAATGCGGGCCGCTTCGCAGGAATGAACTTTCAAGGCCCAACACCCTGGCACGACAGGTACATCGGAGGACGACCCATTATCCCTATCGTGCTGGACGGAATTCCCCTCAACGCTTTGCTGGACACAGGTTCCCAGATTTCATCTATACCGTATATCCTTTATAAGAGGTACTGGGCTGATGCAGATATTGATAAAGGGCCCTCTGATGTTGAACTAGATATATGGGCCAGTAATGGTAAGTTGGTACCGAAACTAGGATTCAGGGAGATGACCATAAAGATTGGTAAAGTAGAACTGAAGAAACAGGGTATAATTGTTGTTGATGTTGACCGGCGGAACTGTGAACCAACTGTATTGATAGGAATGAATGTGTTAGAGAACTGCTTTTCCTAAGTCATTTCTGTCTTACAGCAAATTGCTGAAACTGCCCAATCCTGCCAGCAGAGAGTTCTCCGGAGGGAAATAAAAGTATTGATGTTAAGGCAACAGGTAGAAGTTGCAGGTGGAGAAATCGGCAGTGTGAGGGTAAGTGATCCAACGTCTATTGTATTCCCACCAAAAACAGAAATGCTGGTATGGTGTAGAGCAGCCATTGGTACTAAGGGACGAGATTATCAAGCCTTAATAGAACCAGTGTACACCGACAGCAGGCCCACTATACTCACAGCACGAGGGATAGTCGAGGTACACCGGGGACGAGTGCCGGTACGACTTTTGAACTGTGGAGAGGAAGAGGTCACTTTGCCAAGGTATGCTACAATGGCAAAGCTATATACTGTTGACAACAATGCCATCACAACCATTGAGCCCTTAGAACCAACCTGTCAGGTGGAAGGCAATGGCTCAGATGGAGAAATGGAGGATTGGTGCCAACAGCTACACGTGGGCATAAATTCAACACCTACCCATCAAAAACAAGGGGTGTATAGGCTAGTGATGGAATATGAACAAGTCTTCAGTAAACACCCATTGGACTTCGGACGGATAGAAGGGGTAGAACACACAATCCCCACAGGTGACCATCCCCCAATAAAAGAAAGATATAGACCCATACCGCCCGCTCACTATCAATGTGCAAAAGATATGCTGAGGGAAATGAAACAGGCCGGGGTAATAAGAGACAGCTGTAGCCCCTGGGCGGCCCCTCTAGTGATTGTCAAAAAAAAGGACGGAACCATGAGAATGTGCGTAGACTACCGGAAGATTAATAACATCACCCATAAAGACGCCTACCCCTTGCCTAGGATAGAAGAGTCCTTAACTGCTTTGAAATCTGCTAATTATTTTTCCACCTTAGACTTAACAAGCGGGTATTGGCAAGTCCCTGTGGCTGAGAGAGATAAGGAAAAGACGGCATTCACCACACCAATGGGTCTATGTGAATTTAATCGCATGCCGTTCGGACTCTGCAACGCATCCGGTACCTTCCAGCGGCTGATGGAATGCTGCCTCGGACACAAGAACTTCGAGACCGTCCTCCTGTACCTAGATGATGTGATCGTCTACTCAAAGACTTACGAACAACACTTAATAGACCTGGCAGAAGTGTTCGAAGCCTTATCCAGGTATGGCATGAAAGTCAAGCCATCCAAATGTCACCTTCTCAAGCCAAAGGTACAGTACCTGGGACACATCGTGAGTTCGGAGGGAGTAGCACCAGATCCCGAGAAAATAAGCGCCATAAGGGATTGGCCAAGACCTACCAGCGCAAAAGAAGTGAGACAATTCCTGGGATTGGTGGGTTACTATCGCAGATTTATAAAAGGATTTACCAAGTTGGCAGCACCCTTGCAAGACACCTTGGTAGGGCAGACGAAGAAACCTTCAAACCGAAACCCTCCTTTTCAGTGGAACGACGAAAGGGAAGACTCCTTTGAACAACTAAAGAAGGCACTAACCGGAGAAGAGGTTCTGGCATACCCAGATTACCATAAACCTTTCATCCTCTACACCGATGCCAGTAATGTGGGACTAGGAGCGGTGCTGTCACAAAAGCAAGAAGGTCGGGAGAAAGTCATCGCCTTTGCAAGTAGAAAGCTCCGGCCTACTGAAAGAAATTCAGAAAATTACAGCTCCTTCAAATTGGAACTACTGGCAGTAGTTTGGGCTGTGACGGAGCGTTTCAAACACTATCTGGCCGCTGCAGAATTTATTGTCTATACTGACAACAATCCGTTGACCCACCTGGACACAGCCAAATTAGGTGCGTTAGAACAGCGATGGATAGCCCGGTTATCTAATTACAACTTCATAATCAAGTATCGAGCAGGTCGCAAGAATGGAAATGCCGATGCCCTATCCCGGATGCCACACTTGAGAGATGTAGAAGAGGAAACGGGGGAGCTTGAAGAAATTGAACTACCAGCCTTCCATCGTCCCAAGGCAAAACATCATCAGTCAAGTACCTATCAGAAACAACAAGAGGTGAATTTTAATCCGTTAGCACACCATAGATGGGCTGACACCCAAGACAGCAATCCGGCTGTGAAGTTGGTGAAGGAACTGTTGACTGAGCAAAGTGCATATCCCTATGAGGATGCCCCAGAAGAGACGCATCAACTCTGGAAAGAGAGAGGCAAAATGTTCCTGTATCAAGGGAAGCTCTGTAGAAGATACACCAATCCGAAAACACATGAATTGGTTTGGCAGATTATTGTGCCTAAACAAGATGTGAAGATGGTCCTCGAAGCTTACCATAATGGTGCTGGTCACTTCGGTTGGAAAAAGTTAGAAGTACTTCTAAGAGAAAGATTTTATTGGGTCGGGATGAGAAAATCAATCGAACAGTGGTGCAGAAATTGTGGCCCGTGCAACCTCAGAAGAAACGATCAAAAGAACCAAACAGCACCACTGCAGCCCATAATCACTAAACAACCACTTGAACTTGTAGCCATGGACCACGTGAAGTTGACACCAAGCCGGTCCGGCTATGTCTATGCCTTGACCATCGTGGACCATTATTCACGTTTCTTGGTAGTAGTACCCGTAAAAGATCTGACAGCAAAAACAGCAGCCAAAGCGTTCCAAACGTACTTTTGTAGACCCCATGGATATCCGGAACAGGTTCTCACCGACCAAGGTACAGCCTTTGAATCAGAGATCTTCAGAGAATTCTGTAATATGTATGGTTGCAAAAAGATCCGGACGACGGCCTATCATCCACAAACAAACGGCTTATGCGAGAAGATGAACCATATTGTAATAGACCTACTAAAGACTTTACCTGAGACAGAAAGGAATCAATGGCCAGAGAAATTGCCTGACTTGGTGGATCTGTATAATCATGTCCCGGTGAGCTCCACCAACTGCACCCCAGCTTACCTTATGCGTGCAAGACCCGGCCAATTACCAATCGATCTAGAAATGGGAATTCTGAAACCAGACGCAGAAGTTCAAGACTCCAATTGGGATATCATACGGCAAAAGCAGTATCGCCAAGTGCAAGAGAGTGTGGAAAGAAGCCTTCAGCAAACAAGAGAAAGACAAGAGCGAACTTTCAACCAGAATGCTCTAGCGACCCCATTAAGACCGGGTGACCAAGTGCTCAAGAGAAATCGTCGAACCAATAAACTGGACAATCAGTGGGAAGCCGTACCCTACACAGTTTTACCAACAAGAGTGGATAATCCTAAAATGTGTCTCATTAGCAAAAACGGAGGCTTAACATCTGTACTAGTGTCAAGAGACAATCTTAAATTATGTCCGGAAGCATTGAAAGAGCCAGACGTTGTCCAGCCAGAACCAGAGGTTATTCAACCCATACAGGTTCAACCAGTAAAGGAAAAAGAAGAGGAAGTGTATCACACCTGTATAGGAGACTTTCCCAAAACCCTACTAACATACCATGGTGCAGTAGTGGTTCCCATGGTGGCCTTTTACCCAACACCGAACCCAATACCAGAAGTCCCAAGACAGGAAGAGGCTGACCCCGTACTACAGGAGGTTCCAGGCCAGGAAGAACAGATTCCTGGTCAGAGTAATCCCATTCACGGTGGACTTGCCAACTCCATAGTCGTGGAATTATCTTTAGCAGAGCGGGCAGATACTACATCCGCAGTAGACAGTAGTACACCACATGAAGAGACACCGCTATTACGTAGATCACAGCGTAGTACCCAGGGTCAATTACCGGCCAGGTATGCAGATTACCAACTATAAAGCTCATAATGTGAATTGTATATATGTTATGCCGTATATAGTTAAACAGAAAATGTAGTATAGTCATTGTTATCAGTCTGCAACGTTTAAGCCCAGTGCCTACAGAGACTTGTCTGTATGAACTTCTTGCATATTCTTGAACTTTTTATCAGCCCGGAGGCACTAAATCAAAGCTCCGGAAAGACTGCTTTTTGAACTTTGCTTTTTGCTCTTTTTGAACTTTCTTTAGACTTTATATTGATAACTCCGTTGGAAAAATGGAACTAAATTCCTGGACACTAAGTACAGTGCCTTTCCTAATACCTTCAAGGATAGAACTGTATTAATGGACGCTATTTGAAGTGACTTTTTACAGAACTCTATTTTTGTTTCCTTGAGTGGTTTTTGTAACTTTTCATTTTTAAGACTCTGTACCTATTAATTGTTATTTCAAAATGTTATCGTCCCACAGTCCCGGAGTACTGTTCTTAACTAAGGGGGAATGTGGCACCCCTAGGGGTATTTGCCACAAAAATAGTTACTGACAGTAAGTACAAATACTAAAATAGCAAGACTGCACTACCACCTCCGGCCAGAAGGGGGAGCTCCAGAGACTCCCCTTGATCCATTCTGGTCTGAGAGAAGAAATGGCAGTTGGGCCAAGGAGCTGATAGTGAGAGGTCATACAGTTGAATCTCTAACAGCCCTGTGACTGTTACCAGGCCTAAATCACCGGCCTGAGGAGAAGAGGGATAGAGAAAAAGGACATTGTGAGAACCGGGTAGCATTAATCACTACCCAGAACAGGCGCAAAGACGGATACCGGATCCGTGGCTGTATTCATTATATATAATACAGCAACCGGAAAAACGTGAGGTGATATCAGCTTCACTAGGGTCGGATGCAGCAACAGACACAGAGTTCAGCGGTACTCCCAGAGGGGGTAAACCGATAAAAGGACTCGGGTTGCCCGTCGAACCAGGACCCGGAGGGGACAGATTGGGCCGGCAGCCAGTTCACATACAGCAGCAGGGCCACACAGAAATTGCGCACAATAAGAGGCGAAGACCCTGGCAGGGTCAAAGTAACTCAGAGTTCCCATACAGACTCCGGTGACAGGACTGGTTGTAAATCCTTTTATGTTAAAGTAAACTGGTTAAACGTTTCAGTGCCTCAGTCTTTCATTTGGACAATAGCCATCTATCCAGGATCGAGATCGTCACCGCTGGGAGAACCTGCTGCTGATCAAGTAAGTGCCTGTCCCCTCATGATACCCCTTACACTGTGCATTGCCTGAGGCCACAGCACCGGGTCAAGCCACCCGTGACATCCCCCTCAAGAGACAGACTCCATTGGTCCGGTGCTGGGTATCCCAGTCTCCTGGGCGTCACAATAGTAAAACCAAAGTTACAAATATAGAAAATAAAAGTTTTAACAAGTAGTCATTTTCAGCTCATTGCAAACCCCCTATAACTGCCTTGTAGCTTGTAGTCCCAGTCGTCAGGTTCTTGTCATCGAAGGTCACATGTCTACTGTCCTGGAAGGCACTTGAAAGCATCATATATTTTGTATTCTCCCTGCTTCTTCCCCATACAGGAAGATATGGCTTACAGTAGAGAAGGTGATGTGGTGCTTGTTTGTGTGAGCTCTGTGGGATCTCTGTGCAGATTCTCTTATTTACTATGCAGCCCAACTCACTAGATATGTTTGCCTACTTCTCACAGATGAAAGATCTGCAGAAATGCAAATACAAGGAAACGAGGGTTTTCTGTTACTTCAGTCTTAGAGCACTACCAGTCAGGAAAGAAAGCCATGACAATACTCATTGGTGCGTATCTGATCTGCATGAACACTTCAATCACCCAGACTAGATTTCATCAATTGGGCGATGATTTAGTCTAATTCATATGACATCTACACAGATAAAATAATAGAAAATAATAGATAATGAATGTTAATGATAGAAAAAGAAGAGGTTATTAGTCTTATAGCTCCTGCATATGACCGTATCATTGATGAGTGTTGTACTCAAAGGGGCCGAACACAACTAGCACCACCCCTGCTCACTCCTGTTTGGCCCCATTAAGATAAAAACCCCTATACTCACTTCCTTTGCCGGCACTGTTACAGCGGTGTCGGCATTCACATTCCCGGGTTTGGATGTTATGTCACACATGACATCATCACTCTAATATCCAGTTGAGAGAAGCACATGACCATGAAGCTACAAATTGCACATGAGTGATCACGTGACCTCTTGAATCGGCAAAAAGAGTGAAAGCATATACAGTATTACACACCTACTTTAGGATTCGCCATGTCAATGACAACTTTCAGAAGTACTATACAAACACAGTGGGAGCTGCCGTTTGGGGTAGCAGAGTAAGGAGAAGCCGCTAATTTCATCATCTCAGGACGGAAATTACAAGTTTGTTTTCTCGGAAATGCGGCAATAACAGAGCCAATTTCTGATTTATGGCTTGGGGACCGTGCAGTAGAAACCAGTTGTCAGGTTCCTTATTTTCCTTATAAAAAACACTGAAAGCCTCATGCGTTTCATGGAATCACTGCTCTGCAGATCACCATGTAATGATTCAATGTGGGAAGAAAAGTAAATCTACAATAGCAGCTAATGTGTATTGTGATGTTCTGCAGCAGCTGAGGTATATTATGAGGATCTGCGGCAGCTAAGGTGTATTATAAGGTTTTGCAGCAGTTGAGGTGTGTTATTAGGTACTGCAGTAGTTATGGTGTATTATGAGTATTCTTCATCATCCTGTGTAAAGAGGCCAGGAAACAAAACACAAATTACTTCAATATTGTCAATCACACTCGTTTAATGCACTGAGCTCAGTGCATGTAAATATAAGCAAAACACTGGTATGATCATGCAATATTGTATCAAATACTTACTTCATGCAATAAAATGCAATTTAATTATGTAAAAATCATACGATGTGATTTTCTCGTTTTTATTTAAGATTGTGTCCCTCACAGTTGAAGTGCATCTACGATAAAAACTACAGACCTCTCCATTCTTTGCAGGTGGGAAAATGTGCAAAATCGGCTGTTTATCAAATACTTATTTTCCCCACTGTATGTATATACAGTATATATATACATATATATATATATATATATATATATATATATATACACTGCCTTGAAAAAGTGTTCATACCGCATGAACTTTTCTGCATTTTTTTGTATAAATCTGAAAATTTTGATGTACATTTGCATTCAGCCCTCCTGGCTCAATACTTTGCCGGACCGCCTCTCGCTGTAGTTACTGCTGAGCTGAAAGTATTTTGGAGTCTACCAGCTTTGACCATCTAGAGGCTGAAAAATGTGTATACTCTTCATTGTAAACTAACTCTAGCTCACTGAGATTGGACGGAGACTGTCTGTAAACAACAATTTTCAAGTCTTGCCACAGATTCTCAATGGGATTAAGATCTGGATTGTGACTGGGCCATTCACACACATGAGTTTGCTTTGATCTAAACTGTTCCTTTGTAGCTCTGACAGTATGTTTGGGGTTGTTGTCCTGCTGAAAGCTTAACCTATGCCTCATTCTAAAGTATTTTACTGCCTCAAATAGATTTTCCTCTAGGATTGCCCATCCATCTTGCAATCAGCTCCATCCATCTTCCAATCAGCTCTGACCAGCTTCCCTGCCCTGAAAAAGAAAAGTATCCCCACAGCATGATGCTGCTATCACCATGTTTGATAGATGGGATGATGTTTTTGGAGTAATGAACACTGTTAACTTTCCACCACACATAGCGTTTTGCATTTAGACTAGTGATGACCGAGTGTACTCGTTGCTCGGGTTTTTCCCCAGCACGTTCGGGTGACCTCCGAGCATTTATGACTGCTCGGAGAATTAGTTTTCATCACAGCAGCTGAATGATTTACAGCTATCAGCCAGGCTGAGTACATGTGGGGGTTGCCTGGTTGCTAGGGAATCCCTACATGTAATCAAGCAGGCTATTAGCTGTAAATAATTCAGCTGCCGTGATGAAAACTTAATCTCCGAGCAGTCATAAATACTCGGAGGTCACCCGAGCGTGCTCGGGAAAACCTGAGCAACGAGTACACTCGCTCATCACTAATTTAGACCAAAAAGTTCAATTTTGGTCTCTTCTGACCAGAGCCCCTTCTTCTACATGCTAGCTGTGTCCCCTACATGGCTTTTTCCAGAGTAGAAATGGAACTTTTTATGTCTTGCTTTTAAAAATGGCTTCTTTCTTGTCACTCTTTCATAAAGGCCATATTTGTGTAGCATACGACTAATAGCTGTCCAGTGGACAGATTCCCGCACCTGAGCTGTGGATCTCTGCAGCTTCTCAAGCGTGACCATGGGCATCTTGGCGGCTTCTCTATTTAGTGCTCTCTTTGCATGAGTTTTCAGTTTAGGTGGACGGCCATGTCTTGGTAGGTTTGTAGTTGGGCCAGTCTCTTTCCATTTTTGAATGTTGGATTGAACAGTGCTCCATGAGATCTTCAGAGCTTGGGCTATTTTTTTTTATAACCTAACACTGCTTTACTCTTCTCCACAACTTTATTCCTGACCTGTCTGGTGTGTTCCTTGATTTTCATGATGTTGTTTGATACCTAACATTCTCAAACAAAACTCTGAGGCCTTCACAAAACAACTGTCGCTATACTGAGAATAAATTAGACAAAGGTTAACTCAATTTTCTAATTATGTGACTTATGGAAGCAATTAGTTACTCGGGATTTTAGGAGTACCAGACAAGAGGTGGGTGAATACAAATGCATGTTTCAATTTTCAGATTGATATTTTGAAAATATTTAATATGTATCATTTCCTTTACACTTCAGAAATATTTGGTACTTTGGTTGATATATTGCATAAAATCCCAATAAAATACATTTAAGTTTGTGGTGTATTTGTATATAGAATGGTGGTCATAGTCGATTGGTCCAATATCCACAGTCATACATATATAGTCTACAAGTCCCTCTTCTATGTTGATTTTGGAGATAGGAATCTTATAATTTATTCATATCATTATTATTATCTTATTCCTTTGTTTTAACCTTTGGTAGAAGTGACACACAGAGTCTAGCAACTGCTAACTGTACCCCTGCCCCAAAGTTTCTACAGTACTTACTATTGGCAGCCATGAGGTGAACAACTATTTAATGCTCATAGGGAGCAGGTGCTAATCAGATTTGAGAAAATATTGGAAAGATTACAGAGAATAGATTAAATAATGGGGTATCTGTTCTCATTTGCTGATTAAGGTAGTAACTTTATTCGGGAGACCTATATTTTGTCAGAGAAACTTGTGTGACTTCTGTATTCTCTCTTTATGTCTCCTGTGGATCTGTGCATGCTGCTCTGAATAGTATCTGTCAACAATTATATGTCTATTAAACAACAGTCAATCTATTTATGTGCAAATAGAGCTTCTCAACGAGGCTATTGACAACGCTTTATCAATACCCCATCCAATCTGAACTAACACAACAAGAAATTAAATACTTGGCTGCATTGTCTCTTGCCAAACTCCCCCAGGAGTGGGTTTAATTCACAGTAAGTAAAGCACCTTCCTGTCAGTTAATGCCAGTCTGGAATGAACGATTTGACGATTTGTGAATAGTATTAATTGGTTTTCCTCATGCTTCATTATCAGGCTGAGGATGTGCAGACAACTGACTATATGCTTATATTAACCCTATTGCATCTTTTATCAATGTGGAGTCTTTGACAGGTTGTCAGTACTGTTTTGCAGATTTTTTTCAGTTAGTGTTTCAGGTATACAGTATCTACTTTAACATAGAATTATACTGTACATGTTTTTTTTAATTCAATTTAACCAACGTCGAGAAGGAAATAAGAATAATGAAAATTAATTTTCCATTGCAAATTTAATCTTTACAACTACTAATTGAAACTTACTGTTATTTTAGGCAGTAGAATAGCACATATATATGAGTATAGCACAATACTATACTTACAGTGCCTTGCAAAAGTATTCGGCTCCCTGGAACTTTTCAACCTTTTCCCACATATCATGCTTTAAACATAAAGATACCAAATGTAAATTTTTGGTGAAGAATCAACAACAAGTGAAACACAATTGTGAAGTTGAATGAAATTTATTTGTTATTTTAAATGTTTTGGGAAATTCAAAAACTGAAAAGTTGGGCGTGCAATATTATTCGGCCCCTTTACTTTCAGGGCAGCAACTCACTCCAGAAGTTCATTGTGGATTTCTGAATGATCCAATGTTGTCCTAAATGCCTAATGATGATAAATATAATCCACCTGTTGTAATCAAGTCTCCTTATAAATGCACCTGCTCTGTGATAGTCTCAGGGTTCTGTTTGAAGCACAGAGAGCATCATGAAGACCAAGGAACACAACAGGCAGGTTTGTGATACTGTTGTGGAGAAGTTTAAAGCTGGATTTGGATACAAAATGATTTCCAAAACTTTAAACATCCCAAGGAGCACTGTGCAAGCGATCATATTGAAATGGAAGGAGTATCATACCACTGCAAATCTAACAAGACCCGGCCATCCCTCTAAACTTTCATCTCAAACAAGGAGAAGACTGATCATCAGAGATGCAGCCAAAAGGCCCATGATCAGTCTGGATGAACTGCAGAGATCTACGGTTGAGGTGGGACAGTCTGTCCATAGGACAACAATCAGTCGTACACTGCACAAATCTGGCCTTTATGGAAGAGTGGCAAGAATAAAGCAATTTCTCAAAGATATCCATAAAAATTGTCATTTCAAGTTTGCAACAAACCACCTGGAAGACACACCAAACATGTGGAAGAAGGTGCTCTGGTCAGATGAAACCAAAATCGAACTTTTTGGCAACAATACTAAGTGATATGTTTGGCATAAAGGCAACAAAGCTCATCACCCTGAACACTCCATCCCCACTGTCAAACATGGTGGTGGCAGTATCATGGTTTGGGCCTGCTTTTTTTCAGCAGGGACAGGGAAGATGGTCAAAATTGATGGGAAGATAGATGGAGCCAAATACAGGACCATTCTTGAAGAAAACCTGTTGGAGTCTGCAAAAGAACTGAGACTGAGACAGAGATTTGTCTTCCAACAATACAATGATCCCAAACATAAAGCAAAATCTACAATGGAATGGTTCACAAATAAACGTATCCGGTTGTTAGAATGGCCAAGTCAAAGTCCAGACCTCAATCCAATCGAGAATATTACACGCCCCACTTTTCAGTTTTTGAATTTCCACAAAAATATTAAATAACCAATAAATTTCGTTCAACTTCACAATTGTGTTCCACTTGTTGTTGATTCCTCACCAAAAATTTACATTTGGTATCTTTATGTTTGAAGTATGCTATGTGGGAAAAGGTTGAAATGTTCAAAGTGGCCGAATACTTTCGCAAGGAACTGTAGTTCTGTATTTCTTTAGTTTCATACAGAAGCATACTGAAGATTTTTCAAACATTTATACAGCAGCACATGGATATGTAGGGACTTCATGTGCAATCATTTAATTCTTATTGCCAAACCTCCACCACTACTAATAATGATATAATCACACAGAGTGCTGATTAATAGTATAGGTACCCATACACTTTAGGGTAGTTTCACAAGTTCTGAAATTTCCAGTACAGGAGATATACGTGACTGGTATTCTCAGCATGGTAGATGCGTTTATTCTGGCACTTTGCCCAGTTCTTCCCATTTGCCCTGTAGCGGTGGCAAGTGGGGTAATATTTGTGGTGTTGATGTCACCTTTGTATTGTCTGGTGAAATCATACCCACAGATTGCTAATGGTGAGCCATCTATGAGACACCTATCCATTACTAATCCTATAGTTATTTTGTAAATAAAGACATAAGTATAAAGTCCTTTATTTGAAATCAAAACAAAACACACTTTTCCATTTTTATTTAAAAACAACAAACACAGTTATACTCACCTATCGCCCATTCCATTGAAGCCCTTATCTCCTGTAATAAAACAGACGTGATTAAAACAACAATATCCCTCTCCTGTCCGACATTTGGTCCCATGCCTTAATCCATGTCTGGGGATTAATAGTTTTCAACCTGGATGGTGCCAAGATGCCAGGTCCAGGCTGTGAACTACTGGTGAATGAGCTGCTGAGACTACAGCATCAGTGACCAGCGGTGACACCATCTAGGTTACCACTGGTCACTGAGGCTGCATTTCCAGCCGGGCTAAACTGCAGTGACCTCAGCACTATGAGGAAAACTCACTGAGTTCACCGCAGTGCAGATCACCGTGAAAATTCACTGTGAGAAATGTGAGATCCAGCACCATATAGAACAGTTAGATAGTTATCAATTACTTGCTTGTTACTTTTTAGGACCATAGTAAAAAAAATCCTGGGCAACCTCTTTTTCTGTTGCTACTTTCTATTAAACCACAGCCAGACATTTGCAGTATACATTAAGTTTTCTTAGAATAACAGTCTCTCATTGAATATCAAAACATAACCCACATTCCTAATACCTCTACAACAAGTGAACTCAGCGTTAGCAGAGCATCCAACAATCTAATCTCCTGCACTGCAGCCTAGAGATGGAGGGTGCCCACTAATGCCAGCGCTGTTTCAGATGCATGTACGTCTGAGGACGCACATTCTGCTGAGATGCATTGCAATGCAGGGTATACAGTGGATGTAGGTGTGCCCACGACTGGGGGAGCATAGCAGTGACATCATACACCATGATGGGGACGCCAAAGACAGTTGCCAGATCCTGCTCCAGATATAGAGGAGGACTGTGTGTGGTTTGGGAGCGTGCGGTATAGTTGAGAATAATATTTTGTTTGTTTTTTATGTGCTATAGAACAGGGCACATTAACCTCAGGAGTGTGATCAGGATGTGGCACATTATCTCCAGGAAGGGAACTTGGATGGAGAACATTAACCCAAAGAAGGTGATCAGTACCAGGAAAGGGGCACATTAATCCCAATAAGGGGCCAAGAATGGGACACATCAACTCCAGCAACACAGGTGCAAAAATACCAATGAGAAAACCATTCAATCCAATCCCAATCCAGAGGGAGGAGGTCGTTGCTTGGTATATTATTGCACAATAGAGGCTTGTATGGGGTGCTCTTCTCATATACATAATGCACAGCATCCAGGTTAACAGCCTATTAGTGATGGCCATACTATTCGATCAGGCGGGCTGTCCAGCACTATCCAAATGCATTCCATGTGAACAGAGACCACAGTTTGCAAGACCAAATGGGCTCAGCTGCACCCTGAAAAATAAAGTTCAGAAAATACACAAAAATATGGAAGGTATTAGTTGATAGTTTGGCCAAAGTGCCCCATACTTGTCCCCTTCCTGGGAATAATGTGTTCCATCCTAGTCCCCTTCCTGGGGTTTATGTGTGCCATTAAGGTCCCCTTCCTGGGATCAATGTGCCCCTTTATTGATCCTCTTCCTTCGGTAAACATCACTGCTCTAGAGGAGATCCGCATGGAGAAATGGGCCAACATACCACCAACAGTGTGTGCCAACCTTGTGAAGACTTATAGAAAACATTTGATCTCTGTCATTGCCAACAAAGGATATATAGCAAAATATTGAGATGAACTTTTGTTATTGACCAAATACTTATTTTCCACCATTATTTGCAAAATAAATCTTGCCAAATCGGACAAGTTGATTTTCTGCATTTGATTTCTCATTTTGACTCTCATAGTTGTGGCCTACCTATGATGTCAATTGCAGGCCTCTCCAATCTTTTTAAGTGGGAGAACTTGCTCAATTGGTGGCTGACTAAATACTTTTTTCCCCACTGTATATGGGGGGCCAGGATGGATATGTGGAGGGACAGGATGGATATATTGGGGTCAGGATGGATATATGGAGGCCAGGATAGATATATGGAGGGGCCAGTAATGATATATGGGGGTAAGGATGGATATATGGGCGGTTGGGATGGATACATGGGGGCAAGGATGGATATATTAGGGTCAGGATGGATATATGGGGGCCAGGATAGATATATGGAGGGGCCAGTAATGATATATGGGGGTAAGGATGGATATATGGGCGGTTGGGATGGATATATGGGGGTCAGGATGGATATATGGAGATGCCAGGATAGATATATGGAGGGGCCAGGGTGGATATATGGGTGGGCCAGGATGGATATCTAGAGGATGCCAGGATGGAAATTTAGGGGCCTGGATGGATATAAGGAGGGTGCATAATGGATATATGGGGGGCCAGGATGGATATATTGGAAGCCATGATGTATATATTGGAGGCCAGGATGGATATATGGGGGGACCAGGCTGGAAATATGGAGGGGCCAGGATGGATATATTGGATGCCAAAATGGATATATGGGGCCAGGATTGATATATAGGGGGGCCTGGATGGATATATGGGGGGCCAGGATGGATATATGGAGGGGCAGGATGGATATATGGAGTGCCAGGATGGATATATGGGAGGCAAATATGGATATGTTGGAGGCCAGGATGGATATATCGGGGGCCATGATGGATATATGGAGGGGCCAGGATGGATATATAGGGAGTTAGAATGGATATGTAGAAGGTCAGGATAGATATATGGGGGCCAGGATGGATATATGGAGGTAAGAATAAATATATGGGGGAGCCAGGATGGATATATGGATAGACCAAGATGAATATATGGGGGGCAAAGATGGATATATGGTGGGCTAGGAGAGATATATTGGGTGGGGCCAGGATGAATATATGGGGGCCAGGATGGATATATTGAGGGGGACAGAATTGATATATTGGAGGCCAGTATGGATGTATTGTGGTCAGGATGGATATATGGGGGGCCCAGGATGGATATATGGAGGGGCCAGAGTGAATATATGGAGGAGGTTAGGATGAAAATATGGTGGACCAGGATAGATATATTGGGAGGCCAGGATGAATATATGGGGGGCTAGGATGGATATATTGGGGGGACAGAATGGATATATTGGAGGCCAGTATGGATATATTGGGGTCAGGATGGATATAGGGGGGCCAGGATGGATATATGGAGGGCCAAAGTGAATATATGGAGGGGGTTAGAATGAATATATTGGGGGCCAGGATGGATATATGGGGGGCCAGAATGGATATATGGAGGGGCGAGGATGGATATATGGGGTGTTTATGATGGATGCAAGGAGGGACCAAGATGGATATATGGGGGCCAGGATGGATATATGGGGGTTAGGATGGAAATATGGGGGGGTTAGGATGCATATATGAGGGGCCAGGATGGACATATGGGGTCAAGCTGGACAATAAAGGGTGCCAGGCTAGATGAGATTATTATATAAAGGCGGCCATGATGAGGGACTTAATTACTGTTTTGGGGGCCAGAATGAGGAACATACTTTATTAGTTTATGGTGACAAGTGAGAAGCATATATTTTTTAGGGTCCAATTAGGGAAATAATTATTACTATAATTCAATTTGCTTTTTAGGAAACCATTTTCCATGTTGCGAATGAAAGGGGGATCCTGTTACTGAGCAGTGTGGCACTAAGTCACAGTTTTTCTTCATCTGATGTAGTGTAGAAGTCAGGAAAAAAGTGGTGAATGTGCTATGGAAGCTATCAGCTATTGATGACGGTTTCTTATTTTCTGCAGAGACGAGTCCTGGCTGGAAAAAGTGATGGCAGTGTTATTTGATCACTATGTGGTGGTAATATGTGGTCTGGTCATGGTGTGGTGGTATTTGTCTCTTGTATGTGGTATTATTCGGTCACTATGTAATTTGGTCATGGTGTGGCGGTATTCATTAGAGTTGAGCGACCTTGACCTTTTTAGAGTCGAGCCGGGTTTCGCGAAACCCGACTATCTCAAAAGTCGGGTCGAGTGAAATCGGCCGATTATGACGTAAAGTCGGGATCGACCGAAACACGAAACCCAATGCAAGTCAATGGGGCAGCATAGTCGGCAGTGAGTGGGGGCCAGGAAAACACCTAGAGTGCCCATTTTAATGTCAAAACCATCCATTCTTCTTAATGAAGCTTGTCAAGCGTAATTTACCTTATAATAATTGGAAGGCATTTGAAATTGGGGGTCATTTGGCTAAAGTTGTGGTGGGTAGGGCTGGTTCAAGTAATTAGTGGGCCCAGGAAATCTGGACCACGTCACGGCAGTGGAGCAGGGAGAGGTAAGTATTTCAACTTTGCAAGTGCTGTGAACCTGAGCAAGCAGGGGGGGCCCACTCGTTGGCATTGGCACTGGCACAGGGCCCCTCAAAGTACAGCGGTGTGTTTGCACGGCGGGGGCGCCTCCCACCGGCAGCAACACTTTTGCGTACTATGAGAGGCCCTGTGCCAGTGACGTCGCCAACTAGTATTCCTCCCCCCCACCTGATGAAGGAACCTGCACTTTCATCTGCACCTTCCTCTTTGTCCCCGTGTAAGGTGGTATGGTATGCGGGAAGAGCAACCTGACTTTCAGCAGGGTCACAATGTTGTTGTGTAGCGTGCACGGGGAATGTTGCGTTATGGGTCAATGTACCAGCAGACTCATCTATCACTGGCTGGGCAATGGGCAGGATGAGGAGGAAACACAGATATAGGCCCAAAGAATAAAGTTGGCTAAATGCAGTTCAAAATTGGTAACACAGGAATAACCAGGGGGCATTGCAGTGGAGGACAACTGGAATGAGAGGCTGACACAGAGAGTAGGCCCAAATCAGTAAGTAGTCGAAATGCAGTTCAAAATTGGCAACCGTAGTAAACAGGCGGCACAGCTTTGTTCAGTGGAGGAGAACAGCAAGGAGTGGCAGACACCGATAGTAGGCCCCAACCCAACTAGTAGGCAAAATGCAGTCTAACATTAACAACTACTTAACGAGCGCCTGAAAATGGAATTTCAGGACAGGAAACCAGGAGAACAGCAAGGAGTGGCAGACACTGATAGTAGGCCCCAAACCAACTAGTACGCCAAATGCAGTTGTTCCGTTTAACCACAATTTAATGAGAGCCTGAAGATAGAAGTTCAGGAAAGGCAACCTGGAGAACACCTTGGAGTGGAACACACCATCTCTCTACACCCCATACCCAATTTGTAGGCCTAATGCAGTGTAGTTTCCAAGAACTACTAAACGAGAGCCGGAAGATCGAAGCTCAGGAAAGGCAACCTGGAGAACACCTTGGAGTGGAACACACCATCTCTCTACACCCCATACCCAATTTGTAGGCCTAATGCAGTGTAGTTTCCAACAACTACTAAACGAGAGCATGAAGATCGAAGCATTGGCGAGGAAACCTGGGGAACACCTTGGAGTGGAACACACCATCTCTCTACACCCCATACCCAATTTGTAGGCCTAATACAGTGTAGTTTCCAAGAACTACTAAACGAGAGCCGGAAGATCGAAGCTCAGGAAAGGCAACCTGGAAAACACCTTGGAGTGGAACACACCATCTCTCTACACCCCATACCCAATTTGTAGGCCTAATGCAGCGTAGTTTCCAACAACTACTAAACGAGAGCATGATGATCGAAGCATTGGCGAGGAAACCTGGGGAACACCTTGGAGTGGAACACACCATCTCTCTACAGTGGAACACACCATCTCTCTACACCCCATACCCAATTTGTAGGCCTAATGCAGCGTAGTTTCCAACAACTACTAAACGAGAGCCGGAAGATCGAAGCTCAGGAAAGGCAACCTGGGGAACACCTTGGAGTGGAACACACCATCTCTCTACACCCCATACCCAATTTGTAGGCCCAATGCAGCGTAGTTTCCAACAACTACTAAACGAGAGCCGGAAGATCGAAGCTCAGGAAAGGCAACCTGGGGAACACCTTGGAGTGTAACAAACCCTCTCTCTACACCACGGAAGGGCTGATTCTTAGGAAGGAAGGCTGTCGGAAAGAAGCAGGGCGCGTCCGAGGGTGATTATATTCTTATTAGGTATATACTCACCCTCGGACGCGCCCTGCTTCTTTATTTGTAATGAATGTTTATTTGCAATGTGGTTTTGACTTACTCTATTTTTTTGGTAAATAATGATTTTATTATTTTCATTGTTTTGCATCTTCTTGGCAATAATATAAAGAAGACGCGACAGGACAACACTCGGTGGATGCCATATCTGTGTTTAAAATTGAAAAAACCTTTCAGTTAACTACTTGCAGGAGAAAGTTATTGTAGCTGGTGGCCATTTTTAGTACTGTACCAGATTTTTGTTGTATGTGTTTGTTTTTAATGTTAAAATGTCTGCATTTGATATCTCTCCAGTATTTTCTTTTTTATAAGCAAAATACTTATTTTTATATTTTCTGATGTTGGTTCCAGGGGAAACTTGCTGTCCCCTGTGGACCCTGCATCCACAACATTCACCCAGTGTGCCGTGATGGACACGTAACGTCCCTGGCCATGCCTACTGGTCCATGCATCTGTTGTCAGGTGCACCTTTGTGCTCACAGATTGCCTGAGTGCATGGACGATGCGCTCTTTAACATGCTGGTGGAGGGCTGGGATGGCTTTTCTGGAAAAAAAGTGTCGACTGGGTAGCTCGTAGCGTGGTACAGCGTAGTCCATCAGGGCTTTGAAAGCTTCGCTTTCAACTAACCGGTAGGGCATCATCTCTAACGAGATTAGTCTAGCTATGTGGGCGTTCAAACCCTGTGTACGCGGATGCGAGGCTAAGTACTTCCTTTTTCTAACTATAGTCTCATGTAGGGTGAGCTGGACTGGAGAGCTGGAGATCGTGGAACTAGCGGGGGTGCCGGTGGACATGGCAGACTGAGAGACGGTGGGAGATGGTATTGTTGCCGCCGGTGCCCTAGATGCAGTGTTTCCTACTACGAAACTGGTGATTCCCTGACCCTGACTGCTTTGGCCTGGCAAAGAAACCTGCACAGATACTGCAGGTGGTGCGGAAAATGGTGGCCCTACACTGCCGGAAGGGATGTTGCGTTGCTGACTAGCTTCATTGGCCGAGGGTGCTACAACCTTAAGGGACGTTTGGTAGTTAGTCCAGGCTTGCAAATGCATGGTGGTTAAATGTCTATGTATGCAACTTGTATTGAGACTTTTCAGATTCTGTCCTCTGCTTAAGGTAGTTGAACATTTTTGACAGATGACTGTTGTGAATTCTGTGGCTGAGTTCACTTCTGTGGTCACAAGTGGTATTGCAGTCTCTGGGCTTCCTCCCTCAGGTGTTTTGGTGAGCTCGTTGGCTGCCTTGCTATTTAGCTCCACCTGAGTCTGTCTTCCTTGCTCCTTGTCAATGTTCCAGTGTTGGATCTGAGCTACTGCATCTTTCCTTGGGCCTGCTGCTCTGCTAGATAAGTGCTTCTAGTTTGTTTTCTGTTTTTTCTGTCCAGCTTGCTATTAACTTTTGCTGGAAGCTCTGAGAAGCAAAGGGGTGCACCGCCGTGCTGTTAGTTCGGCACGGTGGGTCTTTTTGCCCCTTTGCGTGGTTTTCGTTTTAGGGTTTTTTGTAGACTGCATAGTTCTCTTTGCTATCCTCGCTCTGTCTAGAATATCGGGCCTCACTTTGCTGAATCTATTTCATTCCTACGTTTGTCTTTTCATCTTGCTAACAGTCATTATATGTGGGGGGCTGCCTATTCCTTTGGGGTATTTCTCTGAGGTAAGTCAGGCTTGTATTTCTATCTTCAGGCTAGTCAGCTCCTCAGGCAGTGCCGAGTTGCATAGGTAGTGATAGGCGCAATCCACTGCTGCTTATAGTTGTGTGAGGATAGATCAGGTACTGCAGTCTACAGAGATTCCACGTCTCAGAGCTCGTCCTATTGTTTTTGGTTATTGCCAGATCTCTGTATGTGCGCTGATTACTGCACGCTGTGTTGCCTGATTGCCAGCCATAACAGTACAAGGAGCCACACCAATGATTCCCAATAGAGGGAAAAAAGAAATCCTGACATCATTTTTTTTTCTTAGCTCTGTCTTCAGTCTTTTTTTTCCCCTAGACATTAGAGTGCTTCAGGACACAGCTGTGGACATGGATATTCAGGCTCTGTGCTCCTCAATGGATAATCTCGTTGTAAATGTACAAAAGATTCAAGATACTATTGATCAGAAATCGATGCTAGAACCAAGAATTCCGATTCCTGATTTGTTTTTTGGTGACAGAACTAAGTTCCTGAGCTTCAGAAATAATTGTAAGCTATTTTTGGCCTTGAAACCTCATTCTTCTGGTAATCCTATTCAACAGGTTTTGATTATTATTTCTTTTTTGCGCGGCGACCCACAGGACTGGGCGTTTTCTCTTGCACCAGGAGATTCTGCATTGAGTAATGTTGATGCATTTTTCCAGGCGCTGGGATTGCTTTACGATGAGCCTAATTCAGTGGATCAGGCTGAGAAAAATTTGCTGGCTTTATGCCAGGGTCAGGATGATGTAGAAGTATATTGTCAGAAATTTAGGAAGTGGTCAGTACTCACTCTGTGGAATGAATCTGCACTAGCGGCTTTGTTCAGAAAGGGTCTCTCTGAAGCTCTTAAGGATGTAATGGTGGGATTTCCTATGCCTGCTGGTTTGAATGAGTCTATGTCCTTGGCCATTCAGATCGGTCGTCGCTTGCGCGAGCGTAAATCTGTGCACCATCTGGCGGTATTGTCTGAGAGTAAACCTGAGCCTATGCAGTGCGACAGGACTATGACTAAAGTAGAACGGCAAGAACACAGACGTCTGAACAGACTGTGTTTCTATTGTGGTGATTCTACTCATGCTATTTCTAATTGTCCTAAACGCACTAGGCGGTTCGATAGCTCTGCCGTTATTGGTACTGTACAGTCCAAATTCCTTTTGTCCATTACCTTAATGTGCTCTTTGTCATCGTATTCTGTCATGGCGTTTGTGGATTCAGGCGCTGCCCTGAATCTGATGGATTTGGATTATGCTAAACGTTGTGGATTTTTCTTGGAGCCTTTGCGGTGTCCTATTCCGTTGAGAGGAATTGATGCTACACCTTTGGCCAAGAATAAGCCTCAGTACTGGGCCCAGCTGACCATGTGCATGGCTCCTGCACATCAGGAAGTTATTCGCTTTCTGGTACTGCATAATTTGCATGATGTGGTCGTGTTGGGGTTGCCATGGCTACAAACCCATAATCCAGTATTGGATTGGAACTCTATGTCGGTAACCAGCTGGGGTTGTCAGGGAGTACATGGTGATGTTCCATTTTTGTCTATTTCGTCATCCATTCCTTCTGACATCCCAGAGTTCTTGTCTGACTTTCAGGATGTATTTGAAGAGTCCAAGTCTGATGCCCTACCTCCGCATAGGAATTGTGATTGTGCTATCGATTTGATTCCTGGTAGTAAATTCCCTAAGGGTCGTTTATTTAATTTGTCCGTACCTGAACACACCGCTATGCGCAGTTATGTGAAGGAGTCCCTGGAGAAGGGACATATTCGCCCATCATCGTCACCATTGGGAGCAGGGTTCTTTTTTGTAGCCAAGAAGGATGGTTCGCTAAGACCGTGTATTGATTACCGCCTTCTTAATAAGATCACTGTTAAGTTTCAGTATCCCTTGCCATTGATTTCTGACTTGTTTGCTCGGATTAAGGGGGCTAGTTGGTTTACTAAGATTGATCTTCGTGGTGCGTATAATCTGGTGAGAATCAGGCAGGGAGATGAATGGAAAACGGCATTTAATACGCCCGAGGGTCATTTTGAGTATCTGGTGATGCCGTTCGGACTTGCCAATGCTCCATCTGTTTTTCAGTCTTTTATGCATGACATTTTCCGTGAGTATCTGGATAAATTCTTGATTGTTTACTTGGATGACATTTTGATCTTCTCAGATGATTGGGAGTCTCATGTGAAGCAAGTCAGAATGGTTTTCCAGGTACTGCGTGCTAATTCCTTGTTCGTGAAGGGATCAAAGTGTCTCTTCGGTGTGCAGAAAGTTTCATTTTTGGGGTTCATCTTTTCCCCTTCTACTATCGAGATGGATCCGGTTAAGGTTCAGGCCATCCAGGATTGGACTCAGCCGACATCTCTAAAAAGTCTGCAGAAATTCCTGGGCTTTGCTAATTTTTATCGTCGCTTCATCTGTAATTTTTCTAGCATTGCCAGACCATTGACCGATTTGACCAAGAAGGGTGCTGATTTGGTTAATTGGTCTTCTGCTGCCGTGGAAGCTTTTCAGGAGTTGAAGCGTCGTTTTTGCTGTGCCCCTGTGTTGTGTCAACCTGATGTTTCTCTTCCGTTCCAGGTTGAGGTTGATGCTTCTGAGATTGGTGCAGGGGCGGTTTTGTCACAGAGAGGTTCTGGTTGCTCAGTGTTCAAACCATGTGCTTTCTTTTCCAGGAAATTTTCTGCTGCTGAGCGTAATTATGATGTGGGCAACCGAGAGTTGCTGGCCATGAAGTGGGCATTCGAGGAGTGGCGTCATTGGCTTGAGGGTGCTAAGCATCGCGTGGTGGTATTGACTGATCATAAGAACCTTACTTATCTTGAGACTGCCAAGCGCTTGAATCCTAGACAGGCCCGTTGGTCGTTATTTTTTGCTCGTTTTGATTTTGTGATTTCATACCTTCCGGGCTCTAAAAATGTGAAGGCGGATGATCTGTCTAGGAGTTTTGTGCCCGACTTTCCGGGGTTATCTGAGCCGGCGAGTATCCTCAAGGAAGGAGTCATTGTGTCTGCCATCTCCCCTGATTTGCGGAGAGTGTTGCAGAAATTTCAGGCTAATAAACCTGATCGTTGTCCGGCCGAGAAACTGTTCGTCCCTGATAGGTGGACTAGTAAAGTTATCTCTGAACTTCATTGTTCGGTGCTGGCCGGTCATCCAGGAATCTTTGGTACCAGGGAGTTGGTTGCTAGATCCTTCTGGTGGCCATCTCTGTCACGGGATGTGCGTGCTTTTGTGCAGTCCTGTGGAATTTGTGCTAGGGCTAAGCCCTGCTGTTCACGTGCCAGTGGGTTGCTTTTGCCCTTGCCGGTCCCGAAGAGGCCTTGGACACATATTTCGATGGATTTCATTTCTGACCTTCCCGTTTCTCAAAAAATGTCGGTCATTTGGGTGGTCTGTGATCGCTTTTCTAAAATGGTCCATCTGGTGCCCTTGGTTAAATTGCCTTCCTCCTCTGATTTGGTGCCTTTGTTCTTCCAGCATGTGGTTCGTTTACATGGCATTCCTGAGAATATTGTTTCTGACAGAGGTTCCCAGTTTGTCTCGAGGTTCTGGCGAGCCTTTTGTGGTAGGATGGGCATTGACCTATCTTTCTCCTCGGCCTTCCATCCTCAGACTAATGGCCAGACCGAACGAACCAATCAGACCTTGGAAACATATCTGAGATGTTTTGTTTCCGCTGACCAGGATGATTGGGTGTCATTTTTGCCGTTGGCTGAGTTCGCCCTTAATAATCGGGCCAGCTCGGCTACCTTGGTCTCTCCATTTTTCTGCAATTCTGGGTTCCATCCTCGTTTCTCTTCAGGACAGGTTGAGTCTTCGGACTGTCCTGGTGTGGATTCTGTGGTGGACAGGTTGCAGCAGATCTGGACTCAGGTAGTGGACAATTTGACCTTGTCCCAGGAGAAGGCTCAGCTTTTCGCTAATCGCAGACGCCGTGTGGGACCCCGACTTCGTGTTGGGGATCTGGTTTGGTTATCTTCTCGTCATATTCCTATGAAGGTTTCCTCTCCTAAATTTAAACCTCGTTTTATTGGTCCGTATAGGATTTCTGAGATTCTCAATCCGGTGTCTTTTCGTCTGACCCTCCCAGACTCCTTTTCCATACATAATGTATTCCATAGGTCGTTGTTGAGGAGATACGTGGCACCTATGGTTCCATCTGTGGAGCCTCCTGCCCCTGTTTTGGTGGAGGGGGAATTGGAGTATATTGTGGAGAAGATTTTGGATTCTCGTGTCTCTAGACGGAAACTCCAGTATCTGGTCAAATGGAAGGGTTATGCTCAGGAAGATAATTCCTGGGTTTTTGCCTCTGATGTCCATGCCCCAGATCTTGTTCGTGCCTTTCATGTGGCTCATCCTGGTCGGCCTGGGGGTTCTGGTGAGGGTTCGGTGACCCCTCCTCAAGGGGGGGGTACTGTTGTGAATTCTGTGGCTGAGTTCACTTCTGTGGTCACAAGTGGTATTGCAGTCTCTGGGCTTCCTCCCTCAGGTGTTTTGGTGAGCTCGTTGGCTGCCTTGCTATTTAGCTCCACCTGAGTCTGTCTTCCTTGCTCCTTGTCAATGTTCCAGTGTTGGATCTGAGCTACTGCATCTTTCCTTGGGCCTGCTGCTCTGCTAGATAAGTGCTTCTAGTTTGTTTTCTGTTTTTTCTGTCCAGCTTGCTATTAACTTTTGCTGGAAGCTCTGAGAAGCAAAGGGGTGCACCGCCGTGCTGTTAGTTCGGCACGGTGGGTCTTTTTGCCCCTTTGCGTGGTTTTCGTTTTAGGGTTTTTTGTAGACTGCATAGTTCTCTTTGCTATCCTCGCTCTGTCTAGAATATCGGGCCTCACTTTGCTGAATCTATTTCATTCCTACGTTTGTCTTTTCATCTTGCTAACAGTCATTATATGTGGGGGGCTGCCTATTCCTTTGGGGTATTTCTCTGAGGTAAGTCAGGCTTGTATTTCTATCTTCAGGCTAGTCAGCTCCTCAGGCAGTGCCGAGTTGCATAGGTAGTGATAGGCGCAATCCACTGCTGCTTATAGTTGTGTGAGGATAGATCAGGTACTGCAGTCTACAGAGATTCCACGTCTCAGAGCTCGTCCTATTGTTTTTGGTTATTGCCAGATCTCTGTATGTGCGCTGATTACTGCACGCTGTGTTGCCTGATTGCCAGCCATAACAGATGACTTTGCGCTGATCAATTGGATGTTGTTTAAAAAAATGCCAGACTGCACTCTTTCTAGCATCGGATACCTTTTCAGGCATTGCAGACTGAGCTTTAACCGGATGGCCACGCTGTCCTCCAACAGGTTTTGGCTTTGCCACGCGTTTTGGGCAAGATACGGGCCCGGCAGATGGAACCTGTTGCGATGTTGATGCCTGCTGCAGCCCCTCCTCCTCCGCTTCAGAACTGCTGCCGCCTGCACCCTGTTCCCCCAATGGCTGCCAATCGGGGTCAAGAACTGGGTCATCTATTACCTCTTCTTGTAGCTCGTGTGCAACTTCGTCTGTGTCACCGTGTCGGTCGGTGGTATAGCGTTCGTGATGGGGCACCATAGTCTCATCAGGGTCTGATTCTTGATCAGCACCCTGCAAGGGCAATGTTGTGGTCTGAGTGAAAGGACCAGCATAGTAGTCTGGCTGTGGCTGTGCATCAGTGCACTCCATGTCAGATTCAACTTGTAATGGGCATGGACTGTTAACTGCTTCACTTTCTAAGCCAGGGACGGTATGTGTAAAGAGCTCCATGGAGTAACCCGTTGTGTCGCCTGCTGCATTCTTCTCTGTTGTTGTTTTTGCTGAAGAGGACAAGGAAGCGACTTGTCCCTGACCGTGAACATCCACTAACGACGCGCTGCTTTGACATTTACCAGTTTCACGAGAGGAGGCAAAAGAGCTAGAGGCTGAGTCAGCAAGATAAGCCAAAACTTGCTCTTGCTGCTCCGGCTTTAAAAGCGGTTTTCCTACTCCCAGAAAAAGGAGCGTTCGAGGCCTTGTGTAGCCAGACGATGAACCTGGCTCCACAGCTCCAGACTTAGGTGCAATATTTTTTTTCCCACGACCAGCTGATGCTCCACCACTACCACTACCCTCATTACCAGCTGACAATGAACGCCCCCGGCCACGACCTCTTCCACCATACTTCCTCATTGTTTTAAAAACGTAAACAAACTAACGGTATTTGTTGCTGTCACACAAATTACACGGTGAGCTATAACTTCAGTATGATTTAGCTACCCCTTTACAGGTGAGTGAGACCACAACGAAAATCAGGCACAATGTTACACACTCTGTTGTTGGTGGCAACAAATGAGAGAGATGCCACACACGCAGGACTGTCACTGAAGCACAAATGTAAATATTAATCTCCCACTGATTTGATTTTTTTTTTTTTCAGGGAGACTTTAGGAAAAAAAAAAAAGAATAAAATGATTTTTTCAGGAAGAATTTAGAAACCAAATAAAATAAAATGATTTTTTCAGGGAGAATTTAGAAAACAAATAAAACAAAAAAAGGCTTTCTATGGCCCACTGAGTGAGAGATGACGCACACAGGAGTCAGGAGTGGCACACAAGCCCAGAGGCCAATATTTATCTCCCACTGATTGATGTAGTGATTTTTTCAGGTAGATTTTGGAACCCAAATCAAGCTAAAAAAAATAATAGGCTTTCTATGGCCCACAATTGGAGAGAGAGAGAGAGAGATGGCACACCCAGGAGTCAAGACTGGCACACAAGCAGAAAGGGCAATATTAATCTCCCACTGATTTGTTTTTGTTTTTTTGTTTTTTTCAGGGAGACTTTAGGAAAAAAAAATAGAATAAAATGATTTTTTCAGGAAGAATTTAGAAACCAAATAAAATAAAATGATTTTTTCAGGGAGAATTTAGAAAACAAATAAAACAAAAAAAGGCTTTCTATGGCCCACTGAGTGAGAGATGACGCACACAGGAGTCAGGAGTGGCACACAAGCCCAGAGGCCAATATTTATCTCCCACTGATTGATGTAGTGATTTTTTCAGGTAGATTTTGGAACCCAAATCAAGCTAAAAAAATAATAGGCTTTCTATGGCCCACAATTGGAGAGAGAGAGAGAGATGGCACACCCAGGAGTCAAGACTGGCACACAAGCAGAAAGGGCAATATTAATCTCCCACTGATTTGTTTTTTTTTTTTTTTTTTCAGGGAGACTTTAGGAAAAAAAAAATAGAATAAAATGATTTTTTCAGGAAGAATTTAGAAACCAAATAAAATAAAATGATTTTTTCAGGGAGAATTTAGAAAACAAATAAAACAAAAAAAGGCTTTCTATGGCCCACTGAGTGAGAGATGACGCACACAGGAGTCAGGAGTGGCACACAAGCCCAGAGGCCAATATTTATCTCCCACTGATTGATGTAGTGATTTTTTCAGGTAGATTTTGGAACCCAAATCAAGCTAAAAAAATAATAGGCTTTCTATGGCCCACAATTGGAGAGAGAGAGAGAGATGGCACACCCAGGAGTCAAGACTGGCACACAAGCAGAAAGGGCAATATTAATCTCCCACTGATTTGTTTTTTTTTTGTTTTTTTTTCAGGGAGCCTTTAGGAAAAAAAAAAATAGAATAAAATGATTTTTTCAGGAAGAATTTAGAAACCAAAGAAAATAAAATGATTTTTTCAGGGAGAATTTAGAAAACAAATAAAACAAAAAAAGGCTTTCTATGGCCCACTGAGTGAGAGATGACGAACACAGGAGTCAGGAGTGGCACACAAGCCCAGAGGCCAATATTTATCTCCCACTTTTTTTTTTTTGTTCCAGGGAAAATTTATAAACCCAATAAAAAAAATAATAAATAGGCTTTCTATGGCCCACTATCTGAGAGACAGAGAGAGATGGCACGCTTAGGACTGGCACACAAGCCCAAAGGCCAATATTAATCTCCCTTTTTTTTTGTAAGGGAGAATTTATAAAACCAAAAAAAAATAAATAAATAGGCTTTCTATGGCCCACTATTTGTGAGAGAGATGGCACGCTCAGGACTGGCACACAAGCCCAGAGGCCAATATTAATCTCCCACTTTTTTTTTTTTTCCAGGGAAAATTTATAAACCCAATAAAAAAAATAAAAATAAATAGGCTTTCTATGGCCCACTATCTGAGAGAGAGAGATGGCACGCTTACGACTGGCACACAAGCCCAAAGGCCAATATTAATCTCCCACTGATTGATTTATTGATTTTTTCAGGTAGAATTTAGAACCCAAATAAAGCAAAAAAAAAAAAAAAAATGGGCTTTCTATGGCCCACTGAGTGAGTGATGATGCACACAGGAGTCAGGAGTGGCACACAAGCCCTGAGGCCAATATTTTTCTCCCACTGATTGATGTAGTGATTTTTTCAGGTAGATTTTAGAACCAAAATCAAGCCAAAAAATAAATAGGCTTTCTATGGCCCACTGAGTGAGTGATGATGCACACAGGAGTCAAGAGTGGCACACAAGCCCTGAGGCCAATATTTTTCTCCCACTGATTGATGTAGTGATTTTTTCAGGTAGATTTTATAACCCAAATCAAGCAAAAAAATAAATAGGCTTTCTATGGCCCACTGAGTGAGAGATGACACAGACAGGGATGGCACTCTAGCAGAAATGTCAATCTTAATCTCCCACAAAAAAAAAAAAAAAAAAACAGGGAGTGTCCTTCAATTACTATCTCCCTGCAGTAATCTCAGCCAGGTATGGCAGGCAGCAATAAGGAGTGGACTGATGCACAAATTAAATAAAAAGTGTGTACAAACCAAAAAGATAGCTGTGCAGAAAGGAAGGAACAAGAGGATTTGTGCTTTGAAAAAAGCAGTTGGTTTGCACAGCGGCGCACACACAGCAATGCAGCTATCAGGGAGCCTTCTAGGGCAGCCCAATGAGCTACAGCGCTGAGGGGGAAAAAAAAAAAAATGTAGCTTCCACTGTCCCTGCACACCGAAGGTGGTGTTGGGCAGTGGAAATCGCTACAGCACAAGCGGTTTGGTGGTTAATGGACCCTGCCTAACGCTATCCCTGCTTCTGACGAAGCGGCAGCAACCTCTCAGATCAGCAGCAGTAACATGGCGGTCGGCGGGAACTCCCCTTTATAGCCCCTGTGACGCCGCAGACAGCAAGCCAATCACTGCAATGCCCTTCTCTAAGATGGTGGGGACCAGGACCTATGTCATCACGCTGCCCACACTCTGCGTTTACCTTCATTGGCTGAGAAATGGCGCTTTTCGCGTCATTGAAACGCGACTTTGGCGCGAAAGTCGCGTACCGCATGGCCGACCCCGCACAGGGGTCGGATCGGGTTTCATGAAACCCGACTTTGCCAAAAGTCTGCAACTTTTGAAAATGAACGACCCGTTTCGCTCAACCCTAGTATTCATCTCTTGTATGTGGAGTGGTCATGGTGTGACTGTATCTGTCCCTTGTATGTGGTACAAGTACAGCGAATACACTTTTAAAATATTTGTATGAGGCCTGCCAGTTGTTGCCTTTCAAGGGTCTTTGGATGACCATCCTTATAATTTTTTCATGGCTTTGTACTTTGTGCAAAGCCTTTATGACTGTAGTAGTATAGTAACTACACTTTTAACATATTTGAATGGGGCCTGCCAGTCGTTGCCTTTCGGGTCTATGGATGGCAATCCTTATAAATTTTTTGGCTTTGTACAAAGTCTTTATGAGTGTATGAGTACAGCAAGTACACTTTTAAAATATTTGAATGAGGCCTGCCAGTTGTTGCCTTTAAGGGGTCTATGGATGACTGTCCTTAATTTTTTTCCCTGGTTTTGCACTTTACGAAAAGCCTTTATGCCTTTATGAGTGTAGAAGTACATAAACTATGCTTTCAAAAATATCTATGATTCAAATTTATTTCTGGATTCAATTAGTCATCCATACAACATAACGTGGGTATTGGTGCATAACAGTGGTATGCAAAACTCCAAAAAAGTGTGAAAAATTTGCCTGGGTTAAATTTCTTACCCATACATTATTCCGTGGTCTAGGGTAAATTTCATCCATACAGTTTTACGTGTTCTGGGGTACATTTTGGTGGTATATATCACTTCTAAAAAGCATTCAAAAATGTATCTGGATAAAATGACTTATCCATATAGTATAAACTGTTCTGGGCTACATTGTGTCGGTATATAACCCTCCAAAAAATGGATAAAAAATGTATTGATGTGATATTGCCCATCCATACAGTATTACGTGTTCTTGGTTACGTTTCATTGGTATATAACCCTACAAAAACTTGTTCAAATATTTATCCATATAATATTGCTCATCCATACAGTATGTGTTCATGCTATATAGCAATCAAAAAACTTGTTAAAAAATGTATCTGTATTATATTTTTCACTCAAACAGTATAGCGTGTTCTTGAGTAGATTTTGGTGGTATATAACCCTCAAAAATATATCTGTATTATATTGCTCACTCATACAGTGTAACGTGTTCTTGGAAACATTTCGGTGGTATATAATCCTCAAAAAACTTGTTAAAAAATATATCATTTTTTAAGATTGACACCAGATGGAATTTGCCTAAAAAATGTCATGTGATGTGCACATACCCTAAGTGGAAGCAGTGGCAGATAACAGTCCCAGAATGGTAGTGAGTAGTGCAAGAGCTTATTTAATAGAAAACACTTAATTTGCAATGAAGCTATGGTAAATAAATTTGGATCAATTTAGTTCTACTAGATACTGGCCGAAAAGCTTTTATTATCATTTCTGCAAATTTTGGTGAGTCCACATTCAATTTCTAGGACTTGCAGCCCTTCTAAATTTATAAAGTACAGTGGGGCAAAAAAGTATCTAGTCAGTCAGCAATAGTGCAAGTTCCACCACTTAAAAAGATGAGAGGCGTCTGTAATTTACATCATAGGTAGACCTCAACTATGGGAGACAAACTGAGAAAAAAAAATCCAGAAAATCACATGTTTTGTTTTTTTAACAATTTATTTGCATATTATGGTGGAAAATAAGTATTTGGTCAGAAACAAACAATCAAGATTTCTGGCTCTCACAGACCTGTAACTTCTTCTTTAAGAGTCTCCTCTTTCCTCCACTCATTACCTGTAGTAATGGCACCTGTTTAAACTTGTTATCAGTATTAAAAGACACCTGTGCACACCCTCAAACAGTCTGACTCCAAACTCCACTATGGTGAAGACCAAAAAGCTGTCAAAGGACACCAGAAACAAGATTGTAGCCCTGCACCAGGCTGGGAAGACTGAATCTGCAATAGCCAACCAGCTTGGAGTGAAGAAATCAACAGTGGGAGCAATAATTAGAAAATGGAAGACATACAAGACCACTGATAATCTCCCTCGATCTGGGGCTCCACGCAAAATCCCACCCCGTGGGGTCAGAATGATCACAAGAACGGTGAGCAAAAATCCCAGAACCACGCGGGGGGACCTAGTGAATGAACTGCAGAGAGCTGGGACCAATGTAACAAGGCCTACCATAAGTAACACACTACGCCACCATGGACTCAGATCCTGCAGTGCCAGACGTGTCCCACTGCTTAAGCCAGTACATGTCCGGGCCCGTCTGAAGTTTGCTAGAGAGCATTTGGATGATCCAAAGGAGTTTTGGGAGAATGTCCTATGGTCTGATGAAACCAAACTGGAACTGTTTGGTAGAAACACAACTTGTCGTGTTTGGAGGAAAAAGAATACTGAGTTGCATCCATCAAACACCATACCTACTGTAAAGCATGGTGGTGGAAACATCATGCTTTGGGGCTGTTTCTCTGCAAAGGGGCCAGGACGACTGATCCGGGTACATGAAAGAATGAATGGGGCCATGTATCGTGAGATTTTGAGTGCAAATCTCCTTCCATCAGCAAGGGCATTGAAGATGAAACGTGGCTGGGTCTTTCAACATGACAATGATCCAAAGCACACCGCCAGGGCAACGAAGGAGTGGCTTCGTAAGAAGCATTTCAAGGTCCTGGAGTGGCCTAGCCAGTCTCCAGATCTCAACCCTATAGAAAACCTTTGGAGGGAGTTGAAAGTCCGTGTTGCCAAGCGAAAAGCCAAAAACATCACTGCTCTAGAGGAGATCTGCATGGAGGAATGGGCCAACATACCAACAACAGTGTGTGGCAACCTTGTGAAGACTTACAGAAAACGTTTGACCTCTGTCATTGCCAACAAAGGATATATTACAAAGTATTGAGATGAAATTTTGTTTCTGACCAAATACTTATTTTCCACCATAATATGCAAATAAAATGTTAAAAAAACAGACAATGTGATTTTCTGGATTTTTTTCTCTCAGTTTGTCTCCCATAGTTGAGGTCTACCTATGATGTAAATTACAGACTCCTCTCATCTTTTTAAGTGGTGGAACTTGCACTATTGCTGACTGACTAAATACTTTTTTGCCCCACTGTATTTCTTTCTGTACAGTGTTTAATAATTAATAATACTGATAATAATTCTATTCTAAAGTCATAAACTATGAACAATGTGGGTTAATCCCTTATGATACAAATCACTGCATTTTATCGGAGTGATTTTATACAATGGTTCTCTTCTTGATTTCAAAGTCTTTATATACAAATATCACAGAAAAAGCAAACTTCACATCAACAGCAAAATACAATGAGAGTAAATAAAATAAGAAAAAAACGACGTGAAAACTGTGGCCCCATTCATTGCTTTTCTCGGGATGACATCTCTCAGATCTCTTTCTTGCTTAACTATGTAACCTGTATTACACTATTGTGTAAGTCACATAGAGGAAGCTTTGAAGTAAGTCATTAGAAGACATCACTATTGTATGCAGAAGATGGGAGTAATTATATTTGAATGTATATCTCCAAATAGAATTTTATAAGTAATGCAAAAAAACATCTTTGGAAATAACTCATTATGATCTTAGGACCCAAACATTTATTATGAAATTGGTGAGAAAAACAAATGTTGGTTTGGACAATCACTGAATTCTTGGACTGCACTTACAACATAACGTGGACATACAAATAACACCAGAGAATTTAATGGATAATGGTTCTATCTGCGTACAACACCACAGATAGAGCATATTTGTGATTCATAAAGGTCTGAATGAGGCCTTAGGAGTTTTTTGAGTCGATCAAAAAACTCGGTTTTATAACATAATCTGCTTCAGTAAACGTTTCTTCTTTGTGGAAAGAGAAATTTGGAGGGCTTTTTAAAGTGTTCCTAAAGAGTTAATAATAATAATAATAATAATAATCTTTATTTATATAGCGCCAACATATTTCACAGCGCTTTACAGCATAACAGTTTATACGCAAGTCATAAGCAACAACATTTAAAATAATACAATAATTAAAGCAAAATAAGACCACCTTGCTCATCAGAGCTTACAATCTACAATTAGGTGGGGGGAAGACACAAAGTACAGGTGCTTATTTACAATGATGGTCCAGCCATCTTGAGGAGTGAGGGATAGATAAAGGCTGCATGAGGTTGTCATCAGCCAGTATTTGTGGTGCTGTTCGGTGCGGTGGAGTTTGATGGAGGGTTATTCTTAGATAGATAGTGAATTGGCCACACACACACGAAAGAACAGATATGTTTTGAGGGAGCGCCTAAAACTGTGTAAGTTGTGAATAGTCCTAATTTCTTGAGGTAGAGCATTCTAGAGGATTGGCGCAACGCGGGAGAAGGCTTTGAGCCAGGAGTGGGAGGTTTAGATTAGTGCAGAGGTTTGTTGAAAGTCGCTAGCAGAGTGTAACAAGCGGGTAAGCCAATAAACAGAAACGAGGGAGGAGATGAAGGGTGGTGCCACACTATGGAGAGCTTTGTGGGTAAGAATAAGCAGTTCGAATTGGATCCTATAATGTATGGGCAGCCAGTGCAGTGACTGGCGAAGAGCAGATGCGTCTAAGAACCGATTAGCTAGATGGACAACCCTGGCTGCTGCATTAAGAATAGACTTGAGAGGGTAAAGTCAAGTGAAGGGGAGGCCAATTAATAGAGAATTACAGTAGTCCAGGAAGGAGTGGATCATGGCAACAGTGAGGGCTTTTGTTGTTTCCATGGTGAGAAAGGGGTAGATTCTAGAGATGTTCTTTAGGTGAAAGAGTGGGCAAGAGATGGGAGGTGAAGGAAAGATTAGTGTCAAACATAACACCCAGACAGCACGCCTGCTGCCTAGGCATTAATTATGGTGCCACCCATGGAGAAGGAGATGTCAGATTTAGGGAGGTTAGTAGATGGCGGGAGTAGAAGTTCAGTTTTGGAAAGGATGAGTTTCAGATGGAGAGTGAACATGATGTTTGAGACTGTAGACAGAAAGTCACTGGGGTTCTGTAGTACAGCAGAGGTAAGGTCAGAGGATGACATGTATAGTTGTGTGTCATCAGCATAAAGATGGTACTGAAAGCTAAATCTTCTGATGGTCCTTCCAATTGGGGCTGTGTAGAGAGAGAAGAGAAGGGGGAGAAGCACTGAGCCCTGAAGGACCCCAACAGTGAAAGAAAGAGGAGACGAAGAGGAGCCAGTGAACAGAACACTGAAGGAGCAGTAGGAAAGATAGGAAGAGAACCAGGAGAGAGCAGTGTCCTTTATGCCTGTTGACTGGAGCATAGAGAGTAGGAGATGGTGGTCAACAGTGTTGAAAGCTGCAGAGAAGTTGAGAAGAATGAGCAGAAAGTGGTCACCATTACGTTTTGCTGTCGGAAGGTCGTTAGTCACTTTGATAAGTGCAGTTTCTGTTGAATGTAGGGGGTAAAAGTCAGACAGTGATAGATCTAGGAGAGAATGAGTGGAAAGGTAACAAGTAATGTGGGAGTAGACCAGGCACTTCAAGAGTTTAGAGATGAGAGGGAGGTTGGAGACTGGTCGGTAGGTATTTGTGCAGGATGGGTCAAGAGAGGGATTTTTTTTCATAATAGATTAATGATAGAGTGTTTGAAGGAGGAGGGGAAAATGCCAGAGGAGAGGGAGAGATTGAAGATTGTAATTAGTTGAGTAGTGGCGACTGGAGAAAGAGACTGGAGAAGATGTGAGGGAATGGGGTTGATAGTGCATGTAATCAGACAAGAAGAAGAAGAGAGGAACTCGGAGACTTCTTCTTCTGGTATGGGATCAAATGTGGAGAGTGAGCCAGGGGAATGCAGGGAGGGATGGGAGTTGCTATACTTGGTGGCTGTGAGCGGATTTCCTGAAGGATATTCTCCATTTTCCCTATAAAGTGGGAGGTCAGGTCATCACTCATCAACAGACTTTTGTGATAGGAGCCTGTGTTTTTGGACTGAGGAGGGAGTGAAAGGTGTCAAAAACTTTTTTGGGGTTGATAGTGAGAAGATCATGGTGGTAAATTAGGTCTGTTTGGTGAGGTGAAGGGCAGAGTTATAGGTCCTTAAACTGCACTGGACGAAGTTTTCTAGCGTGCAAGTTTTCCTCCAGAGCCGTTCAGAACTCCTAGAGCATCGCTGGAGAAATCGAATTTGCAGTGTGAGCCAGGGCTGTTTTACTGTTTTTGAAGGTTCTGAGGGTGAGGGGTGTTACTTGGTCAAGGGTGCCTCTAATGGTGTTACTGTAGTGGTGTGCAGCCAGATCAGGACAGGAAAAAGAGATCAGGGACAGTAATGAGTGTGGAATGAATGAGGGAATCTGTAAGTGAATGACTGCTAATGGCTTGTAAATGGTAGGTAGGAGTGTGCTGGGGTGAGCATGAAGGAGAGGATATTGTGGTCAGAAAGGGGAAGAGGTGAGTTATCTAGGTAGGAGATTGAACAGAGTCGGACAAAGACCAAATCAAGGGTGTTACTGCCAAGAGAAGTGGTTAGACTTAGGAGCTGAGATGCAGATGGGGACGTGAGGCTGTTACTGGGGATGTTGAAGTCTCCCAGGATAAGGGTTGATAATTCGGAGGACAAGAAGTGTGGCAGCCAGGCAAAGAAATTATCAAGAAAGTCGGTGGGTGAGCATGGGGGACGGTATATGACTGCTACTCTAAGAGAGGGGATGGAAGGGAACGAGAGTGAAAGAACTGTGGGGATGACCTGGAAAGTGCATGGTGGGGACAGGAGTATGCCTACTCCACCACCAAGTCTGCGGGTCTTGGAGAATGGGAGAAATGTAAGCCACCATGGGAAATGGTAGCAAGGGAGACAGTGTCAGAATCCTGAATCCAGGTTTCAGAGAGAGCCGCCAGATTTGTTTATAAAGTAGCTGTGCAGGAAAGGAAGCTTATTGCAGACAGACCGCGGATTCCAGAGTGCACAATTAAAAGAGGGAGATGAAGGAGTGCTGCTAATGTTAATCAGGTTAGTAAAGTTTCAATGTGAGGTGAGGGAGGGGTTGAGGTTTACGGAGGGTGGATCGGGGTTGGGGGAGATCTCTCCTGAAATACGTAGAAGTAGAAAGAGAAAGAGCAAGTAGTTCTTGGAATTGTGACTTTTTTTGTGTGATATCTTTGGGCAAGATGGACTGAGACTTTTCAGGAAGGTGAGAAGTGCATGGGAGATGTACGTGGGAGAATGAAGTAGAGAGGGGCTGATATGGATGAGTAATGATGGAGACGGGACTGGGCAGTGAATGAGGATGGCAAGGGCACACAGGGAGATAGAAATAAGGCACATGGCTAAAAGGGAGTATATAGTGTGGGTTACCTGTCTCCTGCCCTGACTAACAGCCATTGAATTAACTGCTGCTTGTGGATACTTAGCTACAGGGATACTTTCCTGAAGGGACACGTACATGCACCCCACAAGCATGCACCCCTTAAGATGCTACCAAATTTCTTTTTAAAAGTTCTCATTCTTTAAGCATTTTCAGCCTTTTTAATGGACAGTTCCAAGTTTGGAGGGGATTTAATCAGGAAATGCTTCAAAAAGTGATATGCAGTTTTTTTTTCCCACCAGGTGGTTTTCAAAAGCTGAAGCAGAAAAAAACACTCAAAATACTGGACATATAAACAGCGAAGTAGTTTAAAAAAGAAATGAATAGGAAAAGTCTTAATTGTTTTGTTTTATTTTTTGCTTAAGGTATGTCCATACTGTGTTTTTTGAGCAGATATGCTGATAAAAAGAGCTTACAAAACACTCAAATAAAATTTTTTGTCACTATAATAGAAAAATGACTTGCTGTTCATATATTCAGACTTGTGTGCGTCTTTTAAATGCTTCAGAATTTCAAAAAAGCAGATTTGGAGAAAAAAAAGCGCATGTCACCTCTTTGAATGTACTCCTGATGGAAAACACACCAATTAATCCAAACTAAGCTGTGTCCAATGAAAAGGCTGCAAAGAAACTTAACTCCATTCTCCTGCAAAACCACCCCTGAGGTTATGTCCCCGCGACGACTTTAGACTATGTGCACATGGATCCTCTTGCTTAGTTTTTGAGGAGTTTTGAGATTTGTAGAAGGAATTAGAGAGTTTCTTCTCCCAAACATTCCAGAAACATTCTGTGTGCATGTACGTCTAAGTAGAGATGAGCGAACTTGTTCGGAAAACGTTCGCCAATCTCAAATTCAGCATGATTGTTGCACATTCGGATTCGTGTTCAGATTCCCCTCAATGTTAGCAAAATTTGGGCACAATTCAGTAAATGATCACGTTTCCACTAATGCTTTTAAGAGGACTTTTGCTAGTATAAAGTTGCTGTATGATGAGCAGGGGAGGGATGTTTTATAAGGGAGGGGATGGGTATAGGTCAGAGGAGCGACGGAGTGTACTTGTTTTTAAAATTAACTTAATTATTGTGTGTTCATTCCGGAGGCTAATCATGGCACAGAAACCATCCACAATGTCATGACACAAGGGCTTCCTTCTGTCATTGGCTGCCGAAGTCACATGTCCTTCTCCATATATAAAGCGGACATGTTGTTTTTCTGGCACCATTATGTCAGTGTAACAGCACAGAGAGGCTGCTCCTGCTGCTGCAAGTTATCATATGGTTAGACAGGATCCTGTCCTGTATGTAATCGCTCTTACAGCATCTAACTAGTTTGTGCTAATAGTTTTGTGCAGGCAGGAGTCCACGATCCAAATCTTTTGGGCTAATACTGTGTTGCAGTCAGGACTCAGGAGGCTCCATTTCCTAATAAAAATGGTTTGGGCTAATATTGGGGTGCATGCAGGAGACCATATTTCCTAATCAAAATTGTTTGGGCCAATATTGTTATGCAGACACACTATCTCATAAAATAAATACCTATTATTAATTTAGTGACAGGTGACTGACATATTTAGGCCTAGAATTTTGAAACAGCTGGTTAAAAGAGGAGAAGGGTACATCCAACATGAGAGTGAAAAAGTGAGGTTATAGTGGAAAGGGGAATAGGCTTGGAGTTCGACATATATGTGGGTTAGGTGGTAATGTTACTGAAAGCTCTACTGAACAAACACTGGTTTGTCCTATCCAAAGAGAACTGACAACATCTGTTACTGGACGGGCTACTCGAATCCCTTTCTTTGCAGCAGCACAGCGGTATGCCTTGTAGATGAAGGCCAGAAAGAGCATGTGCTCCAGTGGATGGCAAGCTCTACATCAAGTGACCTATCATTATTTTCCTCCACCTTAACATCCCACCTTGTTTCCCACCGCATCACAACTTTCAAACCGCCTGACTGTGGGGAACCACAGATGGGCGAGTCTGCAGAGCTCTTCACACATCCTATTCCATTGGCATCAGAGGTCTGCTCCAAAGAGTCATAGAATCCATAGAAGAAAAGTATCTGCACCAATTTATTTTTTTGCTGGATCCAAGGCCGGATGAAGTAGGGTCTGAGCAGAAATCAAAACCCGCGCCACCAGATGTTAACCCCCTTGGGATGAAGGTGATCTTGATGAGACTCAGATACCTGAGGCACACGCAGACTGTAGAGTGCTGTCAGGGCAGAAAGATAAGAAGGGTGACTCTCAGGGCGAGGAGTGGGAGAACAGAGATGATGATGATGAGGTTGTAGATCCTGCTTGGTGTGAACCCAGAGGCATGCAGCTGAGTAGCTCAGCAGAAGAGGTGGATGAAGAGAAAGATGGGGAGGTTATGTTGCAGCTTGCAACACAGACACAGAGTGATGCAACCTCACCACAACTCTAGCTGTGGCCAGCAGTGGTCGTGAGTCTGAATTTCACAGGGTTGCCTAACCTGGGCCTTTTTGGAGACTGCAAAGAATGATCCAACGCACGTTTTCTGCCAATGTTGCAAAAAATGACTAAGTAGAAGCAAAAATTGCAATAATTTAACTACTACATGCATGAACTGTCACATGCGAGATAAATATGCCTTAGTCTGGGAATCTCACTGTGCTAAAATGTATACTAGCGGGCCTCACCAACCACCAGCCATCATATGAAAGTATCTACCTCTTTTTCCTCCTCCATCACTGTGGCAAGTGTTCTCACACAGGTCTCCGGCCACAGAACCTCCACTTCTTTACCCCCTACAGTTGGGATGAGTGAGAGTCCGTCAGCTGTTACAAAAGTGGAGATGCCTGCTGTATTTGTTTCACCGAGCACACTACATATTTCTCAATCCACCATAATATCTCTGCGTGCACCTCACTCACAATCCAATAGTTTGTCTTGCTCACTCTACTCCACCTTCTCTCAGCACAGCAACCAGCCCTCAGTCCTGCAATTGTCATCAAGTAAAAGAATGTTTCCTCCTAGACATGCCAAAGCTAAGATCTTGAACTGCCAAATCTGTTGGCCAAGGAAATGTTGCCTTTCCTCCTGGTGGATACAGTTTTCGTCGCAGTCCCCCTGTATCAGTTGCCCAGTCGCCATTATGTCTCTAAGAAAGCTGTGCCTGCAGTACACCTGTATGTTGCAGGCAACATCACACATTCCCTGAAAAAATCTATGTCTGCCAGGGCACATTTCACCACTGACACCTGGATGAGTAAACAGACAAGAGCGTTACATCTTACCCTGTGTGACTCTGGTGGCTTTGTGGGCAGCCGGGCAAGAAGCTGCTCCACAAGTCTAGAAATCCCCATTTTTTTAATAATTAAAAAAAAAAAAACAGCGTGGGGACCCCTCTGTTCTTGATAACCAGCCTTGCTGAAGCGGACAGCTGAGGGATGCAGCCCCCAGCTGTGAGCTTTGCCTGGCTGGCTATCAAAAATAGAGGGGAACCCAAGCTGGGTTTTTCATTCATTTATTTAGTTATAGCATAGGTGAGGTGAGGAATACCCCCCATCATCCGCTCCTGCTGTCACTGTTATTAGCGGCAGCAGGTGTAGGTTGTTGGGAGTAATAGTCCCAAAAGCCCCCACCTGCTGTAATTGTTCTGTCATTGATCTGACTTGAATATAACTCTCACCATTCTCCTCTGCTCATGAAGATCGCCGGCAGAGCAGGGGAAAATAATGACAGCCGTCTTCAACATCCGGCATCTGGGAAAAGCACTTACTGTACCTCTTCTTCCCTGCCACCGATGCGTGTCACACGGGTTACGACCATGTGTGTTCTCCATGTGAACGTGTGTGGGACATTTTGCGGCCCATGCAGACAGTAAAAGATGGACATGTCTCCGTGTGGGGCACATGGACACACGGTTCGTGGAAACACACTGATGTGCTCAGACCCATTCATCTGAATGGGTCTATGTGACGCCCCAGGGTCCTGGTTGTCACAGTGGCATTGCTTTCCTCACGGGGAGAGTGATAACACGCTTGGAAGTGATGAAGGATTCCTTTTTGACAGGTAATCAGCACATACAACACCATTCTGACTTCAGGCTAGAAGGGGGAGCTCTACACCCAAAATCAGGGGAGCTGCTCTTTCTTTGGTCTGGAGGAGGAGTTAGTTGCTAGGCAGTTGGGAAGATTTAGAGAGTTGGTGCCTGACAGGTGACTGGAGTAACGGATATAGCGTGCACTCTGTCAGAGAATTGGGGTGCAGGTGTAACGGACCAAATGGTCTCGTAGATAGCTAAATATAAATTTCACCGCACTCTCACAGGGAATTTGATGCCAAAATATTAACAAATTTATTCAATGTGTTCAGGGAGCATAACAGAATATTTCAAAAAAGCGATAAGAGACGTTTCGGCTCCACCAGAGCCTTCATCATACTCGCTTGTTTAGAGAGTTTTAGAGCGTATAGGGAGAGTAGGGATAAGGATCCCGGTGATGCTATGTTTGTGTAATGCCCAGGCGTATCTGCGCAATGTTGGGACAACTTTTAATCTGGGTAGAGGAAGGAGGTAGCGGCGCTCCCGTGCCTAGCTGCAGTGATCGCCCATTCGCCCTAACACCGAGGAGACACAGTGACACATAGAGCCCGGGTCGTGATAGAGACCCTGTAAAAAGGCTCATGTCACCTGTCATACGGGTTTGTGTCCCAGTTCAACAAAAGACAGAGATAACAGAGAGGACCTTGCTACAAAGCCATAGGCAGTAAGGGACTATAACAACACAGCGCTAGAAGGAAGGCTTTTAACTCCACCTGATAAAGCTGGACTCTGAACTCGCTTCCAAGCCAGCCGGACCCTGCCTGCACCTGTAATCTGGTGCCCTGGAGTGTGGCTACCTGCTACCATCAGTAAACCAGGTAAAAATACTGCACAACTGGGTCCTTCGTTCTTTACTGCACCACTCACCATCCTCCATCTATTCATCGGGAGCCCTATAGACCTACTTCACCTGTGGGAAGTTATATCATCCAGCTGCCATAACATCACCCCAGGGGACCCCTTTAGGCAGCGTCGGTCCACACTGACCGAATACTACAGGTGGCATCAGGAACTTTCCTAATTTCAAAAACCCCTTTAAAGTCCCTCCCTTTAACATGGGTGCCCAGGAAGATGGACCAGATCGCCACCGCCATGACACATCCCTTTAAGTACCGGACCAGGTACCGAGTACCCCACGGCCCTGACGGGCGACTCATTTTGGCATCACGAACAGGATGGACTGACCCAGCAAATGGGTCTTGTGCGCCTAAGAGACTGTGCTTAAAAGAGAGACTTTATTAAATTGTGTACCAGAGACTTTAATGAGCTTTTAAAACATCACCATCAAAGCATCGCCATAACTGTGTCACACGGTGCATGCACTTTGTTTTAAAAATAACCACCAACAGCCGCCAGAAGGAGTGCCATGAGGAGCGCAGGAAAAAGAGGGGTGTGTCATTGGGGGTGGAGCCTGAACAGAGAGTGCGGGGAGGAGGCGGGTGCCATGCTGCAAGAGGAATCGCAAGTGAAGACGCCGTGCAGCAGAGCGCAAGTGAAGACATCGTGCGGAGGCCCTGGATGGAGAGCCGGTTAGAGCGCACGACCACTGACAAGAGGAACTGCTACAGACCGCGCAGCGGAGGAACCGCTACAGCCTCCCGAAGAGTGACGTTGGCCCCTATAAGGTTAGCAGAGGGGAAGTGCCATGTCTGCCCCAGGAGGATTGGCGGCGGTCGCAGCCGTAGGCCCCATAGTATCCCCTGGCCCCGTGGTGGTCACGGCCGCAGGTCCCATGATGCCCCCAGGCCCAGCAGTGGATGCAGCCGCAGGCCCCATACCGCCACCAGGTCCTGCAATGCCCGCAGCTCCAATAAGCCGGCCGGACCACGCCACGCCTACAGCGCCCATAATGCCGCTGTCCATGCCATATATTCCTGGAGCGGCCTGGCTACCCCAATATTCCGGAGAGTCCCATACATTCAGTGACTTTAAAGATAGACTCTGCAGCTTATTTCAGGTGTACCCCCTGTTGGAACAACAAAAAGTTAGAGTCCTGACTGGCCAATTGATAGGTGCAGCACAAAGAGAAGTAAAATCCTGGCCGGATATTGAAAAAGGAACTGTTGAGCAAATATTAGCCAAACTGAAAGTCACTTTTGTCACTCACACTGCAGCAATAGTAAAAATGAGATTCTTTGGATGTAAACAGAGGGTGCAGGACAGAATACGGGACTATGCCCTTAACCAAAATTGTGCAGTCCATGCAAGTGCCCTCAAAGGAGAAGATCTAGCTGACCTCCAGTCCAGAAGGATACAGGCCTGAGGACCTTCCATAGAACAAGAAGCAGAAATGTTATTAATGTAATGTTGTGCACCTGAAAAACGTTTGCACTTGTTTTATTTAACATTTCAGAAATTACCTCACATAAAGGGAAGCTCAAGTTTACATATGTTTAACCTGCTTATCAGCATTTACAAAAATCTTGTATGTCTTTTAATAACCTGTAACTGTTGTTTTCTTTTCCCAGTCCAGGAGTACTGGATTTAACGGGGGTGAGTGTGACATCCCAGGGTCCTGGTTGTCACAGTGGCATTGCTTTCCTCACGGAGAGAGTGATGTCATGCTTGGAAGCGATGGAGGATTCCTTTTTGACAGGTAATCAGCACATACAACACCATTCTGACTTCAGGCCAGAAGGGGGAGCTCTACACCCAAAATCAGGGGAGCTGTTCTCTCTTTGGTCAGGAGAAGGAGTTAGTTGCTAGGCAGTTGCAAGGCAGTTGGGAAGATTTAGAGAGTTGGTGCCTGACAGGTGACTGGAGCAGTCTGAGGCAGAAGGACGGGTGTGGGGCCGTACAGCCTAAGGTGCCGTAGCTCCTAGATAGCGAGAAACAGAGGGAAGAACAGCCTTTAGCTAACGTGTCAGAGAGCGAAGCACAGGAGAGTGACAACAGGGGAGAATAGCTGAGACTGGGCTACATCCCTGAATGAACGCAGACACCGGTAGCCGGAAGACCGAGGCTTTTGTGGGACTCTAAGGCACATAGCAGAAACCAGCAGGACAACTGGATTATACATAACTCATTCACCCTAACACCGAGGAGACACAGTGACACATAGAGCCCGGGTCATGATAGAGCCATTATAAAAAGGCTCAAGTCACCTGTCATACGGGTTTGTGTCCCAGTTCAACAAAGGACAGAGATAACTGAGAAGACCTTGCTGCAAAGCCATAGGCAGTAAGGGAATATAACAACACAGCACTAGATGGAAGGCTTTTAACTCCACCTGATAAAGCTGGACTCTGAACTCGCTTTCAAGCCAGCCGGACCCTGCCTGTACCTGTGATCTGGTGCCCTGGACTGTGGCTACCTGCTACCATCAGTAATCCAGCCTGGGAACTTTTCAGAATATTTTCCCACGCTCAAGTTCATATGAGGACATCCAGCAGAGGGCGCTCCACCGCAACTCGAGGTAACTACAGGTCATTCACCTACATTCCATTCATTCGCTGGGTTTTTACAGGCAGAGGCGGCTGCATTAGCAGGCTTCTGCTTGTAAAATTAGTTAACCCTTTCAGATGGATTTACAGCGTGGGACGAGACTGATCGTCGGAAGGTATGGAATATTGTTGTTTGTTTTGTTTACTTTTGTTTCAGGTGACAAGGGTCTTCAGGTGGATTACCAGTATAATAAAATATTACAACAACCTGTGTATTTATTTCATTAAAATACTTTGTAATAATGTTTGTGTGTTTTTTTAACCATTTCATACTATTGGATTAATTATTAATTAGGCTTAATAGCAAGGTGACATTAACCCTTCATTACCCCATATCCCACCACTACACGGGAGTTGGAAGAGAGAGGCTAAGTGCCAGAATAGGAGCATCTTCCAGATGTGCCTTTTCTGGGGTGGCTGAGGGCAGATGTTTTTAGCCAGGGGGGGGGGCAATAACCGTGGACCCTCTCCAGGCTATTAATATCTGCCCTCAGTCACCGGCTTTCCCACTCTGGCGGAGAAAATTGTACGGGAGCCCACGCCAATTTTTTCCGTTATTTAACCCTTTATTTTAATAGCTAGAGCCACCAAATTTAACATATAGACACTTCTTCCATTACTAAAGAGAAATATGTAATAAAAGAAGGGATATGAGATGGTTTACTGTATGTAAACCATGTCTCATATCATGTCGGGTTTCAGAAGGAGATAGGAAAAGTCGGCAGTTGAATTACCTGCTTTTCTGCTATCTAGCGCTGTATGATATATATATCTACTATATAAAGCTGAATGTGTGTGTGTGTGTGTGTGTGTGTGTGTATGTGTGTGTGTATGTCCGGGATTGGCATCTGCACCGTCGCAGCTACAGCCACAAAATTTTGCACAGTCACACGTCTGGACCCCGAGAGCGTCATAGGCTATGTTGTGAGGCGAAATTTTAACCCCGCGCGTTCCAATTCACCAAACAATTTTGCCCCTATCTACATAATGGGGAAAAAAGTGAAAGGAAAAGTGTTGGAAGCGTCGCAGCTACAGCAACAAAATTTTGCATAGTCACACGTCTGGACCCTGCGAGCGTCATAGGCTATGTTGTGAGGTGAAATTTTAACCCCGCGCTTTCCAATTCACCAAACAATTTTGCCCCTATCTACATAATGGGGAAAAAAGTGAAAGGAAAAGTGTTGGAGGCGTCGCAGCTACAGAAACAAAATTATGCACAGTCACACGTCTGGACCCTGAGAGCATCATAGGCTACGTTGTGAGGTGAAATTTTAACCCCGCGCTTTCCAATTCACCAAACCATTTTTCCCCTATCTACATAATGGGGAAAAAGTGAAATGAAAAGTGTTGGAGGCGTCGCAGCTACAGCCACAAAATTTTGCACAATCACACGTCTGGACCCTGAGAGCGTCATAGGCTATGTTGTGAGGTGAAATTTTAACTCCGCACTTTCCAATTCACCAAACAATTTTGCCCCGATCTACATAATGGGGAAAAGTGAAAGGAAAAGTGTAGGAGGCAAATTGACAGCTGCCAGATGTGAACAAGGGGGACTTAAAGAATGAGAGCGATGGCGCCAAAGAGTATATACCGTACAGTTGCTAAGGTGGGGCCCCGACATGAGATACTCACCACACATGGGAATATGAACACACACACAAAATGCGCCACACACTACCACGTGCTTGAACACATATACCACCCTCAGCACACATTTCACCACACATACACCAACCTCGCCACATAAAAGTCGAAACACAAAAGTCGCCGCTCAAAACTCACCACGCGCAAAACTCGCCACATGCAATAACTAGACTCACGCAAAACGCGCCACAAGTGCAAAACTCACCTCATGGAAAACTCGCCACACGCAAAACTTGCACACGCGGAAAAATTGCCACATGCACAAAATTTGCAACACATGCAAAAGTTGCCTCACACAAAACTTGCACATACTCAAAAGGCACCAGACATAAAACTCACCACGCGCAAAACTTGCTGCACACAACTTGCTACCCTAACCTGTCACATGCAACTCGACACACAAAAAGTTGCTACACGCATGTTGCCACACAAAACTCATCTCACAAAAGTTGCTACATGCATGTCGCCACACACAACTCAACACACACAACTTGACAAACGAAACTCGCCCTAAAACACACACAAGTCTGGTATTAGCCTTCAAAAATAAAAATCTGATTAATAAGCAGACAAACTACAAGAGCAACAAATGTACCATATAGGAAATACGGCAGCTGTCAGTCACATGACCTGTCTATTATGTGTATGTGTGAGCTAATATATACTGCCAGGGGGGAGGGCTTCCTGTTGGCTGGGGATCAGGCTGCCAATTTATCTTACAAATACTGAGGTAAAAATACTGAGCAAATAACGTGTGAACGAGGTCTAACACAGGAGATCACACAGGTATATACTATATACAGGGGAGATGACACACAGATATATACTATATACAGGAGAGATGACACACAGGTATATACTATATAGAGGAGGAGATGACATACAGGTACATACTATATACAGGAGGAGATGACATACAGGTATATACTATATACAGGAGGAGATGACACACAGGTATATACTATATACAGGAGCAGATTACCTACAGGTATATACTATATACAGGAGGAGATGACATACAGGTATAAGCTATATATAGGAGGAGATGACATACAGGTATATACTATATACAGGAGGAGATGACACACAGATATATACTATATACAGGGGAGATGACACACAGGTATATACTATATACAGGAGGAGATGACATACAGGTATTTACTATATATAAAAGTAGATGACATACAGGTATATACTATATATAGGAGGAGATGACATACAGGTATATACTATATATAGGAGGAGATGACATACAGGTATATACTATATATAGGAGGAGATGACATACAGGTATATACTATATACAGGGGAGATGACACACAGCAGGTATATACTATATACAGGGGAGATGACATACAGGTATATACTATATACAGGAGATGACATACAGGTGTATACTATATATAAGGGAGATGACAAACATGCATATACTGAGGTGAAAATGAGAGGTGTGAGGTGAAAATGAAAAGGTGTGAGTGCAAAATGAGAGGAGTGAGGGAAAATAGTGTAGTGATCGGAAAATGACAGATGTGAGGTCGAAATGACAAGTGTTAGGCGGGAGTGAGAGGAGTGAGGGAGAAAATGAGAGATGTGAGGGGGAAAATTAAAGATGTGATTGGGAAAATGAGAGGCGTGATGGGAAAATAAGAGAAGTGACGTGCTATAACTAACCACAGATATTTACTATGCCCAGGCAACGCCGGGCTCTTCAGCTAGTATATATATATATACATATATATATATATATATATATATGTGTGTCTCACTGACATATATATATATATATATATATACACAGTATATATGTTTTTACGATTATTTGAGCCCATGGATCCATTGTATGTCCGTATTGCAAGCCTGCGAGAAAATCTCGCAGTACGGATGCCATACCGATTACATACGGAGGATGCCATGTGCAAAATACGCTGACACACCCTGCCTACGGATGACATACGGATCACTATTTTGGGGACTTTTCTGCGTATTACGGCCGTAAATAACGGATCGTATTTTCATATGCTGAGTGTGACACCGACCTTGACGTGCACAAAAAAAACCAGACCGAGTTTCATCTATATTTTGGATCCGAGTGTCATCAGTGTGTCAGATTTTACAGTCAGTGATTTTCACATAAGAAAAAAATGAATAGCAACGGATCACTATTTTGGGGACTTTTCTGCGTATTACGGCCGTAAATAACGGATCGTATTTTCATATGCTGAGTGTGACACCGACCTTGACGTGCACAAAAAAAACCAGACCGAGTTTCATCTATATTTTGGATCCGAGTGTCATCAGTGTGTCAGATTTTACAGTCAGTGATTTTCACATAAGAAAAAAATGAATAGCAAAGTTTCTCCATCCACTGTGATGGTAATCAAGGACAGCACACAGAGTGCACATACATACCATTCTTGTGTTTTCAGTGATTTTCATGGACCCATAGACTTTTATGGGTGACTTTCATCCGCAATGCCAATAAAAAACAAACTCCTTGATTTTTCTACACAAAAATGGTCCATAAAAAGCATGGATAAGTGTACAGCTCCATGGATTATAATGGGTATAAATGTGAAAAACACAGAAAGAACATATACATGTGAAGCGGATGTCTTAATGAGGTCTTATGTGGCTAATGGAACGTAATAAAGGAGGGAGGGCCTCCGACTCAATGTGCCCCTCTATCAGTCAGAGCAGAGGCTCTTACTCTGGTGGTCTTGAGCCATAGACTGCCATTTATCAGACTGACTGCCTTGAAATGTCAGTCTATTCCTCTAGTGGGGAAATGTGATTTCTGTTTTTTTTTTTTGTTTTGCTGGGACAATAGTGTGGAGCTTATAAAATAAAACAGAAAGAACAAGAAGAACCGGAGGCATCATGGACAAGGGGATAATGCATAATTCTTTTTGTATGTGCAGTATCTGTAATGCAGCATTTGTACTGCTGTGTGGCTGCGTGTAGACACAAAGATGGATGATGAGAAATGAAAAATAATGGCACATTATATCACATGCTGCATTGTGGAAATATTCACCTCTTTTGTTTATATGGAAGAATAATGTGCTAATTTATGTCAGCATACAGGGAGCCCACAGGTTCATAAAACAGACATATGCCGCCATATACAGCTTCTGTATGCAGCAAATTACAGTGTGTATGGACCCTAAAAGCAAGAATCGAAAACTTGCTAAGCTAGCCGGCATAGCTGGTAATGAGTAAGTATTTGTACCAATGGTATTGATGGCGGAATCGGTGGCTCGTGTAATAAGGTCATGTTAACTTTCATCACGTCTTTCCTAAATCCCCCTTATAATACCGTGGCTGGCTCTGTTACTGGCAGCGGTGCAGAGCGATCCATGTACGACCCTTACCATAGACATGTAAAGCATTTGTGTATCAGATTCATTTCCACCCAACAAAGCTCCTATTAAATTATCGCTCAAAAAAATCGAAAGCAAAGACGCAGGATTTCTGTTTAACCCCCATACAAAACCTGTGATCGAAGCAAAGGCTGCGCGATAATGGCAAAAATGCAGCCTGTTACACCTCGCCCACTCCCATCCACATCCAAGGACAATAGCAGATGCTAAAATCACGTCGTTTGCATGATTTCTGCTGCCTGCTTGTTTACACAAGGCACCTGCGCGAGATTTAAAGGATTTGCGCTAATAAAGCCAAATTGCAGCAAACAAAAGTTCTGCTATCAGTTTAAAGACCAATCTGGGATACTTGACTTTTTTTTTTTTTTAATTCATGTTGCCTTTTAATAAGTATTTTAATTCCTTAGGCTGGTGCTTTTTGTCTTCCAGGAAGATCTGAGAGTGGGAGGCCGCCCCCCCCCCCCCCCCCCTTTATTTGTATGTCTCCCGCTGCTTTCCTTTTTTCCCTTGTACCAAAGCATCGAGAAACATCTCCATCCACGACTTTCAATAAGTAAGATATATATATTATATATTATATATATATATATATATATATATATATATACATACAGTATATGGATCAAATGTTTATAGCAGCTACAGGTGACTATCTTCTGGCAGTGAAACAGTCAATCAAAGACACATTCAATAATTCCTTTCAATACCGCTGTTCTCTTTATCGTTTAAGATTTTCTTTCTCCATTCATCATCGAATTATCTTTTTTTCCTTGGTTATTATTCCTGCTCTCCTTTGTTTTCACTGAATAATACCCTTGAACTTATCTCCCTTTATTCTGTCCATCTCCTTATTTGCTATGGCATGTCCCTTTCTTCTTATTCTTCATGTCTTTCTTGTAGCTGCCCACATCTCTAACCTTCCCTACCACACCATTATTTTTTACACTACATATTACAATGGACTAATGGTCTGATACTGTGTTCTTACACTGAGGACTGGGGACAGAAATCATAAATTTGCACAACTCTAGATGATTAGATAGATGGATAAATAGATAGATAGATAGATAGATAGATAGATAGATAGATAGATAGATAGATAGATAGATAGATAGGTAGATGATAGATAGATGATAGATAGATAGATAAAATAATAGTCCAGAGTTGTGTAGATCTACATATACATACATCATATGTATTATATATATATATATATATATATATATATATTTATATCGTATATATATATATATATATATATATATATATATAATATATATATATATAGTATTATTGTTATTATTATTATTTTATTATTTTATCATTTCTTTATTTTTTCCTATGTATTGTTTTATTTTTCATTTTCCTACAGAAAAAAAAGGACCACAGCACAATTGTTGCTCTGCACCTATAAAAGCACATCAGGAGCTTGTATCGTCACTGATAGTCAAGGTAATTAGACATTTTAACCTAATTTGCATCACTTGCGGCTCATTATATTGTTCAGCTGTAATTAGTACCACTAGACTAACGGGCAGACCTTTTTTAAAAAAAATATTCTCTCTTACAAATATGTCTAGATTAGGTTTTATCTCTATTTAATCTTTTGCTTAAAGTGACAAAATACTTAAAATCCTGCCCAGGAACGTGGTCGTTTTTGATGTAAATGGCTACACTTTAAGATATGATTTGTTTTATTAACCAATGTGGTATGTAATAGGAGGGAGGGGAAAAAATGTATCTCTGATGATTTATTTATTTATTCTTCTATTTATTTTTTTTATTTTATTTTTTTACAAAATGCAACATCTGGAAAGCACAGGTCGTGTCGCATTTGCATATTAAACACACGATTGTCATGTAAATTGTAATAGTAAATTGCACACAGGCACATTTCATACGGATTGATACAAATTTTAGAAAAATGGAAAACAAATACGTTGCTAAAAGATGAAAATAAATGTAGATTAAATAGTTTGAACAATAAATGATGAATATTGATTAATCAGGATTTGTGAAATAATAATATATTATTACATACATTCTAATAGCCGTATGACCTTCAAAATGTTTTTTTTTCCGTGTGCGGCCATTACAATGTGGAATTTTTTTTGACATGTAAACTGATATTTGTCGTGTTGAGCATGTCTATGATATTTCTAATTGGAGAAGAAAAATAACATTAAAAACATATCATGCTGCCCATTCATTCATAGCATAGATGTGGATAACAGGACGATTAAAGAAAAAAAAAGAAAGGAACGAAGAAAAGAAATATTGCCGAAAAAGGACACAGTGACTGCAGAATGTCCGGTACAATACATACACACAAATATGGCATAGATTAATAAACAGTAATTTTTAGGGTCTAAAACTACACTGATTGCTAAATTATAAGCCTGTACGGTATGTCAGTAGAAATGGATTGTAGCTCATATAACAGAAAATAACAGATTGTCAGGTTTTGTACAAATATTGCTATTTTTGATAACATAACAGCAACAATTTATGATATATCAAATAAATGTAAAGCCTATCATTTTCTCCTAAGTAAACGAAATAAAAAAAAAATGAAAAAACAAACGATATCCCAAATATTTTTTGAGGGAAACAGGAAAACTATGGAAAGGAGACATTTTACATTTTGACAGTACCCCAGCCCCATCTAGTGTCTGCCATTGGAACTACACCAGTTGGTATAATAAAGCATAAACTAAGCGTTTACACATACGTATGGTGTTTAAATGTGGTTGTTACATGTCTTATTACAAAAAAAACCAACTCAAATATATGGGTACTTAGATAAATCCCCAAAGCAAAAAATACACCAACAGACAAAGGAAAGGGGCCTCATATTACAATAACCCTCCTCCATTATAGTGCTGGGTTTTGCCACTCGACAAAGAAAGACCTATTGTTTGTTTCTCCCTCCAGACTAATTTTTCACCCCCATTGTATGTTAATACCATAGTGGTATAGCTTAACTACTCTATAAGCATGTCCAGTAGATTCCCAAAACAAGGACAGGTCTCCCAGATTTCGGATTGAGGTGGCAAATTCATTTGTTCAGGGTTTAAAAAGTAATTCAAACTTGCTTGGAATAAATTAAGACTTGTCCAGAAATAAGTTGCGGATGGACATGACTAAATACATATAAAGTACATTCTTAAAGATAGTTTTTTTGGGGGGAAGTCTCTAATGTAAGGTCTGGGGTCAGTCTGAACGGGTCGGGTATGGGGACTCTTTAATGGTGGGTGTTGTTTGGTTGTTTGGAATCTATATAGTTATTTAGGGGGTCTGGTGTATGGTCAATTTGTTTAGAGGTCTGGTGTCTTCTCTGTATTCATTTTGCGGTACATTGAATGGGATCATATATACTATTTGTAATTTATAGCCTATAAATTGTGGATAAATCCAATGTAAATTTAAGGTATTAGGCAAAAATAGTCATGCCTTTAGAAATGCTTTAAAGGGAACCTGTCACCTGAATTTGGCGGGACTGGTTTTGGGTCATAGGGGCGGAGTTTTCAGGTGTTTGATTCACCCTTTCCTTACCCGCTGGCTGCATGCTGGCTGCAATATTGGATTGAAGTTCATTCTCTGTCCTCCATAGTACACGCCTGTGCAAGGCAAGATTGCTTTGTGCAGGCGTGTACTATGGAGGACAGAGAATGAACTTCAATCCAATATTGCAGCCAGCATGCAGCCAGCGGGTAAGGAAAGGGTGAATCAAACACCTGAAAACTCCGCCCATATGACCCAAAACCAGTCCCGCCAAATTCAGGTGACAGAGTCCCTTTAATGATCCTTCTCAAAAGCTGGAGAAAAAAATTGCGCAAAAGGGTCTTATCCGTCAAACATTAAAATTAAGGATAACCGATTATGCTAACCTGATCCGTAGAAATATGCGTTTCGGAATGTTGTGCAGCTGCTGCAGATCCACGGCTCATCACACCGACTGCAATAAAGACAAGGAACATTTGTGGACTTGTTCGCCCTAGCTGATTATTGAAGATGCCAATTTCAAAAGTCAAATAGACATGCAATTTTATTCGATGTGTTTTGAAGCATAATAAACTTCTTCCTCACGAAAAACCACACCTCAAACAATGGCAATTCTAGGTTCAATCATTGGCCCATTCGGAAAGCAGGCATGGCATTATTACTTACCAGACAGCTATTATTAGTTAAGGCACAGTAGCTTTTAATTTTTTTTCTTCAGATAGGTGAAAAGGCTAAAAATTTTGGTTATGTTGCATAATTTTTGGTAGACTTTGGCAAGAAATATTTCTCGAGTCATAGCTCCTCTATATAGCTAATTACAAAAATGTAAACAGGTCGTTTATTAGACCTGACTAAACAGCAAGTCCCATGAGGGTAGTAACAGGGCACCAGAAAACTGAATACGTTATATAAACCACAACAAGAAAATATAGTATAAGATGCCAATAAGAACAACGTTTATTTAAATATGATTAAAACCATAGTAGCATACAAGGTAACTGCATTCCAAGGAGGAGAAGCCACTACACAGATTGTAATCCTATATGTGCTTACTGAAAATAGTATGATAAAGCCTGAAGTACCACGTACTAGTTGTGGGATATTCTGACGAAGAAATCGAAACGTGCGTTGGGGCTGTGGGGGCGCCATACACTGACTCCTTACCTATGTAAGTGTTTTGATTTACTTCACTATAGCCAGACTTCTGTAGGGGAACAGTATATCTTACAACTAGTACGTGGTACTTCAGGCTTTATCATACTATTTTAGTTAACTTGTATGCTACTATGGCTTTAATCATATTTAAATAAACTTTGTTCTTATCGGCACCTTATACTATATTTTCTTGCTGATGCTTATTAGACCTGTACAATTTAGAAATTTACCAACAGTATGAAGGACAGACATCTTTCTTTAATACACCATTGAGGTCATTTCACCTATTCTACTCACATGTATATTTTTCCTTTCTCACTTTTCTTGTGGATTTAAAATAGTTTTATTGGTAAATCCAGAACAGAATAGACTTTTTTCCTCTACATTTGAACTCACTCTAGGGCCGTTTCCGCTGTATGTTTTGTCACATGAATCTTTAGAGGTGAAATCAGCAATAGTAATGCACAAGAGAAATTGACAGGCTGCAGGTTTCAAAATCCATATTGCAGATGAAATTTCACATGGAAAATTTCTGTAGCATGTGAATGAGATGTGTTCCACAGACACAGGTTTACTCTGAACTAACCCTACTCCATCTTACCTTTGCTTCTTGTGACAAATTACTAAACTTTCATCATAATATACAGCGGGGGAAATAAGTATTTGATCCCTTGCTGATTTTGTAAGTTTGCCCACTGACAAAGACATGGACAGTCTATAATTGTAAGGGTTGGTTAATTTTAAAATTGAGAGATATCAAAAATAAAATCCAGAAAATCACATTGTTGAAATTATATAAATCTATTTGCATTTTGCAGTGAGAAATAAGTAATTGATCCCTCTGGCAAACAGGACTTAATAATACTTGGTGGCAAAACCCTTGTTGGCACGCACAGCAGTCAGACATTTTTTGTAGTTGGTGATGAGGTTTGCGCACATGTCAAGAGGAATTTTGGTCCACTCCTCTTTGCAGATCATCTCTATATCATTAAGATTTTGAGGCTGTCGCTAGGCAACTCAGAGCTTCAACTCCTTCCATAAGTTTTCTATGGGATTAAGGTCTGGAGACTGGCTAGGCCACCCCATGATCTTAATGTGCTCACCCAGCATCTTACATATGGTTTTGTAGCCAATTCCATCTTTGTGCATCTATGATCTTGCCCCTAACATTTTTATAAAGCTCTTTGGTCCGCCCATGTTGTAGAGATTAGAGTCTGACTGATTAATTGAGTCTTTGGACAGGAAACTTTTATAATGGTGACTATGTAAGACATATGTCTTTAATGCAGGTAACGAGTTGATCAGGAGGGTCTAACTCGTCTGTAGGAGCCAGAACTCTTAATGATTGATAATTATTACCTACTGGAGTGTTATATTTTTTAACATATGTGGCTGATAATATTTCACTATTAAGGAGATTTCTCAAGATTTTCACCAGTCTGCTCACTATTGTTGTGCATGCCGCTCTACACATTGTTTTAATTGTTTTTAATTGTCATTTTTTGTTTGGCATTTTTGTATTAATAAATCCTTTTTTCATGTAGGGTATATGCTGTGTGTGCACTATTTTTGTGCTGTTTTTCCTTGGTTTCACACAATCTTGTTAGTGCACCCAGCTCTAGGGGGTCACTATTTTTAGTATATTCTGTGGTGCCCACTATTTCAATTGTATCATTTCATCTCTTCCCAGTTGCTGGGGTTCTTAGTGGTAGCACACAAACAATCTAATGATTTATTAAATATTATTGAATGATACTGATTGTTATTGTTTATATATTTTCCAGTGACACTGTGTTCCATGGCTTTTGATCTCAACGCCAGGGAGGCTGTTTGGAGCAGTCATGGTGGGCAGATCCTTTTTAATACAGTCGATATGAATAATTCGGATTTTAATAAACAAAGCAGGGATTTAATTGAAACACATAAGTCCATAACACGAGTATGGTGGAATATCCGTTCTTTGGAGGAGTATTTGACATTATTTATCTTCCCACATTGCCTTCAGGATCAAATATTTCCAGCCTGGGAAGTTACCACATCCGTTAAGACCACCTGGGAGGCTGGTCAGGCTCAGTGCTCAAAAATTATGATTAATTTGTCGATTCAACATGATAAAGATCTCCTGCTGTCATTAAAAACTAAAATGAAGGGCCTGGAGAAACAATTACAGAGTTTTGATTTAGTTACACTGAATAGCACTATGGGCTATTAAACAAGCTCTTTTTCACCTTATACTGTTGTGCTGCCTCCATCTTTTGCTTCCTATATGTGTGTCCGAAAAAGTCATGGTGCACTTTTATAGTTTACATTTTGGCGCACTTTCTCTGGCCCAATCATATCAGACCTGTTCATGAGGAGAGATAACAAGAACCAATCAAATAACACAAACTCATTTAAGCTGTTGCTGAGCCCCAAGTCAGATTAACCCCTGGTAAACTGAACTCTGATTAATACACTGCCAGGTCTGTGATATCATGCAACCACAAGCTTATGCTATCATTTGGATGTGTTTAGGGCAATAAATGGAGCCCAAATTGAACTTCACTGAATAGGTATGAAACTGGGAGAGTTTTTCTTTTATTTGTAGCAGATTTCCATTTCTATTGTTTTTTGTTGCTTTCCAGTGACTGGTCAAAAGTGCACTATGACTTTACGGACACACTGTATTTATGCCTATTTATGGCTGTAAATTTAACATTTACAATTCTCATTACATCTGTTTCTTTGACTTTGAATTCTAGTAGTAAAATGATCCTCGATTTCTTTGTCTTCATTAAGTTTACTTTCTTTTTAAAAAAGAAAGGAATAAAAAAAATGTGTTAGGTGTTAAAGGGTTAAAGGAAAATCTTGTCCTAGTTCGACATCAATTAGTAAGCCCATTCGACTCCGGCCATGACATTTGGGTGGGTTGTCAAGCGACAACCTCTCCAATAAAAACGCAGTTAACGCGTTTGACAAGTTTTCCTCTAAACAATTAAGAAAACCAAGCGGTACGGACAGAGCTGACAGAACAGTTTTGCTGTTTTATGAGAGATACCAGAGGAGAAGCCTTGGCTTTCTGCATTCCTGCCCCTTATAGCTGAACATGCAACCTGACTAATCGACTCATACTTAACGTATAATTACTTCTGAATTTACTCTAAGTGAAACATCATCTCCAAGACATTTGCCTTAAACCGGTTATAAAAGTGACATTTAATCACTAGATAGACACAGAGATAATTGTGGAAAGTTTTAGGAAATGTGCTTGTTTGGTGAAGATATATATTCTGCCTACACTTCCTGCGTCTGAATGCGGGCAAATAAATTTCAGCAAATGGATTAAAAAGCATTAGGCAATGACATATTTTAGTAAAGGTCAACTTGCTTGTTCTTTAATGCCAGGATCCTGATTCAGAGAGAATATATTTCTGTATTACTTAAGCAAAGAGTCCATGTCTTACAACACTTGGCAACTGTAGAGAGATGCCTATGAAATAATTTTCGTCATTAACACTTTGCTAAACCATGGTCAATGTGCCCTGCATTGGGGTTAATGGTGTCAATGAGGAAGTGTGTGTTTGTAATTATTTAGATAGGCAAAATGGAAATGTAGCTTTACCAACCATTGCTACAACTTCAAGCACGCTTGTTCAGCGCACCATAGAAAAGGGAACGTTGTAAATAAAAAATCAGGAATACAAGTGTGTGTATATATAGAGTGATTCAAAAAATTATTCATACCCTGTGAATTTTTTCACATTTTTTCATGTTACACCCACAAACTTAAATGTATTTTATAAGGATTTTATGTGACATACCAAGTCAAAGTAGTAAATCATTTTGAATTACCGTATATACTCGAGACTAAGCTGAGATTTTCAGCCCACTTTTTTGGGCTGAATGTGACCCTCTCGGCTTATACTCGAGTCAGTGTCGGTGTGGGGTCGGCGGGTGAGGGGGAGCGGCGGCTGTGATATACCTACCTGCTCCTGGCGCTGTCCCTGCATGTCCCATGGTCTCTGGGCAGCGCTTCCTGTGTTCAGCGGTCACGTGGTACCGCTCATTAAAGTAATGAATATGCACGCATATTCATTACTCTAATGAGCTGTACGTGACCGCTGAACACAGGAAGATGCCGCCGGCTCCCGGAGACCATCTGACAGTGAGACGCTGCCAGGGACCACGCCAGGAGCAGATGAGTATATCAGGGGAGGGGGAGCATTGCGTGATAGTCACATTTTACATTCCATCACTGCGCGCTGCTCTGTCTTCCGTCCTCTGGCTGTGACTGTTCAGGTTAGAGGGCGCGATGACATAGTTAGTGTGAGCGCCGCCCTCTGCCTGAACAGTCAGTGCCGAGGATGGAAGACAGCAGCGTGCAGCGATGGAACGTGGAAGGTGACTATCGCAAGTGCCGGGGGCCTGAGCAAAGAGAGGTAAGTATGTGATTTTTTTTATTTTAATCGCAGCAACAGCAAATGGGGCAAATGTATGGAGCATCTTATGGGGCATATATGAGGAGCATCTTATGGGGCATATATGAGGAGCATCTTATGGGGCACATATGAGGAGCATCTTATGGGGCATAATGTGTGGAGCATCTCATGGGGCCCCTAATGTATGGAGCATCTCATGGGGCCACAATGTATGGAGCATCTTATGGGGCATAATGTGTGGAGCATCTCATGGGGCCATAATGTATGGAGCATCTCATGGGGCCAAAATGTGTGGAGCATCTTATGGGGCCATAATGTTTGGAGCATCTTATGGGGCCATAATGTGTGGAGCATCTCATGGGGCCATAATGTATGGAGCATCTCATGGGGCCCCTAATGTGTGGAGCATCTTATGGGGCCATAATGTGTGGAGCATCTTATGGGGCCATCAACTTTTATGCAGCATTGTATGGGGCAAATGTTTCTATGGAGCATCTTATGGGGCCATTATTAACCTTTGTGCAGCATTATATGGGGTATATTTTAATATGGAGCATCTTATGGGGCCCATCATGAACTGTATGGAGCATTATATGGGGCTCCTGATTCAATATGGATATTCAAAAACACTTAACCTACTGATGTCTCAATTAATTTTACTTTTATTGGTATCTATTTTTATTTTTGACATTAACCGGTAGCTGCTGCATTTCCCACCCTAGGCTTATACTCGAGTCAATAATTTTTCCAGTTTTTTGTGGCAAAATTAGAGGGGGGTCGGCTTATACTCCGGTCGGCTTAAACTCGAGTATATACGGTATAAAGGAAATGATACATGAAAGAAAGAAAATTGTGGCATGCATTTGAATTCTGCACCCTGGAGTCTGATACCCCTAAATAAAATCTTGCAAAACTAATTGCCTTCAGAAGTCAAATAATTAGTAAATTGTTTCCACCTGTGTGCAATTTATTCTCAGTATAACTACATATGTTCTGTGAAGGCTTCAGAGGTTTGTTTACAAGCATTAGGGACACACCAGTCACGTCAAGGATCAAGTTGTGAAGAAACGTAAAACAGTATTAGGTCATAAAAAATATCCCAAGCACTAAACATCTCATGTACCTCTTATCAATCCATCGTCCAAAACTGGAATGAGTATGGTACAACTGCAAACCTACCAACACATAACCTTCCACCTAAACTGACATCCAAAACGAGGAGAATAATCACAAGAGAAGCAGTCTAAAGACCCATGGTCACTGTGAATGAACTGCAGATATCCACAATTCATAGAATCATAGAATGTTAGAGATGAAAAGGACCCCCACGGTCATCAAGTCCAACCCCCTGCTCAATGCATGATTCACTAAACCATCTCAGACAGATGTTTGCCCAGCCTGTTTGAAGACTTCCATTGAAGAACTCAACACCTCTCATGGCAGCCTTTTCCACTAATTGATCACTCTCACTGTCAAAAAGTTTTTTCTAATATCTAATCTGCATCTTTCAGTCTCATTCCATTGATTCTCATGTTTCCATGTACAAATGAGAATAAGGATTATCCCTCAATACTGTGACATCTCTTTGGATATTTGTAGACAGCTATTAAGTCTCTTTGTTTCCTTCTTTTTTTGCAAGCAATACATTCCCAGTTCTGTTAACCATCCTGGTAGCTCTTCTCTAAAATTGCTCTAGGTTTTCAATGTCTTTTTTAAAATGTGGTGCCCAGAACTGGACACAGTGTTCCACATGCAGCCTGGCCAAGAGGATAATTACTTCACATGTTGTAGACTCTATGCTTCTCTTAATACATCCTAGAACTATGTTTGCCTTCTTTTGCTGCTGCATCACAGTTTTGACTCATGTGTACTCTGTGATCTATTAGAATACCCAAGTCTTTTCACATGTGCTGTTGCTTAGCTCTATTCCTCCCATTCTCTAGATGTAATTTTCGTTTTTCTTGCCCAGATGTAGAATCTTGCATTTCTCCCTGTTAAATTAGTTGCTGCCCATTGTTCAAGCTCCTCTAGATCCTTCTGAATCCTTTCTCTGTCTTCTCTAGTGTTAAGGCCCCTTCACATTAAGCGACGCTGCAGCGATACCGACAACGATCCGGATCGCTGCAGCGTCGCTGTTTGGTCGCTGGAGAGCTGTCACACAGCTGCTCTCCAGCGACCAACGATGCCGGTAACCAGGGTAAACATCGGGTAACTAAGCGCAGGGCCGCGCTTAGTTACCCGATGTTTACCCTGGTTACCTTCCTAAAAGTAAAAAAAACAAACACTACATACTTACCTAACGCTGTCTGTCCTCCAGCGCTGTGCTCTGCACTCCTCCTGTACTGTCTGTGTGAGCACAGCGGCCGGAAAGCAGAGCGGTGACGTCACCGCTCTGCTTTCCGGCTGACCGACGCTCACAGCCAGTACAGGAGGAGTGCAGAGCACAGCGCTGGAGGACAGACAGCGTTAGGTAAGTATGTAGTGTTTGTTTTTTTTACTTTTAGGAAGGTAACCAGGGTAAACATCGGGTAACTAAGCGCGGCCCTGCGCTTAGTTACCCGATGTTTACCCTGGTTACCAGTGAAGACATCGCTGGATCGGTGTCACACACGCCGATCCAGCGATGTCCACGGGAGATCCAGCGACGAAATAAAGTTCTGGACTTTCTTCAGCGACCAACGATCTCCCAGCAGGGGCCTGATCGTTGGTCGCTGTCACACATAACGATTTTATTAACGATATCGTTGCTACGTCACAAAAAGCAACGATATCGTTAACAATATCGTTATGTGTGAAGGTACCTTTAGCTATCCCTCCTATCTTTTCATCATCTGCACACTTGATCAGTTTACCTTCAGTTCTCTTATCTAGATCACTTATAAAAGTGTTGAACAACACTCGAGCCAGGAGAGAACCTTGCGGAAACACTCTTCCAATTGGATGTGCAACCATATATTACCACAATTTGAGTGTGATTACAGAGCCAGTTATGGATCCACCTAACTGTAGCCAGGTGTCCTGTCCACAAGACAAGGATTAGTTGTAAACTCCACAAGTCTGGCCTTTTTGTAAAAGTGACAAGAAGATAACTATGTTTGAAAGCCATAAGAAGTCCTGTTTACAGTTTGTAAAAAGCCACATAGGGGACACAGCTAGCATGTGGAAGAAGGTGATCTGGTCAGATGAAACAGGTGAACAGGTCAGACAGAGAACTAACACTGGCAGTGGTCAGAGTGGATGGGAAGATGAATGAAGCGAAATACAGTAAAATCCTGGAGGAAAACCTGCTATAGGCTGCAAAAGATTTGAGGATGAGGTGAAGGTTCACTTTCCAGCAGCACAAAAACCCTAAACATACTGCCAGTGGACCCATTGAAGCATTGTTACGCAAAACGGCAATAGTCCACTCTGTCTTTCCTCGCATGCCTCTGTAACCTGCATGTCTGATTTTGTGTCCAAAGTTTGGATTAATGGACTTTTTTTTTTTTAAATTGGTGAGTGGTGCATATGTCTTCAGTTCTTCATATACATGTTTAATTCCGTGCGGAGCATCGCAAATCATTCGATCAACCGCTAGATCTCGATGTACAGGATCTATCATCTCCACGTAGGAAGCCTTATGGTTGCTAGTGCCATTTACTTTTTCTTCTCAGTTTAAGAAAATGGAATAGTTTAGTTCAAAGCATATTTATATGTTTGAATGGCCCAGTCACAGTCCAGATCTAAATAATATTGAGGCACTGTGACAAGACTTGAAAATTGCTTTTTACAGCCAAACAACTGCTGTCCAATCTCACGGAGGTAGAGCTAGTTTTTAAAAAAAAGTAAAACATTCAGCCTAATGATGTCTGGTAGAGACACACCCCAAAATACTTGCAGCAGTAATTGCAACCACAGATGGTTCTTCAAAGTATTAACTCAGTGGGGTTGAGTACAAATGCACGTCACAATTTATATTTTTAAAATATTTAGAATACCAAATACTTGGTACTTTATGTTCACAAATTGCATAAAATTCTAATTAAAAACATAAAAGTTTGTGCGTGTAAAGTGAAATAATGTGTAAAAGTTTACTGGAAACAAATGCTTGTTCAAGGCACTGTGTGTAATATATATATATATATATATATATATATATATATTGTGTGTGGGGTTGTACTCACTCAGGTGCAGCGGGTGGCAATCAGAAGGCACATTCCTTTAAAAGTTCACTGGGTTTATACAACAACTCCAACAACCGAAAACAAATAGCCTTTCGCTCAGGCAAAAGAACATACCAATGTACAGTATTTCAGGCTCAGTCCTGGAGCCTCAACACACATTGGAGGCTTTCACCTCCCCACATACAGGTCCTGTGTTAACCATTAGGCTACATTATATAGTTCGTACCACACCCAGGAATCCATCACATGATTAGTCACGTGGTAGTGACATCATCGCAGGTCCTCAAACACATATAGAGATATGATGATGCCCCTACCCAGGGGAAAGGTAAGGTAGACGCTCCCACCTCTCACAGCTACCCGTAACCTGGACCCACTAAATGATCCCTTATTGCTTATGTGCATTAAAGAAAACACTCCGCCGGGTTGCATCACAGAGACAAACCATCTCTGCAACACATACCTTCCATCGACTATACGACCTTTAGCCAGGCTACTATACAGTACAGACCAAAAGTTTGGACACACCTTCTCATTTCAAGATTTTTCTGTATTTTCATGACTATGAAAATTGTACATTCACACTGAATGCATCAAAACTATGAATTAACACATGTGGAATTATATACTTAACAAAAAAGTGTGAAACAACTGAAATTATGTCTTATATTCTAGGTTCTTCAAAGTAGCCACCTTTTGCTCTGATGGCTGCTTTGCACACTCTTGGCATTCTCTTGATAAGCTTCAAGAGGTAGTCACCGGGAATGGTTTTCAGTTCACAGGTGTCCCCTCTCAGGTTTAATAAGTGGGATTTCTTGCCTTATAAATGGGGCTGGGACCATCAGTTGTGTTGTGCAGAAGCCTGGTGGATACACAGCTGATAGTCCTACTGAATAGACTGTTAGAATTTGTATTATGGCAAGAAAAAGCAGCTAAGTAAAGAAAAACAATTGGCCATCATTACTTTAAGAAATTAAGGTCAGTCAGTCTGGAAAATTGGGAAAACTCTGAAAGTGTCCCCAAGTGCAGTGGCAAAAACCATCAAGCGCTACAAAGAAACTGGCTCATATGAGGACCGCCCCAGGAAAGGAAGACCAAGAGTCACCTCTGCTTCTGAGGATGTTTATCCGAGTCACCAGCCTCAGAAATCGCAGTTTAACAGCAGCTCAGATTAGAGACCAGATCAATGTCACACAGAGTTCAAGCAGCAGACACATCTCTGCAACAACTGTTAAGAGGAGACTTTGTGCAGCAGGCCTTCATGGTAAAATAGCTGCTAGGAAACCACTGCTAAGGACAGGCAACAAGCAGAAGAGACTTATTTGGGCTAAAGAACACAAGGAATGAACATTAGACCAGTGGAAATCTGTGCTTTGGTCTGATGAGTCCAAATTTGAGACCTTTGGTTCCAACCACCGTGTCTTTGTGTGACGCAGAAAAGGTGAATGGATGAACTCTACATGCCTGGTTCCCACCGTGAAGCATGGAGGAGGAGGTGTGATGGTGTGGGGGTGCTTTGCTGGTGAAACTTTTGGGGATTTTTGGGGATTTATTCAAAATTGAACCAGCATGGCTACCACAGCATCTTGCAGCGGCATGCTATTCCTTCCGGTTTGCGTTTAGTTCAACCATCATTTATTTTTCAACAGGACAATGACCCCAAAAGCACCATGTGCTACGCCAGATGACCTGGCCTCCACAGTCACCAGACCTGAACCCAATCGAGATGGTTTGGGGTGAGCTGGACCGCAGAGTGAAGGCAAAAGGGCCAACAAGTGCTAAGCATCTCTGGGAACTACTTCAAGATTGTTGGAAGACCATTCCCGATGACTACCTCTTGAAGCTCATCAAGAGAATGCCAAGAGTGTGCAAAGCAGTCATCAAAGCAAAAGGTGGCTACTTTGAAGAACCTAAAACATAAGACATAATTTCAGTTGTTTCACACTTTTTTGTTAAGTATATAATTCCACATGTGTTAATTCATAGTTTTGATGCATTCAGTGTTAATGTACAATTTTCATAGTCATGAAAATGCGGAAAAATCTTTAAATGAGAAGGTGTGTCCAAACTTTTGGTCTGTACTGTATGTATATATAAGTTCAAAAAGTTCAAGTTGATAAGTTCAAAAAGTTCATTTTTTCTCATTATTTACACTCAGCACCCCATCTTGACTGAAAAAAGACAGAAATGCAGTAATTTTTGCAAATGTATTAAAAGTATTAAAAAAGAAACACTGAAATATCACAAGGTCATAAGTATTCAGACCCTTTGCTCAGTATTCAGTAGAAGCACCTTTTTGAGCTAGTACAGCCATGAGTCTTCTTGGGAATGATGCAACAAGTTTTTCACACCTGGATTTGGGGATCCTCTGCCATTCTTCCTTGCAGATCATCTCCAGTTCAGTCAGGTTGGAGGTGAAGGTTGATGTACAGCCATTTTCAGGTATTTTCAGAGATGATCAAATAGGTTTAGGTCAGGGTTCTGGCTGGGCAAGTCAAGAATGGTCACAGAGTTGTTCTGAAGCCACTCTTTTGTTATTTTAGCTGTGTGCTTAGGGTCTTTGTCTTTTTGGAAGATGACCTTCTGCCAAGTCTGAGGTCCACAGCACTCTGAAAGAGGATTTCATCTAGGATATCTCTGTACTTGGCCGCTTTAATGTTTCCTTCAAGGACAACCAGTCGATCTGTCCCCGCAGCTGAAAAACACCCCCCAGAGCATAATGCTGCCACCACCATGTTTCACTGTTGGGATTGTATTGGGCAGGTGATGAGCAGTGCCTGGTTTTCTCCACACATACCACTTAGAATTATCGCTGAAAAGGTCTATCTTCATCTCATCAGACCAGAGAATCTTATTTCTCATAGTTTGGGAGTCCTACGTGTGTTTTTTTTTGCAAACTCCATGCAGGTTTTCATATGTTTTGAAATAAGGAAAGGCTTCCATCGGGCCACTCTGCCATTAAGGTCAGACTGGTAGAGGGCTGCAGTGAAAGTTGACTTTGTGGAACGTTCCCCATCTCCCTACTGCATCTCTGGAGCTCTGCCACAGTGATCTTGGGGTTCTTCTTTACCTCTCTCACCAATGCTCTTCTCCCATGATTTCTCAGTTTGGCTAGATGGCCAGGTCTAGGAAGACTTCTGGTGGTCTCAAACGTATTCCATTTAAGGATTATGGAGGTCACTGTGCTCTTAGGAGCCTTGAGTACTTCAGAAATTATGTTGTAACCTTGGCCAGATCTGTGCCTTGCCACAATTATGTTTCTGAGTTCCTTGGCCAGTTCCTTTGACCTCATGATTCTCATTTGGTCTGACATGCAGGATAGTCTGGTTTGTGGCACAGTGGGGCCACAATCCCTTGCTCACGACACCCAGTCAGGGCGCGAGTGTTACACATATTACGTCATCGCAATTTTATATTTTTATAATCTACAAAATGGTTATTGGGTTGTAATTTTTTTTTGTTTGAACCAAATCCATCAAAAAGTCATGAAGCCCACAAAAAATGTTATTTAGCCCCTACAATAGAAATTAATTTCAAACAGAAAAGGAAAAAAGAAGAGTGTCCAAGATGTCCCAAAGACAATTTCACAGTTTATGCAAAACACATATGTCATAATACACAATACATAATAAATACAATAAATAATAGAGCAATTTAATGAATGGCAGATGTAAAGCACAAAGATCCCAAGTACAGGTGGAAGGGGGGGCAGTAGATGACCACTAACAAAACAGAGTGCAAGAGCAACCCGTATAGGGCTGTTCCCTTACAAATATCAATCACGCGTTTTGCGTGGGCTTCTTCGGGGGGTTGTTAAGAAGCCCACGCGAAACGTGTGTCGGGGCTGCGGCACTAGGTCTCCAGGTAGTCACAAGCATGGGTAAGGGCAGTTTTTGATGCTACTGTGTTCCCTTAAAGGGATGTTTACTTTTGTCATTAGTTGAAGACACAGAAGAGCACAGTGAGGTCAAAAATACTCTGTTGTAAAAAAAAAAATCACAGTAATAAGCAGGTGCTAGTCAAAAAGATGGAAAAAACAGGGTATTTAGTTGATACGTTTTTTTGCAAAAAAAATGTATACTAAGCAGCTCCACCAATCGTCAAGGTATACCCATATAGAGCAGTCCTACCTAATGTATATAATCCCTATCTGATGTATTTAAAAACCTGTTCATCTGTATAGTACCTGTATAAGCAGGGTTCAGAGAGGGAATTTTCATGTGGACATGCTGGATGGAACAGCTTTGATGCAAATGACCCATAAGGAGTGGTGGACTCCCTAGTCTTGTAGAAACAAGAGAACAATTACAGAACCAGAAACACATGGGCTACTTGCACAATGAACAAGTCTGTAGGAACCTGTTCACACACCACCAAGAAACTTGAAGACACAAAAGAGCACAGTGAGGTCAAAAATACTCTGTTGTAAAAAAAGTCACAGTAATAAGCAAGTGCTAATCAAAAAGATGGAAAAAACAGGGTATTTAGTTGATACTTTTTTTGCAAAAAAATGTATACTAAGCTGCTCCACCAATCGTCAAGGTATACCCATATAGAGCAGTCCTACCTAATGTATATAATCCCTATCTGATGCATTTAAAAACCTGTTCATCTGTATAGTACCTGTATAAGCAGGGTTCAGAGAGTGAATTTTCATGTGGACATGCTGGATGGAACAGCTTTGATGCAAATGACCCATAAGGAGTTGTGGACTCCCCAGTCTTGTAGAAACAAGAGAACAATTACAGAACCAGAAACACATGGGCTACTTGCACAATGAACAAGTCTGTAGGAACCTGTTCACACACCACCAAGAAACTTGAAGACACAAAAGAACACGGTGAGGTCAAAAATACTCTGTTGTAAAAAAAAATCACAGTAATAAGCAAGTGCTAGTCAAAAAGATGGAAAAAACAGGGTATTTAGTTGATACTTTTTTTTGCAAAAAAATGTATACTAAGCTGCTCCACCAATCGTCAAGGTATAACCATATAGAGCAGTCCTACCTAATGTATATAATCCCTATCTGATGTATTTAAAAACCTGTTCATCTGTATAGTACCTGTATAAGCAGGGTTCAGAGAGTGAATTTTCACGTGGACATGTTGGATGGAACAGCTTTGATGCAAATGACCCATAAGGAGTGGTGGACTCCCTAGTCTTGTAGAAACAAGAGAATAATTACAGAACCAGAAACACATGGGCTACTTGCACAATGAATTTTGTCATCAGTTGGCCATAACGGTCCGTTTGGGACAGATTTTCAGTTCCCATCTATCTGATTGCTCAGTGTCAGCTTAGACTGTGATTTCTATACTAAAGTAACCTATATACTTGGGTGTTGTGGCCTTTGTTTAACTGATTAATATTTGTAAGGGAACAGCCCTATACGGGTTGCACTTGCGCTCTGTTTCGTTAGTGGTCATCTACTGCTTCCCACCCCCCCCTTCCACCAGTACTCGGGATCTTTGTGCTTTACACCTGCCATTCATTAAATTGCTCTATTATTTATTGTATTTATTATGTATTGTGTATTATGACATATGTGTTTTTGCATAAACTGTGAAATTGTCTTTGGGACGTCTTGTACTCTCTTCTTTTTTCCTTTTTTTGTTTGGATCATGTCTTTGGAAGTGTCCCTAGCTACTTTAGCCTCCCTTACTATAATACTGAGGGTGTAATTGTACAGTATTAATATGGTTTCTGATCTGAGGCTTGTGTTTATAATAGAGACTAATTTGTTAGAAGATTCCGATAAAAAGATGATCACAAGGTTCTTAGCTGTAACCTATAGGGGCTTCTCAGCATTTACTCCAGTGCTAGCCCAGGAAATATGAGGCATTGCATGTCACTCATTGAAATAAATGTACTGTAATGTTAGTGTAGTGCATGACTGCGTACTCAGCCTTAATTTTCTAGCACATAGCAAACTTTAATTAATTTTAACAAGAAAATTCTCCATATTTATGTTTGTTTACAAGAAGTTTGATCTTTAAGATGCCGATATTGGTGATGGTAGGACACGGTCAGCCTAGATGTCACTGTTAAAGGACTTGTTATTGGGCGTGAGGGAGCTACTGGAGAAAAAGGTGAAGATGGTTCCTAGGCCAACAGAGTTATGCTATTTGTGAAGGACCTGTACAGTAAAATATAGAGAACTGACTTAAAGTGACAGGACTCAAAGATGGCCATAGAAGCGTGACACAATCCAGTCAATGAGCAGCTGAGTAGAGAGCCTCCCCATGTGATGTAGTGAGCAAGAACTGTGACAAGGTCTGTGACATTTTGAGGCGTGTTAGACCGCTAATGAGATGTACTGTATGTTAACAGTTAAAAAGACAGAACCTTTAAGTTGCCATTTTCATGCCAATTGAAGTCAGCCAATATCTGTATGTGTGACATGGTCCTTGTGCTAATGACTGGATAAAAATTGGAAGGATAATTGGAGACTTGTTGAGGTTGCACCATTTACATTCTAATAACTGTATCCTGGACAAGGTCAATTAAGTGCAGAATCCTCCTCACTGTAGGACCAAACCAGGAAATAAGAGGTCATCTGTAAGTTGCTGACAGTGAGGCCGGTCAGTTTGGTTGCTTGAATCTCTTCCACATAATTTTGATTATGATGAAACCTAAAGAGAAACTTAGAACAAGAAACATGGGTCTGAGAGAAGGGTTTCTGATTGAGCTGGAGTGGAACATGCAGGCAGACTCCAAAGTCCCAAAACAAGAAGTCACTATTCAGAGTAGAATGTTGCTATACACTAAATTTCTTGAGAGACTGTTCAAGTGATGTACATCAATGTGAGAAACAAAGAGCTTAATGTTCCTGCTTCAGAGTAGAAGCTGCAAGCTTATGTGCCCCAAATGTTGGGTACTAATATGTGGGTTGTTACTTTGAACTGTGGATAATTATATCTTTTTGCAGCATTTAAAGTAAAACTTCATTTTTTACTACTCCCGATGTTTCTGTACTTACTCTTACCTCTTCAGTTATTACTGAACCCCTTATCTTCTGGTCCTGTGACTCCTGTCATTTACAGACATGTAATCTCACTGATTTGATTAAACATAATGCAAAGATATGAAGCATAAATCTAAGCAATAGATCATTTGCTGATCATAAGACTCCAAATGCAGGGACTTTTTTTGAAACTTTTTCTGCAAATTTGCACTGTTATCTAAGGCTACTTTCACACTAGCGTTGGATTCGGCCTGTCGCATTGCGTTGGGCCGAGATTCTGACGCTAGCGTTGGATGTGCTGCACAATGGGTGCAGCGGATGCATTTCTCCGGCGCATCCGCTGCCCCATTGTGAGGTGCGGGGAGGTGGGGGCGGAGTTCCGTCAGGTGCAAAAAACGTTACATTTAACATTTTTTGCTCCCAGCGGTCCGCCACAATACGGCGCAACCGTCGCAAGACGGTTGCGACGTGTGTCAATACGTCGCAATGCGTCGGTAATGTAACTCTATGGGGCAAAAATGCATCCTGCAAACAACTTTGCAGGATGTGTTTTTTTCCCTAAATGACGCATTGCGACGTATTAAAAAAAAACGCCAGTGTGAAAGTAGCCAGCTCAGACTTTAAGGGGTTTTCCCACAAACAAAGTACATAATAATTAATAGATCTTCGAATAAAACCAAGCTCCACAATGAAATGAAATTAAAAATGTTCCTGTGCTGAGATAATCTTATAAATGTGCCCCTGCTGTTTACTGTGTAATGGCCGTGTCTGACCGTACAGGAACATGGTCTGATCATACCTCCTGGGCAGGGGAGGAAGGAAAGAGATTACACAAACAGGCCAGCATGGGATCACAGCTGCTGCTTTCTGTGATGTGAAACAAGTTTAAAAACAAGCAGCAAAAGCTTTACCTTACAGAAAGAATCAGCTTTGGATCCCTGCTGTCTCCTGTCTGTATCTTCTCTTTTCCTTCCTCCCCTGCCCAGGAGCTGTGGTCTGATCATACCACAGCTCCTGTACGGTCAGACACAGCCATAAGGCCGGCTTCACACATCTATGGCTCCGGTACGTGAGGTGACAGTTTCTTCACAGTTTCTTCACGTACCCGAGACAGGTGAGTCTCTGCACATGTCAGCGTGTTTTCACGGACCGTGTGTCCGTGTGCAAAACACGGAGACATGTCAGTGTTCGTGGGAGCGCACGGATTACACGGACCCATTAAAGTCAATGGGTCCGTGTAAATCATGTACCACACACGGACGCTGTCCGTGTGCAGTCCGTGTGCTGTGCAGGAGACAGCGCTACAGTAAAGGGATTTGTACAGTCTGTCAATGGTTCGTGACGCCACCTGTGGTGTTCGATCAGGGTGACCGATGCTGCTGTGGAGTCCACTGGGGGTGATGGAATGGCAGCTGGATGGTATGACTTCCCACAGGTGAAGTATATCCCCAGGGCTTCCCAGTAAGCTGGATGGTGATGGTGTAAGGCGCAGCCAATAACGAGGACACAAGGTTGCAGTCTCTTTACCTCTTTACTGAAGGCTTCAGGATCCTCAATCCAGAGTACGTTCAACAGGATTCTCTGAGACCGGCCGGTCCGATGGGCACATCCAGAGTTTCCCTCGCAGATGGAAATCGTTGCCTACCAATAGCGCCTGTGTGTTGTAGTCTTACCCTGCTGAGCATTCGGAATAGTCCTCACAACTGCTGTTCTCGTTCGTTCGTTCTCTACAGCTCTCTCTCTCTCTCGTTCTTTGGTTCCAGATGTTGCTAGTTTCCAACTTCCCCCAGATATGATATGGCTAGGACGCCACCCGTTTGACGGGAAGGCTTGGAGGTCTTCCGGGACCCTAGAGATGCCCCTCTCCCAATGTTGCCCCCTATGTCTTCGTAGGTGTAGAAGGTAGACAGCCAACCTATGATTAACTGTCCAGCGGAATTTGAAGTAAGGCCTGAAATCAGTTACTCCTACGGTGATCCGGCCACCGACTACGCGCCTCAGTAAGATGTTGCCTTCCTCTCTCGGCACGACTCTTACTGGCTCTCCTTTGTGCTGATCTCGTTTACACTGTTCCACAATATCCTTCCCTTCGTGTCTCTTCCTTAGGATACCGCCGCAAGGTGTGCAGGCGCGGTTCCATTACGTTCTGTTCTGTTCGCTAGGCACCTGCCAGGTTCCCACGCCTGACAGGGACCCCCCTGTGCCTTCTCCCCGCAACACCCCCTGCCACGGGATGTTGCCTGGTTCCAACCCAGTCAGCTTCTGACTAACTTCCTCCCCAGCCCCTAGTTTTACCAGTGTGAGGAGTGGCCCAATAAATAAAGCCTTTTGCTCCCCCTAGTGGCCGGAGTGTGAAGTGTAATGTGTTCTGGTGATACCTGGTCAGGATAACTCTTTAGTGCCATCAGACGTACTGCTGCTCCCCTTAGTGGCAGAGCGCTATACTGCAACGACCAGGTCTCTGGGGCGCTGCACTCCCCCCCCGGTTAAATCCAGTACTCCTGGACTGGGAAGAAGAAAAACAATATAATGCAGTGAAAGACATACAAAATTTTGAATGCTAAGAACAAGTAAATAGAAAAGGTGCTTCCCTTTATGGGAGGTAAGGACACTTGAACGTTACAAACAAAAATAAGATTAAATATTTTTAAATAACATTTCTGACTATAAATAACTCTCAGTACCCAGCCGGGTATTCTACTAAGTGCAAACTCTGAACAATAAGTTAACTTTTCCTTTAAGGGCGTACACGCTGGACCCACTAAAGACCTATCATAAGATGCTATAACTCAACTTCTCTTTCCGTTCCAACTTCACCAATGCAGGACCGCCTAGCTCCTTGGCTGAGCCTACTGCTATTGTGCCGACCATCTTTCTACATCTCTCAGGAGGACTCTCTCTCTAACCCCTTTGAGGACAGGAAAGCTTGAAGTGAACCCAATCTTTATTAACATTATCAAACTTTCTAAATTTTAACATTATTAACGTTCAACTTTTATTAGAGTCATCATGTAATCATTCCCTTTAAGAGGGACCCAAGTCTCTAGTGCAGATTCTCTCTCTGTCTGCCAGTCCACCGAAAGCAAGACCTTCTGCGTCATATCTGGAAGCAACATCTTCGCAAAGTCTTCTCTCGCTTGTAAAACCAGTAGGGAGCACCTTTAAGAAGGTGCAAACTATATACAAACAGTTTTGGATTCATTCACCGTCCATGATCCGGCAGTCTTTCAAACAATGATGAACTTGTGCAAACGTGGAAAGGTAATAGAAAACATTAGGGATCCCGGGTAAACAAAGGGATCCCTAGGAGTTAACCCTGGACGGGTTTAAAGTAGCAGCAACAGCAGGAAACAGTTAACTATGTACAAATCGGGCTTTCGAGGTTTAGTTCTGGGAAGGTTGTGGTCTCACCTCACAGACCACTCCTCTCCGTCGAGCACGGGTGGGATCCACAGTCACACGTGGGGCCTGGCTCCCTTGGTGGTCCGCAACAGGGACTCCTTCGTCGGGAGCTCCAGCTTCAATCTGTAGGGCTGCGCATCGCTGGACACCGCTGTCCACCCAGCCGGCCTCCCTCCGCCACCGGTAGAGGTTACAGCATCACCTGGCCTCAGATCACGGGTCTCCTCACTTGTCCCGTAGCGGGGCTCCACCTCGCTCCGGTCGACACGGACCTGCAGGGGTTCTCCGATCTCCTGGATAACCCCCCTCTCCTGCCTGGGGTTGTAGAAGACTACCACTCCCCAGTGCGATGGCGGGACATTCTCCTCTCCGGTGAGGTCTATCACTTCTACAGGTCGTGGCTGTTTCCTCCAAGCTGCCACTAGACGTCGCTGGTGCTCCGTCACTGGCAGGATTCTTAAGTCCCGCTCCTGCGGGGCACAACTCCCTGGCCGGGTGCAAAGTCCTGACGCAGCCGGAGTGGGCAGAGGAGGGGACACAGGGGACAGACGGATCTCCGTCGGGTGGCCCTACCGGGAACTCACTCAGGCACGGGCTTCCAGGTAGCGTGCCAGCCGCCGAGCCTTGGCGGCGGCCACCCAGCCATCAGGCATCCGCCCTCCAGGTTTTCCCTCAGGCAGCTTTACAGCAGTCAAGTCCTGCAGCGGCGGTGACTCTGGGATCGCCGCGGGTGATACAGGCCTGTGCCCGGCCGGGTCGTCTCCATGCGGTGGCCTGGGAGTTGCCATCTTTGTCCCCTTCTCCTGATCTTCTTCTCGGGCTCTCTTTCGGGGGTGGCTCCGTCCCCACTGTCCCCACCCTCCATAGAGGATGAGAAGGCGGACCTCGGCGGCTGACGGGCCCGCCCTCAAGATACAGCAATGCTTAGACTGAGCGGCCATTATCGTTCGCGCTCCTCGGTTCTTCTACACCCACTTCCACGCCCTTCTTCTTCTCCTGTGCTCCTCGTGGCGCGGCAATGGCGGCAGTTTTGGCGGGAACCTTGCGCCAATAGCAATGCACAGTCCTTGCAGTAAATCACAATTCCAACACGTCTCAATCACAGTTCCAAGGCACACATGACCCAATTCTTCAGGTTTAAGTACGATCCTGTTCGTGACGCCAAGATGGAGCGCCCCCAGGCACAGGGCCACGAGTTCTCGGTACCGGGCCTCTCTGGTTCGGTTCTGAGGCTGTCACGGTGGCTAGACCCGGTCCGTGACCCTGCTAAGGGGCGTCCAGTAAAGGGATTTGTACAGTCTGTCAATGGTTCGTGACGCCACCTGTGGTGTTCGATCAGGGTGACCGATGCTGCTGTGGGGTCCACTGGGGGTGATGGAATGGCAGCTGGATGGTATACCTTCCCACAGGTGAAGTATGTCCCCAGGGCTTCCCAGTAAGGTAGATGGTGATGGTGTGAGGTATAGTCAATAATGAGGAGACAAGGTTGCATTCTCTTTACCTCTTTACTGAAGGCTTCAGGATCCTCAATCCAGAGTACGTTCAACAGGGTTCTCTGAGACCGGCCGGTCCGATGGGCACATCCAGAGTTTCCCTCACAGATGGAAATCGTTGCCTACCAATAGCGCCTATGTGTTGTAGTCCTACCCTGCTGAGCATTCGGAATAGTTCTCACAACTGCTGTTCTCGTTCGTTCGTTCTCTACAGCTCTCTCTCTCTCTCTCTCGTTCTTTGGTTCCAGATGTTGCTAGTTTCTAACGTCCCCCAGATGTGATATGGCTAGGACGCCACCCGTTTGACGGGAAGGCTTGGAGGTCTTCCGGGACCCTAGAGACGCCCCTCTCCCAATGTTGCCCCCTATGTCTTCGTAGGTGTAGAAGGTAGACAGCCAACCTATGATTAACTGTCCAGCGGAATTTGAAGTAAGGCCTGAAGTCACTTACTCCTACGGTGATCCGGCCACCGACTACGCGCCTCAGTAAGATGTTGCCTTCCTCTCTCGGCACGACTCTTACTGGCTCTCCTTTGTGCTGATCTCGTTTACACTGTTCCACAATATCCTTCCCTTCGTGTCTCTTCCTTAGGATACCGCCGCAAGGTGTGCAGGCGCGGTTCCGTTACGTTCTGTTCTGTTCGCTAGGCACCTGCCAGGTTCCCACGCCTGAAAGGGACCCCGCTGTGCCTTCTCCCCGCAACACCCCCTGCCAAGGGATGTTGCCTGGTTCCAACCCAGTCAGCTTCTGACTAACCTCCTCCCCAGCCCCTAGTTTTACCAGTGTGAGGAGTGGCCCAATAAATAAAACCTTTTCCTCCCCCTAGTGGCCGGAGTGTGAAGTGTAATGTGTTCTGGTGATACCTGTTCAGGATAACTCTTTAGTGCCATCAGACGTACCGCTGCTCCCCTTAGTGGCAGAGCGCTATACTGCAACAACCAGGTCTCTGGGGCGCTGCACTTACACAGGGACATGGTCTGATCACACCACAGCTCCTGTACGGTCAGACACGGCCATTACACAGTACACAGCAGGGGCACATTTATAAGATTATCTCAGCACCTTCTTACACAGGGACATCGTCTGATCATACGATAGCTCCTGCACGGTCAGACACAGCCATTACACAGTACACAGCAGGGGCACATTTATAAGATTATCTTAGCACCTGCTTACACAGGGACATGGTCTGATCATACCACAGCTCCTCAACGGTCAGACACAGCCATTACACAGTGCATAGCAGGGGCACATTTATAAGATTATCTCAGCACCTACTTACACAGGGACATGGTCTGATCATGCCACAGCTCCTGTACGGTCAGACACAGCCATTACATAGTACACAGCAGGGGCACATTTATAAGATTATCTCAGCACCTGCTTACACAGGGACATGGTCTGATCATACCACAGCTCCTGTACGGTCAGACACAGCCATTACACAGTACATAGCAGGGGCACATTTATAAGATTATCTTAGCACTTGCTTACACAGGGACATGGTCTGATCATACCACAGCTTCTGTACGGGAAGGCACAGCCATTACACAGTACACAGCAGGGGCACATTTATAAGATTATCTCAGCACCTGCTTACACAGGGACATGGTCTGATCATACCACAGCTCCTGTACGGTCAGACACAGCCATTACACAGTACACAGCAGGGGCACATTTATAAGATTATCTCAGCACCTGGTTACACAGGGACATGGTCTGATCATACCACAGCTCCTGTACGGTCAGACACAGCCATTACACAGTACACAGCAGGGGCACATTTATAAGATTTTCTCAGCACCTCCTTACACAGGGACATGGTCTGATCATACCACAGCTCCTGTACAGTCAGACACAGCCATTACACAGTACACAGCAGGGGCACATTTATAAGATTATCTCAGCACCTGCTTACACAGGGACATGCTCTGATCATACCACAGCTCCTGTACGGTCAGACACAGCCATTACGCAGTACATAGCAGGGGCACATTTATAAGATTATCTCAGCACCTGCTTACACAGGGACTTGGTCTGATCATACCACAGCTCCTGTACGGTCAGACACAGCCATTACACAGTACACAGCAGGGGCACATTTATAATATTTTCTCAGCACCTCCTTACACAGGGACATGGTCTGATCATACCACAGCTCCTGTACAGTCAGACACAGCCATTACACAGTACACAGCAGGGGCACATTTATAAGATTATCGCAGCACCTGCTTACACAGGGACATGCTCTGATCATACCACAGCTCCGGTACGGTCAGACACAGCCATTACACAGTACACAGCAGGGGCACATTTATAAGATTATCTCAGCACCTGCTTACACAGGGACATGGTCTGATCATACCACAGCTCCTGAACGGTCAGACACAGCCATTACACAGTACATAGCAGGGGCACATTTATAAGATTATCTCAGCACCTGCTTACACAGGGACATGGTCTGATCATACCACAGCTCCTGTACGGAAAGGCACAGCCATTACACAGTACACAGCAGGGGCACATTTATAAGATTATCTCAGCACCTACTTACGCAGGGACTTGGTCTGATCATACCACAGCTCCTGTATGGTGAGACCCAGCCATTACACAGTACACAGCAGGGGCACATTTATAAGATTATCTCAGCACCTGCTTACACAGGGACATGGTTTGATCATACCACAGCTCCTGTACGGTCAGGCACAGCCATTACACAGTACACAGCAGGGGCACATTTATAAGATTATCTCAACACCTACTTACGCAGGGACATGGTCTGATCATACCACAGCTCCTGTATGGTGAGACCCAGCCATTACACAGTATACAGCAGGGGCACATTTATAAGGAAAAAAATGTTAACACATCCAATTGTGGAAATTATTTTAATCCAAGACCTATTGATTAAAATGTCCATGAAAAACCTTTAATATGGTTGCCAATTCACTACTTGGACAATCTCTTCTTAAATGGTATATTTCCCTGTCTAAAGCACAAAAAATAGATACTCGCCTCCCTCAACAGTGACAGTCCAATTATATCAGGGCCAGGTCTGCTGGAAATTATGTGACATTGGCTGCCGTCACACTAGCAGTATTTGGTCAGTATTTTACATCAGTATTTGTAAGCCAAAACCAGGAGTGGGTGATAAATACAGGAGTGGTGCATATGTTTCTATTATACTTTTCCTCTATTTGGTCCACTCCTGGTTTTGGCTACAAATACTGATGTAAAATACTGACCAAATACTGATAGTGTGACGGCAGCCTAAATGTCATGTGATCGCTGTATTGAATAATTGGCTGCTAGTGGGCTGCAAAGCTCACACTTCCCTCATATGAAAATGAGATATCTGAGGGAGATGTGAGTGTGGTTGCTGATTGGCTGCAGCACTCTTGTGGCATAAAAATGTCATGTGAATGCTGGCAAACAATGCAGTAGTGCAAGAGGTGAATGTCTAATTTTTTTTGCTTTTTTTGCTTTTTTCTAAATGATGATTAAAGCATTTTAGAAAGGATTGTGCAAATAGTGGACAACCCCTTTAATCACCACACACTATAGATAGCTATCGGATGAAATGATGGCGGATTCTTCTCCCGACAACTATCACAACTTTACAGTTTAGCAGTCCTGTCTCGCAGCTGTCCCGTCTCTCACCAAGAACAAAAGTATCAGTCATAGGAAATCCAATGTGCCGTATCCTCCTGTCCCCAGACATCATCTTTCAGGGAGGGGTTGGGGGGTCTCATACTTATTAGACTGCTGGCCAAGCCTGCTGATATCTGTGAGTTTGGCCAATGTTAGTCTGATGTTGTATGGAGGCTTAGAGTTTCAGTATTTTCTCAGTATCTGAATGGGAGAAGCAGCAAGGAGATGATCTTTTTAGTGATATGCCATCACTTGCATGGGTGGGAAATCAAGATATGGTAATAATCCAGAAATACTTTCTTGACTGTTTTAAGACTTTTTTTTTTTGAAAACCAAATATATTACCTAAATATTATATCTTTCGTTACTCCTATTACAGATTATCAGAAGCAAGACATGCCTAAACCCGGACATTGACGTTCAAGAGATGTTGATTTTCTCTTTGAATAGAAGGAAATCTTACATCTTATCATGCCAAGCAAATCTGCAAGTCCATACAGACTTTCTACTGTGGTTTAAAGGTTGGTTGGAAGAAGCTTGACCTTGATTACACAAAGGGTTAGGTTAGGTGAATTTGTGGGATTCCATTACAAAAAAAAACTATGAATGGCTGGTTTGGCAAGGTGTAAAGGTGCAACTTCCGTTTTCCTCAAGAGATGAATAGGAAAACACAAAATCACTTGATACACTACTATGGACCTCTATCACTCATGCACAGACATAGCAGTAATTCTGCCATCCTGTTTGATTCCAACCTACACATTCTGTGCATCACAATCTGCTTCATCTGTAGATACATGTTCCATAAAAAAGTTACTAAATCTGTCATCACGTTTATGAGAATAAATGATTTCTGCTGAAATCCCTTGTGGCACCGAAGGGCAGAGGGAAACGTTTCTGATTATAGGGGCTTACTTTTAATACTAAGCCACCTTAAAGTTTTGAACTGGCAAGAAGCAAGAGGGTTAAATATGAATTACAGCAGCTGACAGCGGTGGAATGTGAACTTAGCCTTAGGGTGATCCGAATGTTCATGAAATAATATCCAACTTCAACAAAATATTTTTTGATAAAAGAAAAGTTTGGAGGAGCTCTTGAATGTGAGGAGATTAGTGGACACGGCAACTTGACTTTAATGAAAAGGTGCTGATCCCAACACAGTAACTATCACTGTTAAGAAATGATGCCTTCTTTCACTCTAATCCTCTCCTATATTAGGCAGGGGTGATGACTGGATGTGTGCTGACTGCATTACACTCCCTTATTAACTGGGTGACATGGTGACCTCAGAAAGTCAGGGTGCACCCGTTTAAACATTTGGCTTAAGTGTGTTAATAGGTCTGAGCTTATGGAACTCAGCAATATAAAATAAACAGTATTTCACCTCAGAAGACAAGTTACAGCCTGAAGGAGTGAATCCTGCATCCCTGACAAGGGAACATTTTAATATATCATGGTTTTGCAAAAAGCCTATTGACCAAAATACCCTGCGTTATCAATTTACTCGTAAATAGAGATTAGCAAATCTTTTGAAATGCACATTCATCGAATTATTGAAAGGAAATGTTATTTGCTGCAGCTCTTTGAGTTCAGCTCATGAAAAATGGGAGCAAAAACAAAAGTGTTGCATTTATATTTTTATTCAGTGTATATACAGTGGCATGTAAAGGTTTGGGCACCCCTGGTCAAAATTACTGTAATTGTGAACAGTTAAGCAAGTTGAAGATAAAAAACTTTTAATAAGCTTAAAGTTAAAGATGAAACATTTCCTTTTATTTTCAGCAAAAAAAAAAATGTACGGTTTATAGTTTCAGATTTTACATATTAAAAATTACAACAAGGAAAATTTGCAGATGCAAAAGTTTGGGCACTCTGCATGGTTAGTACCTATTTACACCACCTTTTGCAAGTGGAACGCCCCCAGACACAGGGCCACGCGTTCCGGTACCGGGCCTCTCTCTGGTTCGGTTCTGAGGCTGTCACGGTGGCTAGACCCGGTCCGCGACCCTGCTAAGGGGCGTCCAATGAAAGTAGTATTGCAGTCTGTCAGGGGTTCGTGACACCACCTGTGGTGTTCGGTCAGTGTGATCGACGCTGCTATGGGGTCCACTGGGGTGATGGAATGGCAGCTGGATGGTATACCTTCCCACAGGTGAAGTATGTCCCCAGGGCTTCCCAGTAAGGTGGATGGTGATGGTGTGAGGTACAGTCAATAATGAGGACACAAGGTTGCAGTCTCTTTACCTCTTTACTGAAGGCTTCAAGATCCTCTATCCAGAGTACGTTTAACAGGGCTATCAGAGACCGGCCGGTCCGATGGGCACATCCAGAGTTTCCTTCACAGATGGAAATCGTTGCCTACCACTAGCGCCTGTGTGTTGTAGTCCTATCCTGCTGAGCATTCGGAATAGTCCTCACAACTGCTGTTCTCGTTCGTTCGTTCTATACAGCTCTCTCTCTCGTTCTTTGGTTCCAGATGTTACTAGTTTCTAACGTCCCCCAGGTATGTTATGGCTAGGATGCCACCCGTATGATGGGAAGGCTTGGAGGTCTTCCGGGACCCTAGAGATGCCCCTCTTCCAATGTTGCCCCCTATGTCTTCGTAGGTGTAGAAGGTAGACAGCCAACCTATGACTGACTGTCCAGCGGAGTTTGAAGTAAGGCCTGAAGTCAGTTACTCCTACGGTGTTCCGGCCACCGACTACGCGCCTCAGTAAGATGTGGCCTTTCTCTCTCTCGGCACGACTCTTACTGGCTCTCCTTTGTGCTTGATCTCGTTTACACGGTTCCACAATATCCTTCCCTTCGTGTCTCTTTCTTAGGATACCGCCGCAGGGTGTGCAGGTGCAGTTCCGTCACGTTCTGTTCTGTTCGCTAGGCACCTGCCAGGTTCCCACGCCTGACAGGGACCCCCCTGTGCCTTCTCCCTGCAACACCCCCTGCCACGGGATGTTGCCTGGTTCCAACCCAGTCAGCTTCTAACTAACTTCCTCCCCAGCCCCTAGTTTTACCAGTGTGAGGAGTGGCCCAATAAATAATGCCTTTTTCTCCCCCTAGTGGCCGGAGTGTGAAGTGTAATGTGTTCTGGTGATACCTGGTCAGGAGAACTCCTTAATGCCATCAGACGTACCGCTGCTCCCCTTAGCGGCAGAGCGCCATACTGCAACAACCAGGTCTCTGGGGCGCTGCACTCCCCCCGGTTAAATCCAGTACTCCTGGACTGGGAAGAAGAACAACAATATAATACAGCAAAAGACATACACATTTTTGGAATGCTTAGAACAAGTAAATAGAAAAGGTGCTTCCCTTTATGGGAGGTAAGGACACTTGAACGTTACAAACAAAAACAAGATTAAATATTTTTATATAACATTTTTGACTATAAATAACTCTCAGTACCCAGCCGGGTATTCTACTAAGTGCAAACTCTGAACAATAAGTTAACTTTTCCTTTAAGGGCGTATACACTAAACCCACTAAAGGCCTACCATAAAATACTATTACAACATTTCAACTTTCTTTCTGTTCCAACTTCACCAATACAGGACCGCCTAGCTCCTTGGCCTACTGCCATTGTGCCGACCATCTTTCTACATCTCTCAGGAGGACTCTCTCTCTAACCCCTATGGGTTCACTTCAAGCTTTCCTGTCCTCAATCTTTATTAACATTATCAAAACTTTCTAAATTTTAACATTATTAACGTTCAACTTTTATTAAAGCCATCATGTCATCATTCCCTTTAAGAGGGACCCAAGTCTCTAGTGCAGATTCTCTCTTTGTCTGCCAGTCCACCGAAAGCAAGACCTTCTGCGTCATATCTGGAAGCATCATCTTCGCAAAGTCTTCTCTCACTTGTAAAACCAGTAGGAAGCACCTTTAAGAAGGTGCAAACTATATACAAAAACAGTTTTGGATTCATTCACCGTCCATGATCCGGCAGTCTTTCAAACAGTGATAACTTGTGCAAAGGTAGAAAAGAAATAGAAAACATTAGGGATCCCGGGTAAACAAAGGGATCCCTAGGAGTTAACTCTGGACGGGTTTAAAGTAGCAGCAACAGCAGGAAACAGTTAACTATGTACATTTCGGTTCTCCGAGGTTTATTTCTATAATAGGTTGCAAGGCATCTATCGGTAAGGAACACTTCCTGGCCGTGGAAGCCCTGGTTCCGTGTTCTCGCCTGATGCAGTGTCAGTGTCGTGGGTTCGTCTCTCAGGTGCGGCCAGGTCACCAGGTGTCTGGATCCGAATGTCAGCTTTGGTTGCAAGTTCAGTAGCAGCGATAATGCACACCGTGGTGATAGGGGTGTAATTTGTCAAATCAGGGTTAGTCGTAGTCGGGGCAGCAGGTGGCGTCATCACCGGCTCGCATCGGTAGACATTTCGAGTGCACCACCCCTGCACACTCCGATGGCGGGTGTACGTCACCTGGTCCCCTCTATGTAACAGCTGTCCGTCACCTCGATCGCGGCGCGGCTCTTTCACATTGTAGCTAGCAAAGAAGATTTCCGTCGGTAGCCCCGGCTCCTGTATATAGCCCCAACCTCGCTTCGGGTGAAAGGCTAGCACAGTTCCCCGCTTTACCGGACTTCCTTTATTGCATCCTGTCTTTGGTTCTTGTACTTTCGGTGGGTCACTTTGTTCCGTCTCTTTTCGGTCTTTCCAGTGTAAAATCAGGCATTGTTTATATTGTTCCCAAGTGAGCGCAGCGATGCTGAGGCCCTCCTGCCTGGTCCCGTCTGGCTCTACCCTCAGGTTATCCCATTGGAAGATCGGTTCCGTTGATGAGGACACTGGAGTCAGCTGCGGCTCGAACAGCGGTTCTCCCGACGAGGCTCCCGGTCTCCATAGCATCGCATCGGCTGGCTCCGTGCTTGGGATAGGATCACTCGGCTCCTCCGCCTGCGACCCCAAGAACTCCGAGTCTTCCAGCCGTGGCAAGTTCGAGTCCGGGTCCACCTCCGGCTGACAGGGACAAGCCAGGATCACTCCTTCGTCGTTCGGGTACCCGTTGGTCATCATCCCCTCTCCGGGATCTGCAATAGCACTCACACGCTGCTCCTCCATTTCCTTGGGGTGGAGCTCCTCCTTGTCTTGGTTCCCGCGTTGCAAATCAGGGGGCGGTTCTCCTCTGCTTCGAGGCAGATCGTCCTCCTGCAACAGCAATCGGAGGGGGCGGTCAGCACTTCTGGTTAAACTAGAAGAAGAGGGGACGGGAAGAAAAACATTAGACTTGAACAAAGAAGATCCAGGAAAACATATTCAGAAGGGAGGTAAGAACATTTCTAAAACAATCCACAGCGAGGAGATTGGAACAAAACAAAATCCTCTAAACTGCATGCTCGCAAACGCCAGAAGCCTGACAAACAAGATGGAAGAACTAGAAGCAGAAATATCTACAGGTAACTTTGACATAGTGGGAATAACCGAGACATGGTTAGATGAAAGCTATGACTGGGCAGTTAACTTACAGGGTTACAGTCTGTTTAGAAAGGATCGTAAAAATCGGAGAGGAGGAGGGGTTTGTCTCTATGTAAAGTCTTGTCTAAAGTCCACTTTAAGGGAGGATATTAGCGAAGGAAATGAGGATGTCGAGTCCATATGGGTCGGAATTCATGGAGGGAAAAATGGTAACAAAATTCTCATTGGGGTCTGTTACAAACCCCCAAATATAACAGAAACCATGGAAAGTCTACTTCTAAAGCAGATAGATGAAGCTGCAACCCATAATGAGGTCCTGGTTATGGGGGACTTTAACTACCCGGATATTAACTGGGAAACAGAAACCTGTGAAACCCATAAAGGCAACAGGTTTCTGCTAATAACCAAGAAAAATTATCTTTCACAATTGGTGCAGAATCCAACCAGAGGAGCAGCACTTTTAGACCTAATACTATCTAATAGACCTGACAGAATAACAAATCTGCAGGTGGTCGGGCATCTAGGAAATAGCGACCACAATATTGTACAGTTTCACCTGTCTTTCACTAGGGGGACTTGTCAGGGAGTCACAAAAACACTGAACTTTAGGAAGGCAAAGTTTGACCAGCTTAGAGATGCCCTTAATCTGGTAGACTGGGACAATATCCTCAGAAATAAGAATACGGATAATAAATGGAAAATGTTTAAGCAGTGTAAGCGGTTTATACCTTGTGGGAATAAAAAGACTAGAAATAGGAAAAACCCAATGTGGCTAAACAAAGAAGTAAGACAGGCAATTAACAGTAAAAAGAAAGCATTTGCACTACTAAAGCAGGATGGCACAATTGAAGCTCTAAAAAACTATAGGGAGAAAAATACTTTATCTAAAAAACTAATTAAAGCTGCCAAAAAGGAAACAGAGAAGCACATTGTTAAGGAGAGTAAAACTAATCCCAAACTGTTCTTCAACTATATCAATAGTAAAAGAATAAAAACTGAAAATGTAGGCCCCTTAAAAAATAGTGAGGAAAGAATGGTTGTAGATGACGAGGAAAAAGCTAACATATTAAACACCTTCTTCTCCACGGTATTCACGGTGGAAAATGAAATGCTAGGTGAAATCCCAAGAAACAATGAAAACCCTATATTAAGGGTCACCAATCTAACCCAAGAAGAGGTGCGAAACCGGCTAAATAAGATTAAAATAGATAAATCTCCGGGTCCAGATGGCATACATCCACGAGTACTAAGAGAACTAAGTAATGTAATAGATAAACCATTATTTCTTATTTTTAGGGACTCTATAGCGACAGGGTCTGTTCCGCAGGATTGGCGCATAGCAAATGTGGTGCCAATATTCAAAAAGGGCTCTAAAAGTGAACCTGGAAATTATAGGCCAGTAAGTCTAACCTCTATTGTTGGTAAAATATTTGAAGGGTTTCTGAGGGATGTTATTCTGGATTATCTCAATGAGAATAACTGTTTAACTCCATATCAGCATGGGTTTATGAGAAATCGCTCCTGTCAAACCAATCTAATCAGTTTTTATGAAGAGGTAAGCTATAGGCTGGACCACGGTGAGTCATTGGACGTGGTATATCTCGATTTTTCCAAAGCGTTTGATACCGTGCCGCACAAGAGGTTGGTACACAAAATGAGAATGCTTGGTCTGGGGGAAAATGTGTGTAAATGGGTTAGTAACTGGCTTAGTGAAAGAAAGCAGAGGGTGATTATAAATGGTATAGTCTCTAACTGGGTCGCTGTGACCAGTGGGGTACCGCAGGGGTCAGTATTGGGACCTGTTCTCTTCAACATATTCATTAATGATCTGGTAGAAGGTTTACACAGTAAAATATCGATATTTGCAGATGATACAAAACTATGTAAAGCAGTTAATACAAGAGAAGATAGTATTCTGCTACAGATGGATCTGGATAAGTTGGAAACTTGGGCTGAAAGGTGGCAGATGAGGTTTAACAATGATAAATGTAAGGTTATACACATGGGAAGAAGGAATCAATATCACCATTACACACTGAATGGGAAACCACTGGGTAAATCTGACAGGGAGAAGGACTTGGGGATCCTAGTTAATGATAAACTTACCTGGAGCAGCCAGTGCCAGGCAGCGGCTGCCAAGGCAAACAGGATCATGGGGTGCATTAAAAGAGGTCTGGATACACATGATGAGAGCATTATACTGCCTCTGTACAAATCCCTAGTTAGACCGCACATGGAGTACTGTGTCCAGTTTTGGGCACCGGTGCTCAGGAAGGATATAATGGAACTAGAGAGAGTACAAAAGAGGGCAACAAAATTAATAAAGGGGATGGGAGAACTACAATACCCAGATAGATTAGCGAAATTAGGATTATTTAGTCTAGAAAAAAGACGACTGAGGGGCGATCTAATAACCATGTATAAGTATATAAGGGGACAATACAAATATCTCGCTGAGGATCTGTTTATACCAAGGAAGGTGACGGGCACAAGGGGGCATTCTTTGTGTCTGGAGGAGAGAAGGTTTTTCCACCAACATAGAAGAGGATTCTTTACTGTTAGGGCAGTGAGAATCTGGAATTGCTTGCCTGAGGAGGTGGTGATGGCGAACTCAGTCGAGGGGTTCAAGAGAGGCCTGGATGTCTTCCTGGAGCAGAACAATATTGTATCATACAATTATTAGGTTCTGTAGAAGGACGTAGATCTGGGGATTTATTATGATGGAATATAGGCTGAACTGGATGGACAAATGTCTTTTTTCGGCCTTACTAACTATGTTACTATGTTACTTTGATAGTCTCCTCCCATGGCACGCCCTTCTTCTTCCCCTGCGCTCCTCGTGGTGCACCAATGGCGGCGGTTTTGGCGGGAATCTTGCGGCAGAAAGCAGCACACAGTCTTTGCAATAAATCACAGTCCAACACGTTTCAATCACAGTTCCAAGGCACACATGACCTGCTTCTCAGGCTTAAGTACGATCCTGTTCGTGATGCCAAGTTGGAGCGTCCCCAGACACAGGGCCATGCGTTCCGGTATCGGGCCTCTCTCTGGTTTGGTTCTGAGGCTGTCACGGTGGCTAGACCCGGTCCGCGACCCTGATAAGGGGCGTCCAATGAAAGTAGTATTGCAGTCTGTCAGGGGTTCGTGACACCACCTGTGGTGTTCGGTCAGGGTGACCGATGCTGCTATGGGGTCCACTGGGGTGATGTAATGGCAGCTGGATGGTATACCTTCCCACAGGTGACGTATGTCCCCAGGGCTTCCCAGTAAGGTGGATGGTGATGGTGTGGGGTACAGTCAATAATGAGGACACAAGGTTGCAGTCTCTTTACCTCTTTACTGAAGGCTTCAAGATCCTCTATTCAGAGTACGTTTAACAGGGCTATCAGAGACCAGCCGGTCCGATGGGCACATCCAGAGTATCCTTCACAGATGGAAATCGTTGCCTACCACTAGCGCCTGTGTGTTGTAGTCCTATCCTGCTGAGCATTCGAAATAGTCCTCACAACTGCTGTTCTCGTTCGTTCGTTCTCTACAGCTCTCTCTCTCGTTCTTTGGTTCCAGATGTTACTAGTTTCTAACGTCCCCCTGGTATGTTATGGCTAGGACACCACCCATATGACGGGAAAGCTTGGAGGTCTTCCGGGACCCTAGAGAAGCCCCTCTCCCAATGTTGCCCCCTATGTCTTCGTAGGTGTAGAAGGTAGACAGCCAACCTATGACTGACTGTCCAGCGGAGTTTGAAGTAAGGCCTGAAGTCAGTTACTCCTACGGTGTTCCGGCCACCGACTACGCGCCTCAGTAAGATGTTGCCTTTCTCTCTCTCGGCACGACTCTTACTGGCTCTCCTTTGTGCTTGATCTCGTTTACATGGTTCCACAATATCCTTCCTTTCGTGTCTCTTTCTTAGGATACCACCGCAGGGTGTGCAGGTGCGGTTCCGTCACGTTCTGTTCTGTTCGCTAGGCACCTGCCAGGTTCCCATGCCTGACAGGGACCCCCCTGTGCCTTCTCCCTGCAACAACCCCTGCCATGGGATGTTGCTTGGTTCCAACCCAGTCAGCTTTTAACTAACTTCCTCCCCAGCCCCTAGTTTTACCAGTGTGAGGAGTGGCCCAATAAATAAAGCCTTTTTCTCCCCCTAGTGGCCGGAGTGTGAAGTGTAATGTGTTCTGGTGATACCTGATCAGGAGAACTCCTTAGTGCCATCAGACGTACCTCTGCTCCCCTTAGTGGCAGAGCGCCATACTGCAACGACCAGGTCTCTGGGGCGCTGCACTAGTATTACAGCTTGTAAATGCTTTTTGTAGCCAGCCAAAAGTCTTTCAATTCTTGTTTGAGGGATTTTCATCCATTCTTCCTTTGGAAAATTCTTCCAGTTCTGTGAGATTCCTGGGTCGTTTTGCATGCACTGCTATTTTGAGGTCTAGCCACAGATTTTCAATGATGTTCAGATCAGGGGACTGTAACGGCCATTGTAAAACCTTCAGCTTGTGCCTGTTTAGGTAGTCCATTATTGATTTTGACGTGTGTTTAGGATCATTCATTATCCATTTGAGTTGCCCAGCCAGGGCAGTGGGGTACTTGGCACCGGGTCCAGTCTCAAGGGGATGTCACGGTGGCTGCGACCCGGTCCATGGCCCTGGGGCTCAATGTTAAAGGGAAACGGTCTTTAAAGGGGAAAATGTTTATTAGTCTGTTGTGACGCCACCTGTGGTGTTTGGTCAGTAGTGGGACCGACGCTGCATTGAAGGGGTCCCCTGGGGGATGTTGTGGCAGCATGGGTGTTAAACTTCCCACAGGTGAAGCGGGGTCCCCAGGGGTCATATTGTGTGTGGCCAAGATGATAGTATGTGCCGATGAATAAATGGAGGAGACAAATTGCAAGTCTTTACCTGGTTTACTGCAGATGGTAGACCACAGTCCAGGGCACCGTTAACAGGTACATTAGGAGTCCAGGCAGTCCAGAGATAAGTGGAATCTTCTTAGCAGGTCAGGTGGGGGCATTCCACTCTGCGCTTGCTGTGTCTGAGGTCCCTGCTGCCACTAAGTGCTCCAAACAAGGTCCTTGTTGTTTCCCCTATCCTGGGACAGGTACCTCTATGGTAGGCAGCTTGAGCCGTACCTACTGGGAGTCTCCGCACGGTGACTCCAGGCTCCAGGGTGCTGCTGTACCACAGGTGCAAATGGGCAATCTCCGTGTAATCTTATGCCCTCCGGTTTTCTCTGTGTCTTAGAATTTCCACAAAAGCCTCAGGTTCCCGGTACCTGGTTTCTGAGCACTGACTCCTTGGCAGCCTACTCGTAGCCTCCTTGAGTCCTGTATCTCCTCTCTGCTCCCTTCCTGTCTGTCCTCGCTCACAGACTGTCTGTACAAACTGAACAGACTCGTCTCTTGGGACCAATTGTCTAACTCCTCCTCCAAACCAGGATCTTTATGCAGGGAAGATGCCCTAAAACAGGGTTTTGAGCTCCCCTCCTGGCCTGGATTTGGAAGGTGTTGTGTGTGTGATAACCTGCCAAAGGGAAACTTGTCTCAAGGCATAGCACTACCCTACCTGAGAGGAAGGCAGCACTACTGTGGTTCCTGAACTCCTGAGGTGCCACACATTTGTAGAAGCTATCCTCTTTTCAACTTCAGCTTTTTTACAGATGGAGTTATGCTTATGTTATGCACACAGGTGGCGCAAGTAGTTTCATGAATGGGGTTGGGATCACCTAGGAGGGGCGTAGCTAAGCAGCTACCAGGTGTTCACTGGTGTTCCTGATGTAGCAGTCAAGCTTGGCTGCAGGTAGCTGCCAGATCCCTCTCCTAGGCAGTTTCTAGTACTGCAGCTGTTGACTCCAGGGGTCAGTTACACAGATATGGATATGGACTCGGACTCTGTTCAGACTAGTGGGCTCTGGTTCCGCTGTAGAACCATTACTGACTTTGGCTCCGTTCAGACTACTAAATTCTGTATTATCAAGCAGAACGGTTACTGACACGGGGAAACAGGCCTATCACGCTCCCTAATCAAAGTCATTTAGTGTGTGTAGCCCATTCACTATCTCTATCTATCCCCCACTCCCTCAAGATGGCTAGACCATCATTGTAAATACACACCTGTGCTTTGTATCTCCCCCACCTCATTGTAGATTGTAAGCTCTCACAAGCAAGGTCGTTTTATTTTGCTTTAATTATTGTAGTATTGTTAATGTTGTTACTTATGACTGTTATGTTTGAAACTGTTAAACTGTAATGACCTTTAAAACATACATATTGCCAAAGATTTTAAATATCTTTATATCCCTTCCCCTAAAGATTTCTCCCTCATTATTGACTAATCTACAATCTCGCCTCCATCATTTTATTTGGGGAGATAAAAAGGCAAGAGTAGCAACACATACTCTTTGTAAAACTCTAGGAGGTGCAGGCCTCCCAAATATTTCTGATAACTACTACGCCTTTTTGATTAAAAATAGTTTACATTGGTGGCCACATTCAGAAGTTCTGACTTGGTATGATCTCTAACTATATTTTAATAACAATAAGTCGCCAAAAGGGTTAATTCTAGACTCCCTTCTTTGAAAAAAGAAACAATCAACTCACCATTTTTCAGCCAACTTTGGAAGCATGAATAAAATTAGCATCTGCAAAAATAGGCACCAATAAATTTGACTCTTTGTGGAATTTCTCCTTTCCTCTTACTGTATATGCTCTTTGTTTGGGCACGATATTGGTCCCTTTTGGGCAACAAAAGGTATTAATAAGTTAAAGGACCTCCTCAATGATTCAAACTGTCAACCATTCAGTTATTTTAAAAACAAGTATGATTTTCCCTCCTCTTTTTTTGTCAATATTTGATTTTAAAAGGGAATGTCAATAAGTTTCTGAAATCTGCCCCACGCATTTCTGAATCGGCTACCAATCTAATCAATAATATTAACCATGGTGTTTTTTGGAGTGTGAAATACATATACAGTTGGATTAATAACTGCTCAAACTTTATCAAGACCCAATATTTAATTAAATGGGAATCAGAGCTTCACTTAAATCCCAATACTACAGATTGGGAGATGGCATATTCCACGTCCCTTGCCTCCACCATTGCTATATCCCTCCAAGAGACCCATCATAAAATTCTGACTCGTTGGTACTATACCCCTGCCAGATTGGCAAAAAATAATAACTCTTATCCACCAGATTGTTGGAGGGGATGTGGTCATCGTGGCAGTTTAGTTCATATTTTGTGGCATTGCCCTTATATTAAACCCCTATAGACGAATATATCGAACTTAATCAATAAAATTCACTCCACGGATATCACATTATCTCCACAACTGGCTTTATTGTCTTTGGACACCCAATCAATCTCACCATCCTTGGTGGTGATTATTACTCATATCCTGCTTATTACAAAAAATTCCATTGTTTATCACTGGAAAAGACCAGATTCCCCCTTTATTTCAGGATATTATGGATAAAGCATAAATTGGCCCTGATTGATAATAAATTTGAAAAATACTCTAGAAAATGTTCCAGATGGATTGAATTGTTCTCTCAAACTTAATAAAGTTATGTTTTCATGTATACAACACTGTGATTGTTCAGAAGGACTTGCAGGTCCTTCTTGTTCCCTTCTTTTCCCTTTTATCCTTTTACCCTTTCCTTCCCCCCCTTGTATAAAATGTTCAATAAAAAGATTGAAAAAGAAACTGTTAAACTGTAAAGTGCTGCAGAATATGTTGACTCTATATAAATAAAGATTATTATTATTATTACTGTTATTATTATTAATTATTATTATTATTACCGGAACCGTCAGAGCAGCTTCCCAAAAGGAGGAGAAAGAAGGAAAAACTAACTGAGTTAATGACCATTTGCTGTTCCACTATACCATTTGTGTGTAGCAATAGTCATGTGAGATGGCCTTATCTTCCAAACTTTTTCCAATCCAATTCACAACATTTTTAACCCCTTCATGACCCAGCCTATTTTGACCTTAAAGACCTTGCCGTTTTTTGCAATTCTGACCAGTGTCCCTTTATGAGGTAATAACTCAGGAACGCTTCAACGGATCCTAGCGGTTCTGAGACTGTTTTTTCGTGACATATTGGGCTTCATGTTAGTGGTAAATTTAGGTCAATAAATTCTGCGTTTATTTGTGATAAAAACGGAAATTTGGCGAAAATTTTGAAAATTTCGCAATTTTCACATTTTAAATTTTTATTCTGTTAAACCAGAGAGATATGTGACACAAAATAGTTAATAAATAACATTTCCCACATGTTTACTTTACATCAGCACAATTTTGGAAACAACATTTTTTTTTGTTAGGAAGTTATAAGGGTTAAAATTTGACCAGCGATTTGTCATTTTTACAACGAAATTTACAAAACCATTTTTTTTAGGGACCACCTCACATTTGAAGTCAGTTTGAGGGGTCTATATGGCTGAAAATACCCAAAAGTGACACCATTCTAAAAACTGCACCCCTCAAGGTACTCAAAACCACATTCAAGAAGTTTATTAACCCTTCAGGTGCTTCACAGCAGCAGAAGCAACATGGAAGGAAAAAATGAACATTTAACTTTTTAGTCACAAAAATGATTTTTAGCAACAATTTTTTTATTTTCCCAATGGTAAAAGGAGAAACTGAACCACGAAAGTTGTTGTCCAATTTATCCTGAGTACGCTGATACCTCATATGTGGGGGTAAACCACTGTTTGGGCGCACGGCAGGGCTTGGAAGGGAAGGAGCGCCATTTGACTTTTTGAATCAAAAATTGGCTCCACTCTTTAGCGGACACCATGTCACGTTTGGAGAGCCCCCGTGTGCCTAAAAATTGGAGCTCCCCCACAAGTGACCCCATTTTGGAAACTAGACGCCCCAAGGAACTTATCTAGATGCATAGTGAGCACTTTGAACCCCCAGGTGCTTCACAAATTGATCCGTAAAAATGAAAAAGTACTTTTTTTTCACAAAAAAAATTTTTAGCCTCAATTTTTTCATTTTCACATGGGCAACAGGATAAAATGGATCCTAAAATGTGTTGGGCAATTTCTCCTGAGTACACCAATACCTCACATGTGGGGGTAAACCACTGTTTGGGCACATGGTAAGGCTCGGAAGGGAAGGAGCGCCATTTGACTTTTTGAATGAAAAATTATTTCCATCGTTAGCGGACACCATGTCGCGTTTGGATAGCTCCTGTGTGCCTAAACATTGGCGCTCCCCCACAAGTGACCCCATTTTGGAAACTAGACCCCCCAAGGAACTTATTTAGATGCCTAGTGAGCACTTTAAACCCTCAGGTGCTTCACAAATTGATCTGTAAAAATGAAAAAGTACTTTTTTTTTCACAAAAAAATTCTTTTCGCCTCAATTTCTTCATTTTCACATGGGCAGTAGGATAAAATGGATCATAAAATTTGTTGGACAATTTCTCCCGAGTACGTCGATACCTCATATGTGGGGGTAAACCACTGTTTGGGCACTCGGCAGGGCTCGGAAGGAAAGGCGCGCCATTTGACTTTTTGAATGGAAAATTAGCTCCAATTGTTAGCGGACACCATGTCGCGTTTGGAGAGCCCCCCATAAGTGACCCCATTTTGGAAACTAGACCCCCCAAGGAACTTATCTAGATGCATATTGAGCACTTTAAACCCCCAGGTGCTTCACAGAAGTTTATAACGCAGAGCCATGAAAATAAAAAATAATTTTTCTTTCCTCAAAAATGATTTTTTAGCCTGAAATTTCCTATTTTGCCAAGGATAATAGGAGGAATTGGACCCCAAATATTGTTGTCCAGTTTGTCCTGAGTACGCTGATACCCCACATGTGGGGGTAAACCACTGTTTGGGCGCACGGCAGGGCTCGGAAGGGATGGCACGCCATTTGGCTTTTTAAATGGAAAATTAGCTCCAATCATTAGCGGACACCATGTCACGTTTGGAGAGCCCCTGTGTGCCTAAACATTGGAGATCCCCCAGAAATAACACCATTTTGGAAACTAGACCCCCAAAGGAACTAATCTAGATGTGTGGTGAGGACTTTGAACCCCCAAGTGCTTCACAGAAGTTTATAACGCAGAGCCATGAAAATAAAAAAAAAAAAATATTTTCTCAAAAATGATCTTTTAGCCTGCAATTTATTATTTTCCCAAGGGTAACAGGAGAAATTTGACCCCAAAAGTTGTTGTCCAGTTTCTCCTGAGTACGCTGATACCCCATATGTGGGGGTAAACTACTGTTTGGGCACATGCCGGGGCTTGGAATTGAAGTAGTGACGTTTTGAAATGCAGACTTTGATGGAATGCTCTGCGGGCGTCACGTTGCGTTTGCAGAGCCCCTGATGTGCCTAAACAGTAGAAACCCCCCACAAGTGACCCCATTTTGGAAACTAGACCCCGAAAGGAACTTATCTAGATGTGTGGTGAGCACTTTGAACCCCCAAGTGCTTCATAGAAGTTTATAATGCAGAGCCGTGAAAATAATAAATACGTTTTCTTTCCTCAAAAATAATTATTTCGCCCAGAATTTTTTATTTTCCCAAGGGTTACAGGAGAAATTGGACCCCAAAAGTTGTTGTCAAGTTTCTCCTGAGTACGCTGATACCCCATGAGTGGGGGTAAACCACTGTTTGGGCACACGTCGGGGCTCAGAAGGGAAGTAGTGACTTTTGAAATGCAGACTTTGATGGAATGGTCTGCGGGTGTCACGTTGCGTTTGCAGAGCCCCTGGTGTGCCTAAACAGTAGAAACCCCCACAAGTGACCCCATTTTAGAAACTAGACCCCCCAAGGAACTTATCTAGATATGTGGTGAGCACTTTGAACCCCCAAGTGCTTCACAGACGTTTACAACGCAGAGCCGTGAAAATAAAAAATCATTTTTCTTTCCTCAAAAATTATGTTTTAGCAAGCATTTTTTTAGATTCACAAGGGTAACAGGAGAAATTGGACCCCAGTAATTGTTGCGCAGTTTGTCCTGAGTATGCTGGTACCCCATATGTGGGGGTAAACCACTGTTTGGGCACACGTCAGGGCTCGGAAGTGAGGGAGCACCATTTGACTTTTTGAATACGAGACTGGCTGGAATCAATGGTGGCGCCATGTTGCGTTTGGAGACCCCTGATGTGCCTAAACAGTGGTAACCCCTCAATTCTAACCCCAACACTAACCCCAACACACCCCTAACCCTAATCCCAACTGTAGCCATAACCCTAATCACAACCCTAACCACAACCCTAATTCCAACCCTAACCCTAAGGCTATGTGCCCACGTTGCGGATTCGTGTGAGATATTTCCGCACCATTTTTGAAAAATCCGCGGGTAAAAGGCACTGCGTTTTACCTGCGGATTTACCGCAGATTTCCAGTGTTTTTTGTGCGGATTTCACCTGCGGATTCCTATTGAGGAACAGGTGTAAAACTCTGCGGAATCCGCACAAAGAATTGACATGCTGCGGAAAATACAACGCAGCGTTTCCGCGCGGTATTTTCCGCACCATGGGCACAGCGGATTTGGTTTTTCATATGTTTACATGGTACTGTAAACCCGATGGAACACTGCTGCGAATCCGCAGCGGCCAATCCGCAGCCAAATCCGCACAGTGTGCGCATAGCCTAATTCTAAAGGTATGTGCACACGCTGCGGAAAACGCTGCGGATCCGCAGCAGTTTCCCATGAGTTTACAGTTCAATGCAAACCCATGGGAAACAAAAATCACTGTACACATGCTGCGGAAAAACTGCACGGAAACGCAGCGGTTTACATTCCGCAGCATGTCACTTCTTTGTGCGGATTCCGCAGCGGTTTTACAACTGCTCAAATAGAAAATCGCAATTGTAAAACCGCAGTGAAATGCGCAGAAAAAAACGCGGTAAATCCGCCATAAATCCGCAGCGGTTTAGCACTGCGGATTTATCAAATCCGCAGCGGAAAAATCCGCAGAGGACCAGAATACGTGTGCACATACCGAAACCCTAACCCACATTAGTATTTCCAGCCATGGCCGATGATATTTCAGCATCGGCCATGGCTGGATTGTAATATTTCACCAGTTATAATAGGTGAAATATTACAAATCGCTCTGATTGGCAGTTTCACTTTCAACAGCCAATCAGAGCGATCGTAGCCACGGGGGGGGGGGGGTGAAGCCACCCCCCCTGGGCTAAACTACCACTCCCCCTGTCCCTGCAGATCGGGTGAAATGGGAGTTAACCCTTTCACCGGATCTGCAGGGACGCGATCTTTCCATGACGCCACATAGGCGTCATGGGTCGGATTGGCACCGACTTTCATGACGCCTACGTGGCGTCATGGATCGGGAAGGGGTTAAAATCGTCCCCAAATTCTTCTAAGGTCAAGTCAAGTTCTTTGCTACTCATCTCTGTGGGAGTACTCAAATTCTGATACTCTGAAAAAAGCTACTGTGGGGGTACTCTCCAAAACAGCCTCTATGGGGGTACTCTTCACCCAGCTCTGTGGGGTACTCTGAAAAAAGGCTTTGTGGGGGCACCCTGAATGCAGGCAGTGTGATAATATGCTGGGCACTCTCTCTTTGCATAAAAGGCATGTAATATTCTGCACTTTTTTGGGGTGCAAAAAATAGCAAAGGGAGACCTAAAATACAACGTTTAATAAATACTAATTAAAAAACTATACGACACAACATATAACAACAACTCGTACATTTACCACAAAGGTCAATCGGACAAGGAACTGATAAACAGTCCAAAGAGAAATATTCAGTAGTCAAATAGGTGCCCTACACAGCCTTCAGGGTTATTGTTACAGCATACACCTTATCAGGTAAAGTAGAGGGACCAAAAATACAAATATGTGCTACTGTTATTCACAAAAAGTATTTCTTAAAGGGAAGGTGCCATCAAAAAAAAATTTTTTTCAGAAATTGTAAAAATGTAAAGAATTAATGATTACATTTTCTTAAAAAATATTATCATTTGATTATAATTTAGTAAAATATGAAAAATAATTTGAAAAGTTTTGGAATTTCCACTTTTAAACACTAGGGGGAGCAGCTGCTGAAATTTCAGAAAAACCTAGTGTACAAATAGCTCACATTACAGCACTGCAGTAATTATGGGCGGAGTCTGCTGACGTGTGTGATGTCTCCTCTCCTCCCCTTATGGGTGTTTGCTAAGGGATAAGAGAGGATGATATTCAGGAACCCAGTGAGCAGCCATTTTGTTGGTGACTGCAGAGTATGGCTGCCGTCACACTAGCAGTATTTGGTCAGTATTTTACCTCAGTATTTGTAAGCCAAAACCAGGAGTGGAACAATTAGAGGAAAAGTATAATAGAAACATCTGTTCCACTTCTGTATTTATCACCCACTCCTGGTTTTAGCTACAAATACTGAGGTAAAATACTGACCAAATACTGATAGTGGACGGCAGCCTTAGGCTACTTTCACACTAGCGTTGTTGGCTGTACGTTGCAATGCGTCGTTCAGGAGAAAAAACACATCCTGCAAAGTTGTCTGCAGGATGCGTTTTTTCCCCATAGACTAACATTATCGACGTATTGCCACACGTCGCAACTGTCGTGCGACGGTTGCATCATGTTTTGGTGGACCGCCGCCACAAAAAAAGTTACATGTAACGTTTGTTTGTGCGTCGAGTCCACCATTTTTGACCGCGCATGCACGGCAGAAACTCCGCCCCATCCTCCCCAGACCTTACAATGGGGCAGCGGAAGCGTCGTAAGACTGCTTCTGCTGCCCATGTCGGACATTTCTTTCAAAGCATGCGTCGGTACATCGGCCCGTACCGACGCTAGTGTGAAAGCAGCCTTATACTGACAAGTAGACAGTCACCGAGGATGGCAGGCAGCAAGGATTCTGGGAGATATGTGGTGGAGGGAGCAGGGTGACAGCAGCACAGAGTATTTCAGGAGAGCAGTGTGCTAGTCTATAGGGGCCCCCTGTTTGGTGTGCGGAGCAGCCAGGGATTGTACATAGAGCGCTGTCTTTTATACACATGGATGGACCGTCTGCTCCACAGAAATCCAGGAAACATTTCTGCGGATTGATGGCCTGGTCTGATACAGACTTTGCATGCAGACCCCATTCCCCTCCTCAGATCCTGTCTTCTCCATCCTGTCCTGGCAATGTGTGAAAGCGAGGTGACAGGCGCAGTCTGGGGTGACGCTGGGAAGGAAATGTAGCCATATAGTAACAATAAAAATGAGACCCATCTCTTCAGCTGCTTCACCAGCCTTCCCCTGACTGCACCTAACTGGAGGTCATGCTTTACCCTCCATTACCCCAGACCTGCATGCAGGTGCTCAGCCAGAACCACCATAGAATGGGTCCGCTTTCTGAAGATAATACTGCCATAGTGTTCTCACATAATACCGCCATATAGATCACACATAATACTGCCATAGTGTTCTCACATAATACCGCCATATAGATCACACAATACCACCAGTGTTCTCACATACCGCCATATAGATCACACATAATACTGCCAGTGTTCTCACATAATACCGCCATATAGATCACACATAATACTGCCAGTGTTCTCACATAATACCGCCATATAGATCACACAATACCACCAGTGTTCTCACATACCGCCATATAGATCACACATACCACCAGTGTTCACATACTGCCATATAGATCACACATAATACTGCCAGTGTTTTCACAATACCGCCATATAATTCTCACAATACTGATCAAGCATAATACCACCATACAGATCACATAATACCGTCATATAGATCTCACGTAATGCCATAATACAGCATGACGCCCGCAGCTCCTGTTATCGCACACATTGAGTTGTGTGTGCAATGGGGAAAGATATGCAGGGGGGAGAGGAGTGCATAGGAGAGGATTACATACACGGTTCACCAGACAGTATCACACAGGAGAGGATTAGATACACGGCTCAGCATATCACACAGTATAGGATTAGATACACAGCTCAGCAGACAGTATCACATAGGATAGGATTAGATACACGGCTCAGCAGACAGTATCACACAGGAGAGGATTAGATACACGGCTCAGCATAATATCACACAGTATAGGATTAGATACACGGCTCAGCAGACAGTATTACACAGGAGAGGATAAGATACACGGCTCAGCATAATATCACACAGGAGAGGATTAGATACACGGCTCAGCAGACAGTATTACACAGGAGAGGATTAGATACATGGCTCAGCATAATATCACACAGGAGAGGATTAGATACACGGCTCAGCAGACAGTATCACACAGGAGAGGATTAGATACACGGCTCAGCAGACAGTATCACACAGATTAGATACACGGCTCAGCATAATATCACACAGTATAGGATTAGATGCATGGCTCAGCATAGTATCACACAGGAGAGGATTAGATGCATGGCTCAGCATAGTATCACACAGGAGAGGATTAGATGCATGGCTCAGCATAGTATCACACAGGAGAGGATTAGATGCATGGCTCAGCATAATATCACACAGGATAGGATTAGATACACGGCTCAGCATAACATCACAGGAGAGGATTAGATACATGGCTCAGCAGACAGTATCACACAGTATAGGATTACATACACGGCTCAGCATAATATCACAGGAGAGGATTAGATACACGGCTCAGCATAATATCACAGGAGAGGATTAGATACACGGCTCAGCAGACAGTATCACACAGGAGATGATTAGATACACGGCTCAGCAGACAGTATCACAGGAGAAGATTAGATACACGGCTCAGCATAATATCACACAGTATAGGATTAGATGCATGGCTCAGCATAGTATCACACAGGAGAGGATTAGATGCATGGCTCAGCATAGTATCACACAGGAGAGGATTAGATACATGGCTCAGCATAATATCACACAGGATAGGATTAGATACACGGCTCAGCATAATATCACAGGAGAGGATTAGATACACGGCTCAGCATAATATCACAGGAGAGGATTAGATACACGGCTCAGCAGACAGTATCACACAGGAGATGATTAGATACACGGCTCAGCATAATATCACACAGTATAGGATTAGATGCATGGCTCAGCATAGTATCACACAGGAGAGGATTAGATGCATGGCTCAGCATAGTATCACACAGGAGAGGATTAGATACATGGCTCAGCATAATATCACACAGGATAGGATTAGATACACGGCTCAGCATAATATCACAGGAGAGGATTAGATACACGGCTCAGCATAATATCACAGGAGAGGATTAGATACACGGCTCAGCAGACAGTATCACACAGGAGATGATTAGATACACGGCTCAGCAGACAGTATCACACAGGAGAGGATTAGATACACGGCTCAGCATAATATCACACAGTATAGGATTAGATACACGGCTCAGTATAATATCACACAGGAGAGGATTAGATGTATGGCTCAGCAGACAGTATCACACAGGAGAGGATTAGATACATGGCTCAGCAGACAGTATCACACAGGATAGGATTAGATACACTTCTCAGCAGACAGTATCACACAGGAGAGGATTAGATACACTTCTCAGCAGACAGTATCACACAGGAGAGGATTAGATACACGGCTCAGCAGACAGTATCACACAGGAGATGATTAGATACACGGCTCAGCAGACAGTATCACACAGGAGAGGATTAGATACACGGCTCAGCATAATATCACACAGTATAGGATTAGATACACGGCTCAGTATAATATCACACAGGAGAGGATTAGATGTATGGCTCAGCAGACAGTATCACACAGGAGAGGATTAGATACATGGCTCAGCAGACAGTATCACACAGGATAGGATTAGATACACTTCTCAGCAGACAGTATCACACAGGAGAGGATTAGATACACTTCTCAGCAGACAGTATCACACAGGAGAGTATTAGATACATGGCTCAGCAGACAGTATCACACAGGAGAGGATTAGATACACTTCTCAGCAGACAGTATCACACAGGAGAGGATTAGATACATGGCTCAGCACAGTATCACACAGGAGAGGATTAGATACAGGGGCCAGCAGACAGTATTACACAGGAGAGGATTAGATACTTGGCTCAGCACAGTGTAGTGATAGATGCACGGTCTGATGTCCTGTGAGGAGCTACAGTGAGGTCGAGCAGCACAGAGCCTCCCATCCCCCTCTGTTACCTCTCTGCAGCTCCTGATGGAGGACATCAGATGGCAGCACTCCTTCACCCTCTCAAGGGATTACAGCCACACACCAGAGGACAGGGAACGCCGCTGAGTGTGAGGGGAGACAGATGGAGCTGCTCCTCCAACAGCACAGCTCACAGTCTCAGTGGAGCTCACAGATATACTCCACTGTAGGCTGAAGCAAGATGGCGCCGATCTCCTGCCTCTGCTGTGATGTGGAGACCGCGTGGCCACATCAGAGCAGAGAGAAGCTGAGCTTATAATTGTAGCTAATGGGTCGCCTCCCGACCGCAGCCTCCTATGTCCAGGGCTGCCGTAATTTGCACAGTGTAAGTGTCGTGCTGGGACTCTTACACTGCTGCAAAGCAAAATGGCGGCGCCCAGTGGCTGCAAAAATAATTAATAATAAAAAAGATATTAAAGTTAAAAAAAATAATTTTGTATTAAAAATAATTGTTTATGTAAACAATTATTTTTAATACAAAAACAAAATTGCGGCACCTTCCCTTTAAAGCTTTCTATAAGGTGAAAAGACAACACCGCTGGTTATCACCAATAAGAAGCCTCAAATACACGGGGATACACATAGAGCTATTGAAACGATCTCACCCAAGTGTGATGGTACAGCATACTGAAATGTGTTCCCCATGTCTGGATAACAGTCCTATGGATCAAATTCCATCCATCTAGGATCCGTTGGACTCCAAGACCACCTCCTGCATTCTAGACCACCTCCCTACGCGTTTCATCTCAGGGAAGAATCATCAGGGGACAGGGTAGTCAGTACATGGTCAGGAATTGAAGGAGTGCTCAACCGAGACAAAAAATCTCCAGGGAGCCTCTCATCAATCCATTCAAGAATGGCGTCTCTTTTATAAAGTACTCCTATCAGAGGTAATGCCTATTCATCCAGAACAGCTGAAACACTTTTTTGGGGTGCAAAGAATGAAGAGAACATGAGGAAAGCATTAAATAGAGGATGTGGCTGTGGTACTGGTGGTGTAGCTGCTGCAGGGAGAGGATGTGGTCGATCTGTGCCTGCTACGCAGTCAACTGAAACTACTTCATCTGGGGCACGAAGGTGACAGGACGTTATGTATAATTTCTTAGGCCTGGGTACTGCTGGAAGAATGGTGAGGCCTCCACTTCCTTTGCTTTGTCTTCCACTAGGTCCCCTGCTGAGAGCACAGTTTGCACTTGTGGCTCATGGGCATCTGTCTTCCATCTCAGCCCTCTTGCAAATCAGCCTAGCAGTCTGAGCCACAAGTCATACAGTAATCACTTCTGCTTTTTGATGACTTTGCTGTCTGTGGCTCTGTGGGCCATCCACCTGGTCCTGCCCCAGAAATGGAAGAGATTGAGATCACTGATTCTCAACCTCTTGTTCTGTTTGAGCATGAGTATGTGCAAGGCCTTTGCAGCACACCGCCAGCTACATCCCAAGATCCAACTATGACCTTTTGAACTGCAGCACCTTTACTGTACGATGACACAGGTACCAGTTCCACATGATAAATGTACCCATATGTTGGTGACTCATAATAATTAGTAAACAAGGAGTAGTAAACTTTACTGTACTACACTGAAGCTGTAATTACAATGGTTGCAGGCACCAGACTTGCCCTCCGATAGATCCTTGTTAAAGGATTTAAAGTACTCATTCCAATTACAGAGCCTCTAAAGAGTCCTCTATTGTTACCTTTCATCACTACCTCACTGGGTCGAAAGTGGGTAATTTGCTCTTGCTGTCTTCTTTGTACGTGGTAGCCATTTCTCATGCTCCCTCTCTGGATGTAAACCCTGATTTTCCATTATTCATGGTCACCATGGAAGGGGTGGTTGAAAGGCGGAGCGTCTCAATGAGCGGGCAGGTCCCGAAGCCACAGGAGTCTTGAAAACACACTGTGCACGGGGAGGGTGATGTGACTGGCCTCCAGATGACACCACGGCTGCACTGCCTCATCACCCACTGCACCTAAGGCTGCTCACTGGGTCACTCGGGAGTGGGACGAGGGTATAGGGGCATATGCAGCGCCTCTGTCAGGCTTTGACCTGCCTCCGCCACGGTGGGTCCTCAACGCACCAACAGACAGGCATGGGGATTGGGAAAGGGATCTGGTAATTAGGGCCCACCGTTCCTCCAGTACAAACTGGGCAAATGTAGTTGCGGCTGGGCCTGAGTTGGAAATTGCTGTGCCGTACAGTATGTCCTACTACCAAAGACATACGTGCCATGTTGTGCTGCTTTGAGTACTCCACAAACATGGCCAGCACTGTTAACGCCATCATCAGCGTTATTATCCCACTTCAATGCTTCCATGAAAAAAACACTTTAGGAGATGATGGATGAGGTTACAGGGTCCATTCACACCATTATCAGACCAGTTGTCCACACATGGCTAGGAGGGTGGGTTCCTGTACAAGTAGCTAAGGACAGTTTTTTGAGGATGAGGAGGAGAAGGAACATTGTTAACAGCAGGGTGGCCCTCAAAGCAGCTCATGGGCATCACTGGGACATGGCTGGGAGGATACAGAGGATCCAGACAATACATCTCCCACTGTGGACAGCATGTATGAGCCAATACATGCTGCTGTGCCTGCACAACGACTGTCGAGATGCCCAGATTGTTACCATTGCTGATTATTGGGTTCCCACCCTGCTGGAATCCCACTTCGAGGACAATGTATCATTCTTAAGGACCAGAAAATGTGTGAATATAAGCACATGCTAGTAGATGCACTACTGAAGGGGTTCCCACCTGACAGCAAGGGTTTGGGGGAAGAACAAAGCAGAGAAGGAGGAAGTCCACAATGCAGCTGAGGCACCAGCACTACCTGCGAAGGGAGGATTAGCCTACACAAAATGTGGAAAACATTGCTCAGCACACCACAACATCTGGGACCACCAACTGATACGGTGCTTCACAGAAGTTTATAACGTAGAGTTGCAAAAATAAAAAAATACATTTTACCCACAAAAATGTACTTTTAGTGCAAATTTTATTATTTTCACAAGAGTAATAGGAGATAGTGAACCACAGAATTTGTTGTACATTTTCTACTAAGTATAAAGCTACCCTATATGTGGGGGAATACCACAGCAGCTAAGGAGCACCGTTTGACTTTTTGAATGCAAAAACATTTGGAATAGAGAGCGGATACCACATCTCGTTTGGAGAGCCCTTGATGTGCCTAAACAATGAAAACCCCCCACAAGTAACCTAATTTCAGAAAGAAGACCCCTTAGGGAACTTATCTAGATGTGTCATAGGAACCTTAAACCCCCATATGCTTCACAGAAGTTTATAACGAAAAGCTCTGAAAATACAAAAATCACATTTTACCCTAAAAAAGCACTTTAGCTACAAATTGTTTATTTTCACAAAGGTAACAGGAGATAATGGATGCAAAAAGTTGTTGTGCAATTTCTCCTGAGCACGCCGATATCCAATATGTGGAGGAAAACCACTGTTTTGGAGCACAGCAGGGCTTGGAAAGGAAAGAGTGACGTTTTGGAACGCAGACTTTGACAGAATGGTCTGCGGGCGTCATGTCGCATTTGGAGAACCCCTGATGTGCCTAAACTACACCCCTCAAGGATTTGATCCAGGGGTATAGTGAGTGTTTTGAACCTACAGGTACTACACAGAATTTGATAACATTAAGTCATGATATTGAAATTTTTCATTTTTTTCACGAAAATGTAGTTTTAGCCTCAAATTTGTTACTTTCACAATGAATAATAGGATTAAACAGACCCATAATTTGTTTCGCAATTTTTCTCTAATGTGACAATATCCCATGTGTGGTCAAAAACTTCTGCTTGGGCACTTGGCAAGGCCAAGAAAGGAAAGAGCGCTATTTGCCTGGGAAAGATTGTGAATGCTATGTCACATTTGAAGAGCCCCTGACATGTGAAAACAGCAGAAACCACCCACAAGTGACCCCATTTTGGAAACTAGACCCCTCAAGGAAATCATCTAAGGGTGAAGTGAGTATTGTGAACCCATAAGTGCCTCAGAATTTTATAACAATGGGAGGTGGAAATATGACATTTTAGTGGTAAAGTTTTAATTTTTGTATTTGCTACAAATTAGTGAGGTATACAAGGGTTAATATTTGAAACTAGATCCTACAATGTCTTGTGCAATTTCTCCTGAATGCAATGCTGCCCTATATCATGTCAGAAACGACTGGTAGACAATACCTCAGGGCTGAGAAGGAAGGAACCCTATTTCGCTTTTGAAGCACAGATTTTGATAGAATAGTTTGTGGGCAGCATTTGCGGAGCCCCAAAGGTGCCAGTATTGAGGAAAACCCCAAAGTGACCCCATTGTAGAAACTGCATCTCTCAATGAATTAATCTGTGGCTACAGTGACTGTTTGGTGACATCCAAGCCATCCTTTTATACTAAAGAATCACAAATATGCCAGTCTAGTACCCATACATTGTGTCCTCGTACAGTGTAGAGCCCTCATATATTGTAGAGCCCCCCATACATTGTTCCCAGCTTGTGCTTCTGGCGATATGCACCTGTAAATTAAGTGCCTTCTCTCTATTACAATAATGCCAAGTATGTGGTCGTCTACTGTGGTTTAGGCACAGTGGCACTCAGAAGGAAGGGGGCATTTGAATTTGGGAGCAAATAATTCACTGGGTTTTATTTGAGGAGGCTGGAGCCATGTCACATTTCCAGACTCTTTGTTCTAGCAGTAACATGGGAACCCCCTATAGTTCCAGTGACAGATGACGGACTTGAGTGTGAGCTGATTTTGTGCGGGATAAATTAGGGTTTTCATAGGTAACATTTTGGGGTACATAATATTTCTCTATCTCTTCCAGAATAAGGCAAGATCACATTCTTCTGTTCTACGCTGAGCACTTATGTTGGGGTTTCTGTTTAAATCCCACAAAAATGTGATCCAGACCCACGATAATGAGGCAGACAGAGCCACTGCCTATTCCGGTTGGCATCAGTCTCCTTAGGTGTGCGCAGATCTGTGGTCATCCACACTTGTGAGCTAAAAAGATGCCTAAAATGATGGGACTGTAATGACGCTGCCTGGTGTTGTAGAGAGGCAGCCTAATGGGGTGCTAGTGGGAGCGCAGTGAGAGGGAGGAATGAGGCACGCAGCGCACACAGGATCTGAACTAGGCAGGTCACGTGACCACTGCAGGGATGATGGGCGGAGCTACAGCGTGAGAATGGAGAGTCTACCAAAAAAAACACAGGACACAGAGAACCAAGACAGATACGTAGTCAAAGGACAAGCTGAGGGTCGAGAGAGAGGGAGTAAGGGGCAAAACAGCAGATTAGTCAGAGACAAACAAAGGGGTCAGAAAGCCAGGACAGAGAGAGAAGTACCAAGCAGAAAACAGGGGCAGTGGTCAGGGGGCAAACCGGGTCATACACAGCAAGGCACACATGCACAGAGGCACAACCTTACAGACAAATAACCTGTGTCAGCTATCTCAAGCCGAGAAGATGGAAGTATAACCGACTCAGAACCCAGGAACTACCAGCATTAAATAGCTGCCCCAGAACCAAAGAGAGGCAGACTAATTTAACCCAGACCTGACCAGGAAGGAGCCAGAACCAGCCCATCCAGAGTCATGACAGGGACACTGCTGGAACACAGTCCATAGTGACTCCATCTGCCTCATAAGTGAGTAGTTCCATCCTGGGTTATCCATGAATCACGGTTTTGGAGAATTTACACGGAAACCCCAATGTAAGCGCTCAGATTTATATAGTTTATGTAGGTTTTTGCTGTTATCACACAGTAAAAATGCTTTTTTATACAAAAAAAAAGGATTTTTGGGGGCCACATTTTGAGAGCTGCAACTTTTATTTTTTTGGTAAACAGCTGTATGAGGGTTTATTTTTTGCGGGACGAATTGGAGATTTTTTGGGTACCATTTTGGGGTACTTAATATTTTTGGATTGCTTTTTACTTAGATTTTCCAAACACAGAATGAACAAAACTCAGCAATTCAGTTATTGCTTTTATTTTATTTTTTTTCCACTGTTCACTGTGTGGTTAAAGTGAAGTGTTTGTCTGGTCGGTATGATTACAACGATACCAGATTTTTTTATACTTTGCTGTTTTTATATACTAAAAACAATATTTCAGCAAAATGTATTTGTTTTTGTATCATCAAATTCTGAGAGCTGTAACTTTTTAATTTTTTTGCCAAATGAGTCAAATTAGGGCTTGTTTTTTGCGGGACGGTTTGATGTTTTCATTTGTACCATTTTTTTTACATATTACTTTATGATCGCTTCATATTCACTTTTTTTGTGAGTCAGTATGATGAAAAAGCAATATTTTTGGCGTGTTTTTTATTATTTTTTTTTACAATGTTGGACAAAACGGCCAGTGATACCAGTTATGTGTTAGGTATTTTGTTTATTTTTGCTTTATCAGAAATGTTGCATTTGTGTGTGCTTTTTTGTGTTTTTGTTTACTTTTTTGCATACAAAGCCTACAAGAAGCAAAATGAGCAGAAACCCTGCTGTAATTAAATAAGTATAAAGCAATAGTGTATCGAAATAACACAGGGTTCTTTGTAATACTGTTTTTGATCAAAAATAGCATAAAAGCCATCCCACCATCGACAAGATGACCCTGATTGGGACAGTCCTATGTGGTCAAATATTAACCCCTTCACGACCTTGCCCTTTTCCGTTTTTGCGTTCTCGTTTTTTGCTCCCTTCCTTCCCAGAGCCATAACTTTTTCATTTTTCCGTCAATATGGCCATATGAGGGCTTGTTTTTTGTGGGCCAAGTTGCACTTTTCAACAACATCATTGGCTTTAGCATGTCGAGTACTAGAAAATGGGAAAAAAATTCCAAGTGCGGTGAAATTGCAAAAAAAGTGCAATCCTACACTTGTTTTTTGTTTGGCTTTTTTGCTAGGTTCACTAAATGCTAAAACTGACCGGACATTATGATTCTACAGGTCAGTACGAGTTCATATACACCAAACATGTCTAGGTTACGTTTTATCTAAATGGTAAAACAAATTCCAAACTTTGCTAAAAAAAAAATGCACAATTTTCTAATACCCGTAGCATCTCTATTTTTCGTGATCTGGGGTCAGTTGAGGGCTTATTTTTTGCGTGCCGAGCTGGCTTTTTAATGATACCATTTTGGTGCAGATATGTTCTTTTGATCGCCCGTTATTACATTTTAATGCAATGCCGCAGCGACCAAAAAAAGTAATTCTGGCATTTCAAATTTACTTCTCGCTAGGTTGTTTAGCGATCAGCTTAATCCTTTTTTTTATTGATAGATCAGGCAATCGCAGCAATACCAAATATTTGTAGGTTTGATTTTATTTTTATTGTTTTATTTTGAATGGGGCGAAAGGGGGGTGATTTAAACTTTTACATGTTTTTATTTATTTCATATTTTTTTTAAGTTTTCTTTTACTTTTGCCATGCTTTAATAGCCTCCATGGGAGGCTAGAAGCTCGCATAGCCTGATTGGCTCTGCTACATAGCAGCGATCACCAGGTCGCTCCTATGTAGTAGAATTACAGGATTGATATAAGCGCCGACCACAGGGTGGTGCTCATAGCAATCCGGCATCAGCAACCATAGAGGTCTCAAGGAGACCTCTGGTTGCTATGCCGATGCATCGCTGATCCCCGACATGTGACGGGGTAGGCGATGCATCCACTTCCGGCCGCGCGGCCGGAAGCGCCGGTTAAATGCCGCTGTCAGCATTTGACAGTGGCATTTAACTAGTTAATAGTGGCGGTTGAATCGCAATTTCACCCACTGCTTTTGTGGGCATATGTCAGCTATTCAAAACAGCTGACATGTTCCGGCTTTGAGGTGGGCTCAGCGCCGGCGCCCACATCAAAGCAGGGGATCTGACTTCCGCAGTAATAGTACGGTGGAGGTCAGTAAGGGGTTAAACCTTAAAAACCTTAAAAAACCTTACCATGTGTCAGAGTTTACCTTAGTGTGTGAATAAGGGCAGACAAAAGGACTGGGTCCTGATCGATGGACACCCTTCTGGAGAAAATGTAATTTCCAGCTCTGGAGAGGGAAGCCACACCCCGGCTTGCACAGAATGCAAAAATACAAAGAAAAAACAAAAAGATTGAGCTTGATTTAAGTTAGTATATATGCAGTAATTAAACACATGTTCATATTGGCCATAAGGCATACAAAACCTACAAGAAACAAAATGAGCAAAAAACTCTGCTGTAATTAAATAATTAAAAAAGCAAAAGTGCATCTAAATAAAACAGGGTTCTTAGTAATACTGTTTTTGATCAAAAACAGCATAAAAGCCATCCCACCGTCAACAAGGTGACCCTGATTGGGACAGTCCTACACTGTCTAATATTAAAACCTTACCATGTGTCAGAGTTGAGCTCAGTGTGTGAATAATAATTACTTTTTTGCATGTTTTGTTTAACTTTTTTTCACTTGTTTACTGTGGGACAAGTAACATTTTAACTTTGATCACTGGTCTCATACACTGCTGTACTCATGTACAATAGCTACAGTAGCACATGAGACTATGAGTGCCTCTCTGACTGTGCCTGTGAGAGCCAGCTTATTGCTGGATATCACAGGCCACCGTACATTGGGTTCATCACATGACCTCAGGGTACCATGCTAACCATCTGGACCAGCGATTCTCATCGGGAATCCGATGGTTACTAAGGGGGTCTTGTGACTCCCTTGTATCAACATAAATTAAGGGGTTAATTGACCCCAATGCGTCGTAAAACTGATCGGGTCCTATTCTGCAGGGTATCAGCTGTCATGTACAGCTGACATCTGCGGAAATCGTCGCTGCCAGGCAGCGCTATTGCATTATTCCTGAAGGAATAAGTACCCTTAACGACCGCCGTTTTAATGAATATAGCGGGTCATTAAGGGGTTAAATATAACAGAGGTTTTACAACTATTTTACATTAACTCCATTATTCAGTAATATAAGTGAACCTCACTAACTTTTGGAACACTGGAGAATGGAGAGTCGAGGACAAGCTAAGATGTCAGATATAGGTTCCCAAGCACAAGTAATTAAAGAGCTACCAAACTTTAAAAAAAAACTTTGAATTAATAATTAATAATTATTAATCAGTCTTTGCAAAGTTTTGAAACTCTGTAATGTACTCCATTTTCTTACGAATATTTGGGAAACCTTTGGGTAAAAATAGCTGTACTAAGAGCATGCAAATGAGTCGCCTGTCAGGGCAGAGGGGATACTTGGTACCAGGTCCGGTATTTAAAGTGATGTGTCACGGTGGCGATGGCCCGGTTCGTGGCCCTTGGTGCCCATGTTAAAGGACGGTCTTTAAAGGGGATTTTGAAATAAAGAAAGTTTGTGACGCCACCTCTGGTATTCGGTCAGGGACACCTTCATGACCTTGGGATTTTCCGTTTTTCCGTGTTCATTTTTTGCTCCCCTTTTTCCCAAAGCCATAACTTTTTTATTTTTCGTCAATATGGCCATGTGATGGCTTATTATTTGCAAAACAAGTTGTACTTTTGAACGACATCATTGGCTTTAGCATGTCGTGTACTAGAAAACGGGAAAAAAATTCCAAGTGCGGTAAAATTTCAAAAAAAATTGCAATCCCACTCATGTTTATTGATTGGCTTTTTTACTAGGTTCACTAAATGCTAAAACTGATCTGCCATTATGATTTTCCAGGTCATTACGAGTTCATAGACACCAAACATGTCTAGGTTCTCTTTTATCCGATACCCGTAGTGTCTCCATTTTTCATGATCTGGGGTTGGGTGAGAGCTTATTTTTGGCATACTGAGCTGGTGTTTTTAATGATAGTATTTTGGTGCAGATACATCCTTTTGATCGCCCCTTATTGTATTTTAATGCAATGTCGCGGCGACCAAAAAAAGTAATTTCAAATTTTTTTCTAGCTACGCCATTTAGCAATCAGGTTAATCCTTTTTTTATTGATAGATGGGGCGATTCTGAATGTGGCGATACCAAATATGTGTAGGTTTGATTTTTTTTATTGATTTATTTTGAATGGGGCAAAAGGGGGGAGATTTAAACTTTTATATTTTTTTATTTTTTTCACATTTTTTTACTTTTTTTTTTACTTTTGCCATGCTTCAATAGCCTCAATGGGAGGCTAGAAGCTGGCACCACTTGATCGGCTCTGCTACATAGCAGCGACCATCAGATCGCTGCTATGCAGCAGAAATGCAGGTGTGCTATGAGTGCCGACCACAGGGGAGCGCTCACAGCAGGCCGACATCAGTAACCATAGAGGTCTCAAGGACCTCTATGGTTACCATTCTCACACTTTGCTGACCCCCGATCATGTGATGGGGTCAGCAATGTGCTTATTTCCGGCCACCCGGCTTGAAGCGCCGGTTAAATGCCGCTGTCAGCGTTTGAGAGCGGCATTTAACTAGTTAATAGCGGCGGGTGAATCGCGATTTCACCTGCCGCTATTGCGGGCACATGTCAGCTGTTCAAAACAGCTGACATGTCCCGGCTTCGATGCGGGCTCACCGCCAGAGCCTTGCATCAAAGCGCGGTATCTGACCTCGGATGTACAATTCCATCTGAGGTCAGAAAGAGGTTAAAGGGGTCCTCTGGGTTGATGTTATGGCAGCCAGATGGTATAACTTCCCACAGGTGAAGTAGGTCCCCAGGGCTCCTGGTGAATAGATGGAAGATGGTGAGTGGTGCAGTAAAGAATGAAGAACACAGTTGTGCAGTCTTTTTACCTGGTTTACTGATGGTAGCAGGCAACCACAGTCCCGGGCACCAGATCACAGGCACAGGCAGGGTCCAGCCGGCTTGGAAGGAAGTTCAGAGTCCAGCTTTACCAGGTGGAGTTAAAAGCCTTCCTCTTAGCGCGGTGGTATTATAATTAGGGTTGAGCGACCTTGACCTTTTTAGAGTCGAGTCGGGTTTCGTGAAACCCGACTATCTCAAAAGTCGAGTCGAGTGGAATCGGCCGATTATCGCGAAAAGTCGGGGATCGACCGAAACACGAAAACCAATGCAAGTCAATGGGGGAGCATAGTCGGCAGTGAGTAGAGGCCAGGAAAACATGTACAGAGCCCATTTTAATGGCAAAAACATCCATTCTTGTTACTGAAGCTTGTCAATCTTAATTTAGCTTATAATAATTGTAAGGCATTTGAAATTGGGGGTCATTTGGCTAAAGTTGTGGGGGGTAGGGCTGGTTCAAGTAATTAGTGGGCCCAGTAAATCTGGACCACGTCACGGCAGTGGAGCAGGGAGAGGTAAGTATTTCAACTTTGCAAGTGCTGTGATCCTGAGCAAGCAGGGGGGCCCACTCGTTGGCATTGGCACTGGCACAGGGCCCCTCAAAGTACAGCGGTGTGTTTGCACGGCGGGGGCGCCTCCCACCGGCAGCAACACTTTTGCATACTATGAGGGGCCCTGTGCCAGTGACGTCGCCAACGAGTATTCCTCCCCCCACCTGATGAAGGAACCTGCACCTTCATCTGCACCTTCCTCTTTTGTCCCCGTGTAAGGTGGTATGGTATGCGGGAAGGGGGACCTGACTTTCAGCAGGGTCACAATCTTGCAGTGTAGCGTGCACGGGGAATGTTGCATTATGGGTCAATGTACCAGCAGACTCATCTATCACTGGCTGGGCAATGGGCAGGATGAGGGGGAAACAGATATGGGCCCAAAGAATAAAGTGGGCTAAATGCAGTTCAAAATTGGTAACAGGACTAACCAGGGGGCATTGTTTTGTTCAGTGGAGGACAACTGGAATGAGAGGCTGACACAGAGAGTAGGCCCAAATCAGCAAGTATTCTAAATGCAGTTCAAAATTGGCAACAGTAGTAAACCGGCGGCACAGCTTTGTTCACTGTAGGAGAACAGCAAGGAGCGGCAGACACAGATAGAAGGCCCCAACCCAACTAGTAGGCCTAATGCAGTGTTGTTTTCAACAACTACTAAACGAGAGCCAGAAGATCGAAGCAATGGAGAGGAAACCTGGGGAACACCTGGGAGTGGAAGACACCGTCTCTACACCCCAGACCCAACTTGTAGGCCGAATTCAGTGTTGTTTTCAACAACTACTAAACGAGAGCTTTAAGATTGAAGCAATGGAGAGGAAACCCGGAGAACACCTTGGAGCGGAAAACACCGTCTCTACAACCCAGACCCAACTTGTAGGCCAAATGCAGTGTTGTTTTCAACAACTACTAAACAAGAGCCTTCAGATTGAAGCAATGGAGAGGAAACCTGGAGAACACCTTGGAGCGGAAGACACCGTCTCTACAACCCAGACCCAACTTGTAGGCCGAATGCAGTGTTGTTTTCAACAACTACTAAACAAGAGCTTTAAGATTGAAGCAATGGAGAGGCAACCTGGGGAACACCTTGGAGCAGAAGACACCGTCTCTACAACCCAGACCCAACTTGTAGGCCGAATGCAGTGTTGTTTTCAACAACTACTTAAGAAGAGCCAGAAGATCGAAGCAATGGAGAGGCAACCTGGGGAACACCTTGGAGTGGAACACACCGTCTCTACACCCCAGACCCAACTTGTAGGACGAATGCAGTGTTGTTTTCAACAACTGCTAAACGAGAGCCTGAAGATTGAAGCAATGGAGAGGCAACCTGGAGAACACCTTGGAGCGGAAGACACCGTCTCTACACCCCAGACCCAACTTGTAGGCTGAATGCAGTGTTTTTTTCAACAACGACTAAACAGGAGCTTTAAGATTGAAGCAATGGAGAGGCAACCTGGGGAACATCTTGGAGCGGAAGACACCGTCTCTACACCCCAGACCCAACTTGTAGGCCGAATGCAGTGTTGTTTTCAACAACTACTAAACGAGAGCTTTAAGATTGAAGCAATGGAGAGGAAACCTGGAGAACACCTTGGAGCGGAAGACACCGTCTCTACAACCCAGACCCAACTTGTAGGCCGAATGCAGTGTTGTTTTCAACAACCACTTAAGAAGAGCCAGAAGATCGAAGCAATGGAGAGGCAACCTGGGGAACACATTGGAGTGGAAAACACCGTCTCTACACCCCAGACCCAACTTGTAGGCCGAATGCAGTGTTGTTTTCAACAACTACTAAACAAGAGCTTTAAGATTGAAGCAATAGAGAGGCAACCTGGGGAACACCTTGGAGTGGAACACACCGTCTCTACACCCCAGACCCAACTTGTAGGCCGAATGCAGTGTTGTTTTCAACAACTACTAAACGAGAGCCAGAAGATTGAAGCAATGGAGAGGCAACCTGGAGAACACCTTGGAGCGGAAGACATCGTCTCTACACCCCAGACCCAACTTGTAGGCCGAATGCAGTGTTGTTTTCAACAACTACTAAACAAGAGCTTTAAGATTGAAGCAATGGAAAGGCAACCTGGGGAACACCTTAGAGTGGAACACACCGTCTCTACACCCCAGACCCAACTTGTAGGCCGAATGCAGTGTTGTTTTCAACAACTACTAAACAAGAGCTTTAAGATTGAAGCAATGGAGAGGCAACCTGGGGAACACCTTGGAGCGGAAGACACCATCTCTACACCCCAGACCCAACTTGTAGGCCGAATGCAGTGTTGTTTTCAACAACTACTAAACAAGAGCTTTATGATTGAAGCAATGGAGAGGCAACCTGGGGAACACCTTGGAGTGGAACACACCGTCTCTACACCACAGACCCAACTTGTAGGCCGAATGCAGTGTTGTTTTCAACAACTACTAAACGAGAGCCAGAAGATTGAAGCAATGGAGAGGCAACCTGGAGAACACCTTGGAGCGGAAGACACCGTCTCTACACCCCAGACCCAACTTGTAGGCCGAATGCAGTGTTGTTTTCAACAACTACTAAACAAGAGCTTTAAGATTGAAGCAATGGAGAGGCAACCTGGGGAACACCTTGGAGTGGAACACACCGTCTCTACACCCCAGACCCAACTTATAGGCCGAATGCAGTGTTGTTTTCAACAACTACTAAACGAGAGCCAGAAAATTGAAGCAATGGAGAGGCAACCTGGAGAACACCTTGGAGCGGAAGACACCAGCTCTACACCCCAGACCAAACTTGTAGGCCGAATGCAGTGTTGTTTTCAACAACTACTAAACAAGAGCTTTAAGATTGAAGCAATGGAGAGGCAACCTGGGGAACACCTTGGAGTGGAACACACCGTCTCTACACCCCAGACCCAACTTGTAGGCCGAATGCAGTGTTGTTTTCAACAACTACTAAACGAGAGCTTTAAGATTGAAGCAATGGAGAGGCAACCTGGGGAACACCTTGGAGTGGAACACACCGTCTCTACAACCCAGCCCCAACTTGTAGGCCAAATGCAGTGTTGTTTTCAACAACTACTTAAGAAGAGCCAGAAGATTGAAGCAATGGAGAGGCAACCTGGAGAACACCTTGGAGCGGAAGACACCGTCTCTACACCCCAGACCCAACTTGTAGGCCGAATGCAGTGTTGTTTTCAACAACTACTAAACAAGAGCTTTAAGATTGAAGCAATGGAGAGGCAACCTGGGGAACACCTTGGAGCGGAAGACACCGTCTCTACACCCCAGACCCAACTTGTAGGCCGAATGCAGTGTTGTTTTCAACAACTACTAAACAAGAGCTTTAAGACTGAAGCAATGGAGAGGCAACCTGGGGAACACCTTGCAGCGGAAGACACCGTCTCTACACCCCAGACCCAACTTGTAGGCCGAATGCAGTGTTGTTTTCAACAACTACTAAACGAGAGCTAGAAGCTCTAAGCTATGAAGAGGAAACCTGGGGAACACCTTGGAGCAGCAGACACCGTTAGTAGGCCCTACCGAAGTAGTAGTAGTAGCCCCAATGCAGTTTTCAAATTCCTATAGGCTGAAAACCAGACTATTGACGCTCAGCTTTTTTAAAAGGAGGACAGCTGTATTGAGTGGCGCAGACAGACACAGGTAGTAGGCCTTAAACACAACATTTGGCTCAATGCAGTTTAAAAAAGGTTACAGGGGTACACAGGCAGCATTGGTCTGTTCAGTGGAGGACAATTTCAATTATGGACCACAGACAGAGTTTGTATGCCTACTATTAAAAAACGGATGCTCTATGCAATTTAAAATAGGCTCCAGGGGTACACGGGCAGCAGTGGACAGGTCACTGGAGGACTAGTGGAAGAAGGGACCGCAGACAGGCGTAGTAGGCCTAACATAACAAAATTTGGCTGTAGGCACTTTTAAATTGGTTCCAGGGGTACACGGGCAGCAGTATACAGGACACTGGAGGACTAGTGGAAGAAGGGACCGCAGAAAGGCGTAGTAGGCCTAACATAACAAAATTTGGCTGTAGGCACTTTTACATTGGTTCCAGGGGTACACGGGCAGCAGTAGACAGGACACTGGAGGACTAGTGGAAGGAGGGACCGCAGACAGGCGTAGTAGGCCTAACATAACAAAATTTGGCTGTAGACACTTTTAAATTGGTTCCAGGGGTACACGGGCAGCAGTAGACAGGACACAGGAGGACTAGTGGAAGGAGGGATCGCAGACAGGTGTAGTAGGCCTAACATAACAAAATTTGGCTGTAGGCACTTTTAAATTGGTTCCAGGGGTACACGGGCAGCAGTGGTCTGGTCAGTGGAGGACTAGTGGAAGGAGGGACCGCAGACAGGCGTAGTAGGCCTAACATAACAAAATTTGGCTGTAGGCACTTTTAAATTGGTTCCAGGGGTACACGGGCAGCCGTAGACAGGACACTGGAGGACTAGTGGAAGGAGGGACCGCAGACAGGCGTAGTAGGCCTAACATAACAAAATTTGGCTGTAGGTACTTTTAAATTGGTTCCAGGGGTACACGGGCAGCAGTAAACAGGACACTGGAGGACTAGTGGAAGGAGGGACCGCAGACAGGCGTAGTAGGCCTAACATAACAAAATTTGGCTGTAGGCACTTTTACATTGGTTCCAGGGGTACACGGGCAGCAGTAGACAGGACACTGGAGGACTAGTGGAAGGAGGGACCGCAGACAGGCGTAGTAGGCCTAACATAACAAAATTTGGCTGTAGGCACCGTTAAATTGGTTCCAGGGGTACACGGGCAGCAGTGGTCTGGTCAGTGGAGGACTAGTGGAAGGAGGGACCGCAGACAGGCGTAGTAGGCCTAACATAACAAAATTTGGCTGTAGACACTTTTAAATTGGTTCCAGGGGTACACGGGCAGCAGTAGACAGGACACTGGAGGACTAGTGGAAGGAGGGATCGCAGACAGGTGTAGTAGGCCTAACATAACAAAATTTGGCTGTAGGCACTTTTAAATTGGTTCCAGGGGTACACGGGCAGCAGTGGTCTGGTCAGTGGAGGACTAGTGGAAGGAGGGACTGCAGACAGGCGTAGTAGGCCTAACATAACAAAATTTGGCTGTAGGCACTTTTAAATTGGTTCCAGGGGTACACGGGCAGCAGTAGACAGGACACTGGAGGACTAGTGGAAGGAGGGACCGCAGACAGGCGTAGTAGGCCTAGCATAACAAAATTTGGCTGTAGGCACTTTTAAATTGGTTCCAGGGGTACACGGGCAGCAGTAGACAGGACACTGGAGGACTAGTGGAAGGAGTGACCGCAGACAGGCGTAGTAGGCCTAACATAACAAAATTTGGCTGTAGGCACTGTAAAATTGGTTCCAGGGGTACACGGGCAGCAGTGGTCTGGTCAGTGGAGGACTAGTGGAAGGAGGGACCGCAGACAAGCGTAGTAGGCCTAACATAACAAAATTAGGCTGTAGGCACTTGCAATTCTCTTGCAGGGGTACGCAGGCAGCATTGGTGTTGTCAGCGGAGGCCGATTGTAATGAGTGTCTGCCAGTTAGTACTCAAAAAAAAATAAATAGATGTTAATGTCTCGCATTACAACAAAACCAAAACACAAAAGGGTGGAATACTTAGGTACAGGGGTGGGCTCCTCTACTGAGTTTTAGACCTAGTAATTTGGCGCTAATTATTTACTGGTGTAAATATAGGACACTGCCCCTGACTATGTTAAGTACCATCATACATGTCAACACAATGGTATTGTCAGTGCCAGGCATTGAATGATGTCACGCATAGACTAAACATTGGTGGAACTGTGAGAGATAATTGTGCAAGTGGTAGAGCAATGTTTGAGCTGGGGGGGGACTCTCTTGTGACCGGCGGTACAGGCCCAGGGCCCCTCATGTTACAACAGTGTGTCTGACGTTGGGTGCACACCACCACCGCCAGAGACACTTTGTTGTACTATGAGGGACCCAGTGGCAGTGCCGTCGACCAAAAGCGGGCACACCCACCTCTTCAGACAAACGGCACTCTCACGGGTGCTTGCGCCAAGTGGCGAGACCACGGCCCCGTGGGGGGAGTTTGGCCATTTAGGGAGGTGTAAACATGTCGTATGCTGGACAATCAGCTGCTGCAAATTACGCGATTGGAAAAGTCAGTCAGAGTAGTCCACAAGCAAGACCTTTTCATAGGAAAGCTAGGTGTCAGCCGGGCAAGGTGGGGCAAAAGAATTCGAAATCCAGTTGTGGTTCATTTTAATGAAGGTTAGATCATCCACATTTTGGGTAGCCAGACGAGTCCTTTTTTCGGTTAATATTGAACCTGCAGCACTGAATACTCTTTCTGATAGGACACTAGCTGCCGGGCAGGCAAGCTCCTGCAATGCATATTCTGCCAATTCAGGCCAGGTGTCTAATTTAGATGCCCAGTAATCAAATCGGAATGATGGTTGAGGGAGAACATCGATAAGGGATGAAAAATAGTTAGTAACCATACTGGACAAATGTTGTCTCCTGTCACTTTGAATTGATGCTGCAGTACCTGTCCTGTCTGCGGTCATAGCAAAATCACTCCACAACCTGGTCAGAAAACCCCTCTGTCCAACGCCACTACTGATTTCTGCACCTCTAACACCTCTGGTCTGCTGCCCCCTGCAGCTCGTGTGAGAACGATCACGGGCGCTGTGTGCTGGGAATGCCTGAAGCAAACGGTCAACAAGAGTTGATTGTTTGGTTGCTAATATTAGTTCCAAGTTCTCATGTGGCATAATATTTTGCAATTTGCCTTTATAGCGAGGATCAAGGAGGCAGGCCAACCAGTAATCGTCATCGTTCATCATTTTAGTAATGCGTGTGTCCCTTTTGAGGATACGTAAGGCATAATCCGCCATGTGGGCCAAAGTTCAAGTTGTCAAATTTGCGGTTGTGCTGGGTGGAGGGGCTGTTTCAGGCAAATCTACGTCACTTGTGTCCCTCAAAAAACCAGAACCCGGCCTTGCCACGCCACCAATTTCCCATGGCCCCGGAAAAGCTTCCTCATTAAAAAAGTACTCATCCCCATCATCCTCCTCGTCCTCCTCCTCCTGTTCGCCCGCTACCTCGTCCTGTACACTGCCCTGACCAGACGATGGCTGACTGTCATCAAGCCTTTCCTCTTCCTCTGCTGCAGACGCCTGCTCCTTTATGTGCGTCAAACTTTGCATCAGCAGACGCATTAGGGGGATGCTCATGCTTATTATGGCGTTGTCTGCACTAACCAGCCATGTGCATTCCTCAAAACACTGAAGGACTTGACACATGTCTTGTATCTTCGACCACTGCACACCTGACAACTCCATGTCTGCCATCCTACTGCCTGCCCGTGTATGTGTATCCTCCCACAAATACATAACAGCACGCCTCTGTTCACACAGTCTCTGAAGCATGTGCAGTGTTGAGTTCCACCTTGTTGCAATGTCTATGATTAGGCGATGCTGGGGAAGGTTCAAAGACCGCTGATAGGTCTGCATACGGTTGGAGTGTACGGGCGAACGGCGGATATGCGAGCAAAGTCCGCGCACTTTGAGGAGCAGGTCTGTTATGAACAGGTAATTCAGAACCACAATGGACCTTGAAGTTCAGAGCACACAAAGTGACCTGACAATTACCAAAAACATAGGACGAGCTCTGAGACGTGGGAACTCTGCTGACCGCAATCCCTAATCCTATCCAACCACACTAGAGGTAGCCGTGGAGCGCTCCTGACCAGACCTATGCACCTCGAGCACAGCCTGAGAAACTAGCTAGCCCTAAGAAAGAAAAATAAGCCTAGCTTGCCTCAGAGAAATACCCCAAAGGAAAAGGCAGCCCCCCACATATAATGACTGTGAGTTGAGATGAAAATACAAACGCAGAGATGAAATAGATTTAGCAAAATGAGGCCCAACTTACTGAACAGACAGATAGGAAAGATTGCTTTGCGGTCAACACAAAACCCTACAAACAACCACGCAGAGGGGGCAAAAAGACCCTCCGCACCGACTAACGGTACGGAGGTGCTCCCTCTGCGTCCCAGAGCTTCCAGCAAGCAAGAAAAACCAATATAGCAAGCAGGACAGAAAAAATAGCAAACAAAAAATAACACAAGCAAAACTTAGCTTATGCAGGATAGACAGGCCACAGGAACGATCCAGGAGAAAGCAAGACCAATACTAGAACATTGACTGGAGGCCAGGATCAAAGCACAAGGTGGAGTTAAATAGAGCAGCACCTAACGACTTAACCTCATCACCTGAGGAAGGAAACTCAGAAGCCGCAGTACCACTCTCATCCACCAAAGGAAGCTCATAGACAGAACCAGCCAAAGTACCACTCACGACCACAGGAGGGAGCTTGGCCACAGAATTCACAACAGTACCCCCCCTTGAGGAGGGGTCACCGAACCCTCACCAGAGCCCCCAGGCCGACCAGGATGAGCCACATGAAAGGCACGAACCAGATCGGCAGCATGGACATCAGAGGCAAAGACCCAGGAATTATCTTCCTGACCATAACCTTTCCACTTAACCAGATACTGGAGTTTCCGTCTCGAAACACGAGAATCCAAAATCTTCTCCACTATATACTCCAACTCCCCTTCAACCAAAACCGGAGCAGGAGGATCAATAGATGGAACCACAGGTGCCACGTATCTCCGCAACAATGACCTATGGAACACGTTATGGATGGAAAAAGAAGCTGGAAGAGTCAAACGAAAAGACACAGGATTAAGAACCTCAGAAATCCTATATGGACCAATGAAACGAGGCTTAAACTTAGGAGAGGAAACCTTCATAGGAATATAACGAGATGACAACCAAACTAAATCCCCAACACGAAGTCGGGGACCCACACAGCGCCTGCGGTTAGCGAAACGTTGAGCCTTCTCCTGGGACAAAGTCAAATTGTCCACTACATGAGTCCAAATCTGCTGCAACCTATCCACCACAGTATCCACACCAGGACAGTCCGAAGACTCAACCTGCCCTGAAGAGAAACGAGGGTGGAACCCAGAATTGCAGAAAAACGGCGAAACCAAAGTAGCCGAGCTGGCCCGATTATTAAGGGCGAACTCAGCCAAAGGCAAAAAGGACACCCAATCATCCTGATCAGCAGAAACAAAAGATCTCAGATATGTTTCCAAGGTCTGATTGGTTCGTTCAGTCTGGCCATTTGTCTGAGGATGGAAAGCCGAGGAAAAAGACAAATCAATGCCCATCCTAGCACAAAAGGCTCGCCAAAACCTCGAAACAAACTGGGAACCTCTGTCAGAAACGATGTTCTCTGGAATGCCATGTAAACGAACCACATGCTGGAAAAACAATGGCACCAAATCAGAGGAGGAAGGCAATTTAGACAAGGGCACCAAATGGACCATCTTAGAGAAGCGATCACAAACCACCCAAATGACCGACATTCTTTGAGAGACGGGGAGATCCGAAATAAAATCCATAGAGATATGTGTCCAAGGCCTCTTCGGGACCGGCAAAGGCAAAAGCAACCCACTGGCACGAGAACAGCAGGGCTTAGCCTGAGCACAAATCCCACAGGACTGCACAAAAGAACGCACATCCCGCGACAGAGACGGCCACCAAAAGGATCTAGCCACCAAATCTCTGGTACCAAAGATTCCAGGATGACCAGCCAACACCGAACAATGAACCTCAGAGATAACTTTATTCGTCCACCTATCAGGGACAAACAGTTTCTCCGCTGGGCAACGGTCAGGTCTATTAGCCTGAAATTTTTGCAGCACCCGCCGCAAATCAGGGGAGATGGCAGACAATATTACCCCCTCTTTGAGAATACCCGCCGGCTCAGGCAAACCCAGAGAATCGGGCACAAAACTCCTAGACAGGGCATCCGCCTTCACATTTTTAGAGCCCGGAAGGTACGAAACCACAAAGTCAAAACGGGAGAAAAACAGCGACCAACGAGCCTGTCTAGGATTCAACCGTTTGGCAGACTCGAGATAAGTCAAGTTCTTGTGATCAGTCAAGACCACCACGCGATGCTTAGCTCCTTCAAGCCAATGACGCCACTCCTCGAATGCCCACTTCATGGCTAGCAACTCTCGATTGCCAACATCATAATTTCGTTCAGCAGGCGAAAACTTCCTGGAAAAGAAGGCGCATGGTTTCATCACCGAGCAATCAGAACTTCTCTGCGACAAAACCGCCCCTGCTCCAATTTCAGAAGCATCAACCTCGACCTGGAACGGAAGCGAAACATCTGGTTGGCACAACACAGGGGCAGAAGAAAAACGACGCTTCAACTCCTGAAAAGCTTCCACAGCAGCAGAAGACCAATTGACCACATCAGCACCCTTCTTGGTCAAATCAGTCAACGGTTTAGCAATACTAGAAAAACTATTGATGAAGCGACAATAAAAATTAGCAAAGCCCAGGAACTTCTGCAGACTCTTCAGAGATGTTGGCTGAGTCCAATCATAAATGGCCTGAACTTTAACAGGGTCCATCTCGATAGTAGAAGGAGAAAAAATGAACCCCAAAAATGAAACCTTCTGAACACCAAAGAGACACTTTGACCCCTTCACAAACAAAGAATTCGCACGCAGGACCTGGAACACCATTCTGACCTGCTTCACATGAGACTCCCAATCATCCGAGAAGACCAAAATATCATCCAAGTATACAATCAGGAATTTATCCAGGTACTCTCGGAAGATGTCATGCATAAAGGACTGAAACACTGATGGAGCATTAGAAAGCCCGAATGGCATAACCAGGTACTCAAAATGGCCTTCGGGCGTATTAAATGCTGTTTTCCATTCATCGCCCCGTTTAATACGCACAAGATTATATGCACCACGAAGATATATCTTGGTGAATCAACTAGCCCCTTTAATCCGAGCAAACAAATCAGACAGCAGCGGCAAGGGGTACTGAAATTTGACCGTAATTTTATTTAGAAGGCGGTAATCAATACAAGGTCTCAGCGAACCATCCTTCTTGGCCACAAAAAAGAACCCCGCTCCCAATGGCGACGATGACGGGTGAATATGACCCTTCTCCAAGGACTCCTTCACGTAACTCCGCATAGCGGCGTGCTCAGGTACAGATAAATTAAACAGTCGACCCTTAGGAAACTTGCTACCAGGAATCAAATCGATAGCACAATCACAATCCCTATGCGGAGGTAGGGCATTGGACTTGGGCTCATCGAATACATCCCGGTAATCAGACAAGAACTCTGGGACCTCAGAACGGGTGGATGATGAGATAGTCAGAAATGGAACATCACCATGTACCCCCTGACAACCCCAGCTGGACACAGACATAGATTTCCAATCTAATACTGGGTTATGGACTTGTAGCCATGGCAACCCCAACACGACCACATCATGCAGATTATGCAACACCAGAAAGCGAATATCCTCCTGGTGCGCAGGAGCCATGCACATGGTCAGCTGGGTCCAATACTGAGGCTTATTCTTGGCCAAAGGCGTAGCATCAATTCCTCTCAATGGAATAGGACACTGCAAGGGCTCCAAGACAAACCCACAGCGCCTAGCATACTCCAAGTCCATCAAATTCAGGGCAGCGACTGAATCCAGAAATACCATGACAGAATAGGAAGACAAAGAGCAGATCAAAGTAACGGACAAAAGAAATTTCGACTGTACCGTACCAATGGTGGCAGACCTAGCGAACCGCTTAGTGCGCTTAGGACAATCGGAGATAGCATGAGTGGAATCACCACAGTAGAAACACAGCCCATTCTGACGTCTGTGTTCTTGCCTTTCTGCTCTGGTCAAAGTCCTATCGCACTGCATAGGCTCAGGTTTATGCTCAGATAATACCGCCAAATGGTGCACAGATTTACGCTCACGCAAGCGTCGACCAATCTGAATGGCCAAAGACATAGACTCATTCAGACCAGCAGGCATAGGAAATCCCACCATGACATCCTTAAGGGCTTCAGAGAGACCCTTTCTTAAAATAGCTGCCAGCGCACATTTATTCCATTGAGTGAGCACGGACCACTTTCTAAACTTCTGACAATAAATCTCTATCTCATCCTGACCCTGACACAGAGCCAGCAAATTTTTCTCTGCCTGATCCATTGAATTAGGTTCTTCATACAGCAATCCGAGCGCCAGGAAAAACGCATCAATATTACATAATGCAGGATCTCCTGGTGCAAGGGAAAATGCCCAGTCTTGAGGGTCGCCACGTAATAAAGAAATAATGATCCTAACTTGTTGAACTGGGTCAACAGAGGAGCGGGGTTTCAAAGCCAGAAATAGTTTACAATTATTTTTAAAATTCAAAAACTTAGCTCTATCTCCAGAAAATAACTCAGGAATAGGAATTTTAGGTTCTAACATAGGATTCTGAACCACTAAATCTTGAATGTTCTGTACATTTATAGCGAGATTATCCATCAAAGAGAACATTCACCATGTCCACACCTGTGTTCTGAACCACCCTGATGTAAAGGGGAAAAGAAAGACAGAACACAGTGCAAAGAAAAAAAAATGGTCTCAGAACTTCTCTTTTCCCTCTATTGAGAAGCATTAGTACTTTGGGCCTCCAGTACTGTTATGAACAGGTAATTCAGAACCACAATGGACCTTGAAGTTCAGAGCACACAAAGTGACCTGACAATTACCAAAAACATAGGACGAGCTCTGAGACGTGGGAACTCTGCTGACCGCAATCCCTAATCCTTTCCAACCACACTAGAGGTAGCCGTGGAGCGCTCCTGACCAGACCTATGCGCCTCGAGCACAGCCTGAGAAACTAGCTAGCCCTAAGAAAGAAAAATAAGCCTAGCTTGCCTCAGAGAAATACCCAAAAGGAAAAGGCAGCCCCCCACATATAATGACTGTGAGTTGAGATGAAAATACAAACACAGAGATGAAATAGATTTAGCAAAGTGAGGCCCAACTTACTGAACAGACCAAAGATAGGAAAGATTGCTTTGCGGTCAACACAAAACCCTACAAACAACCACGCAGAGGGGGCAAAAAGACCCTCCGCACCGACTAACGGTACGGAGGTGCTCCCTCTGTGTCCCAGAGCTTCCAGCAAGCAAGAAAAACCAATATAGCAAGCTGGACAGAAAAAATAGCAAACAAAAAAAAACACAAGCAAAACTTAGCTTATGCAGGATAGACAAGCCACAGGGACGATCCAGGAGAAAGCAAGACCAATACTAGAACATTGACTGGAGGCCAGGATCAAAGCACTAGGTGGAGTTAAATAGAGCAGCACCTAACGACTTAACCCCAGCACCTGAGGAAGGAAACTCAGAAGCCGCAGTACCACTCTCATCCACCAAAGGAAGCTCATAGACAGAACCAGCCGAAGTACCACTCATGACCACAGGAGGGAGCTTGGCCACAGAATTCACAACACAGGTCGGATAACCCCGGATAACTTTTCAGGAAGCACTGCACCACCAGTTTTAAGGTGTGAGCCAGGCAAGGAATGTGTTTCAGTTGGGAAAATGGAGATGGCAGCCATGAAATTCCTTCCGTTATCACTCACTACCTTGCCTGCCTCAAGATCTACAGTGCCCAGCCACGACTGTGTTTCTTGCTGCAAGAACTCGGACAGAACTTCCGCGGTGTGTCTGTTGTCGCCCAAACACTTCATAGCCAATACAGCCTGCTGACGCTTGCCAGTAGCTGCCCCATAATGGGACAACTGGTGTGCAACAGTGGCAGCTGCGGATGGAGTGGTTGGGCGACTGCGGTCTGTGGACGAGCTCTCGCTTCTGCAGGAGGACGAGGAGGACGAGGAGGGGGTGCGAACGGCTACAGCCAACTGTTTCCTAGACCGTGGGCTAGGCAGAACTGTCCCAAAATTACTGTCCCCTGTGGACCCTGCATCCACCACATTCACCCAGTGTGCCGTGATGGACACGTAACATCCCTGGCCATGCCTACTGGTCCATGCATCTGTTGTCAGGTGCACCTTTATACTCACAGATTGCCTGAGTGCATGGACGATGCGCTCTTTAACATGCTGGTGGAGGGCTGGCTTTTCTCGAAAAGAAGTGTCGACTGGGTAGCTCGTAGCGTGGTACAGCGTAGTCCATCAGGGCTTTGAAAGCTTCGCATTCAACTAACCGGTAGGGCATCATCTCTAATGAGATTAGTCTAGCTATGTTGGCAGACTGAGAGACGGTTGGAGACGGTATTGTTGCCGCCGGTGCCCTAGATGCAGTGTTTCCTACTACGAAACTGGTGATTCCCTGACCCTGACTGCTTTGGCCTGGCAAGGAAACCTGCACAGATACTGCAGGTGGTGCGGAAAATGGTGGCCTTACACTGACGGAAGGGATGTAGCGTTGCTGACTAGCTTCATTGGCCGAGGGTGCTACAACCTTATGGGACGTTTGGTAGTTAGTCCAGGCTTGCAAATGCATGGTGGTTAAATGTCTATGCATGCAACTTGTATTTAGACTTTTCAGATTCTGACCTCTGCTTAAGGTAGTTGAACATTTTTGACAGATGACTTTGCGCTGATCAATTGGATGTTGTTTAAAAAAAATGCCAGACTGCACTCTTTCTAGCATCGGATCCCTTTTCAGGCATTGCAGACTGAGCTTTAACCGGATGGCCACGCTGTCCTCCAACAGGTTTTGGCTTTGCCACGCATTTTGGGCCATCTACGGGCCCGGCAGATGGAACCTGTTGCGATGTTGATGCCTGCTGCGGCCCCTCCTCCTCCGCTTCAGAACTACTGCCGCCTGCACCCTGTTCCCCCAATGGCTGCCAATCGGGGTCAACAACTGGGTCATCTATAACCTCCTCTTCTAGCTCGTGTGCAACTTCGTCTGTGTCACCATGTAAGTCGGTGGTATAGTGTTCGTGACGGGGCAACATAGTCTCATCAGGGTCTGATTCTGGATCAGTACCCTGCGAGGGCAATGTTGTGGTCTGAGTCAAAGGACCAGCATAGTAGTCTGGCTGTGGCTGTGCATCAGTGCAGTTCATGTCAGATTCAACTTGTAATAGGCATGGTTAACTGCTTCACTTTCTAAGCCAGGGACGGTATGTGTAAAGAGCTCCATGGAGTAACCCGTTGTGTGGCCTGCTGCATCCTTCTCTGCTGCTGTTTTTGCTGAAGAGGACAAGGAAGCGACTTGTCCCTGACCGTGAACATCCACTAATGATGCGCTGCTTTTACATTTACCAGTTTCAGAAGAGGAGGCAAAAGAGCTAGAGGCTGAATCAGCAAGGTAAGCCAAAACTTTCTCTTGCTGCTCTGGCTTTAAAAGCGGTTTTCCTACTCCCAGAAAAGGGAGCGTTCGAGGCCTTGTGTAGCCAGACGACGAACCTGGCTCCACAGCTCGAGACTTAGGTGCTATATTGTTTTTCCCACGACCACTGTTTTTCCCGATGCTCCACTACCACTACCATCATTACCAGCTGGCAATGAACGCCCACGGCCACGACCTCTTCCACCAGACTTCCTCATTGTTTCAAAAACGTCACCAAACTAACGGTATTTGTTACTGTCAAACAACTTACAAGGTGAACTCTAACTTCTGTATGATTTAGATATCCCTTTATAGGTGGGTGAGACCGCAAGGAAAATCAGGCACGATGTTACACACTCTGTTTTCTGTGGCACCAAATGAGAGAGATGCCACACACGCAGGACTGTCACTCAAGCAGAAAGGCCAATATTAATCTCCCACTGTTTTTTTTTTTCAGGGAGAATTTAGATACCAATTTAAAAAAAAAAAAACACTAGGCTTTCTATGGCCCACTATTTAAGAGAGATGGCACACTCAGGACTGGCAGACAAGCAGAAAGGCCAATATTAATCTCCCACTGTTTTTTTTTTTTTTCAGGGAGAATTTAGATACCAAATTTAAAAAAAAAAACACTAGGCTTTCTATGGCCCACTATTTAAGAGAGATGGCACACTCAGGACTGGCACACAAGCAGAAAGGCCAATATTAATCTCCCACTGTTTTTTTTTTTTTCAGGGAGAATTTAGATACCAAATTTAAAAAAAAACACTAGGCTTTCTATGGCCCACTATTTAAAAGAGATGGCACACTCAGGACTGGCAGACAAGCAGAAAGGCCAATATTAATCTCCCATTGTTTTTTTTTTTTCAGGGAGAATTTAGATACCAAATGTTTTTTAAAAAAATAGGCTCTCTATAGCCAACTATTTAAGAGAGATGGCACACTCAGGACTGGCAGACAAGCAGAAAGGCAAATATTAATCTCCCACTGTTTTTTTTTTTTTCAGGGAGAATTTAGATACCAAATAAAAAAAAAAAAACACTAGGCTTTCTATGGCCCACTATTTAAGAGAGATGGCACACTCAGGACTGGCACACAAGCAGAAAGGCCAATATTAATCTCCCCCTTTTTTTTATTTTTTCAGGGAGAATTTAGATACCAAATTTTTTTAAAAAACACTATGATTTCTATGGCCCAGTATTTAAGAGAGATGGCACACTCAGGACTGGCACACAAGCAGAAAGGCCAATATTAATCTCCCACGGTTTTTTTTTTTCAGGGAGAATTTAGATACCAAATTTAAAAAAAAAAAAAAAGGCTTTCTATGGCCCACTATTTAAGAGAGATGGTACACTCAGGACTGGCACACAAGCAGGAAGGCCAATATTAATCTCCGACAACTTATTCTTTTAGGGAGAATTACAAAAAAAAAAAAAAAAGGGACTGTCCTACAATTACTATCTCCCTGCAGTAATCTCAGCCAGGTATGGCAGGCAGCAATAAGAAGGAGTGGACTGCTGCACAAATTAAATCAAAAGTGTGGACAAACAAAAAAGATAGCTGTGCAGAATGGAAGGAACAACAGGATTTGTGCTTTGAAAAAAGCAGTTGGTTTGCACAGCGGTGTACACACAGCAATGCAGCTATCAGGGAGCCTTCTAGAGCAGCCCAATGAGCTACAGCGCTGAGGAAAAAAAATGTAGCTTCCACTGTCCCTGCAAACAAAAGGTGGTGTTGGACAGTGGAAATCGCTACAGCACAAGCGGTTTGGTGGTTAATGGACCCTGCCTAACGCTATCCCTGCTTCTGACGAAGCGGCAGCAACCTCTCCCTATGCTCAGATCAGCAGCAGTAAGATGGCGGTCGGCGGGAACGCCTCTTTATAGCCCCTGTGACGCCGCAGACAGCAAGCCAATCACTGCAATGCCCTTCTCTAAGATGGTGGGGACCAGGACCTATGTCATCACGCTACCCACACTCTGCGTCCACCTTCATTGACTGAGAAATGGCGCTTTTAGCATCATTGAAACACGACTTTGGCGCGAAAGTCGCGTACCGCATGGCCGACCCCACGCAGGGGTCGGGTCGGGTTTCGTGAAACCCGACTGTGCCAAAAGTCGGCGACTTTTGAAAATGAACGATCCGTTTCGCTCAACACTAATTATAATCCCTTACTGAGGTCCTCTCAATTATCTCTGTCCTTTATTGAAGTGGGACACAAACCCGTATGGTAGGTGACTTGAGCCTTTTTACAGGGTCTCTATCATCACCCGGGCTCTATGTGTCACTGTGTCTCCTGGGCATTAGGGCGGACAGGTATCGTGTAGTCTAGCTGTTCTACCAGTTTCTGATGTGCCTTGTAGATTATGACAGCACTTAGGTCTTACGGTTACCGGTATCTGCGCTCTATCAGGGAGGTAGCCCTCTCGCAGCTATTCTCCCTTGTTGTCGCTCTCCTGTGCTTCACTCTCCGGCACGTTCACTAAAAGCTGTTCTTCCTTATGTATATCGCTATCTAGGAGCTACAGCACCTCAGGCTGTACGGCCCCTCACCCGTCCTTCTGCCTCAGACTGCTCCAGTCTGCTGTCCGGCACCAACTGTCTAAATCTTCCTAACTGCCTAGCAACTGCCTAGAAACTAACTCCTCCTCCCGACCAGAGAGAGCATCTCCTCTGAAGTCGGGTGTAGAGCTCCCCCTTCTGGCCTGGAGTCAGAACTGTGTTGTATGTGCTAATTACCTGTTAACACCACTGTGACAACCAGGAGCCTGGGGCGTCACACAAAAGGCTGTTGAAACAGCCCTTCACCATGGAGTTTGGAGGAAAATGATAAGGAAATGGAATACATTACAGAGATTCATAACTTTGACAAATTATGAGTAATGGAAAAAAAAGAATTTATTTTATTTTTAAGAAATAAACACAAGTCAATATAATAGGAAAAGATGCAATACCAAAGACAATATCAAATATGTTATTTAGCTAGCAACTTGAGCAGAACTGCTGAGCTCAGTTATTAGATGCAGGGTTGTCGACGTGGCTTTAGTATTGCAAACAATAACAGACAGAAGCAGCAATGGAGATTCAGCAAAAGACCTAGGGAGGGTGAATAAAGAACAAACATTTTTTTTACAAGAAGCTGCAGCTATTTCAAAATACACTGCTCAAAAAATAAAGGGAACACTAAAATCCCACATCCTAGATATCACTGAATGAAATATTCCTGTAGTAAATCTTTACTCATTACATAGTGGAATGTGTTGAGAACAATAAAACCTTAAAATTATCAACATAAATCACAACTGATATCCCACGGATGTCTGGAGTTTGAATGATGCTCAAAATCAAAGTGGAAAATGAAGTTACAGGCTTATCCAACTTCAGTGGAAATGCATCAAGACAAGGAAATGATGCTCAGTAGTGTGTGTGGCCTCCAAGTGCCTGTATGACGTTCCTACAACGCCTAGGCAAGCTCCTGATGAGGCAGCAGATGGTCTCCTGAGGGATTTCCTCCCAAACCTGGACTAAAGCATCCACCAACTCCTGGACAGTCTGTGGTGCAACGTGACGTAGGTGGATGGTGCGAGACATGATGTCCCAGATGTGTTCAATCGGATTCAGGTCTGGGAAACAGGCAGGCCAGTCCATAGCTTCAATGCCTTCATCTTGCAGGAACTGCTGACAAACTCCAGCTACATGAGGTCTGGCATTGTCCTGCATTAGGAGGAACCCAGGGCTAACCGCACCAGCATATGGTCTCAGAAGGGGTCTGAGGATCTTATCTTGGTACCTAATGGCATTTAGTTTACCTCTGGTGAGCACATGGAGGGCTGCGCGGCCCTCCAAAGAAATGCCACCCCACACCATTACTGACCCACTGCCAAACCAGTCATGCTGAAGAATGTTGCAGGCAGCAGAGCGCTCTCCATAGCATCTCCAGACTCTGTCACGTCTGTCACATATGCTCAGTGTGAACCTTTCATCTGTGAAGAGCACAGGGCGCCAGTGGCGAATTTGCCAATCCTGGTGTTCTGTGGCAAATGCCAAGCGTCCTGCATGGTATTGGCCTGTGAGCACAACCCCCATCTGTGAACATCAGGCACTCAGACCATCCTTATGGAGTCGGTTTCTAACCGTTTCTGCAGACACATGCACATTTGTGGCCTGCTGGAGGTCATTTTGCAGGGCTCTGGCAGTGCTCCTCCTGTTCCGGTTGTTTAAGTGTTCCCTTTATTTTTTTGAGCAGTGTAGATTTTACGATACCAGAAAACTGTCTGGAAGGGAGTGTAATCAGTACAAAACCCTTTTAATAATTGACCCAAAAAAATTCCATGATTTGCAAGACATTTATTATTTGCTTTAGGCCGGGGTCACACTTGCGAGTGCAATGTGAGAAAGTCTCACGAGTCTCTCACATCAATACCTGCCGCTGGCACTCAGGACCAGAGCGTTCAGCTGCATAGAAATACATTCAGCCACAGGCTCCGGTCCCGAGTGCCGGCAGCAGTGCCAGGTATTGACGCGATAGACTCGTGCGAGTTTCTGGCAACACACTCGGCCTTAGAAACTTTCTCTGGCTTACTTGACAAGGTGGCATGGCTTGAACTGCAACCCCGTTCAACAAAATTAGACCAGATATTTGATTTAAATTTCTGGGCAAAATAAGTCAACTAAGAGGTGTTGAAAACATTAAAATTACCTTGCCTGGTTATAATTAGAGTTGAGCAAATTTTTCAAAATTAAGTTCCGAATGTATTTGCAATATTTGCCGAACGTCATTGGATTTATTAGGTGTAGAAATGACTGAATATGTTCGGAATCGATCATCAAACATAAATTTGGTATGAATAGAATATCAATATGGCTTGAATATGGCAAATTCAGATTCGGCGACCGATTCTGAACATATTCAGTCATTTCTGCTTATTTTATTTGCTCTGCTCCCCTGATTATTTATTTAATTATTTATTTTTTAAATCCGCAATATGGTTCCAATGCGCTCTTTTTATGGTCTTTATCAAGGGAACATTTCTCAAAGTGGAATAATGCAGTACAGCCTAAAGATACGCACCCAGTTCTTTAAATTAGCACAACACAAAACCATACGGTGGATTATAATAAAAGATAAAAACAAAAAGGATTACTCAGATAAGCCGCAGGAGTAAAAATAAAAGCAAAAAATGTCCAGTTTTGACTTGGTGACAGGTCTTATGTAACAAGACAGTCTACAAATGCACTAATTCACCCATCAATTAGTAAGTAAGCAACATATGTCACAATGATAAAATTGCCAGTTTATGTAAATCTGTCCAACTAAGTTTATTGATCTTCCTATATTATACCACTTTAACCCCTTTCTGCCCTCGGACAGAATAGTATGTCCGAGGGCAGAACCCCCGCTTTGATGTGGGCTCTGGCGGTGAGCCCGCATCAAAGCCGAGATATGTCAGCTGTTTTGAACAGATAACATGTGGCCGCAATAGCCGAGAGTGGAATCGCGATCCGCCTATGCCTATTAACTAGTTAAATGCAGCTGTCAAACTCTGACAGCAGCATTTAACAAGCGCTTCCGGCCATCTGGCTTGAAATGCGCGCAACGGTGACCCCGGTCACATGATCGGGTCATCGGCGTGTTGGCATGACAACCAGAGGTTTCCTTGAGACCTCTATGGTTGTTGATGCCAGATTGCTGTGAGTGCCACCCTGTGGTCGACGCTCATAGCAATGCAGTAATTCTGCATCTGATCATCGCAGAGTCGATCAAGTTATGGCAGCTTCTAGCCTCCCATGGAGGCTATTGAGCCATGCCAAAATTAAAATAAATGTTTTTAAAAATATGAAAAAAAAAAAATTAAAATAAAAAAATGAATAAAAATCAAACATACACATATTTGGTATCACCGTGTCCAAAATCGCCCGATCTGTCAATAAGAAAAGGATTAACCTGATTGCTAAACAGTGTAGCTATAAAAAAAAATTAAAACGTCAGAATTACGGGGTTTTTGTCACCGTGACATTGCATTAAAATGCAATAAAGGGCGATCAAAAGAATGTATCTGCACCAAAATTATCATTAAAAACGCCAGCTCGGCACGCAGAAAACAAGCCCTCACCAAACCCCAGATCACAAATTTTTTGAATTTTATTTTACCACTTAGATAAAAAACCCTAGACATGTTTGTTGTCTATGAACTCATAATGACCTGGAGAATCATAATCGCAGGTCAGTTTTAGCATTTAGTGAGCGTAGAAAAAAGGCCAAGCAAAATACTTTTTTTGCAATTTTACTGCACTTGGAATTTTTTTCCTGTTTTCTACTACAGGACATGGTAAAACCAATGGTGTCGTTCAAAAGTACAACTCGTCCCGCAAAAAATAAGCCCTCACATGGCTATATTGGCGGAAAAATAAAAAAGTTATGGCTCTGGGAAGGAGGGGAGCGAAACACGAAAATGCAGAAACGAAAATACCCTGGATCATTAAGGGGTTAACCTACCGCACAATGGATGAAACCTGAGCCACTTGTAGTCCAGAAACCCTAACCACTGTGCTTATTACTAGTCTCTAATCATCATTCACATTATTAATTCTGTACCATATAGTGACCTCCCTAAAATTTGAAACAAAAAAATGTTTATGGAGAAGAAACGAAATCAGCTTCCTGTAAATTTCTAATTTGATCTATGTATAAATAATAAATTCTAGACACGCTTTCCTTCCTCTAGGTCCAATTTGAAGCTTTATCAAAATGATTTAACATACATTCCCCGCAAGAAGACATACATCAAACCCGCTATTTATTGGACTTGCGCAGAGGGGTGTTTTAATGCATATTCTGAATACTAGCCAAACAGTTATAGTGACTCCATCATAATGAATTTGGAGGGGATTAACTAAATTTCGTACATATGAAAGTTTCACTTGTAGATCAACAGTTATATGACACAACAAGCAACAGGTCAATTTCAAAATGATTTCCAAGCTCATTGAGTCTTTTTTTAAAGAGATATAGCGCTTTATTTCTAGAAGAATCCAGTACACAGCAAAGTGCAGCTGCACTCAACTATTTTCATAGCCTTGCCTCTGGTGGTGGGCAGATAGAGGCAGTTATTCAGTCTCTGCACTAAGGGCTAAGATGGTAATAATCCTTTAAATGCATGAATCACTGTTATAAAAATATCCTATGAACTATACAGCCCCAGCCAGCTCTTACAAAATAATATTGCTTAAAAAGTAAATAAACCCTTTTTTATTTAGTTATTCTCCAAGCAATGTAAATTATACAGTATTTGTGTAATATACTCCATTATCTTATTTTACTTCCATCTCTACCAAACAATAAGCTGTGACACTAACACTAGTTGCATAATAATGCCCAGCTCGTTCTCTTTTAGAAGCCCCTTTCAACTGCTGCTCAGTAAGATCCATACACTGTAATCAAACAATTAAAGTACATGCTTTTCCCAGTCTGCCTGATTTTTTTTAGTATATTGTAAGTATAGATCTTAAGCTGAGCAGCAGTTGAAAGCAGCTTGTAATTTAATTGGTCATTGAAACAGCACTTCATCATAGTGTTTGGAAGGAAGGAAGCAAAATATGGAAATAAAGCAAAACTTTGCAATGTTTAGAGGATAATGAAATTAAAAAAATGTAATTACTAACTAACATTCATCTCAAAATACACCAATATTAGCCTTCTATCTTAATAGGTTTCTTCTAGTGTTCTTCGCGTCTGAGTGCGGGTGGATTTTATTCTTGCATAGTTGTTCCTAAATAATGTCCAGAAACTATGTAATACTATTCGGTATTTTTTTTTTCACCTTATACATGTTATATCAGCATATGAGCTGTATGATATTATTTGTGTGAGTCTATGCTGAATTTAAAAAATAAAAATGTGCACAGTAGGGTTGAGTGACTTTTACTTTTATAGGATCGGGTCGGGTTTCACGAAACCCGACTTTTTCAAAAGTCGGGTCGAGTGAAATCGGCCGATCCTATAAAAAAGTCGGGGTCGGGGTCGGCCGAAACTCGAAACCCAATGCACTGGGTTTCCAATGGTTCCCAGGGTCTGAAGGAGAGGAAACTCTCCTTCAGGCCCTGCGATCCATATTTAAGTGTAAAATAAAGAATTAAAATAAAAAATATCGCTATACTCACCCTCGGACGCGCCCTGGTACTAACCGGGAACCTTCCTTCCTTCGAATCAGCGCTTGCAGGACCTTGCGGTGACGTCGCGGCTTGTGATTGGGCGCGCAACCGACCATGTGACCACTTGCGCGACCAATCACAAGCCGCGACGTCACCACAAGGTCCTGCAAGCGCTGATTCTTAGGAAGGAAGGCTGTCGGAAAGAAGCAGGGCACGTCCGAGGGTGAGTATATTCCTATTAGGTATTGGTCGCGCGAGCGGTCACATGGGCGGTCGCGCGACGAATCACAAGCCGTGACGTCACCGCAAGGTCCTGCAAGTGCTGATTCGAAGGAAGAAAGGCTGCCAGTTAGTACCAGGGCGCGTCAGAGGGTGAGTATAGCGATATTTTTTATTTTAATTCTTTATTTTACACTTAATATGGATTCCGATACCGATTTCCGATATTGCAAACATATCGGAACTCGGGATCGGAATTCCGATACCAGATTCAGAAGATCGCCGACTTCATGGCCGACCCCACACAGGGGTCGGGTCGGGTTTCATGAAACCCGACTTTGCCAAAAGTCAGCGACTTCTGAAAATGGCCGACCCGTTTCGCTCAACCCTAGTGCATAGCACTATCAGAGTAGCATAAACGACATAGTCAAAAACTAAAGAAACTAGTGGGTAAAAAATCAATCACAAGTAGAAGAAGAAAAGTGGAAAAAAAGAAAAAAACATTTGTACCTATTATGGGGGAATAAAAGTTGTTTTTTGTAACCCCATTGAGCAGTGTCACTTTTTCAGATTTTAATTGTTTTATTGTTATGGTTTATATTACTTTGATTATCATTTAAACAACTTATACCTCTATATCTAGCTTTAATATCTTTGAGTTGTTGTATGCTCAGTATAAGTTCCGAAGTTCTATTTGTAAAGCCAATAAAACAGTATAGAAGTTTGCTGATTCTGAGAAACTTCTTAAGCCATGTGTTATGGCAAGGCTATCATACATTCTTATTTAGTCACATTAGATATACTTGTAAATTCCATTACATTTCAAAAGTTTTGTTCTGCAAAACAGGCATTGTAATATAGTAAACTTTCCAAGCTTAGAACCTCCACATAGGCAGAAATAATTTATTAATTTTCAATAAAGGGAACCTGTCACCTGAATTTGGCGGGACCGGTTTTCTGTCATATGGGCGGAGTTCTGGTGTTTGATTAACCCTTTCTTTTTAGTTACACAATAAAAACCTCCTCCACGGTCAGCAGGGTGAACATGACTTCATACACAGCCAGACAATTGTGTAAGCTTTTGTCTCAGGTGCATCGCCCCTAATTTGACCAAATTTTCAGATCTGGAGATGACTTGTGTCACCCGAACTTAGTTCTCCCAGGACACAATGCTAATGCATTGCAACTGTCTAATGGTCAAGAAGACTTTTTCCCTTCATACAACCTGAAGAAAACAATATTTTTTAAATTTTAGAGTATAAACTGTAGTTACATAGGTTGAAAAAAGACCTAAGTCCATCAAGTTCAACCTTTCTCTTTCTGTGCATTTTTTCACTAAATTGACTATAACCCTCAATATTATGTGTACTGAGGAAATCATCCAGCCCATGTTTAACCCCTTAGTGACAGAGCCAATTTGGTACTTAATGACCAGGCCAATTTTTGCAATTCTGACCACTGTCACTTTATGAGGTTATAACTCTGGAACGCTTCAACAGATCCCGCTGATTCTGAGATTGTTTTTTCGTGACATATTGTACTTCATGTTAGTGGTAACGTTTCTTCGATATTACTTGCGATTATTTATGAAAAAAACGGAAATATGGCAAAAAATTTTAAAATTTTGCAATTTTCAAACTTTGTATTTTTATGCCCTTAAATCAGAGAGATATGTCACGAAAAATAGTTAATAAATAACATTTCCCACATGTCTACATTACATCAGCACAATTTTGGAAACAACATTTTTTTTGTTAGGGAGTTATAAGGGTTAAAAGTTGACCAGCAATTTCTCATTTTTACAACACTGTTATGATTAGGTAATTCAGTACCACAATGGACATGGAGGTCAGAGCACATACAGTGATCTGACAATAACCCAAAAACATAGAACAAGCTCTGAGACGTGGGAACTCTGTTGACCGCAATCCCTGATCCTCTCCAACAAACACTAGAGGCAGCCGTGGATTGCGCCTAACGCTCCCTATGCAACTCGGCACAGCCTGAGAAACTAGCTAGCCTGAAGATAGAAAATAAGCCTACCTTGCCTCAGAGAAATACCCCAAAGGAAAAGGCAGCCTCCCACATATAATGACTGTGAGTAAAGATGAAAAGACAAACGTAGAGATGAAATAGATTTAGCAAAGTGAGGCCCGACTTTCTGAACAGAGCGAGGATAGGAAAGGTAACTTTGCGGTCAACACAAAACCCTAAAAACCACGCAGAGGGGCAAAAAGACCCTCCGTACCGAACTAACGGCACGGAGGTACACCCTCTGCGTCCCAGAGCTTCCAACAAACAAAAAGATAAGCTGGACAGAAGAAAAGCAAACAAAATAGCAAAGGAAAATTTAGCTATGCAGAGCAGCAGGCCACAGGAACGATCCAGGAGGAAAACAAGTCCAATACTGGAACATTGACAGGAAGCCAGGATCAAAGCACTAGGTGGAGTTAAGTAGAGCAGCACCTAACGACCTCACCACATCACCTGAGGGAGGAAACTCAGAAGCCGCAGTACCACTTCCCTCCACCAACGGAAGCTCACAGAGAGAATCAGCCGAAGTACCACTTGTGACCACAGGAGGGAGCTCTGCCACAGAATTCACAACAGTACCCCCCCCTTGATGAGGGGTCACCGAACCCTCACCAGAGCCCCCAGGCCGACCAGGATGAGCCACATGAAAGGCACAAACAAGATCGGGAGCATGGACATCAGAGGCAAAGACCCAGGAATTATCTTCCTGAGCATAACCCTTCCACTTAACCAGATACTGGAGTTTCCGTCTTGAAACACGAGAATCCAAAATCTTCTCCACAATATACTCCAACTCCCCCTCCACCAAAACCGGGGCAGGAGGGTCAACAGATGGAACCATAGGTGCCACGTATCTCCGCAACAATGACCTATGGAATACGTTATGTATGGAAAAAGAATCTGGAAGGGTCAGACGAAAAGACACAGGATTAAGAACCTCAGAAATCCTATACGGACCAATGAAATGAGGTTTAAACTTAGGAGAGGAAACCTTCATAGGAATATGACGAGAAGATAATCAAACCAGATCCCCAACACGAAGTCGGGGACCCACACAGCGTCTGCGATTAGCAAAACGTTGAGCCTTCTCCTGGGACAAGGTCAAATTGTCCACTACCTGAGTCCAAATCTGCTGCAACCTGTCCACCACAGTATCCACACCAGGACAGTCCGAAGACTCAACCTGTCCTGACGAGAAACGAGGATGGAGCCCAGAGTTGCAGAAAAATGGCGAAACCAAGGTAGCCGAGCTGGCCCGATTATTAAGGGCGAACTCAGCCAAAGGCAAAAAGGACACCCAATCATCCTGATCAGCAGAAACAAAACATCTCAGATATGTTTCCAAGGTCTGATTGGTTCGTTCGGTCTGGCCATTAGTCTGAGGATGGAAAGCCGAGGAAAAAGACAAGTCAATGCCCATCCTACCACAAAAAGCTCACCAAAACCTCGAAACAAACTGGGAACCTCTGTCAGAAACTATATTCTCTGGAATGCCATGTAAACGAACCACATGCTGGAAGAACAATGGCACCAAATCAGAGGAGGAAGGCAATTTAGACAAGAGTACCAAATGGACCATATTAGAAAAGCGATCACAGACCACCCAAATGACTGACATCTTTTGAGAAACGGGAAGATCTGAAATAAAATCCATAGAGATATGTGTCCAAGGCCTCTTCGGGACTGGCAAGGGCAAAAGCAACCCACTGGCACGAGAACAGCAGGGCTTAGCCCGAGCACAAATCCCACAGGACTGCACAATAGTACGCACATCCCGCGACAGAGATGGCCACCAAAAGGATCTAGCCACTAACTCTCTGGTACCAAAGATTCCAGGATGACCAGCCAAGACCGAACAATGAACCTCAGAGATAACTTTATTCGTCCACCTATCAGGGACAAACAGTTTCTCCGCTGGACAACGATCAGGTTTATTAGCCTGAAATTTTTGCAGCACTCGCCGCAAATCAGGGGAGATGGCAGACACAATTACTCCTTCCTTGAGGATACCCGCCGGCTCAGACAAACCCGGAGAGTCGGGCACAAAACTCCTAGACAGAGCATCCGCCTTCACATTTTTAGAGCCCGGAAGGTACGAAATCACAAAGTCAAAACGGGCAAAAAACAGCGACCAACGAGCCTGTCTAGGATTCAACCGCTTGGCAGACTCGAGATAAGTCAAGTTCTTATGATCAGTCAATACCACCACGCGATGCTTAGCTCCTTCAAGCCAATGACGCCACTCCTCAAATGCCAACTTCATGGCCAGCAACTCTCGGTTGCCCACATCATAATTTCGCTCAGCAGGCAAAAACTTCCTGGAAAAGAAGGCGCACGGTTTCATCACTGAGCAATCAGAACCTCTCTGCGACAAAACAGCCCCTGCTCTAATCTCAGAAGCATCAACCTCGACCTGGAACGGAAGTGAAACATCTGGTTGACACAACACAGGGGCAGAAGAAAAACAACGCTTCAACTCTTGAAAAGCTTCCACAGCAGCAGAAGACCAATTGACCACATCAGCACCCTTCTTGGTCAAATCGGTCAATGGTTTAGCAATACTAGAAAAATTGCAGATGAAGCGACGATAAAAATTAGCAAAGCCCAGGAACTTTTGCAGACTTTTCAGAGATGTCGGCTGAGTCCAATCATGGATGGCTTGGACCTTAACAGGATCCATCTCGACAGTAGAAGAGGAAAAGATGAACCCCAAAAATGAAACCTTCTGCACACCAAAGAGACACTTTGATCCCTTCACAAACAAAGAATTAGCACGCAGGACCTGAAAAACCATTCTGACCTGCTTCACATGAGACTCCCAATCATCCGAGAAGATCAAAATGTCATCCAAGTACACAATCAGGAATTTATCCAGGTACTCTCGGAAGATGTCATGCATAAAGGACTGAAACACTGATGGAGCATTGGCAAGTCCGAATGGCATTACTAGATACTCAAAATGACCCTCGGGCGTATTAAATGCAGTTTTCCATTCATCGCGTCGCTTAATTCGCACAAGATTATACGCACCACGAAGATCTATCTTGGTGAACCAACTAGCCCCCTTAATCCGAGCAAACAAATCAGATAACAACGGCAAGGGGTACTGAAATTTAACCGTGATCTTATTTAGAAGGCGGTAATCTATACAAGGTCTCAGCGAACCATCCTTCTTGGCTACAAAAAAGAACCCTGCTCCTAATGGCGACGATGACGGGCGAATATGCCCCTTCTCCAGGGACTCCTTCACATAACTGCGCATAGCGGCGTGCTCAGGCACAGATAAATTAAACAATCAGCCTTTTGGGAACTTACTACCAGGAATCAAATTGATAGCACAATCACAATCCCTATGCGGAGGTAGGGCATCGGATTTGGGCTCATCAAATACATCCCGGTAATCAGACAAGAACTCTGGAACCTCAGAAGGGGTGGATGACAAAATTGACAGAAATGGAACATCACCACGTACCCCCTGACAACCCCAGCTGGACACCGACATGGATTTCCAATCTAATACTGGATTATGGACTTGTAGCCATGGCAACCCCAACACGACCACATCATGCAGATTATGCAACACCAGAAAGCGAATAACCTCCTGATGTGCAGGAGCCATGCACATGGTCAGCTGGGTCCAGTAATGAGGCTTATTCTTGGCCAAAGGCGTAGCATCAATTCCTCTCAATGGAATAGGACACTGCAAGGGTCCAAGAAAAACCCACAACGCTTAGCATTCTCCAAGTCCATCAAATTCAGGGCAGCGCCTGAATCCACAAATGCCATGACAGAATACGATGACAAAGAGCAGATCAAGGTAACGGACAGAAGAAATTTTGACTGTACTGTACCAATGGTGGCAAACCTAGCGAACCGCTTAGTGCGCTTAGGACAATCAGAGATAGCATGAGTGGAATCACCACAGTAGAAACACAGCCCATTCAGACGTCTGTGTTCTTGCCATTCAACTCTGGTCAAAGTCCTATCGCACTGCATAGGCTCAGGTTTAAGCTCAGGTAATACCGCCAAATGGTGCACAGATTTACGCTCACGCAAGCGTCGACCAATCTGTATGGCCAAAGACATAGACTCATTCAAACCAGCAGGCATAGGAAATCCCACCATGACATCCTTAAGGGCTTCAGAGAGACCCTTTCTGAACATAGCTGCCAGCGCAGATTCATTCCATAGAGTGAGCACGGACCACTTTCTAAATTTCTGACAATATAACTCTATCTCATCCTGACCCTGACAAAGAGCCAGCAAATTTTTTTCTGCCTGATCCACTGAATTAGGTTCATCGTACAGCAATCCGAGCGCCAGGAAAAACGCATCGATATTACTTAATGCAGGATCTCCTGGCGCAAGAGAAAATGCCCAGTCCTGAGGGTCGCCACGCAAAAAAGAAATAATGATCAAAACCTGTTGAACTGGATCACCAGAGGAGTGAGGTTTCAAGGCCAGAAATAGTTTACAATAATTTTTGAAACTCAGAAACTTAGTTCTATCTCCAAAACACAAATCAGGAATAGGAATTCTTGGTTCTAACATAGATTTCTGATCAATAGTGTCTTGAATCTTTTGTACTCTTGCCGAGAGCTGATCCACACATGAAGACAGACTTCTTATGTCCATTGCTATACCTGTGTCCTGAACCACCGAAATGTCTAGGGGAAAAAAAAGGCAAAACACAGTGCAGAGAAAAAAAAATGGTCTCAGAACTTCTTTTTTCCCTCTATTGAGAATCATTAGTACTTTGGCTTCCTGTACTGGAGGTCAGAGCACATACAGTGATCTGACAATAACCCAAAAACATAGAACAAGCTCTGAGACGTGGGAACTCTGTTGACCGCAATCCCTGATCCTCTCCAACAAACACTAGAGGCAGCCGTGAATTGCGCCTAACGCTCCCTATGCAACTCGGCACAGCCTGAGAAACTAGCTAGCCTGAAGATAGAAAATAAGCCTACCTTGCCTCAGAGAAATACCCCAAAGGAAAAGGCAGCCTCCCACATATAATGACTATGAGTAAAGATGAAAAGACAAACGTAGAGATGAAATAGATTTAGCAAAGTGAGGCCCGACTTTCTGAACAGAGCGAGGATAGGAAAGGTAACTTTGCGGTCAACACAAAACCCTAAAAACCACGCAGAGGGGCAAAAAGACCCTCCGTACCGAACTAACGGCACGGAGGTACACCCTCTGCGTCCCAGAGCTTAAAGCAAACAAATAGATAAGCTGGACAGAAGAAAAGCAAACAAAATAGCAAAGGAAAACTTAGCTATGCAGAGCAGCAGGCCACAGGAACGATCCAGGAGGAAAACAAGTCCAATACTGGAACATTGACAGGAAGCCAGGATCAAAGCACTAGGTGGAGTTAAGTAGAGCAGCACCTAACGACCTCACCACATCACCTGAGGGAGGAAACTCAGAAGCCGCAGTACCACTTCCCTCCACCAACGGAAGCTCACAGAGAGAATCAGCCGAAGTACCACTTGTGACCACAGGAGGGAGCTCTGCCACAGAATTCACAACACAACACCATTTTTTTTTAGGGACCACATTACATTTGAAGTCATTTTGAGGGGTCTATATGATAGAAAATAATGAAGTGTGACACCATTCTAAAAACTACACCCCTCAAGGTTCTCAAAACCACATTCAAGAAGTTTATTAACCCTTTACGTGCTTCACAGGAACTGAAACAATGTGGAAGGAAAAAATGAACATTTAACTTTTTTTTGCAAACATCTTAATTCAGAACCATTTTTTTATTTTCACAAGTGTAAAAACAGAAATGTAACCATAAATTTTGTTATGCAATTTCTCCTGAATAAGTCAATACCCCATATGTGGGGGTAAACCACTTTTTGGGCGCACCGCAGAACTTAGAAGTGAAGGAGCGCCGTTTGACTTTTTCAATGCAGAATTGGCTGGAATTGAGATCAGACGCCATGTCACGTTTAGAGAGCCCCTGATGTGCCTAAACAGTGGAAACTCCCCACAAGTGACACCATTTTGGAAACTAGACCCCTTAAGGAACTTATCTAGATGTGTGGTGAGCACTTTGAACCCCCATGTGCTTCACAGAAGTTTATAATGTAGAGCCGTGAAAAAAAAAATCGAATTTTTTCTACAAAGATGATCTTTTTGCCCACAAATTTTGATTTTCACAAGGGTAACAGGAGAAATTAGACCACAAAAGTTGTTGTGCAATTTCTCCTGAGTACGCTGATACCCAATATGTGGGGGTAAACCACTGTTAGGGCGCACCGCAGAGCTTGGAAGAGAAGGAGTGCCGTTTTACTTTTTCAATATAGAATTGGCTGGAATTGAGATTGGACGCCGTGTCGTGTTTGGAGAGCCCCTGATGTGCCTAAACAGTGGAAACCCTCCACAAGTGACACCATTTTGGAAACTAGACCCCTTAAGGAACTTATCTAGATGTGTGGCGAGCACTTTGAACCCCCATGTGCTGCACAGAAGTTTATGACGTAGAGCCGTGAAAATAAAAAATCGCTTTTGTTTACACAAAAATGATCTTTTCGCCCACAAATTCTTATTTTCACAAGGGTAACAGGAGAAATTAGACCACTAAAGTTGTTGTGAAATTTCTCCTGAGTACGTCGATACCCAATATGTGGGGGTAAACCACTGTTTGGGCGCACCGCAGAGCTTGGAAGAGAAAGAGTGCCGTTTTACTTTTTCAATGTAGAATTGGCTGGAATTGAGATCGGACGCCATGTCGCGTTTGGAGAGCCCCTGATGTGCCTAAACAGTAGAAATCCCCCACAAGTGACCCCATTTTGGAAACTAGACCCCCCATGGAACTTATCTAGATGTGTGGTGAGAACCTTGAATGCCCAAGTGCTTCACAGAAGTTTATAATGCAGAGTCGTGAAAATAAAAAATATTTTTTTTCCACAAAAAAGATTTTTTAGCCCCCAAGTTTTTATTTTCACAAGGGTAACAAGAGAAATTGGACCCCAAAAGTTGTTGTCCAATTTGTCCTGAGTATGCTGGTACCCCATATGTGGGGGTAAACCACTGTTTGGGCGCACGGCAGAGCTCGGAAGGAAGGAGCGCCGTTTTGGAATACAGACTTTGATTGAATGGTCTGCGGGTATTATGTTGCGTTTGCAGAGCCCCTGATGTACCTAACCAGTAGAAACCCTCCACAAGTTACCCCATTTTGGAAACTAGACCCCCCAAGGAACTTATGTAGATGTGTGGTGAGAACTTTAAATGCCCAAGTGCTTTACAGAAGTTTAGAATGCAGAGTCGTGAAAATAAAAAATATTTTTTTTTCCACAAAAAAGATATTGTAGCCCCCAAGTTTTTATTTTCACAAGGGTAACAGGAGAAATTGGACTGCAATAGTTGTTGTCCAATTTATCCCGAGTACGCTGATGCACCATATGTGGGGGTAAACTACTGTTTGGGCGCACGGCAGAGCTCGGAAGGGAAGGAGCGCCTTTTTGGAATGCAGACTTTGATAGAATGGTCTGTGGGCATTATGTTGCGATTGCAGAGCCCCTGATGTACCTAAACTGTAGTAACCCCCCACAAGTGACCCCATTTTGGAAACTAGACCCCCCAAGGAACTTATCTAAATGTGTGGTGAGAACCTTGAATGCCCAAGTGCTTCACAGAAGTTTAGAATGCAGAGTCGTGAAAATAAAAAAAAAATTTTTTTTCACAAAAAAGATATTGTAGCCCCCAAGTTTTTATTTTCACAAGGGTAACAGGAGAAATTGGACTGCAATAGTTGTTGTCCAATTTATCCCGAGTACGCTGATGCACCATATGTGGGGGTAAACCACTGTTTGGGCGCACGGCAGAGCTCGGAAGGGAAGGAGCGCCATTTTGGAATGCAGACTTAGATAGAATGGTCTGTGGGCGTTATGTTGCGTTTGCAGAGCCCCTGATGTACCTAAACAGTAGTAACCCCCCACAAGTGACACAGTTTTGGAAACTAGACCCCCCAAGGAACTTATATAGATGTGTGGTGAGAACTTTGAATGCCCAAGTGCTTCACAGAAGTTTATAATGCAGAGGCATAAAAAAATATATATATATATTTTTCCACAAAAAAGATATTGTAGCCCCCAAGTTTTTATTTTCACAAGGGTAACAAGAGAAATTGGACCCCAGAAGTTGTTGTCCAATTTATCCCGAGTACGCTGATGCCCCATATGTGGGGGTAACCCACTGTTTGGGCGCACGGCAGAGCTCAGAAGGGAGGGAGCACCATTTGACTTTTTGAGCGGAAAATTAGCTGTCGTGTTTGGAGACCCCCTGATGTACCTAAACAGTGGAAACCCCCCAATTTTAGCTCCAACCCTAACCCCAACACACCCCTAACCCTAATCCCAACCTGATCCATAATCCTAATCACTAACCCTAACCATAATCACAACCCTTACCCCAAAACAACCCGAATGTCAACCCTAACCATAACCCTAATCAAAACCCTAAATCCAACACACCCCTAATCCTAATCTCAACCCTAACCTCAAACCTAACCCTAATCCCAATACACCCCTAATCACAACCCTAACCTTAACCCTAATCCCAAACCTAACCCTAATCCCAAGCATAACCCTAATGCCAACCCTAACCCTAATACCAACCCTAATCCAAACCCTAACCCTAATCCCAACTCTAACCCTAACTTTAGCCCCAACCCTAGCCCTAACTTTAGCCCCAACCCTAACCCTAGCCCTAAGGCTACTTTCACACTTGCGTCGTTTGGCATTCCGTCGCAATCCGTCGTTTTGGACAAGAAACGGATCCTGCAAATGTGCCCGCAGGTGTCATGATTCCAATGGCAGGGAATCACAAAAGGACAAGCACCAACGAGCTCTAGGGTGATGGAACCTGAGCTGACCGCGACCCTAAACCTAAACACACAAATAACAATAGCAGGGGAACGTGCCTACGTTGATCCTAGACGTCTCGCACCAGCCGAAGATCTAACTTCCCCTCTTAGAAGAAACACAGACCTCTCTTGCCTCCAGAGAAATACCCCACAGAAATAGCAGCCCCCCACATATAATGACGGTGAAATGAGAGGAAGGCACATACACAGTATGAAATCAGATTCAGCAAAATGAGGCCCGCTAAAACTAGATAGCAGAGGATACAAAAGTAAACTGCGCGGTCAGCAAAAAACCCTTCAAAAAACCATCCTGTAATTACTTGAACTCATGTTCCAACTCATGGAACATGAGGAGCAATTACAGCCCGCTAGAGCAACCAGCAGCAAAGAAACAATTATATGCAAGCTGGACAAGACAAAAATAAATCAAAACGTGGAACAAGAAAATAAAAAACTTAGCTTGTCCTGAAGATTACTGAAGCCAGAAGCTGAGGTAACAAAACACTCTGATAACCTTGATAGCCGGCGGGGAAATGACAAGAAAGCCCGGTTAAATAGGAAACTCCCAAATCCTAATAGAACAGGTGGACACCAGAGACAGCAGAACACAAATCACCCAGTACCATCAGTAACCACCAGAGGGAGCCCAAAAACAGAACTCACAACAAGCAGGATGCGTTTTTTGTCCATAGACTTGCATTGCCGACGGATCGTGACAGATGGCCACACGTCGCGTCCGTCGTGCACTGGATCAGTTGTGTTTTGGCGGACCGTCAGCACAAAAAAAGTTCAATGAAACGTTTTTTTCTATGTCGCATCCGCCATTTCTGACCGCGCATGCGTGGCCGTAACTCCGCCCCCTCCTCCCCAGGACATAGATTGGGCAGCGGATGCATTAAAAAACTACAGCTGCTGCCCACGTTGTGCACAATTTTCACAACGTGCGTCGGTATGTCGGGCCGACGCATTGCGACGGCCCTGTACCGACGTAAGTGTGAAAAAAGCCTAACCCTAAATTTAGCCCCAACCCTAACCCTAAATTTAGCCCCAACCCTAACCCTAAATTTAGCCCCAACCCTAGCCCTAACCCTAGCCCTAACCCTAGCCCTAACCCTAACCCTAGCCCTAACCCTACCCCTATCCCTACCCCTAACCCTACCCCTAACCCTAGCCCTACCCCTAACCCTACCCCTAACCCTACCCCTAACCCTACCCCTAACCCTAACCCTACTTCTAACCCTACCCCTACCCCTACCCCTAACCCTAGCCCTAACCCTAGCCCTAGCCCTAACCCTAACCCTACCCCTAACCCTACCCCTACCCCTACCCCTAACCCTACCCCTAACCCTAACCCTACCCCTAACCCTACCCCTAACCCTAGCCCTAACCCTATGTGCGATCACATCAGAGGACAGAGAATTACACTTTACTTTTTTTTTTTTGCGGTCGCCGGTAAACAGTTAATTACCGGCGATCGCAAAACAGGGGTCGGTAAAACCGACCCCGATCATGCTCTTTGGGGTCTCGGCTACCCCCGGCAGCCGAGACCCTAAAGATTCTTGCGGGGCCGGCCGGCGGGCGCCCGCCATTTTGAAGATGGCGGCGCCCACCGGGAGACACGAGGAGCATCAGGGGAGATAGGTAAGTATTGGGGGGCCACCTGGGACCCCTTTTCTCTGTCCTCCGATGTGCGATCACATCGGAGGACAGAGAAATTAAAAAGAGATCGCGTTTTTTTTTTTTGCGATCGCCGGTAAACGGTTAATTACCGGCGATCGCAAATGCGGGGTGGGTTAAAAAAACCCCGAATCATGTTCTCTGGGGTCTCGGCTACCCTCGGCAGCTGAGACCCCGGAGAAAATCCGACTCTGGGGGGCGCTATTCACTTTTTTCACAGCGCCGTTAATTAACGGCGCTGTGGTTTAAGTACCCTTAGCGGCCGCCGTTAAAAGGCGTATCGACGGTCGCTAAGGGGTTAAAGGTTGTTACTGTGTCTGCCATTACTACCTCTTGCGGTTGGGCATTCCACATTCTGACTGCTCTAACTGTAAAGAACTCTTTTCTATTTAGCTGACAGAATCTCTTTTTTTCCACTCGTAACGAGTGCCCCCTGGTCCTTCATATGGTCTTTGGAAGGAATAAGTCATATGGATTACATGGCTGAGCGGTGGCATGATGCTACCGCTCAGCCATTAATCCAGGAGACACTAAGTTGAGCATGAGAACTCAGCTTCAAGTGCCAAGCTCTGACATCAAAAGGTGACCAGAGTTCATAGCCGATAAACTCCAGTCACCTTTTGACATCAGCGCTTGGGACTAAAGCTGAGTTCTCAGGCTCAGCTCAGTGTCTCCTGGATTCATGGCTGAGCAGTCACATCATGCCAGAGCTCAGCCGTGAATCCCGATGAAGCAAAATTGGGGCATGTCATGGGACATATGGATTTTTGTTGGACAGTGAGGAATATGGTGTTTTATTATTTTTAATTTTACAGTAATTAATAGGTGAGAGATGGGGAGTGTTTCTTTCAAATAGTGAAGTCTGTGTGTTTATATTAATTAAATGACTTTTTCCTGTGTGTGTGTGTTGCTATTACTTTTGATTACAGGGTTAGTAGTGGAGGTGTTTTATAGACACCTCTTCATTACTAACCTGTGGATTTCATGTCAGCTGACACTACAAAGCTGACGTCAACCCCACAAATATTACCCAATTTGCCACCACACCAGGGCAAGTGGGAAGAGCAGAGCAAAACGCGAGAATTAGCGCATTTAATTGATGTGCCTTTTCTGGGGCGTCTGCGGGCTCCTATTTTTTAGGCTGGGGAGCACAAAAATCCATGGCCCCTTCTCAGTCTCAGAATATTGGCCCCCGGCTGTCTCCTTTAGCTTGACTTTTTGTCAAAAATGGCGGCGATCCCAAGCCTTTTTTTTTTAATTATTTGTTCAAATAATTTTTTTTAAAATGCCATTTTTGATGACCAGCCAATATAAAACTGACAGCTGATGGCTGAAACCCGCAGCTGTGAGCTTTACTTGCACTGATTAGCAAAAATAGATGGACCACATGTCATTTTTTAATGTATTTATTTATTGCACAGGTGCCAGCTGATGAATACTCTCATCAGCCTTACTTGCTCTTGCTATTATCATAGAGACCTGGCATAAGCTGATGAGAGTAGTACTCATTAGCCAACGCCTGTGACCGGCGATAAACTTTTTACCGCAGGTCAAAGCTGCTGGCTCACATGCTGTCATCTGTGTGACAGCATGGGAAAAACAGGGCTCTGACCAGTGCTAATAAACTTACCACTGATCAAAGATGGCATTTCCTGCGCTGTCAAGCAGATGACAATATGGATGAAAAACGCCTGATGTTTGGCTCCCCATTCATTTGCTGGGGTCTGGGTTCGAGCTGGGGTACCGTTTTGGTGCCCAAACCAGACTGTTTTTAGACATTTGGCCAAAACCAGCAGACCCAAACATCCATGGGTCCACCCATCACTGCACACTACTGATGTCAGGCTTACCAGGTGGCAGTTGCCTTGATTCACCTTCTTACCTTTCTTAAATATTGGCACCACGTCAGCCATCCTCCAATTCTAAGGCATCAACTCTGTTACAAGAGAGTCTAATAAGATTAGATATATTGGTCTGTCAATTACTGAGCTCAATTCCCTCAATATCCGAGGATGAATGCCATCTGGTCAGAGAAATTTTTCAATGTTTAATTTGTTCAGAGGCAGGCATACTTCTTCTGTTAAACAAGTTATATCAGGGATGAACTTTGATTTTTGCATAGTTGAATGAGCCCTGGATCAGATAGCTTTGCCAGGTTGATTTCTTTTTTACATTTCTTATTGAGATCTTTATACTCCTGAAATGCTATTTCTGTATTCTCGGCCTTCAAGATTTTGACTGCCCTTTGTTTTTGTCTTATTAAACTTTTCAATTTCATATTTATCCATAATGGTTTTGTTCCTGGACATTTTATTACCAGAAGGTACAAGTTTTCTACAGGATTCTAGTAGTATATCCTTAACCTCTTCACGACATGCGCTGTACATGTATGGCACATGTTGGGTCTTTCCCTTTTATGTGGGCTCCAACGCTGAGCCAACACCTTTTCTGGCACATGTCAGCTGATTTCAGACTAGATTTTGATGTGCCAGTCATTTTTCTGTTATTTGTATGCTAGCTTTCTGACTGAGGACTCCACCCTTCACCATGTGGGGATTTTAATTACAGCTGGTTCCTGCCAACCCGTAAATGTAGACTTTATTGAGAGAGGTGTCCACATTCACCCATGCATTCAAACATTAGCCTTATAGAGGTGTTCACACTGCTCAGGGACCCATCCAGACTCATGAGGTCTCCTTGATGTTGGTTGCTGGGCAGGCATTATTTGGCCAAATTTTGTGCAAAGCGTCTCATGTATATTTCATGTATTTCTCTTAATATTCAAAAGCCATTTTTGCTATTCACATTCCATATAGTTCACATTGACATGCTTTAACACGATTGAGTGCAACCATTTTTCTATATTGTACATGTATGTAGCTGTTTTTTGGTATGCACCTGCTCAGACTAGTTATTGATGTGCAGGTCAGTTTTCTGTTATTTATGTGCCCCTAAGAATGCAGCACCCCAGAGTCCTGGTCGTTGCAGTAATGTCGTTCTTCCGCCAGGGGGAGTGATGTTACGTCTGATGGCATCAAAGGAGTTCACCCTGCCAGGTATTACAGTCACACACACACTTCACACGCCAGTCCACCAGGGGGAGCTAAGGGTTCTGTTCACTAGGCCACTCCTCACATAGGGTAAAACTGGTGGGTTGGTTAGGAAGTTAGGCAGTTGAAGGGAGAGAGTCAGAAGGAGAAGGAGAGGTAGAGAAGCAGACTGGGCTCGGTCCAGGGAATTCCTGTCACGCAGACAGTGGGAAAAGGAAGAACATCAGCAGGTCAGCAAGAAAGAAGGATACGGAGCTCCGCCTGCAACCCATGTGGCAGCTATTCTGACTCATGGATATGTAGAACGTAGTGGTGTCTGGATAGACCCTTCTTTTTAGGCGCTTCCGTATTCACCTGTACTCACGTTCATACCGATTAATCAGACAGCTTAACTCAGCCACGATCTCATGTAAGAAGACTCCAGGAAAAGAGAGTTGCTTTAACTGAAATTCTTGTATTATGATGAAAGTAGCAGGTAAAAAGAAATATTCAACAGAGGACATGTAGTAGGATGCATACAGATGGAGGAATGATGACAAAATGGAGAATAAGGGCGGGAACAAACATACATCACAGGACTACAGTGAGAGAGTTGGGACAAAATACAGGGAAAGGCAAACTTCTGCCTAGAAAGAAGGATCGAACACAAGCAATGCAAACATTGAATGATTTCCTAAGTCGTGAGACATGACACTCCCCGTCTGAAATCCTTGGATTTCACGATGTCCGTAATTCTTCGAAGTCGTTCGAACCTGAAAAAACAAGAGGAAAGAAAACATGCATGCAATAATAAACATCAAAGATTTTAAAGTCCAAACTCGTTGTTGTCGACCCGTAGATCAAACCGAAAGATAAGTCCAAATATGTTAAACCCATCTTCAGATTGGGGAAGCCGAAAACATGCCAACTCTTCCACCAACCCAGAATCCAATGGGAATGTTAACAGTTCAATCCAATGGAAAATGTCAATATTCAATAAAACTGGGGGACGAGGAGGAATGCTCCCCGCCGTGAGCAACGTCCAGGAGCATGTTCAGTTCATGTGATGTCCTCCTTTCGTAGAAGCAGCACGAGTTCAGTGACCGGGCGGAAGAAGGTTCGGGTAGAGCCGCCTTTTGTCACCTTAACTTCTACCTTACGAGTCTTTCCGTCCTCACTGGGTAGGACCTTGGCGAAAAGTCCCTTTGGCCAGTCATTGCGATGAGCCTCTTTGTCCTTTAAGAGAACGAGGTCTCCTTCTTGGAGATTGGGACTGGGCGTCTGCCATTTGTGACGGTTTTGAAGCAAGTGCAAATATTCAGTCTTCCAGCGATGCCAAAACACGTTAGCCAGATGTTGTACTTGCCTCCACTGACGTTTGTAAATGTCCTTGTTATCGAAATTCCCAGGCGGAACTGTAGCAGCTCCAGTCTTCTGTGTAAGAAGTGTAGCTGGAGTAAGGATCGCTGGAGCATCGGGGTCGGATGATACTGGAACCAAAGGTCTAGCATTTATTATGGCTGACACTTCTGCGAGGAAAGTGACCAGAACTTCATGAGTAAGGGGAAGTTTATGGTCCAGCAACATGGAGTCGAGGATCCTTCGTGCAACACCAATCATGCATTCCCAAAATCCACCCATGTGTGAAGAGTTTGGAGGGTTGAATACCCAAGTGCATCCATTGTCGGACAAGAAGTTGTCAAACTGCAGTTCCTTGCAGGCTCCTACAAAGTTTGCGCCGCAGTCGGACCGGAGTTGCTTGGCAGGTCCCCGGATGGAAAAGAATCTTCTTAGGGCATTGATGAAGCTGGAGGTATCCATGGATTCAATTATCTCGATGTGAACTGCACGGATACTGAGACAGGTAAATAGGACAGCCCACCGCTTACTGTTCGCGGCTCCTCCACGGGTTTTCCTGGTAACAACCGACCATGGCCCGAAGACGTCTACACCAACATATGAGAACGGTTGGTCCGTGCTCAGTCGATCTGCTGGGAGGTTCGCCATTTGTTGTTGTTGGTGTTTTCCTCATAACCTTCGACACTTGACACATCTATGGAGAACTGAGGAGACGCACCTTTTCATTCCCATGATCCACAAGCCAGCAGACCTGATGGCACCTTCAGTAAGATGTCTGCCTTGGTGCTGTACTCGTTCGTGATAGTGCCGAATCAACTGAGTAGTGACGTGATGTCGACCTGGAATGATGATAGGGTTCTGCTCCTTATCGTATAGATCTGATTTACTTAAACGTCCACCCACTCTTAGAAACTTGAGATGATCGACTACTGGGTTCAAGTCGAGTAGGGTGCTGTTTTTGGACACACTGACTCCCTAGGTAATACTGCCAATCTCATGTGAATATTCTTCTTGTTGCACACACCTGATGATGACTTGTTCAGCATGGACTATGTCGTCGGCAGTAAGACGACTCTTACACACGTGCCAACCATGGCACCCTGAGAGCTTGTCCTTTGTAAAACAGCGAGCAATGTGGATAAGACGAGCTACAGTTCGTACAACGGAAGACCAGCTTGAGAAGCGTTCAAAGCGGTGAGACTTCAAACCTTGCCTAGATGTAATTGAAGTATAGTGAGCAGAGATAGTTTGTCTTATCTCCTTGTCAGATTCTGGTTCCACCAGCTCATAAGCATTTTTGGTGTTGTTAGCACAGAAATCTTTGTACAGGAGACTAGGAGGCGCCAACCACATGTTATCACGAAGCTTAGAAGCAGCTGTGAGTCTTGTACCTCGGTCGGCTTGGTTTAAATCGGTGGAGATGTGATGCCACTGCTCAGGGGTAGAAAAACTTCTGATGCGCTCTACTCTGTTGCTCACATATGTATAGAACTGCTTCATTTGGTTGTGTATGTACCCGAGTACCACCCTGCTGTCTGTGTAGAAGGTAAAGGAATCAATTGTAATGTCCATTTCGTCTCGTACAACTTCAGCAATTTCTACTGCCAATACCGCAGCGCAAAGCTCGAGTCTGGGTACAGAGTGTGCAGGCTTTGGAGTTAATTTGGTCTTACCCAGGATGAAACCACAATGCACCTTATTGGCTCCTAAGGTCATCAGATAAGCTACTGCGGCTATGGCTTCAGTAGATGCATCAGAGAAAATATGGACTTCTCTTCTGATTGCAGTCAAAGGTGATCTTGGAGAATAACAACGTGGAACTTGGAGTTGCTGTAAGAACTCCAGAGACTTCTTCCATGCTTCCCACCTTTGCTGTTTCTGAGTTGGAAGCGGGGTGTCCCAATCCGTGTTCTCGGCCGTAAGTTGTCTTAACAGTATCTTGCCTTGAATAGTGATGGGTGCTACAAACCCGAGAGGATCATAGATGCTATTTATGACAGATAGGACTCCTCGTTTGGTATAGGGTTTGTCATAGGGTGACACTTGGAAGGTGAAGGTGTCCCGTTTGATATCCCACAGTAGACCAAGGCTGCGCTGTGTTGGAGGAACATCAGAACCCAAGTCGAGGTCTTTTAGGTTTGTGGCATGGTCCTCAGATGGAAACGCGTTCATTACCTCTTGACTGTTAGAGATAATCTTGTGGAGTCTGAGGTTTGATGTGGATAGCATTTCCTGTGTCCTGGAGAGTAGGTCAATTGCATCTTCACTTGTGGGTAAGGACTTGAGCCCATCGTCCACGTAGAAGTTCTTCTCTACAAATTGCCGAGCATCGGATCCGTACGCTCTCTCACCTTCCTGGGCTGTCCGTCTCAGACCATAGATCGCCACAGCAGGTGAGGGACTATTCCCGAAGACATGGACCTTCATCCGGTAGTCTATGACCGGATTGTTGACATTGTTGTCTTTGTGCCATAGGAACCTAAGATAGTTTCTGTTGTCTTCTTTCACGATGAAGCAATGAAACATCTGCTGAATGTCGGCCATTATGGCGACAGGTTCTTGTCTGAAGCGGATCAATACTCCAAGGAGGCTGTTATTCAGGTTGGGCCCAGTTAGGAGCAGGTTATTGAGAGAGAGGCCTTCAAACTGAGCACTGGAGTCAAACACGACTCTGATCTGATTAGGCTTGCGAGGGTGATAGACACCAAAGGATGGAAGATACCAACATTCTTCTCCCTCCCTCAGTGGTGGCGCAGGTTCAGCATGATCTCTGTCAAAGATGTTCTGCATAAAGTCAATGAAATGCTTCTCCATCTCTGGTTTCCTCTTTAGGGTACGCTTTAAGGATGAGAACCTTGCAGTAGCTTGCTGCAGGTTGTTCGGCAACCTCACTCTTGGGAAACGAAAGGGTAAAGGAGCTACCCAACTGTTGGAGTCATCTTGAGCAAATTCTTTATCCATAACCTTTATGAATTCTTTATCTTCCCTTGTGGGTGCCAACTTGTTGTCACTACTTGTAGAATTGAACACTGATGACCCGAGGTTTTCATCCCAGGGCTGGTGCGTGTTCATGTTGTCGAAGGATTCCTGTTGCCACTTGGTGTTGCTCACTTTCTCTTTCACCCAGTAGTGATGTGGGCATGGTTGGAAATGGGTGCTGCGACCATTTGACAAGATTTGTCTTATCTCCTTGTCAGATTCTGGTTCCACCAGCTCATAAGCATTTTTGGTGTTGTTAGCACAGAAATCTTTGTACAGGAGACTAGGAGGCGCCAACCACATGTTATCACCAAGCTTAGAAGCAGCTGTGAGTCTTGTACCTCGGTCGGCTGGGTTTAAATCGGTGGAGATGTGATGCCACTGCTCAGGGGTAGAAAAACTTCTGATGTGCTCTACTCTGTTGCTCACATATGTATAGAACTGCTTCGTTTGGTTGTGTATGTACCCGAGTACCACCCTGCTGTCTGTGTAGAAGGTAAAGGAATCATTTGTAATGTCCATTTCGTCTCGTACAACTTCAGCAATTTCTACTGCCAATACCGCAGCGCAAAGCTCGAGTCTGGGTACAGAGTGTGCAGGCTTTGGAGTTAATTTGGTCTTACCCAGGATGAAACCACAATGCACCTTATTGGCTCCTAAGGTCATCAGATAAGCTACTGCGGCTATGGCTTCAGTAGATGCATCAGAGAAAATATGGACTTCTCTTCTGATTGCAGTCAAAGGTGATCTTGGAGAATAACAACGTGGAACTTGGAGTTGCTGTAAGAACTCCAGAGACTTCTTCCATGCTTCCCACCTTTGCTGTTTCTGAGTTGGAAGCGGGGTGTCCCAATCCGTGTTCTCGGCCGTAAGTTGTCTTAACAGTATCTTGCCTTGAATAGTGATGGGTGCTACAAACCCGAGAGGATCATAGATGCTATTTATGACAGATAGGACTCCTCGTTTGGTAAAGGGTTTGTCATAGGGTGACACTTGGAAGGTGAAGGTGTCCCGTTTGATATCCCACAGTAGACCAAGGCTGCGCTGTGTTGGAGGAACATCAGAACCCAAGTCGAGGTCTTTCAGGTTTGTGGCATGGTCCTCAGATGGAAACGCGCTCATTACCTCTTGACTGTTAGAGATAATCTTGTGGATTGTTGACATTGTTGTCTTTGTGCCATAGGAACCTAAGATAGTTTCTGTTGTCTTCTTTCACGATGAAGCAATGAAACATCTGCTGAATGTCGGCCATTATGGCGACAGGTTCTTGTCTGAAGCGGATCAATACTCCAAGGAGGCTGTTATTCAGGTTGGGCCCAGTTAGGAGCAGGTTATTGAGAGAGAGGCCTTCAAACTGAGCACTGGAGTCAAACACGACTCTGATCTGATTAGGCTTGCGAGGGTGATAGACACCAAAGGATGGAAGATACCAACATTCTTCTCCCTCCCTCAGTGGTGGCGCAGGTTCAGCATGATCTCTGTCAAAGATGTTCTGCATAAAGTCAATGAAATGCTTCTCCATCTCTGGTTTCCTCTTTAGGGTACGCTTTAAGGATGAGAACCTTGCAGTAGCTTGCTGCAGGTTGTTCGGCAACCTCACTCTTGGGAAACGAAAGGGTAAAGGAGCTACCCAACTGTTGGAGTCATCTTGAGCAAATTCTTTATCCATAACCTTTATGAATTCTTTATCTTCCCTTGTGGGTGCCAACTTGTTGTCACTACTTGTAGAATTGAACACTGATGACCCGAGGTTTTCATCCCAGGGCTGGTGCGTGTTCATGTTGTCGAAGGATTCCTGTTGCCACTTAGTGTTGCTCACTTTCTCTTTCACCCAGTAGTGATGTGGGCATGGTTGGAAATGGGTGCTGCGACCATTTGACAAGATGTGTGTTTTGTAAGAGGAGATGTTGTTAGGTCTCTTCATCTTGTGTATGCAAACATTGCCTACGATTACCCAGCCTAGATCTAAGCGTTGGGCAAATGGTGCATCGTGTGGTCCGTTAATTTGCTGACGTACCTTGTGCAGCCGGAGAATGTCTCTGCCCAGCAGAATCAGGATATCTGCATTGTTGTTGAGGGCTGGTATCTTGTTTGCTATCCTCTTGAGTTGTTGATGATGAAGAGCAGCCTCTGGCGTTGGGATCTCTTCTCGATTGGATGGAATCTGGTTGCACTCGACCAGTGTAGGTAACGGTATCTCGACGGTGTTCTCGAGAGATGTCGCTGTAAGACCACTGGCTCTTCTCCCAGAAACCTCTGTAAAACCACTGCAGGTACCTAAGGTGTAAGGGTAAGCATTTCCCTCTAAGTTAAACATATCAAAGAGTTCTGACCTTGCAAGTGATCGGTTGCTCTGATCATCCAGAAGGACATACACCTTCACAGCTTTCTCTGGGTGACCGTTGGGATACACATTCACCAGGCAAATCTTCGCACAGGACTTGTCCCAGAGGTCTTCTCCGCAGACTTCTGTGCATGAAGAAGATATTGTGGTATGGCTTGCAGTTTGAGCTGCGTCCTCCCCGCCATGGCTCATGGTGGGGGAAGGAGTAAGTGTAGAGTCAGGACGGAATGGGTGGAGTGCTTGTACGTGGTCCTCACTGTCACACTCCATGCACTTAATTGTAGTTTTACAGTCTTTAGCAAGGTGTTCAGTAGAAGCACAACATCTGTAGCATACCCCGAACTTCTTTAGAAGCTCCTTGCGTTCTTGGAGCGGTCTCTTCCTGAAGCCGATGCACTTTTTTAAGGGATGTGGCTTCTTGTGGATGGGACATTCACGATTTGGGTTCTCTATCTTTTCACCCTTGTTACAGTTGCCTGGGGCTGATGTTGGTAAGGGAAGAATATCCGTCTTCTTCACTGACACTGGACCCCTGCGGTTTCTGTCATTCGAGCGTGCGCTGACGTATTTAGAAGGAGGTGAAGCTGGGCCACTGGATTCTTCGTAGGAAAAGCTTGGGTCGTTCTTACGCTCTGCCACGTCTTTTATAAACTCACAGAAGTAGGAGAATGGAGGGAATGACACTTGATGGTCTTTCTTGTATTTTGACCCTAGTGTAGTCCACTTTTCTTGTACATTGTACGGTAGCTTGGAGATAATGGGATTTACTCCACGAGCAGTGTCCAGGTAGCTGAGGCCAGGTAGGTGGGTGTCTGCCTTGGCCAGCTGGAGCTCTAACAGAAAGTCACTGAGCTCTAGGAACTTTGAACTGTCTTTGCTTGATATCTTTGGAAAACTCTGTAAGGCTACGTTCACATTAGCGTTGCGCCGCCGTGCGTCGGCGACGCAACGCGCGACGCACGCTAAAACGCGCGCAAACGCGCGCAGAAACGCGCGCGTTTTGCGACGCGTGCGTCGTTTTCCGACGAAAATCGGACGCACAGAAAATGCTACATGTAGCGTTTTCTTGCGTCCGACGCTAGCGTCGGAAACGACGCACGTGGCGAAAAACGCCACCAAAACGATGCACGCGTCCCCTTTGTTAAACATAGGGGCGCGTCACCACTGCGTCGCCGCTGCGTCGCCGGCGCAACAGCGATGCACATTGGCGGAACGCCAATGTGAACGTAGACTAATCGCTTGAACAGTGCATCCTCTATGGCTTCTGGACTGCCAAAGTTTTTCTCTAGTCTTTCCCATGCAGCCATGAGACCAGCCGTTGGATTACTGATATGTACAGACCTGAGTCTCTTGACACGCTCTGTGGATTGTGGTCCTAGCCATCTGATTAGCAGGTCCAGCTCTTCGGTAGCAGTGATGCCGAGGTCACTAGTTACGGTTCTAAAGGCATTTTTCGAACCTCTGTAATTTTCAGGTTGGTCGTCAAACCTTGTGAGACCGGTTTTAGTAAGTTCGCGGCGAATCATGTACCTTGCGAAGTCGGACATGTCTGTTCTTTCTGACTTAGGATGCACAAATGTAGGCTGAGCATTGTTGTACATAGGGGTGGAGACGTCCTGGCCTTGAAACGTGGGTAAGTATGGAGTGGCATATGCATTTAGTCCAGCAACCGGTTTGGTGGGTATAGTCTCTGCTACATGCGTAGCTGGCACTGCGCGGTTGTCGAGAGTATAATGACCTGCCGGCATATTGGGTTGCGTGTAGATATTAGCCTGTGGAGTTTGGTGAGATGCGGGGTATTGGCGCATACTGGAATACGAAGGAAGTTCAAGTTTGGGAGCATTGTACTGACCTTGAATGCAGGGTTCTGTAAGTGGATCGGCATCCTGGTGCCCTGGAGAAGCATGAACGCCACCAGGAGTGTTAGTAATGATCTGCGGTTCGCCATTTTGGCTTAGCACGTAGTCTCTTGTGCGTTCAATAGGGTCTTCTGCCTCCACTTCACACAAACTGATGCTGTCTCTTTGACTCCCACTGATAGCTCGCTCCAGGATCCTTAACTCTGCCATTGCTTTCGCGTGCTCACATTCCCTCTCCAGAGCTTCCTTGCGTGCTGCATCCGCATCCATCTCTGCTCTCTTTTGTGCTGTGGGTGCATCCATTTCTGCTCTCTTTTGTGCTGTGGCTGCATCCATTTCTGCTCTCTTTTGTGCTGTGGCTGCATCCATTTCTGCTCTCCTTTGCGCAAAGGCAGCTTGTATCTTAGACGTTTCTGCCTTAGCACGTGCTCTTATAAGCTGCTCGCTGAGAGTGGTATATTTTGATGAACTTGACCTAGATGAGCGTTTTGAGTGCTTGGACAATTTAGATGAGCGAGTTGATGCATCTGGTGTCCGTGCAATTTTAGCCTCTAACTTGGTTTTAATGTCACGTACGGTGCTGTCTCTTTCAGAATTAAGCTGCTGGAAACTTTGCAATTCGTTTAAAGTCTCTGGCAGATTCAGTTTTTTCAGGAGAATAATGTATTGGTCAGTCTTCTCCATATACATTTGGTATGCTGTGCATAATTGTTCTAGGGCTCCCTCAAGTGGTAACTCATGAGAATCAGGCCTTGATACAGTGTCTATGTGATTCAGCACTTTCTCCCACAGTGAAGACACATCACTATATACGACACATTTTGCAGTCTCTAAATTCTCCATGACTTTCCATGTAGGTTTGACTGTACGTTTTCCCCTTTCACTAGCTGGTGGATGGGGATCTGGGTCTCTTTCCTGTGTTTGTACGTCTGGTAGGGACATTGTATTCCTTGCTTCAGACATGATTTGATTGCAGGCAGGAAGAGTGGAGGATGAGGGTTATACTTCTTCCTGTTTATCTGCAGTGTGTGCTTCTATGCACGCTGGGGTCTGGCTGGGAACTGGGTTACTATCTATCTGGGAAATGTCCTTTTCCACTGAGGTTCAGCACAGACCTTGAGTTACTGTCTCTGAAGGCAGGCTATTCCTTTTTACTATTCTGACTCATGGATATGTAGAACGTAGTGGTGCCTGGATAGACCCCTCTTTTTAGGCGCTTCCGTATTCACCTGTACTCACGTTCATACCGATTAATCAGACAGCTTAACTCAGCCACGATATCATGTAAGAAGACTCCAGGAAAAGAGAGTTGCTTTAACTGAAATTCTTGTATTATGATGAAAGTAGCAGGTAAAAAGGAATATTCAACAGAGGACATGTAGTAGGATGCATACAGATGGAGGAATGATGACAAAATGGAGAATAAGGGCGGGAACAAACATACATCACAGGACTACAGTGAGAGAGTTGGGCTAAAATACAGGGAAAGGCAAACTTCTGCCTAGAAAGAAGGATCGAACACAAGCAATGCAAACATTGAATGATTTCCTAAGTCGTGAGACATGACAGCAGCATCCTAAGAAAGGACAAGAATGGAAGTGTGCTGAAGTGAGTGAGCACAGAAGTCATAGCAACAGGAGTGAAACATCAGTGGGAGACCAGCTAGAAGCAGCCTGCCTCCATCTGAAGCGCAGATCCGGTGGCCGCAACACCGAGGGAGTAATAGACTCTACGATTTACTTCAGAGACCGGCAGGGCAGTCGATTCCAAGTTGGCTGTCTGACCTAAACACCTAAGAAGATACGGTGGCAATCGCGGAGGAGGGGCGTCACTAGGGTCCCTATAAAATAGCCTCAGGCCGCCACCATCATACGGGTATGTCCTATCCATCTGGGGGACAGAGAGAGAGAAGTAACAACAGTGAGGACCTTATGGTAGCTAATGCAAGTAGGGACCTACTACGTTATTGTGCGCAAGGGGAAGGCTACTGATTTCTACCTGGATAAGGGGACTCTGGAATTTCCATCAGACCGGCCGGACTCTGCCTACCCTGTCATCCGTCACTCTGGACTGTGGATGCTGAAGCCTTCAGTAAAGGTAAAGAGACTGCACCCATTGTGTCCTCGTTATTCACCGCGCCTTGCACCATCCATCATTAACATCTACACTTCTGGGAAGCCCTGGGGATATACTTCACCTTTGGGAAGGTATACCATCTAGCTGCCATTCCATCACCCCAGCAGACCCCTAAGCAGCGTCGGTCACCCTGACCGAATACCACAGGTAGCGTCACGAACACTACCGTTATCTATGAACTCTACCTTTTATTGGGCACCCCTCATAGGGCCACGGTCCGGGTCGGCCACTGTGACATCCTCGCTAAGGGAACTGAAGGACCCGGTACTGAGTACCCCATTGCCCTTACGTGGGGGCGATCCAAGAACCGTGGGTGGAATAGCCTTTTAAATGCCGCTGTCAACCTCTGACAGCAACATTTAGCATGATCGCGCCAGAAGCGAGTCACTAATCCTGCCCATATGTGCCTGTGTCACATGACTACTGGATGCTGAAGGGCTAGCATGACAACCCGGTGTTTGCAGTAGACCCCTGTGGTTGTCGGAGCCGGATAGTTGAGTGCCGTCCAGCAAGTGATCATTTCTGCTGCACAAAGCAGGGCTCTGTAGCACTAGCAATCATACCATGGAGACTATTGAAGCAAGTGTAAAGTATGAAAAAATGTTTTCAAAATATAAAAAAAATAAAAATATATAAAAGTTTAAATCACTCCCCCATTCTCCCCATTCAAAATAAAGCAATTAAAAAAATTAAAAATACACATATCTGGTATCACCACATTCACAATCATCCGATCTATCACTATATAAAAAGAATTAACCCGATCCGTAAAATGCGTAGCGAGAAAAAAAGTAAAAAAGCCAGAATTACATATTTTTTGGTTGCCGCAACATTGCATTAAAATGCAATCAAGGGCAATAAAAACATTAGCTTGGCGTATAAAAGTCCTCAATCAGCTCCAGATCTGAAAAACGGATCACGGAAAAGACACAAATTTTATTTGTTTTTTAACAAACTTTGGATTTTTTTTTCACAATGTAAATAAAAAAGAACCTAGACATGTTTGGTGTCTATGAACTTGTAAGAACCTGGAGAATCATAATGGCAGGTCAGTTTTAGCATCTGGTGAACATGGTTAAAAAAAAAAAAAAACTATTGTGGAATTGCAATTTCACCTCACTTGGAATTTTTTTTCCATTTTCCAGTACATTTTAAGGTAAAAGCAAAGGTATTGTTCAAAGGTACAACTCGTCTCATAAAAACACAAGCCCTCACAGAAAAGTACAGAAAAGTAAAGAGCTATGGTTCTGGGAGGAAGGGGAACAAACAACAGAAATGCAAAAATAAAAATGGGCTGCCGCTTGAAGGGGTTAAACATGCCCCACTTATGGTCGAAATCTCCAGTTACCCTTAAATTGTTGAAATCAGCTTTCCTAAAGTTCCAGGTTTTTGCATTTCCCCTTGTGAGTGTTTAATTGAAAATTGCATTTTTAGGGTATGTGCACACGTCAGGATTTCTTGCAGAAATTTTCCTGACAAAAAACGGACATTTCTGCCAGAAATCCGCATGTGGTTTTTTTGCGTTTTTTTCATGCGTTTTTGTTGCGCTTTTGACACGTTTTTGGTACGTTTTTTGTGCGTTTTTTCCCAAATGCACAGAATAGCGGGAAAAACGCAGAAAATCCGCAAAATTAATGAACATGCTGCTTTTTTACCGTGATGCGTTTTTTTCACGGAAAAAAACGCATCATGTGCACAAAACATGCAGAATGCATTCTAAATGATAGGATGCATAATGTATGAGTTTTTAATGAGTTTGTATAGCGTTTTTACCGTGAAAAAATGCAAAAAAAACACGAAAAAACCTGAACGTGTGCACATAGCCTAAAACTTACCATTTTATGCTCACTGCATCCCAAATGCTCCCTGGCCTGCAAATCTGAAATTGTATCTGGTCTATTTGACAGAACGAGATCCAGCAGATTATCTTCCCTAGTTGGTTCATCTACCAACTGAGAGAGGTAATTGTCTTGAATTACGGATAAGAACTTGCAGCTTTTAGCACAGTCAGCAGATTCTATGTCCCATTGAATGACTTTTGGGTTTTCATTGACTGTAATCCATAATCATCAACATGAAAATAAACACTTGAAATACATCACCCTATTTGTATTGACTCTATCTAATCTATGAGTTTCACTTTTTGTATTTAAGAATTAAAATAAATTAACTTTTTCATGATATTTTAATTTTGTGAGATGTACCTGTGATTGCATTCCCTTAAAATAATAAGATTGGAACATTTCTTCTCATAACTCTGTTTTTATACTCCAACTCCTAGAAAAGTATAAATAAATTAAAAATTGGACATTAACATTTGTCAAAATGGTGTGTTTGGCCCTCATCTGGTATCAGTTGGAAGAGTAATAATAGAGTACCTGTACACCTATAGTTATGGAGTGCCAATGACTCTGTTCTGCTGGGTGGTGCTCCAATCAGATGGCTCCGAAAGGTGTATGAGGCTTTATTGTTTCTTAATATAACTCTAAAGATTTGTACAATTTATTTGACTTGTATTGGCTCTAAAGTTGTCAAAAGTGTGTCATGTCAGATACTAAAAAACAAATGACCAAAAATTAAATAAAATATTATAATGGTATCTGTATGTCTTTATAAAGTTTGTGTGCCAAATAAAAGACTATTAGACTATAGAGATGAGAGTGCAACCAACACCAGTCCAGCTGTTGCAAAAAATTCCTTTAACTATATAAATAGTTACAACTTTGTAATTGGATATGTTGTCCGGTGTTATAAAAATGATGACCTATCCATCAGTGGGGGTACGAAACCTGACTGTTTTCATGTCTGTCGCTGGCCATTAAAAGGAGCCGGAATAGTACAACCCGGTTTACCGTGTATTGGCCATTGCCAAGAACTGCAACTCTGATCCTATTTAGTTGATAAGGCCAGATAAATCCTTTAAACTGTATTTTCTTAATTGTATAGCTATCCAGTCTTTAATGTTTGTGACTGTTTCCAATATTTAAAACAAAATATCGCTCAAAACGCATATTGGGATCACAAGATGACCACTTGGTATGACAATTAAGGAGAATCCTTACGGATCATTCTGCAGTCAATATTTGTCCATCTGTATTCACAAAATGTCACTGTAGAAATTTATTCTCAGACCATAAAAACTTTTAAGGCTCTTTGAGAACTTTCACATATTTTCTTAATATGTGCAAAAAATTTGCAACATCAAAAACTCACCAAAAGCTCATCATCGGTATGTAGATTTAAAGGGAACCTGTCACCCCGAAAATCGCGGGTGAGGTAAGCCCACCGGCATCAGGGGCTTATCTACAGCATTCTGTAATGCTGTAGATAAGCCCCCGATGTTACCTGAAAGAGGAGAAAAAGACGTTAGATTATACTCAGCCAGGGGCGGTCCCGCTGCTGGTCCGGTCGGATGGGTGTCTCTGGTCCGCTGCAGCGCCTCCCATCTACATTCCAAGACGTCCTCTTCTGGTCTTCAGCCACGGCTCCGGTGCAGGTGTACTCTGTCTGCAGAGCAAAGTACTGCAGTGTGCAGGCGCCGGGCCTCTCTGACCTTTCCTACGCACTGCAGTACTATCCTCTGCCCTCAACAGGGCAGACAAAGTACGCCTGCGCCGGAGCCGTGGCTGAAGATCAGAAGAGGACGTCTTGGAATGAAGATGGGAGGCGCCGCAGCGGACCAGAGACACCCATCCGACCGGACCAGCAGCGGGACCGCCCCTGGGTGAGTATAATCTAACGTCTTTTTCTCCTCTTTCAGGTAACATCGGGGGCTTATCTACAGCATTACAGAATGCTGCAGATAAGCCCCTGATGCCGGTAGGCTTACCTCACCCACGATTTTTGGGGTGACAGGTTCCCTTTAAAGTACAGCATTAGTCATGACTCCAGAATCCATCATTATGCCAAATTAAAGGCACTATATTACTACTCATGTTATAACTGGCATTACAATTGTTACTTTGAATTTTTTATTGTTAAATATAAACGATTACTACTGCTAAACCTTTTTTGCTTTGCAGCATTTTTACTACATCTGCCTAAAACTTTTGTACAGTACTGTAAATACTAAATATGCCTTATACAGTTTATTAGTGTCATAACATCATGGGTTATTCATGCACATACAGTATATATATATACACAATGCATCTCTTTATATACTGTACATCCGTATTTGTGTTTGCTTAACATATGCTTTAATTAAAATAAATAACTGCTCTATAATACAAGGCATTTTAGAAAAATAAGTCCAAATTAGTGTACTACATTCTCATGGTGTAATATTTGAAACACACATACAGGGTTAAAAAACTAAATTGTGTTAAAAAGCCGATTTTTACTTTTTTTTTTTAGAAGACTAATACAAGGTCATCTCAATATATAGACTTAAGATTAAATTATTGAAAAATCCGAACTAAAAGTTTGGATTTCACATGAATTAATGAAATACTTGAGAGGAAATTCAGGAAGTGTTTCTTTTTTTGTTCTTTAGTTTTTTGCTGTCTGCGCATAAGAGGTCAAAGGATTAAAATGTAGCAACTGAGGCTGTGTTTATATAAAATGAATTATTAGTTTAAAAAATATAACCTTTCTGTATATTGAATTAAAGGGGCTGTCTATTACTGGACAACTTCATCAATTCAGGGCACCACACAGATTAAAAACAATGTATAACTCACCTCTCACAACAGTGCCGTTCCAGAAAGTCAGTGTTGCTGTTCTGGTGACAATGTTGTGTCTCATGACCACTGCAGCCAATCAATGGCTACTAACCAGCTGCAGCTAACCAATATTCTGTCAATCCACATGTCCATACTGACGAAATCATAAAGGTTGCAGCCAGCCAGCAGCCTCTGATTGGTTGCAGCGGTCATGTAATGTCACCCTCTGAGGTCGGCTTCACACGTCAGTGGCTCTGGTACGTGAGGTGACAGTTTCCTCACTACCAGAGATACTGACTCACGTAGACACATTGTAATCAATGTGTCTCTGTACATGTCAGCGTGTTTCACGGACCGTGTGTCCGTGTGCAAAACACAGAGACATGTCAGTGTTCGTGGGAGTGCATGGATTTCACGGACCCATTAAAGTCAATGGGTCCATGTATAACACGTACCGCACACGGACGCTGTCCGTGTGCAGTCCGTGTGCCGAGCAGGAGACAGCGCTACTGTAAGCGCTGTCCCCCCCACGTGGTGCTAAAGCCGCCATGCATATCTTCTTTTCAGCAGCGTTCGCTGGAGAGAAGATATGAAAACCCCCTTTTTTTTCCTTGTTTAAAATAAAGATCCCTGTCCCCAACCCCCTCCCACCCCCTGTGCGCTAGCCCCCCCCCCCCCCCGCTGTTAATCAAATACTCACCCGGCTCCCTCGCAGACCTGGCTCCCTCGCAGCATCCTGTCCTCGCCGCACCTTCTCCTGTATGAGCGGTCATGTGGGGCCGCCGATTACAGTCATGAATCTGCGGCTCCACCTCCCATAGGGGTGGAGCCGCATATTCATTACTGTAATAAGCGGCCCCATGTGACCGCTCATACAGGAGAAGGTGTGGCGAGGACAGGACGCTGCGAGGGAGCCGGGTCTGCGAGGGAGCCGGGAGAGTATTTTATTAACAGCTGGGGCGCGCACAGGGGGTTGGGGGGGGGGGGACAGGGATCTTTATTTTAAACAATAAAAAAAAAAAAGGGGGTTTCATATCTTCTCTCCAGCGAACACTGCTGGAAAGAAGATATGCATGGCGGCTTCAGCACCAGATGCAGGGGACAGCGCTTACTTGTAGCGCTGTCTCCTGCACGGTCCGTGTGGTACCCGGATGGCACATGGGTGGCACACGGCTGCCGCACATGTGCCACACTGATGTTCACGGAAATCACATGGACACACAGACACGGATAATTCCGGTACCGATTTTTCTGGTACCGGAATTATCTGGACGTGTGAGACTGGCCTAAGAGATTCAGCTCAGACATCATTGGAATGGTGCCACTGCGGAAGGACTATGTTTCATTTTTTATATGCTATTATGAATTGATTAAACAGTGGTTGTAAAGTAGTGGACAACCCTTTATATGTTCTTTATGTTCCTTTAGATAGATGGTTGACCTCATTAGCGCTAAACGTTTTTGACAAATACTGCTCAAAGAAATGGTTGCAGAAGATAACAAATGTTTTGCCTATAATGATAAATAAAAAGTTGGTAAATCATGAAATACATTCCTTAACCTCTTCATGACCAAAGGTATTTCCGTTTTTGCGTTTTTGATTTTTGCTCCCCTTTTTCCCAGAGCCATACATTTTTGTTATTTTTCAGTCAATATGGCCATGTGAAGGCTTGTTTTTTGCAGGACGAGTTGTATTTTTGAACAACACCATTGGTTTTAACATTTCGTGTACTGGAAAACGGAAAAAAAATTCTAAGTTAGGTGAAATTGCAAAAAATGTGCAATCCCACAGCTGTTTTTTGTTTTGTTTTTTACCTTGATCACTAAATGCTAATTCTCCAGGTCATTATGAGTTCACAGACACCAAACTTGCCTAGGTTCTTTTGTATCTAAATGGTGAAAAAAATCCTTATTTTCGTGATCTTGGGCTGGGTGAGGGCTTATTTTTTGCGCGCTGAGCTGACCTTAGTATTGATTCCATTTTGATGTAGATATGATCTTTTGATCGCCCATTATTGCATTATATTGCAATGTAGCTGCGACCAAAAAACTTAATTCTGATGTTTCGATTTTTTTTCTATTTACGTCGTTTAGAGATTGGGTTAATTCTTTTTTTATACATATAGATTGGGCAATTCAGAACACGGCGATACCAAATATGTGTAGATTTGTCTTTTTGATTGTTTTATTTTGAATGGGACAAAAGAAGGGTGAAACTTTTATATTTTTTAAATTTTTTCAATATTTTTTCAAACTTTTTTTTACTTTTTGCATGCTTCAATAGTCTCTGTGGGAGACTAGAAGCTGTGCTAGTCTGATCTGCTCTGCTACACACAGGCGATTATCAGATCTCCTGTGTGTAGCAGAAATCCATACTTGCTATGAGCACCATTCACAAGGTGCCGCTCATAGCAATCTGGCAATGACAACCATAAATGTATGCTGGAGACCACTGGTTGTCATGCCGACCCATCGGTGACCCGCGATCATGTGACTGGGTCACCGATGGGCAGGATTTTCAACGCGTTTCCGGTAAGCGCAACTTAAATGCTGCTGTCAGACAATCACAGCGGCATTTAACTAGTTAACAGCCACTGGTGGATCATAATGCCACAAGCAGCTTTTGCGGGCACATGTTTGCTGTACAGATCAGCTGTCATCTGCCTGGAAAGCAACAGGCTCAGCCCCAGAGCCTGCACCAAACAGGGGAAGCCCAGCATCGGCATGCTATTAAGCCTGATGTCTAAAAGGGGTTAAAGGCTTTAAAGGGATATTCCCAAATCCAAAATCCTATCCAAATATATTGTAGGTGTGATAATATTATTTGTTGTGAATTCTGCTCTTGGGTTCCCTCCGGTGGTTATGAGTGGTAGTGCTGCTGTCTTTGGATCGCAGCATTTATCAGGTGTGTCCACTTATTGCAATTTGGACTTGGCTATTTAGTCTTGCTTGATCCTTTAGTCTGTGCCAGTTGTCCATTGTTTTTGGAGGATTCACATCCCTACCTGGTCTCTCCTGTTTTGCTGTTCTTTTCAACAAAGATAAGTTCTGGCTTTGTTTTTGCTGTCCACATGCTGTGGGCCTTATAGTTCAGTGCATTTTCATGTTTTGTCTTGTCCAGCTTTGTCTGTGTAAGGATTTATTGCAGCCAAGCTGTATCTCTGGAGATGCAGATATACCCTCAATGTCTTTAGTCAGATGTGGAGATTTGTATTTTCTGTGGTGGATATTTTCTAGTGTTTTAATACTGACCGCATAGTACTCTGTCCTATTCTTTCTTTTTAGCTAGAAAGGCCTCCTTTGCTAAATTCTGCTTTTAGTCTGCGTATGTCATTTCCCTCTCCTCTCACAGTCAATATTTGTGGGGGGCTGTCTATCCTTTGGGGATTTTCTCTGAGGCAAGATAGTTTTCCCGTTTCTATCTTTAGGGGAAGTTAGTCCTTAGGCTGTGTCGAGGTGTCTAGGGAGTGTTAGGTACATCCCACAGCTACTTCTAATTGCGGTGCCAGGTTCAGGGTCTGCGGTCAGTACAGGTACCACCTTCTCCAGAGTACGTCTCATGCTGCTCCTAGGCCACCAGATCATAACAATTATTATCACTTACCTCGCTATGTTACTTACCCCATGTGTAGAGCATTGCAGTAGCTTAGATATCCATTGGGTGGCATTCACAGGAGGATCATGACAACTCATCAGCGCCACACGATAACGTGACTGGTGTGCTGATGGGCAAGATTAATGATGCACTTCCTGTCTGCGCTTGTTAAATGCCACTCTAAGTAATTGACAACAGGATTTAACTGATCAACAGTCGCAGGTGGATCTGAGATTGCCACTGTAAGGGGCACTTGATGGCTGATTAAACAGCCATCAAGTGGGCAGAAAAGATGTGGATTCAGTGTGTGAGTCCGCATCAAAGGCAGAGACATGGCTGATGACGTAATTATACATTATCCGACATGAAGGGGTTAAATGAAATATTGATGATAATATTAATTTATTATAGTAATATTAGTAACAGAGAATAATTGGATGTGAGCTTGATAAAAAAAAGCAATTACAGGTAATGCCTTTGGTCATCATTATTATTAATTTTATTAGTGGGCAAGCCACACAGAACCTCAGATATTTAGCATAAAAAACATAAACCAAATACCCATTTGTCACTCTCCATTTCACAATGGCTAGCAGAAGAACTGGCCTGAGTAGTTATTGGGACCTGCATATTGGCATACTCAGCTGATTTCAGTTTTTTAGCTGGAAATCTGAAATGTAGTCAGTACTGTCAGTAATCTCCTATGCTTAATCCCTTCATCCGAAGCTTGTTTTCACCTTCCTGGCCAGGCCAATTTTTCAATTCTGACCACTGTCAATTTATGAGGTCATAACTCTGGAACGCTTCAATGGATCCACTGATTCCAAGACTGTTTTTTAGTGACATTTGTACTTCGTGATAGAGGTAAAATTTCTTTGATTTGACTTATGTTTATTTGTGAAAAAATCAGAAATTTGGCTAAAATGTTGAAAATTTTGCAGTGTCACACAAAGAGTTATGTCACACAAAATAGTTAATAAATAATGTTTTCCACCTGTCTACTTTAAATCAGCATAATGTTTGAAACATATTTTTTTTTTTTTGTTAGTTATAAGTGTTAAAATTTACAACACCTTTTTTTTGGGGGACAATATCACATTTAAAATGACTTTGATGGGCCTATTTGCCAGAAAATACCCAAAAGTGACACCTTTCTAAAAATGCATCCCTCAAGACTCTCAAAACTACATACAAGAAGTTTATTAACCCTTCAGGTGCCTCACAGGAATAAATGGAATATAGAAAGAAACAATTAACATTTGTTTTCACAAAAATTTTACTTTAGATGCAATTTTTTTTACTTTCACAGGGGTATCAGGAGAATTTGCACCTTGCAATCTGATGTGCAACTTCTCCTGAGTACACCAATACCCAGTATGTGGGGGAAAAATACTATTTGGGTGTATTGCAGGGCTTGGAAGGGAAGGAGCGCCATTTGACTTTTTGAATTCAAAATTTGCTGGAATAAATGTGGAAAGCCATGTCAGATTTGGAGAGCCCCTGACCAGTGGAAACCCCCCACAAGTGACACCATTTTGGAAAATAGTCCCCTCAGAGAACTTATCTAGATGTGTATTGAGCACCTTGAAACCCCAGGTGCTTCACAGAAGTTCATGACAACATATGAAAATAAAAAAAATCACATTTTACCCACAAAAATGTTTTTCAGCTCTAAGCTTTGCATTTTCATAAGGGTAACAGGAGAAATTGCACAATACAGGTTGTTGTGCATTATCTCCTGAGTGTGCTGATATCCAATATGTTGAGGGAAACTAGTGTTTGGGAGCCCCTGATGTGCCTAATCAGTGGAAACCCCCTACAAGTGACACCATTTTGGAAACTACTGTAAATCCCTCAGGGAACTTATTTAGATGTGTATTGAGCTCCTTGAACCCCAAGATGCTTCACAGAAGTTTATATCGTTGAGCCGTGAAAATAAAAAAATCAAATTTTTCCCATAAAAATGTTATTTAGCCCCATATTTTTTTATTTTCATAAGGGTAACAGGAGAAAATGGGCGACAAAATTTGTGGTGCAATGTCTCTTGAGTTTACTGGTACCCCATATATGGTCGAAAACTAGCTCAAAGCTTGGAGGGAAGAAGTGCCATATTACAACTCTGCACTGGTTTGAGGGTGCCATGTCACATTGGCAGAGCCCCTGAGGTGCCAGAAGAGCAAAACACCCCAAAAGTGACCCCATTTTACAAACTAAGCCTCTCAATCAATATATCTAGGGGTGCATTTATCATATTGACACCACAAGTGTGTTACAGAATTTTATACCATTGGGCAGTGAAGAAAAATAATTTACATTTTTACCACCAAAATTGTGTGTTAGCCCCAAATTTTGCATTTTCATAAGGGTAACAGGAGAAATTGCACCATACAGTTTGCAGTGAAATTTCTCCTGAGTACACAGATACCCCAGATGAGGGAGAAAACTACTGTTTGCGTGCACAGCAGGGCTCGGAAGTGAAGGAGCCTCATTTGACATTTTGGATTCCTGGAATCATTAGCGGATGTCATGTCCTGTTTGGAGAGCTCCTGATGTGCCTAAACAGTGGAAACCTCCCACAATTGACCATATTTTGGAAACTAGACCACTCAAGGAATGTATTTAGTTGGGTGGTGGGCACATTGAACCCCCGGGTGCAATTTCTCCTGAGTACGCCGATTGGAGTTCACATTTTGCTGGAATGGTTTGAGGGTACCATGTCACATTGGCAGAGACCCTAAGGTGCCAGAATGAAGGAAAACCCCTATAGGTGAACTCAGTTTAGAAACTACACACCTCAATGAATTCATCTAGGGGTGCAGTGATCATATTGTCACTACATGTGCCTCACAGAATTTTATACCATTGAGCGGTGAAAAAAGAATAATTATATTTCTTCCACTAAAATGTTGTTTTAGCCCCAAGTTTTTATTTTTTCTAAGGTGTGATAGGATTTTTTTTATAACAAACTGAGGTTATTTTCTCTTGAGTGCGCCAATACCCTACATGTAATCGGAAAATATTTTTCAGGCACAGTGCAAAGCTCAGAAGGCAAGGAGCACCAGATTTTACTGTTATGGTTTGCAAGTGCCATGACCCACTGGGAGAGCCCATGAGGTGCCAGAACTGCAGATACCCCTATATGTGACCCCATTTTACAAACTACACCTCTAATTGAATTCATCTAGTGGTGCAGTGATCATATTTACACCACAGATGTGTCACAAAATTTTATACCATTGGGTAGTGAAGAAAAAATAACTACATTGCTACCACCAAAATGTTGTTTTAGCCCCATATTTTATGGGCTGTGTTATATACTGCCTGGCTGCTATATACTACGTGGGCAGTGTTATATACTGCGTGGCCTGTGTTAATTACTACGTGGCTTGTGTTATATACTGCGTGGGCTGTGCTATATATTATGTGGGCTGTGCTATATATTACGTGGGCTGTGTTATATACTACGTGGGCTGCTATATACTACGTGGCTGCTATTTACTACATGGCTGCTATATACTACATGGCTGTGCTATATACTACATGTATACGTAGTCTGTGTTTCGTGGGTTGAGCTATATACTATGTGGCTGCTATATATTATGTGGCTGCTATATACTATGTGGCAGCTATATACTACGTGGCTTTGCTATATACTACATGGCTTTGCTATATACTACGTGGCTGTCTGTGTGATATACTACGTGGCTGTGTTATATACTGCGTGGCTGTGCTAAGCGCGACATACATACATACATACAGTACATATATACTACATGTATACGTATGTCTGTGTTACGTGGGTTGTGCTATATACTATGTGGCTGCTATATATTATGTGGCTGCTATATACTATGTGGCAGCTATATACTACGTGGCTTTGCTATATACTACATGGCTTTGCTATATACTACGTGGCTGTCTGTGTGATATACTACGTGGCTGTGTTATATACTGCGTGGCTGTGCTAAGCGCGACATACATACATACATACAGTACATATTCTAGAATACCCAATGCGTTAGAATCGGGCCACCATCTAGTTCACTATAATGAGGCAGCAGAGTTACTCTGGACTCCGTCTGGCCACTGTTCAGCGGTGTATTTCTTTTCAAAAGCACACAAGACTGTGGCCGACGGCACTTTTATGCAATCCTAATAAGACGGACACCACCAAATCACAGGTCCTATGGCATCCACTCTGTCTCCATCTGCCTCAATATAGGGAATCTTCCTCCAGGGGTTCAGTCTGAATCACATATTTCAGAGATTTACATGGAAACCCCGGTGTAAGTGCTCAGCGCAGAGCGCAGGATAAATGTGTGCCAAGCCTTACTGTGGTCTTTGGGAGGTAGAATGAAAAAATCAACAGCAAGTGAAAAATTGGTTTTATTTATTTTTTATGCCGTTCTTCATACGGTATAAATGATTAGGCGAATTTATTCTTCAGGTTGGTGCGATTACCGGGATACCAGCTTTATATCGGGTTTTTATGTTTGGTTGCTGTCACACACTAAAAGACACTATATTGCAAAAACTATTTTTTTGCATCACCATATTTTGAGAGCTATCATTTTTCCATATTTTGGCTGACAGAGTCATGTAATGGCTTGTTTTTTGCAGGACGAGTTAATGTTTTTATTGGTACCATTTTCAGACACATTACAATTTTTGATCACTTTCTGTTCCGATTTTTGGGAGGCAGAATTTTCAAGAAACAGTAATTTGGAATTTTTTTGGGAGGGGTTATGTAATTCCACGTGTGGTAAAATTGATAAGGAAGTGTTATCCTTTGGGTCAGTACGATTACAGTGATACCTCATTTATATCTTTTTTTATGTTTTAGCACTTTTACACAATAAAAACTACTTTATAGAAAAAAATTGTTATTATTGCATTGCTTTTTTCTGAGAGCTTTAACTTTTATTTTTCCGTTGATGAAGCTGTATGACAGCTTGTTTTTTACAGGACAAGATGACGTTTTCAGAGGTACCATGTTTATTTACAGTGGGGCAAAAAAGTATTTAGTCAGTCAGCAATAGTGCAAGTTCCACCACTTAAAAAGATGAGAGGCGTCTGTAATTTACATCATAGGTAGACCTCAACTATGGGAGACAAACTGAGAAAAAAAAATCCAGAAAATCACATTGTCTGTTTTTTTAACATTTTATTTGTATATTATGGTGGAAAATAAGTATTTGGTCAGAAACAAACAATCAAGATTTCTGGCTCTCACAGACCTGTAACTTCTTCTATAAGAGTCTCCTCTTTCCTCCACTCATTACCTGTAGTAATGGCACCTGTTTAAACTTGTTATCAGTATAAAAAGACACCTGTGCACACCCTCAAACAGTCTGACTCCAAACTCCACTATGGTGAAGACCAAAGAGCTGTCAAAGGACACCAGAAACAAAATTGTAGCCCTGCACCAGGCTGGGAAGACTGAATCTGCAATAGCCAACCAGCTTGGAGTGAAGAAATCAACAGTGGGAGCAATAATTAGAAAATGGAAGACATACAAGACCACTGATAATCTCCCTCGATCTGGGGCTCCACGCAAAATCCCACCCCGTGAGGTCAGAATGATCAGAAGGACGGTGAGCAAAAATCCCAGAACCACGCGGGGGGACCTAGTGAATGAACTGCAGAGAGCTGGGACCAATGTAACAAGGCCTACCATAAGTAACACACTACGCCACCATGGACTCAGATCCTGCAGTGCCAGACGTGTCCCACTGCTTAAGCCAGTACATGTCTGGGCCCGTCTGAAGTTTGCTAGAGAGCATTTGGATGATCCAGAGGAGTTTTGGGAGAATGTCCTATGGTCTGATGAAACCAAACTGGAACTGTTTGGTAGAAACACAACTAGTCGTGTTTGGAGGAAAAAGAATACTGAGTTGCATCCATCAAACACCATACCTACTGTAAAGCATGGTAGTGGAAACATCATGCTTTGGGGCTGTTTCTCTGCAAAGGGGCCAGGACGACTGATCCGGGTACATGAAAGAATGAATGGGGCCATGTATCGTGAGATTTTGAGTGCAAACCTCCTTCCACCAGCAAGGGCATTGAAGATGAAACGTGGCTGGGTCTTTCAACATGACAATGATCCAAAGCACACCGCCAGGGCAATGAAGGAGTGGCTTCGTAAGAAGCATTTCAAGGTCCTGGAGTGGCCTAGCCAGTCTCCAGATCTCAACCCTATAGAAAACCTTTGGAGGGAGTTGAAAGTCTGTGTTGCCAAGCGAAAAGCCAAAAACATCACTGCCCTAGAGGAGATCTGCATGGAGGAATGGGCCAACATACCAACAACAGTGTGTGGCAACCTTGTGAAGACTTACAGAAAACGTGTGACCTCTGTCATTGCCAACAAAGGATATATTACAAAGTATTGAGATGAAATTTTGTTTCTGACCAAATACTTATTTTCCACCATAATATGCAAATAAAATGTTAAAAAAACAGACAATGTGATTTTCTGGATTTTTTTTCTCAGTTTGTCTCCCATAGTTGAGGTCTACCTATGATGTAAATTACAGACGCCTCTCATCTTTTTAAGTGGTGGAACTTGCACTATTGCTGACTGACTAAATACTTTTTTGCCCCACTGTATATCCTTTGTTTTGATCATGTTTTATTCCACATTTGTTCGGAGGTATGGTGATACAGCATTGTTTTCTGCCTTGCTTTTTATTTTTTTTTATGGTGTTCACTAAAGGGGTTAACTAGTGGGACAGTTTTATCGGTCGCGTCAATCTGGATGCGGTAATACCAAATATGTGTTCATTTTTTAAATAAAATTATTTATTTATTGGTACAATATCATTAGATTTTTTTACTATTATTCTTTTAATTTTTTAAAATATTTTTACATTAATTTAAAAAAAATATTTTTCCTTTTTTCAACTTTTTATCTTTGTCCCACTATGAGACTATCATTTTTTACAGGCTGGCAATGATCAGGACCCCGCATCACTCCGTGGGGTGTCCAACCCAAGGGCAGAGGGGCTGTCATCCCTCTGCCTGCTTTTGGAATGCTGCGATCATGTTCAATCGCAGCATTTAGGGGGTTAAAGCACTGGGAGAAGTGGGTGACCACTCCTGGCACTTAGTGTCAGCTGTCAGAATCTGTTGACACTCGGCGGTGATCGAGAGTGCACAGCCTGTTTTCACGCACGATCGCCTGGATGTAATAATCTGTCCCTGCTCAAAAAGGCCCACAGCACGGGACACATTATTATGCCCAATGTCATAAAGGGATTAATTGTTAATTGAAGCAAAATCATGCTTCTTATGTGGTGGATGGGTTAATGGGTGTTATCAGGAACCGTATCCCCAAGACAACTACTAACTCTGCATACATGTAGCTATACAACCTTCCAATGACTTTTTTTCAATGTAGGCATATTGAATCTATGATGTAATCTGCAGTAGCATCACCATCCAGCAATAATCACATCATGTTTATGATTATTATAGTCCAGGGTACAACCTGGGCAGCCATACAAAGGCCCAAGAAATTTGGGGCCATGATCACCTCCAAAGAAGGTGGAATTGTGCATTATAATGAGCTATTAGACTCAGGGGCGAGGGGCCCAGCGTTGGAAAGTTCACTACTTTGTCTTCTGTGTTTCAGAGATATACGGTAATTACGTTGGTCAGGAGGTGGCAGCATTACAGAACTGCAGCGCAACGTTCTGCTCTGCGTTAGTGCATCTCTATAGCACTGGAGGCTGTCGGAACAGAAGGAGAGAGCGAGACAACAGACCGATGTCTGCAGGGCCGGTCAAGAATAGAGAACTCCGGTAATGGTCCTCTCCATTTTGTGAAGTGTTATCCTCCTCTGTCTATACACTTGGTTATGGCTTCTGTGCAGGAAGTGTTGTGAGGCCCCGCTACTTCTACAGACTGTGTGAGATCAGCTTGGGTAAGTATATGTATTTGTGTATATGCTGTACGTGTACATGTGTGATTTTCTTTGTGTAAATGATTGTGTAAATGATTGTGCAAATGCATTCCTGTGTGTGTATGATTGTGGTTTTACAGGAAGATTTTATGCTGTCGTTTTTTGTACCTGGCAGCCAGAGTTTGATAAATATTAGTCCCTGTTCACATGATGTTTTTTTTATCCATGTTTAGCATGTATGTTTGGAAAGCACCCAATGCAGGGGCGGACTGGGCCGGGTGGCAAAGATGCAAATGCCCCCCGGGCCGCTCCCCCAGCAGCTGCTCAGGGCAGGCCGCCAGGTGGTGGCTGTACAGCCGCACATCAAACTGTGTGTGGCCGTGTGCGCTGCACTGTGACGTGGCCAGCAGCAGTCACAGTCGGCGCACACGTCCACGCCGGGTCCGGGAACTGTGCGCGGCTGTCACCCTGACGGCTGCACAGCTCCTGCTCCCTCCATGATCTCTCTATGCTTCCAGGTCAGGTGTCGGGCGTGCGCGATGACATCATCGTGCATGCGCCGACATGTCCCGACCAGGACGCTAGAAGCAGAGAGGCGCTGCAGGGGAGCGAGTGGTGATGAAAGTATAAAAAGAACTTTTTTTTGTTATTAAATGGTGGGTAACTGCAAATGAAGAACTGGGGAGGGGTAAAAGGAGACTGCACATGATGAAATTTGGGGGGTTAAAGGAGGCTGCACATGATGGAATTTGGGGGGTTAAAGGAGGCTGCACATGATGGAATTTGGGGGGTTAAAGGAGGCTGCACATGATGGAATTTGGGGGGTTAAAGGAGGCTGCACATGATGGAATTTGGGGGGTTAAAGGAGGATGCACATGATGGAATTTGGGGCATTAAAGGAGGCTGCACATGATGGAATTTGGGGGGTTAAAGGAGGTTGCACATGATGGAATTTGGGGGGTTAAAGGAAGCCGCATGTGATGGAATTTGGGGGGTTAAAGGAGGCTGCAAATGATGGAATTTGAGGGGTTAAAGGAGGCTGCACATGATGGAATTGGGGGGTTAAAGGAGGCTGCACATGATGGAATTTGAGGGGTTAAAGGAGGCTGCACATGATGGAATTTGGGGGGTAAAGGAGGCTGCACATGATGGAATTTGGGGGGTTAAAGGAGGCTGCACATGATGGAATTTGGGGGGTTAAAGGAGGCTGCACATCATGGAATTTGGGGTTTATGGAGACTGCACATGATTAAGGGGAGTGGGGCCGCACATGATTGAATTTGGGGGTTAAGGAAACTGCACATGATGAAGGGAATTGGGGCCAAACATGATGGAATTTTGGGGTTAAGGAAAATGCACATGATGAAGCAGAGTGGGGCCGCACATGATGGAATTTGGGGGTTAAGGAGGACTGCACATGATGAGGGGAATTGGGGCCAAACATGATGGAACTTGGGGGTTAAGGAGAATGCACATGATGAAGGGGAGTGGGGCCACACAAGATGGAGTTTGGGGGTTAAAGGAGGCTGCACATGATGAAGGGGAGTGGGGCCGCACATGATGGAATTTGGGGGTTAAGGAGACTGCACATGATGAGGTGAGTGGGGCCGCACATGATGGAATTTGGGGGTTAAGGAGGACTGCACATGATGAAGGAGGAGTTGGGCCTCACATGATGAACTGGGGGAGTTGGGCTGCACATGATGATGTGGGGGTAAGGGTGACTGCACATGAAGTGGGAGATAAAGGAGACTGCACATGATGGGGGACTCGTGAGCTTGCAATCTATGAGGTTGCATAATAACCAATTATATATTGTTTGTGGGTGGACCTCTGTATTCAGATGTGTAGTGTAGGAAAAAGGGAAAAAGTGGGGAATGTGCTCTGGAAGCGGTGCCCTAGGTAACTGTTATTTTATGCAGAGGCGAGTCCTGGCTGGAAGAAGTGACAGCGGTCTGTGCTGCATGAATGAGAAAAGCAAAGATGAAAGACTTCAGCTACAGACGTCACTGGTGCGTCAGTGTTTTACCTGTACACTGACACTATACACTGTATACTATATACAGTGCTCCTGTGTATAATGTCACTGGCAGTGGTGATCACTGTATTACCTGTACATTGGCACTTTTTACAGAGCTCCTTTGTATAATGCCACTGGTGATCCCTGTATTACCTGTACACTGAAAGTAAATACAGAGTTCCTGTATACAATAGCACTTAGTATTGTGGTTTTTTTTTAATTAATGATCAGTATTGTAGTATTCAGTCACTATATGGTGGTAATATGTGGTCTGGTCATGGTATGGCAGTATTAGTTCCTTGTATGTGGTATTATTGGTCATCAGGTGGTGGTAATATGTGGTCTGGACATGGTGCGTTGGTATTTGTTTAGTGATGAGCGAGCATACTCGTTACTCGAGATTTCCTGAGCACGCTCGGGTGTCCTCCGAGTATTTTTTAGTGCTCGGAGATTTAGTTTTCAGTGCCGCAGCTGAATGATTTACATCTCTTAGCCAGCTTGATTACATGTGGGGATTCCCTAGCAACCAGGCAACCCCCACATGTACTTATGCTGGCTAACAGATCTAAATCATTCAGCTGCGGCGCTGAAAAGTAAATCTCTGAGCACTAAAAAATACTCGGAGGACACCCGAGCGTGCTCGGGAAATCTTGAGTAACGAGTATACTCGCTCATCACTATATTTGTTCCTTGTAAGTGGTATTACTCAGTCACTATGTGGTGGTAATATGTGGTCTGGTCATGGTGTGGCGGTATTTGTTCCTTGTACTGTATGTGGTATTTATGGTTGTTTAAAACAAAATGTAAATGTATGTCACTCATTCCCTTAAAGAAAAATCCATAAAAATATATTTATTTTTAATAGTGTGCCGTGGTGTCAACTTAAAAATTATTTTGGCCAGAACAAAAGCTGCTGGTTATTAATGTGATCTGGTATTTGATGGGAACCAGGGATTCAAGCTTCAGGAGGCTAATTTGCATATTCCAGGTGCCTTCTGGGAGAAGCGAAGTCTCCCTAAGCTAGAAGATCGTTGGGTACAGCCGGGACCAGCTGCTTCGAAAGCATCACCAAACCAGGGATTCAAGCTTCAGGAGGCTAATTTGCATATTCCAGGTGCCTTCTGGGAGAAGCGAAGTCTCCCTAAGCTAGAAGATCGTTGGGTACAGCCGGGACCAGCTGCTTCGAAAGCATCACCAAACCGAATTTTTGCCTGTAGGACATTATTGCAAGAGAGCTTGGCTGAGTAGATTACACAAGAAGGAAAACACACAGCAAGTCAGCAGGATCTAGGAGCAACATGGCAGATGTGACAACCTACATGGTGAGCTGCAGCATGTGCTACATGTTCACAGATCGACCAGAAGAAGAATCCAATTTCACCTGTCAGAAGTGTAGACTAGTGGCCCTTTTAGAAGAAAAGGTGCGGGGTCTGGAAGAAAGAATAGCAACTTTGAAACTCATCAAAGAGAATGAAGACTTTCTAGACAGAACAGAAGCATCTCTACTGGTCACAGAAGGTGCAAAAAGTGTCAGAGAACCTCCAAAAGCAGATGAGTGGAAGCATGTGACCAAAAGAAGCAAGAAGACCATGGAGAAATCACCAACCACACAACTGAAGAACCGATATCAAATCTTTGTAGAGGATGAAGATGGCACACCTAAGAATGAAGCAATACCAGCAAGCAAAAAAGAAAAGGGCACACAGCAACAAGTGACAGCAAAAAGTACAGCCAAGAAGCAACGAAGAGTGGTGGTGGTGGGAGACTCACTACTGAGAGGCACCGAAGCAGCCATCTGCAGACCGGACATAACTGCAAGAGAAGTATGCTGCCTTCCAGGTGCGATGATCAAGGATGTGACCGATAGGATACCAAAGCTCTTCAGCTCCAAGGACGTCCACCCATTTCTTCTGATACATGTTGGCACCAATGACACGGCAAGGAAGGACCTACCGACAATCTGCAAGGACTTTGAAGAGTTGGGGAAGAAAGTAAAGGAACTGGATGCACAGGTAGTTTTTTCTTCTATCCTTCCAGTAGACGGGCATGGCACCAGGAGATGGAACAGGATCCTTGATGCAAACAACTGGCTAAGACGATGGTGCAGACAACAAGGATTTGGATTCCTGGACCACGGTGTGAATTACTGGTATGATGGACTCCTCGCCAGAGACGGACTACACCTCAACAAACCTGGGAAACACACATTCGCCAGAAGACTCGCTACACTCATCAGGAGGGCGTTAAACTAGAAGAAGAGGGGACGGGAAGAAAAACATTAGACTCGAACAAAGACGACCCAGGAAAACATACTCAGAAGGGAGGTAAGAACATTTCTAAAACAATCCACAGTGAGGAGATTGGAACAAAACAAAATCCTCTAAACTGCATGCTCGCAAACGCCAGAAGCCTGACAAACAAGATGGAAGAACTAGAAGCAGAAATATCTACAGGTAACTTTGACATAGTGGGAATAACCGAGACATGGTTAGATGAAAGCTATGACTGGGCAGTTAACTTACAGGGTTACAGTCTGTTTAGAAAGGATCGTAAAAATCGGAGAGGAGGAGGGGTTTGTCTCTATGTAAAGTCTTGTCTAAAGTCCACTTTAAGGGAGGATATTAGCGAAGGGAATGAGGATGTCGAGTCCATATGGGTTGAAATTCATGGAGGGAAAAATGGTAACAAAATTCTCATTGGGGTCTGTTACAAACCCCCAAATATAACAGAAAGCATGGAAAGTCTACTTCTAAAGCAGATAGATGAAGCTGCAACCCATAATGAGGTCCTGGTTATGGGGGACTTTAACTACCCGGATATTAACTGGGAAACAGAAACCTGTGAAACCCATAAAGGCAACAGGTTTCTGCTAATAACCAAGAAAAATTATCTTTCACAATTGGTGCAGAATCCAACCAGAGGAGCAGCACTTTTAGACCTAATACTATCTAATAGACCTGACAGAATAACAAATCTGCAGGTGGTTGGGCATTTAGGAAATAGCGACCACAATATTGTGCAGTTTCACCTGTCTTTCACTAGGGGGACTTGTCAGGGAGTCACAAAAACATTGAACTTTAGGAAGGCAAAGTTTGAACAGCTTAGAGATGCCCTTAATCTGGTAGACTGGGACAATATCCTCAGAAATGAGAATACAGATAATAAATGGGAAATGTTTAAGAACATCCTAAATAGGCAGTGTAAGCGGTTTATACCTTGTGGGAATAAAAGGACTAGAAATAGGAAAAACCCAATGTGGCTAAACAAAGAAGTAAGACAGGCAATTAACAGTAAAAAGAAAGCATTTGCACTACTAAAGCAGGATGGCACCATTGAAGCTCTAAAAAACTATAGGGAGAAAAATACTTTATCTAAAAAACTAATTAAAGCTGCCAAAAAGGCAACAGAGAAGCACATTGCTAAGGAGAGTAAAACTAATCCCAAACTGTTCTTCAACTATATCAATAGTAAAAGAATAAAAACTGAAAATGTAGGCCCCTTAAAAAATAGTGAGGAAAGAATGGTTGTAGATGACGAGGAAAAAGCTAACATATTAAACACCTTCTTCTCCACGGTATTCACGGTGGAAAATGAAATGCTAGGTGAAATCCCAAGAAACAATGAAAACCCTATATTAAGGGTCACCAATCTAACCCAAGAAGAGGTGCGAAACCGGCTAAATAAGATTAAAATAGATAAATCTCCGGGTCCGGACGGCATACACCCACGAGTACTAAGAGAACTAAGTAATGTAATAGATAAACCATTATTTCTTATTTTTAGTGACTCTATAGCGACAGGGTCTGTTCCGCAGGACTGGCGCATAGCAAATGTGGTGCCAATATTCAAAAAGGGCTCTAAAAGTGAACCTGGAAATTATAGGCCAGTAAGTCTAACCTCTATTGTTGGTAAAATATTTGAAGGGTTTCTGAGGGATGTTATTCTGGATTATCTCAATGAGAATAACTGTTTAACTCCATATCAGCATGGGTTTATGAGAAATCGCTCCTGTCAAACCAATCTAATCAGTTTTTATGAAGAGGTAAGCTATAGACTGGACCACGGTGAGTCATTGGACGTGGTATATCTCGATTTTTCCAAAGCGTTTGATACCGTGCCGCACAAGAGGTTGGTACACAAAATGAGAATGCTTGGTCTGGGGGAAAATGTGTGTAAATGGGTTAGTAACTGGCTTAGTGATAGAAAGCAGAGGGTGGTTATAAATGGTATAGTCTCTAACTGGGTCGCTGTGACCAGTGGGGTACCTCAGGGGTCAGTATTGGGACCTGTTCTCTTCAACATATTCATTAATGATCTGGTAGAAGGTTTACACAGTAAAATATCGATATTTGCAGATGATACAAAACTATGTAAAGCAGTTAATACAAGAGAAGATAGTATTCTGCTACAGATGGATCTGGATAAGTTGGAAACTTGGGCTGAAAGGTGGCAGATGAGGTTTAACAATGATAAATGTAAGGTTATACACATGGGAAGAGGGAATCAATATCACCATTACACACTGAACGGGAAACCACTGGGTAAATCTGACAGGGAGAAGGACTTGGGGATCCTAGTTAATGATAAACTTACCTGGAGCAGCCAGTGCCAGGCAGCAGCTGCCAAGGCAAACAGGATCATGGGGTGCATTAAAAGAGGTCTGGATACACATGATGAGAGCATTATACTGCCTCTGTACAAATCCCTAGTTAGACCGCACATGGAGTACTGTGTCCAGTTTTGGGCACCGGTGCTCAGGAAGGATATAATGGAACTAGAGAGAGTACAAAGGAGGGCAACAAAATTAATAAAGGGGATGGGAGAACTACAATACCCAGATAGATTAGCGAAATTAGGATTATTTAGTCTAGAAAAAAGACGACTGAGGGGCGATCTAATAACCATGTATAAGTATATAAGGGGACAATACAAATATCTCGCTGAGGATCTGTTTATACCAAGGAAGGTGACGGGCACAAGGGGGCATTCTTTGCGTCTGGAGGGGAGAAGGTTTTTCCACCAACATAGAAGAGGATTCTTTACTGTTAGAGCAGTGAGAATCTGGAATTGCTTGCCTGAGGAGGTGGTGATGGCGAACTCAGTCGAGGGGTTCAAGAGAGGCCTGGATGTCTTCCTGGAGCAGAACAATATTGTATCATACAATTATTAGGTTCTGTAGAAGGACGTAAATCTGGGTATTTATTATGATGGAATATAGGCTGAACTGGATGGACAAATGTCTTTTTTCGGCCTTACTAACTATGTTACTATGTTATATGTTTATATCTGATCGGTGAAGATGTGGTGGAGAAGTTGAGTTTTTCCAAGAATGAGCAGTGGGACAGTGGAGGTGGAGGTAGAGCTGGGGTGGAGCCTAGGCGGAGTCTCAAGGGAACCCGAAAATGTTGCCCGTATGGGGCCCCAAAATTCCTAGTGGAAACCCTGGTCTGTCGCATAAGCTGCAGACCGCAGCTTCCTGAGACTTCAGTGTGCTCACTCAGGTGGCACGATGACATTATTGCTTCATGTCGCTCTGCGGACCGGAAGAGAAAAATATGGGGGAGAACTGGGGCCATCCTACTATATATATGGAGAGAACTGGGGTCATCATTCTAGATATTTGAGGAGAACTGGGGCCATCATATATATATATATATATATATATATATAGAGCTATATATATATATATATATATATATATATATATATATATATGCAACTTGTGCCATCGTCCTATATTTATTGTGGGAACTGGGGCCATCACACTACATACTGTATCTACTATATAATTGTCTAAGGGTCACTTCCGTCTTTCTGTCCTTCTGTCTTTCTGTCTGTCACGGATATTCATTGGTCGCGGTCTCTGTCTGTCATGGAATCCAAGTCGCTGATTGGTCTCGCCAGCTACCTGTCATGGCTGCCGTGACCAATCAGCGACGGCCACAGTCCGATTAGTCCCTCCCTACTTCCTTGCAATCGGCGCCTGCTCCATACTCCCCGCAGTCACCGCTCACACAGGGTTAATGCCAGCGGTAACGGACCACGTTATGCCGCGGGTAACTCACTCCGTTACCGCCGCTATTAACCCTGTGTGACCAAATTTTTACTAATGATGCTGCCTATGCAGCGTCAATAGTAAAAACATCTAATGTTAAAAATTATTAAAAAATAACAAATCATTATATACTCACCTTTCGTGACGCTCCGGTGACCTCCGGTGCCAAGAATGGTATGGGAGAAGGACCTGCCATGACGTCACGGTCATGTGACTGCGACGTCATCACAGGCCCTGTGCCTGCGCGAGAACGACCTGCCGTGACGTCACGGACATGTGACCGCTATGTCATTACAGGTCCTGCGCGAGAATGACCTGCCATGATGTCACGGTCATGTGACCGAACTACAAGGGGCCCTCAGAAGGTGAGTATATGTTTATTTTTTATTTTTTAACCTGTGACATACATGGCTGGAAAATATACTACGTAGCTGGGCAATATACTACATAACTGGCCAATATACTACGTCGCTGTGCATTATACTATGTGGCTCTGTGCTATATACTACACCACTGGGCAATATACTACGTAGCTGGGCAATACACTAAGTGGCTGGGCAATATACTACGTGTCTCTGTGCTGTATACTACATCGCTGTTCAATATACTACGTGGCTCTGTGCTGTATACTACGTCACTGGGCAATATGCTACGTAGCTGGGCAATATACTACGTGGCTGGGCAATATACTATGTGGCTGGGCAATATACTACGTGACTGGGCAATATACTACGTGGCTGGGCAATATACTACTTGGCTGGGCAATATACTACGTGACTGGGCAATATACTACGTGGCTGGGCAATATACTACGTGGCTGGGCAATATACTACGTGGCTGGGCAACATATTACATGGCTGGGCAATATACTACGTGACTGGGCAATATACTACGTGGGCTGTGCAATATACTACGTCACTGGGCAATATACTACGTAACTGGGCAATATACTATGTGGCTGGGCAATATACTACGTGGCTGGGCAATATATTACGTGGCGGTGCAATATACTACGTGGCTGAGCAATATACTACGTGGACATGCATATTCTAGAATACCCAATGCGTTAGAATCGGGCCACCATCTAGTACTATATATGTGGGGCAGTGGGATACTTTCATACTATATATATCACCATACATCATATGGGGCTGTGGGGCCACCATATTCCATATAGGGGGCTGTAGGGACATGATAATGTATATAGAGGGGATACAGGATCAACAAACAACCCAGCATAGCCAGCCACTAGACTCTAAAACTTAACATTTAATATGTATACCTCTAAAATTATGTGTACTTTAAAAACAATTAGGTGCTCATGTTTAAACGTGCACTAGACAAGAAAAATGGCATGATCTCACCCAATTGCTGTCTCTCTTCTTGTTGTAGATTCTTGTGCTTATTGAGAGCACGGCATGGGATGGAGACCAATAAACCTTTTCCAATGGGGGGGAGAAGAAAAGAAAAAAAAAAAAAATATAGGTAGGTGGGGGGGAAGGGTTTAAAGCTATCTTCCCTGTCGTGCCCCGTGTATAAGACTCCCGCCCTAACAAGGGCAGTCCCCAAGTTTGAGCCTACTTAATGAAGCCCTTTGGTTAGTATAACCACCCTGGATGATATGTCCTCTTTCTCTTCCCAACGCGTTTCCCTCCCCGTTACGGGGGTTCATCAGGGGAATAAAATGTCCAGGTTAAATGTCCAGGTTAATGGAGGTATTCTGCAGTGGCAGACATAACCTCATTCAGCGACGTCCTCCATGTGAGGATAAGGCTGTGCAATATACTACGTCACTGGGCAATATACTACGTAACTGGGCAATATACTACGTGGCTGAGCAATATACTACGTGGACATGCATATTCTAGAATACCCAATGCGTTAGAATCGGGCCACCATCTAGTACTATATATGTGGGGCAGTGGGATACTTTCATACTATATATATCACCATACATCATATGGGGCTGTGGGGGCCACCATATTCCATATAGGGGGCTGTAGGGACATGATAATGTATATAGAGGGGATACAGGATCATCATACTATATATAGGAAGCTGTGAGGTATATAATATCGCAATTAGAGAGTTGTAGGTGACCATCATACTATATATAAGGGGTTTTGGAGACATACTATTTGTGGGGAGCTGTAGTATATATAGGAAACTTTAAAGTCTCATACTATATATAGGAGGCAGTTGGGACATCATATTGTATATAGGGGCTATGTAGCCATTTTACTATATATAGGGAGTTTTGGGGTCCTCAATGTATAATAAAGGGGTATTGGGGGCTGTAGGACCATCATTCTGTATATACAGAGCTGTGTGGGTGCTCAGAGGACATTATTTGTTATGAATGGGCACATTATTAGTTTTGATAGGGGCACTCAGGATCCTTTTTTTTGGGGGGACAGTGTTACTTTAAGTGAGCACTCAAGGGTATTTGTTGCTGGAAGGGGGCACTTGGGATATTATATCCTTCAAAGGCCCATACATGTCATTGCACAATATGGGCATTACTACTTTCTGTGGGATACTTTAATTTTGGGGGGGTGGGAGTAATCCTAGTAATGACACAAATGATTAAATATTGGGGTCAGTGGTCCACACTGCAGGTGCACACAGAGTGGGGAGTTTTTGTAGGTTGGGAATAGATGGGGACGGCGCTAGAAATGTGAGAAGTCAAATGTACCTTTGTTGTAATCTGTGCAGATGAGCCTTGGCTGGAGAAGTTGTCATGTCGGTCTGGGCCAGATAGAAATGTGAACGATCCGAATCAGAAAGAACGTCATGTGTAAGTTACTATATATAACTGTACTGTAATCACTTGTTCTGCGGAACTGGTATCTACCAATATACGGTTACTGTTAGGTTGTAATATTGCTCTTTTTAGGTAATATTTTTTTTTTTAGTAGCAGCTAAATGTAATTCAGTCATAGTAAAGGGTGTATGGTGGTATCATTGGTCTTTGTATAGAATGTAGTTTCATATAGAGGTAATGGTGATATTATAATATTATGTATTCGCTGTGTAATGGTGACAGTAGTAGGCACTGTGTAGCCGTATTGTGTGTATGTTTGTAAGTAAGCTCCGTTAGAATAATGAAGCAAGTAAAAAAAAATGTTTTTAAAAATATTTAAAAACAAAAAGTTCAAATCACCCCCTTTTGCCCTATTCAAAATACAATAAAAAAATCAAATATATACATATTTGGCATCACCAAATTCAGAATCGCCCGATCTATCAATAAAAAAAGGATTAACCTGATCGCTAAATGGCGTCACGAGAAAAAAAGTCAAAACGACAGAATTACATCTTTTTAGTCACTGCAACATTGTAATAAAATGCAATAATGGGCGATCAAAAGGTCGTATCTATACTCTACACCAAAATGGTATCAATAAAAACGACAGATTGAAGCGCAAAAAATAAGCCCTCACCCAACCCGAGATCACAAAAATGAAGATGCTACAGGTCTCGGAAAATGTCAACTTTTTTTTTTACAAATTTGGAATTTTTTTTCACCACTTAGATAAAAAAAACCTAGACATGTTTGGTGTCTATTAACTCGTAATGACCTGGAGAATCATAATGTCAGGTCAGTTTTAGCATTTAGTGAACTTAGTATAAAAGCAAAACAAAAAACAAGTGCGGGATTGCACTTTTTTTGCAATTTTACCGGACTTGGAATTCTTTTTCCCATTTTCTATTACGCGACATGGTAAAACCAATGGTGTCGTTCAAAAGTAGAACTCGTCCCGCAAAAAACACGCCCTCACATGGCCATATTGACAGAAAAATAAAAAAGGTTTGGCTCTGGGAGAAAAAATGAAAATGCAAAACCAAAAATACCCCTGGTCATTAACTCCTTAATCCCATAAGACATTCTATCCCGTCAAGGTGACCTGGGACTTAATTCCCAGGGACGGGATAGTACGTCATAGCGATCGGCTGCGCTCACGGAGGGAGCTCGGCAGATCGCGGCCGGGTTTCAGGTGACTATCGCAGCTAAAATCCGGCACTATGTGCCAGGAGTGGTCATGGACCGCCCCCGGCACATTAACCCCCGGCACACTGCGATCAAATATGATCGCAGCATTCCGGGGGCATTGGGAAGCATCGCACAGGGAGGGGGCTCCCTGCGTGCTTCCCTGAGACCCTCGGTACAAGGCGATGTGCTCACCTTGTACCGAGCGTCTCCTCCCTGCAGGCCCCGGATGCAAAATGGCCACGGGGCTACTTCCGGGTCCTGCGGGGAGGTGGCTTACCAAGTGCCTGCTCAGAGCAACCGCTGTAAGCATGCAGCAGTGCACGTCAGTGCATTGCAAAGTGTCAGATCAGCGATCTGACCTTATAACATGATGCCCCCCGGGGCAATGTTAGAAAGTATAAAAAAAAAATTTAGATGTGTAAAAAAAAATAATTCCTAAATAAAGAAAAAAAAAATAAAACAATAAAAGTACACACATTTAGTATCGCCGCATCCGTAACAACCTGACCTATAAAACTGTCCCACTAGTTAACCCCTTCAGTGAACACCTTAAAAAAAGAGGCAAAAAACAACGCTTTATTATCATACCGCCGAACAAAAAGTGGAATAACACACGATCAAAAACACAGATATAAATAACCATGGTACCGCTGAAAACGACATCTCGTCACGCAAAAAAAGAGCCACCATACAGCATCATCAGCAAAGAAATAAAAAAGTTATAGTCCTCAGAATAAAGCGATGCAAAAATAATTCTTTTTTCTATAAAATAGTTTTTATCGTATAAAAGCCAAAACATGAAAAAATGATAAAAATGAGATATTGCTGTAATCATACTGACCCGAAGAATAAAACTGCTTTATCCATTTTACCAAACGCGGAATGGTATAAACGCCCCCCCCCCCCCTTCCCAAAAAAAAGAAATTCATGAATAGCTGATTTTTGGTCATACTGCCTCACAAAAATCAGAATAAAAGGCGATCAAAAAATGTCATGTGCTCGAAAATGTTACCAATAAAAACGTCAACTCGTCCCGCAAAAAAACAAGACCTCACATGACTCTGTGGACAAAAATATGAAAAAAGTATAGCTCTCAAAATGTGGTAACGCAAAAAAATATTTGTTGCAATAAAAAGCGTCTTTTAGTGTGTGACAGCTGCCAATCATAAAAATCCACTAAAATACCCGCTATAAAAATAAATCAATTCCCCGTTCATCACCCCCTTAGTTAAGGAAAAATAAAAAAATTAAAAAAATGTATTTATTTCCATTTTCCCATTAGAGTTAGGGCTAGGGCTAGGGTTAAGGCTAGGGTTAGGGCTAGGGTTAGGGTTAGGGTTGGGGCTAGAGTTGGGCTAGGGTCAAACGATGCTCCTTCCCTTCCGAGCTCTACCATGTACCCAAACAGTGGTTTACCCCAACATATGGGGTATCAGCGTACTCAGGACAAATTGCACAACAACGTTTGGGGTCCATTTTCTCCTGTTACCCTTGGTAAAATAAAACAAATTGGAGCTGAAGTAAATTTTTTGTGAAAAAAATTAAATGTTCATTTTTTTAAACATTCCAAAAATTCCTGTGAAACATCTGAAGGGTTAATAAACTTCTTGAATGTGGTTTTGAGCACCTTGAGGGGTGCAGTTTTTAGAATGGTGTTACACCATTATTTTCTATCATATAGACCCCTCAAAATGACTTCAAATGTGATGTGGTCCTTTAAAAAATGGTGTTGTCAAAATGAGAAATTGCTGGTCAAATTTTAACCCTTATAACTCCTTAACAAAAAAATGTTGTTTCCAAAATTGTGCTGTTGTAAAATAGACATGTGGGAAATGTTACTTATTAAGTATTTTGGGTGACATATCTCTGTGATTTAAGGGCATAAAAGTTTAAAGTTGGAAAATTACAAAACTTTCAAAATTTTAGCCAAATTTCTGTTTCTTTCACAAATAAACGCAGGTTAGGCTACTTTCACACTAGCGTTGTTTTCAATACGTCGTAATGCGTCATTTAGGGGAAAAAACACATCCTGCAAAGTTGTTTGCAGGATGCGTTTTTGCCCCATAGAGTATCATTACCGCCGCATTGCGACATATTGACACACGTCGCAACCGTCGTGCGACGGTTGCGCCGTGTTGTGGCGGACAGCCGGGAGTAAAAAACGTTAAATGTAACATTTTTTGCTGCCGACGGACCGCTGTTTCTGACCGTGCATGTGCGGCTGGAACTCCGCCCCCACCTCCCCGCACCTCACAATGGGGCAGCGGATGCGCCGGAGAAATGCATCCGCTGCACCCGTTGTGCAGCACATCAAACGCTAGCGTCGGAATCTCGGCCCAACGCATTGCGACGGGCCGAATCCGATGCTAGTGTGAAAGTAGCCTAATATCAAATAAATTTTACCACTATCATGAAGTACAATATGTCTTGAGAAAACAATGTCAGAATTACCGGGATCCGTAGAAGGGTTCCAGAGTTATAACCTCATAAAGAGACAGTGGTCAGAATTGTAAAAATTGGCCCGTCATTAACGTGAAAACCACCTTCGAGGCTTAAGGGGTTAAGGGGTTTAAGGCCGGCTTCTCCCCATATTGCATTAGTTGTCAGATCTCTTCCATGTGTTTATATCGGGAGACATCTGTCAATCAACTGAATTAATTCAGAGAGAAGCAAGCCAGATGTAACAGCAGATTAGTCTAATCAATTTTATGGTCACTGGTCAGTTCTGTAAGGTACCACTCCATCATATTTTCTATTTCACCCCCCAAGAGGTATCAGTAAGGCTGGTTTCACACTTGCGTATAGCTGCGGAGGGCTGCATACTTCCTCCGTTAAGCCCCACCCATTGCCGCACCTCTGTGCCTATCTTTAACATTGGGTACGCAGGCTATGCGAATGCATGCGGATGCCTCTGCATGTTATTATACAAAAGAAGAAAGAAAAAGAATGGACTAAAACAGGCCTGCACAACCACGTAGAAAAATAATAACAAGATACATTTATTGAACACCACAAAAAACAACATAAAAACACTTAAAATACAACAATGTGTAAAACACCCCAATATACACCAGTATATAGGCAGCAATATACACAAGGTGTGTACCATCAGACTATCTAAAGTATAAGGATCCACATGCTAGCAAACCTTAGCCTTTTGGCTCTCCTGGCTCCACTCCATCTTACCTTAGATTTAGCGAGGTATTTATTCGGCGTCATGCCGTTCATATTTTTTATAGGGGAGCTCTGATTTATCCGCTTAGACTATATTCCATTTAGGCTACACCTGGTTACCCACATGCTATGTGCCTTATCTTGATGTGCCTTTTCTATTATTTTTGAGCTTAGATACATTTTTAGGAGCTTTCACTCTATATGCTTTTGATTGTATAATACTATATATATATTGTGCGGCTCTTTTTTTTCTATGGCACTCTCAGGTTTGCTGAAAGGGGCAGGGCAGGGTTAGATACTCAATAAATATGCCTTGTAAGGCCATAGTAGAGTGGAGCAACGGAGCATGGGGAGAAAAACGGGGGGGGAAATACAGTATGCATATAGTGGGAGCATTTAGTGTAAGGTAAATGAGTACTAGATATGTGGTAATATAAAAAAAATCTAAAAGGGGCTGTAAAAAGAGGTGTGCGCTGTGATTGCATAAGGGGAAGGGGCTTTTTGCTGGGCCATAAGTGAATTAGCACAGATCGTGCATAATCACATAATATGGGGAATAATGGGAAAAGAAGTATGAGAGTACAGGCGCAGGGATAAAGTGAAGCACACTGTACTAAATATAAGTGAGGGAAAAGGAAAATTAAAAATAAGTGGAATAGTCTGTTGCTAAAGACATGTACATACCGTGGGACCAAGGTGGGACGAGATACAACATCATATAACATATAGTTCCCCCGTTTACCCCCACACACTCTCTCCCACCCACAATCACACCCACATCCCCGTCATGTAGGAATCCAGTAATTTAGGTAGATTACACTAAGCAGTCCAGAAAAAAGTTCTTATGAGTGCAGGAGCCGGATCATACACTTGGTGGAGCTCCTATTATGTCCCAGCGTCCCGAAACCTGAGGGTAGAGTCTCCGTGTGGAAAGATTTGCCATATGTAGCACAGCGCGGCATAACACTAGGCAGTCCAGAAAGAGGTTCTTGTGAATAAAGGAGCCGGATCATACACTTAGTGGAGCTCCTATTATATCCCCAGCATCCAGAAACCTGAGGGTGGAATTTCCGTGTAGAAAGATTCGCCATGTGTGGCATAACCCTGGATCATATCCCAGGTATTCTAAGCACCGCCATCCTAAAACGCATGTCAACATAGGGAAATATGGGTATATCTAGAAAAGGTAGAATAAAAAGGGGATAATTAAAAACACTTAAAAACACAAAGGAGCAATGAAATAAGTTAAAACACCTAAAAACAATCCAAAAGGAGAAGACGGTTACAAAAAGGAAATGAAACCAAAGTTTTCATTCAGGCCGTGGGGGGTGACCGTACCCAGGCGACATATCCACTTGCTTTCTAGCTGTGCCAGGGATTTGGCCAGGTCCCCCCCACGAGTGCCTAGATGGATTTGATCGATAGCTTTGAAAAGGAAGCTTTTAGGATTACAATCATGATGGGTTTTAAAGTGCCGGGGTATAGATTTTAGGAGAGACAGATCAGTGGTATTTTTGGCTTTTTCAATATCTCTAATGTGTTCCCGAACACGAATTTTCATCTCCCGGGTGGTTAGTCCGACATATACAAGTTTACAAGGGCATGTGGCGTGGTATATTACCCCCTGGGAAGAGCAGGTGAGGTGTTTTCTTATGTCAAAGTTTTTTGAACCATCCGAATTGCTAAAGGAGGATGCCTTCTTCATATTAAGGCATGTTTTGCATCCCCCACAAGGGAAGAAACCGTTCTTGAGGGGCTGCGTTATGGATGTGGCAGTTGGGTCATAATGGCTCTGTACTAATAAGTCCCTTAGATTGCGGCTTCTTTTGGCTACCATGGAAGGGGAAGGAGGCAGAATTTTCCATAATACTGGGTCCGTCATGAGGATATTCCAGTGTTTATTGAAGGCGGATCTTAAGTCTTTCCATCGGTTGTTATATGTGGAGATATACCGTACCTGGTTGTGGTTTTCCTGAGGTTTTTTGGAGGAGTAGAGGAGTTGTTCCCTAGCGGTGTGTTTTGCTTTTCGATAGCCATGCTTTATGCTCCTTTTGCTGTACCCTCGATTTAAAAATCTCTGGGTGAGGTCAGCTGCCTGATCCTCAAAGTTGGAGGTTTCCGAGCATATTCTTTTAGCTCGGAGGAATTGGCCGACTGGAATGCCTTTGATGGTGGCCGGTGGGTGTGAGGAGGTGGCATGTAGTAAGGAATTAGTGGCCGTGGGTTTTCTGTATAAATTGGTGTTGATTATGCCCTCAGATGAGACTTTGATATTAATGTCCAGAAAATCTAGCTCCCTTCCATATTTGTATGTTAAAAAAATGTTTAATTGGTTATTATTGAGCCTAGCCATGAGTTTATGTAGATCCTCCACAGTCCCTTCCCACACAAACCATACATCGTCGATGTATCTCATCCAGTCTTGTATACCCTGTATTTCGGAAATGGTGTCCCCCTGGAATATTTCTCTTTCCCAGGCTCCTAAAAAGAGGTTAGCATATGAGGGGGCACAAGAGGCCCCCATAGCTGTACCTTGTGTCTGTAGGTAGATGTTTTTGTTGAATATGAAAGTGTTGTGGGTGAGAACAAACTCTAAGAGGGTCAGAATTAGTTGTGTTAGTTCCGAGTCCAGGTTGCTGGTTTGCAAATACCAAGCTACAGCTTTAAGGCCATCCTCATGTTTGATAGAGGTGTATAGAGCCTCCACATCTGCGGTCACCATGAGCATGTGGTTTTCCAGGCATAAGTTGTTTAGTTTTTGGAGGGCCGATGTAGTGTCTTGGATGTAGGAAGGTAAAGTGAATACAAGAGGTTTGAGATAAAAGTCAATGAAGTCTGAAACTATTTCACATAGGCTGCCATTGCCCGAAATGATGGGTCTTCCAGGTGGGTCCAGCGGGTCTTTATGTAATTTGGGAATTAGGTACAAGGTAGGGAGTTTGGGTTGAATTCTTTTAATTGTTTCTACCATTTTTTTAGTGATGATGCCTTTCTCAAATGCCTTTTCTATTATGTCCACAAGATCCGTCTGATATTTTGTCAGGGGGTTGTAAGCCAGTTTTTTATAACAGAGTGGGGTATTTAGTAATTTGTGAGCTTGTTTCTCGTACATGTTAGTTGGCCAAATGACCAAATTGCCCCCTTTATCAGCTGGTTTGAAGACTACATCCTTAAGGGATTGCAACCGGGTTAGAGCGAGTTTTTCGTCTTTTTTCAGATTGGATCTCTGTTGTAAGTACCTTGGTGAATACTTCAATGGCTTGACATGTGTTTATGGGGGGGAATTTTTTGGATTTGTTGAATAATTTGTGTGGAAAATTACTCACGTGTACTGATGCATTTTCCTCCAAGAGCTCCTCCAGGTTTCTTAGCGTTTCACTTTCTTCCACTGTGGAGAAGGCGTCATTTGTATCATTCTTGAAGTGTAGTTTTTTGAGGATGAGCTTCCTGGAGAAAAGGTGCAGGTCCTTCACAGCCGTGAAGGTGTCTAACCGACAAGTGGGGGAAAATGTTAGACCCTTCTCCAGGAGGCTCACCTCCATAGATAGTGTGTGTTTGGATAGGTTAATTACCTTTGGCTGGTCCCCCTGTGTACGCAGTGCTTTGGATCTGGTAAAGATGTCAGGTAGTCTTCGTGAGGTCTCACCTGTTGTGGTCTCACCCTCACTAAGGGAGGTGTTGTTCTCCGAGCTTGAAATTGCTGAGCTCGCAGAAGGACTTCTCTCTCGGGTAGCTGTTGTCTTCTTCCGGTCAATTCTTTTACCCCTGCCGAGGGGATTCTGTCTCTTGATTTGCCACCGGTAAATTCTGTCAGTGTCGTAATCGTTGGTGTTTCTCTGGAATTTCTTGATTTTACTCTGGCAGATCTCGTTTTCCCATCTATCCACATCTTTGTTGATTTCCGTCATAATTTTGTCTAGATTGTCGACTGGGACGTCTTTCACAAGTTGTTTCTCATAGTCCTCAATTTCAGAGTCAATAGTTTGTAAAGACATGGTGTTTTTATCTATAATGATGTGGATGAAATCAAGAGAGCAGGTAGTGGCTGCTGAGGTCCATCTCTTAAGAAGAACGTCATCTTCCAATTCGAAAGAGGGATATAGCTGGACCCTCAGTCCTCTTGGGATTATTTGTTTATCCATGTAGTTTTCCAGAGTGGCTCTGTTCCACCAGAGTCTTGTTTTTTTGTATAAAGCATTCCTGTATACTTTAATCAAATCTTTGTTTGGTGTAACCGTTTCACCAGCGGTATTGGAGGCCCCCTGTCTAAATATGTTAGATGCCTTATTCAGCCAGGTCTTTTCCCTGGCTTTAAAGTCCATTATAGTAAATGGGCGGACAATCTGTTTGTAGAATACAGAAAATATGATTATTCCCATAGTCCTATGTTTAGCAACGGCTAAAGTCACTTCGATATACAATATAAACACATTTCCACATGGTGGGTACCCGGGGAAAAAAAGAAGTGAAGATAAGAGTACTATTAAAACCAATAAGTTTATTAAGAACTTCTTCTAAAATAAGTGTACAACACATGCATTAAAAACAGACATAAATGGGGAAACGGAAAACCTCCAAATACCTGGGAGGCACACCACAACACTGAAATATAGGCTGGGAATCCTAAAGTGGCTAAATCAATCACTCACAAGTGTGTCGGATTATCATACACCCTTTTCTCCAGGCTTATATACCTATATTATACACAACATCTCTGTGCGCTGGTCCATACCTTTATCCTTTTTCTGGGATTTCTTCAGGTTTATTTTTATATCCGACACACAGCCTATATTTCAGTGTTGTGGTGTGCCTCCCAGGTATTTGGAGGTTTTCCGTTTCCCATTTATGTCTGTTTTTAATGCATGTGTTGTACACTTTTTTTAGAAGAAGTTCTAAATAAACTTATTGGTTTTAATAGTACTCTTATCTTCACTTCTTTTTTTCCCCGGGTACCCACCATGTGGAAATGTATACCGCATTTCATAATTATAATATTTATTGCACGGGCATATTTTCTACACCTGTACCCTTCACAAGTCTCTACATTTATAAATATTTATACACATGAGAATGGACAAATTGCATTTGTCCGGTTTTACAGACAAAAAAAAAATCTTTTAGTAAGAATAATAAATGTCAGATATTTCCAAAGAGCATCTCCAATTCCGAACAAGCCCATTTTGACCAATTAGATCTAAAATGGAGTGGTAGGCATTTATTTTAACAATGTGATATTTTTCCCAATCTTGAGCAGACTTTCATTTCTTTGGCTCAGCAGGGTAGGTACATTACATATTTAGAAAAGCACTTGAATGCCCTGTTCTCAATATAAGAGATATTAGTGCTTATTCTCTAAATTGCTAAAGGATGATGTACGTGTAAGTTCTCCAGGAAGGTAATAGAAGAAATCAATTACATGCACAAGGATAAGTTTTTTGCATTCATGAATATTTTAAAATTGAATTTTAAGTTTCTCAGACAAAGAATAGTCAGTTTTTGTCAAACTGCCCTTCACCTTTTCCATCCTTCAAGTGCCATGTGGGAATCAGATTTGTACATGATTATAATGATTGCCTTTGAAACAAGATTCCAAGATGTTCTAGTCGAAAGAATAGATGTTGAGATATGGTAAGGCCAAATTATAGAAGCTAAAAGTTTAAACCTGAAGAACAGCACTGTTTTTGAAAAGTAGACGACAGTGAGCATAGATGACTACAAAACAACATCTAAAAATTATTCAGGAAAGTCAGTGACCAGCAGGTAGATTTGATCTCACCAGTGAGATAATAGTTTCGGTATTATCTAAATCGGCTAAATGTTTTGGAGGTAAAATTGTGCTCCTCTTCTATGAACGTAGCTGACTTTGTGAATTTGTAAGTTATTTTGTACACTGTGAGTTCTTGTATACCAGAATAGTTTTCTGAAGACTTATATCACTATTATTTATTTTCTGAGGCAAAAGACAGATGGAAAAACACCTAAAAATACACATAATCATGAACAAGTGCAATATTATTTGACTTAGTTATGACATGAAAGAAGAAAAAAAGCCTTAGAAATGCTGAAGAAGATCCTATTGGGTACAAAGCAGACTGTCATGCTCCTGTGTTCGAATACTTGAGCCTGTGTTTAGTGGTAGACTTCTCTGTCCACTTAGCCACAGCAGACACACCTTTTATCTGGTTGTTTAGCTTCTGTTATCCTGGCTGCAGTTTGTTTAGCATAACACAGGTGTCTTTATTTGTCTGCCCTATCACTTTCTGGGTGCGGCTTTACATTCTTTCCCCCTGCTGGCATTTCCTGCTGGTGATAGTTTCTTGTGGATGTTCAGCCATTCTGTAGTAGCTTAAAGCCAATCAGTGAAATTCCAACTAGGGATTTTCTCTGTGCTGTTTCTGCCCTTCATTCTACATCTACCTTCTGTTTCTTTTCAGGAAGTAGGCAGCATATTTTTTAACGGTATACTTTATTCTATATTTCATGGTCTATTTTACTCATTCTGGGATCTTTTCTCTTTTTAAGCATACTTTCCCTTTTGTAGGTAATTAACACTCTGCTCTGCCCTCCTGTTCTTTAGGAGGAACATGATGCGCCTAATGGCCTTTTAGGCAGCATAGGTCTGAGTTCCCATCTTCTAGTCTGTGGTTAGAGCAATCTCTGCTCACACAGGAACCACTAAGGACTGCTGGGTCAGGATCTCTAGTCTGTATAGTAACCGGCAGGGTCATTTGCAGTATTTAGATTAACTTATTATCATGAGTGAGTAGCTACTGTAGCATAACACAGACTTTTCAAAGGCAAATTGTAATTTTCATTTTGCTCATTACTCAAACTTGATAATATTTTCACAATATGGAATATATTTTTATAATTATATGTGTTACTAGATACTGATGTCCTGCAATGTTCTGTTCTAGATTAAGCCTTGATATTTCTAGCATACTGATTAGAACGGTGTAAATCACATATATAGTCAAAATATTAGTGAATAATTATGGAATACTACTCTAATGGATCTGAATAAAAGTTTCAGTGGCTTCTGGTTACAATATGTTTATACAATTTGCTCCTCCTAAAATTCCTGAGTGTGTTGCTCACCTTTCATCCAGCTTGCTGAATCAACCCCTAGGTTCAAAGTACTCACTTAATTAGCCTGTTAGGGTTATGGCTTGTTCGCTATCATTGTTTGGAAAGGCCAGGTGATGCAAATTTCCCAGCTTAATAAAAACCCAGCTTCCTGTCACCTTGTGCCAAAAAACAGCAGCCATTGGTTCTTCTAAGCAGCTGCCCAGCACTCTGAAAATAAAAATGGTGGAAGCCCACAAAGTAGGAAAAGGCTATTGAAATGTAATTAAGAAATGCAGTTAACAGGAACAGTGGAGGTCAAGACAAGTGGAGGTCAAGACCAAGCAAATTTCAATGAGAGCTGTGTGTAGGATTGCTAGAGAGGCAAATTAGAATCCCCTCTTCAGAAACATTTAGCAGACTCTGGAATTGTGGTACATTGTTCTACTGTTTAGAGACACCTGCAAAAATATGGCTTTCATGGAAGAGTCATCAGAAGAAAGGTTCTCCTGTGTCCTTACATAAAATACCTGGCTACGGAAGAAACGTTTGCCTCACTACACTTCCAATATCAACTGGGCAAATCTACCATTTGCAAGCTTATTCGTGAAACCTGTGAGGACATTTGGAACAACTCACATCCAGTTATACTGCCGACACCAATACCCCAATGTGGTTATCCATCGCCAAAAGCTTTGAGGATGTGGCTGATTTTCCCAATTGCATTGGTGCCGTGAATGGAAAGCATATCCGGATTCAGAAACATGTGCATAGTGGATCCCTGTACTACAACTATAAAAATACTTTTCAATTGCATTAATGGCTATTGCGTAAACTAGATACCGTTTTGTTGCAGTTAATATTGGGGCATATGGTCGGACCAACGATTCCTGAGTATTCAAAGAGTCCAACATGGGGAAATGCCTGTACAGCAACCGCTTCAACATACCCTCAGCACAACCTCTACCAGGCACGGAAGGCCCAAGTTTGCCGTTTGTTTTAGTTGGGGATAAGGCATTTCAACTAGCACAAAATCTAATAAAGCCGTACTCAAGCCACAGTCTAAACTACACCAGACGCATCTTTAATTATCGCTTGAGCCAGGCAAGACGTTATGTTGAATGCACAATTGGTATTCTGACTTGGAAATGGCAGATTTTATTATCGTGTATGCAGCTTCAACCTGAAAATGTTGAACGTGTAGTGAAGGCTTGCATCTGCCTGCACAATTTTGTGTCATGACATGAACCCCTGCTAGTTGACCCCGATGACTGTGAGTCAAACCTGATGAGCATAGAGTCGACTTCTGTTCATTCACTAGTTGAAATTATGCAAATACGGGATCAATTTGCCCATTATTTTGTAAATAAAGGTCAAGTTCCATGGCAAAACACCCATGTTTGACAATGTTTAACAATGTTTCATTATGTTATGTTGAAATATCTGAAATTCGTGTAGATTGTCATCTGTGTACTATGTGTATTTTTTGTTCTTTTGGTGTTTTGTTCTGTTGTCATACGTACTAAATTTTGGCTTTATGTTACAGTTATCTTTTAAAACACAAGTAAAGTTTCGAATCCTCATTTGCAAAAACAAACAAAACAGCAGACTGGATCAATTTTATCTTACAGATTGAGGTAATGCGCGGGCGTATTGTCTGGCCAACTGAAAGTTGGACTGCTACATTGACGGTGCATTTCCAGATCATTTTCACTCTGGCTGCTCAGTTGTGTTGTTGCTTGTCACGACTGCATCTCCATCTATTTTGGGGGTGACAGGTTCCCTTTTTAACGAGCCTTGTCACATGACTTAGGATAAAAGCCAAACCAGAACCTCAATTTGCAGACACTGTGTTTCGTGGTACTGCCCCTCATCAGTGCAAAGTGGATATCTGGTTTGGCTGAGTGAGAGGCGTCTGACCAGGATCCAAGAAGTATCGTTTCTCCTTGCGAAGAGTGATATGTTAAGCATGTCGAGGTGAGGAGACTTAAAGCCGCAATCTGCAAAATGTTATCAAAAAAATTTCTGGTTTTGGATTTGTATGGGTTGGGTTTTTTTCTTTATGAAAAGTTTATTTTGCTGGGTTCTGTGTATTATTTGTTGGTTTGGTTTAATGTTATTTTGCTGGAATACTAAATTGGATACAAAAAAATATTGTACAAAAATATAGACTTTGCGTGATAATTCCTACCACTTGCAATAGGAGGTGATGCAACACGCCGAAGCTGGGAGGTAGTTTGGCTCTTTTTTGTTTGAACCTTCAATTTAAAAGATAGGCTACATTGTTTGCATTCACCTTTTTGCTCTGTTTACTAGCTTGTTTTTTTGGGGGGTGGCCTGGTTTGCTTATTCGGCTCTGAAGAAGAGTCAGGTGAATCCTAAAATATTAAACTGACTCATGATTACACTATGCAGAATACCACACTGAGAGGAGCTATAATGTAAAGAAGGATTTCACATAAAATGCATGTGAAACCCCTCAATACACTAGAGTGCCATTCAACTTTTTTTGTAAATATTTTTCAAAATTACATGACTTTACCGTTTCTGAGGAGGTGGTGCAGACATGTTTCTGCGGATAGATCCCTCAGTATCTGACATCTGTGTACGTACAAAACCATATATTTAGTTCACATACATTGGCCACTACACAACTTACACACAAACATATATAACATACAGTGGGGCAAAAAAGTTTCATCTCAATACTTTGTAATATATCCTTTGTTGGTAATGACAGAGGTCAAACGTTTTCTGTAAGTCTTCACAAGGTTGCCACACACTGTTGTTGGTATGTTGGCCCATTCCTCCATGCAGATCTCCTCTAGAGCAGTGATGTTTTTGGCTTTTCGCTTGGCAACACGGACTTTCAACTCCCTCCAAAGGTTTTCTATAGGGTTGAGATCTGGAGACTGGCTAGGCTACTCCAGGACCTTGAAATGCTTCTTACGAAGCCACTCCTTCGTTGCCCTGGCAGTGTGCTTTGGATCATTGTCATGTTGAAAGACCCAGCCACGTTTCATCTTCAATGCCCTTGCTGATGGAAGGAGGTTTGCACTCAAAATCTCACGATACATGGCCCCATTCATTCTTTCATGTACCCGGATCAGTCGTCCTGGCCCCTTTGCAGAGAAACAGCCCCAAAGCATGATGTTTCCACCACCATGCTTTACAGTAGGTATGGTGTTTGATGGATGCAACTCAGTATTCTTTTTCCTCCAAACACGACAAGTTGTGTTTCTACCAAACAGTTCCAGTTTGGTTTCATCAGACCATAGGACATTCTCCCAAAACTCCTCTGGATCATCCAAATGCTCTCTAGCAGACTTCAGACGGGCCCGGAAATGTACTGGCTTAAGCAGTGGGACACGTCTGGCACTGCAGGATCTGAGTCCATGGTGGCGTAGTGTGTTACTTATGGTAGGCCTTGTTACATTGGTCCCAGCTCTCTGCAGTTCATTCACTAGGTCCCCCCGCGTGGTTCTGGGATTTTTGCTCACCGTTCTTGTGATCATTCTGACCCCACGGGGTGGGATTTTGCGTGGAGCCCCAGATCGGGGGAGATTATCAGTGGTCTTGCATGTCTTCCATTTTCTAATTATTGCTCCCGCTGTTGATTTCTTCACTCTAAGCTGGTTGGCTATTGCAGATTCAGTCTTCCCAGCCTGGTGCAGGGCTACAATTTTGTTTCTGGCGTCCTTTGACAGCTCTTTGGTCTTCACCATAGTGGAGTTTGGAGTCAGACTGTTTGAGGGTGTGCACAGGTGTCTTTTTATACTGATAACAAGTTTAAACAGGTGCCATTACTACAGGTAATGAGTGGAGGAAAGAGGAGACTCTTAAAGAAGAAATTACAGGTCTGTGAGAGCCAGAAATCTTGATTGTTTGTTTCTGACCAAATACTTATTTTCCACCATAATATGCAAAAAAAATGATAAAAAAACAGACAATGTGATTTTCTGGATTTTTTTTTCTCAGTTTGTCTCCCATAGTTGAGGTCTACCTATGATGTAAATTACAGACACCTCTCATCTTTTTAAGTGGTGGAACTTGCACTATTGCTGACTGACTAAATACTTTTTTGCCCCACTGTATACATATATAAAAATAGTACTTACATTGGCCCCAGTAGGTCACACAATGCACACAGTGTTGCTTGTTTGCAGACTGCAGAGTATAGGGTCCAAAAAGGCTAAGATCACATTTCCTGTCACATGAGGTAATGATATCATGGGTCACATGACCATAGCAAGCACTCATGAATGCAAACCAATGAAGGGCTAAAATTTTTACAAATTGGTTGAATTGCATCTGCCTGCGTTTACAATAGAGTTCTATGGCAGAACGAATGCT